>NW_017729028.1:22556705-22575012 GCF_001723915.1 Gavialis gangeticus | reverse complement strand
TCAGTTCCCCACTGCCTGGAAGCTGTGCCCATGCTGCAGCCAAGGAGCAGGGAGGGGGAGAGAAGTAGTTATTGGATGCAGCTTCTAGCTGCCCACCCCTGGCACAGCTTCTCATTACCCATTCCTAGCATCAGCCAGATTCAGTAGCTCTGAGGGCCATATGTTGCCAACCCCTGCCTTAGTTCGTTGTAGAGTAGTGAAATATGAAAGGTAACCAAGTCCGTGTCTACTTTATAGATGTTTGGGTCAGAAGGAACCTTAGCAGATCATCAAGTCCGACCCCCTGCCCTGGGCAGGAAAGAGCACTGGGGTCAGGCGACCCCAGCCAGATCCATGTCTATGGTTTCAGCAGATATTTATACAAGTACTACTGTATTTAAAAAAAAAAAAAACGAGAATGTTAGTTATTAAAAAACAGACCTCGGTTTTATTTCATGCTAGCATGGTCACAAAAGAAACAGCACTCAGGGAGATGTTACAATTTTTTTACTGTCACAAAAAAAATGATATGGCTCACCTTCACTGTATTGAGCAACCACAAAACTCTAGTTGAAATCAAAGACATGTGACTTCTCAATACCTGTGAAAATCCAAGCCCTGAACTTGGTCACATTTATGCTTTTATTGCATGTTTTGGTGAGCCATGACTATCACCATAATTACTCAGTTAGAAGATGAGAGGTTTTTTCCCCCATTTAGCATGGCAAGGGGAAATGCCCCTCGCTTTGCAATTGAGGATGAGGAAGTGGGGGTAAGGGGGGAGGGAAGAGGGGGCAAGCAGCTTCTGCAGCAGTGGCTGCGGCTCCAGCCTCAGCGCAGGGTTGGAACTGGAGCCACAGCTGCCATCTGGCCCCCTGCTGCCTCTACATGCCCTGCCAGCCCTCCTCCATAGCCCCCAGTCTCCGCCGCCCCCGCCCTCCCCTCTGCAATGCCACTTCTTCCTCTCTCTCCCCCTCTGCTGCACTCCTTACCTTTGCTCCACATTGGCAGGCTCCATCCCTGCTGCAGGTGGGGAATGAAGCACAGCTGTAGCCCAGCCCTATAGCAGCAGTGGTAGGGAGCCAGCACTGGTGCTATGGGGCCAAGCTAGAGCCATGCTCCATGCCTCAGGCTTCAGCAGGGATGGAGCTGGTCAGTGCAGACAAATGTGGCAGGGGAGGGGGTGGAGGGGCAGATGGGGGAAGAGACTTCAGAGGGATGACATGGGAGGAAGGGAGGCATGGACCTGAGGCTGCGGTTGGCAGAAGCAGGGTGGAGTGGGGAAGAGGGGAAGGAGGAATATGGGCAATCTGAGGCTGTGGGAGGGAGAGGGGCAGGAGCAGGCACAATGGAGTCTAATTGGGGGGGGCCGGAGTCAGGCAGCAATGTGGAAGCTGCGTACCTCTCTCACTGCCTTCCCCACCACCTCCACACTGCCTGCCCCCTACCGCTTGTTTCCCAGCCCCCCCACTACCTGCCCTGTTACTGCCCCCCCTGCCATGTTCCCCTACCACCTGTCTCATTACTGCGCCCTCTCCCCCCATCACCTCTACCCCACCACCTGCAATAGTTGTGGTGTGGAGACAAATTTAGGATGATTAGGACAAATTATAATACATTTATACATTTTGAATGTGTAGAATCTCATTATTGGCAGGTCATCTTACCACCAGGGTTGTCTTGTATTCAGGGAAATGCAGTAGTTATCTGCCCTACACTGCACTAATGTTTTTTCTATTCTCCCATTTGATTATTTTGAGACGTAATTTATAAGAACAAATCTGGACATGCTTTCTTTTTTAAATACTACTGTTGGCCCTGCAAAAATTCCATGATATAAATTCCATGAGGTGCTCCAAACACATTGCATTTAGGAATATAGTTATTGTCAGTCTATACCAGACCTTTGCTCCATTTCATGCAAAATCCTCTGTCTGACAGTGACCAGCAGCAGATATTTCAGGAAAAGGTATCAGATCCTTGTATTAGATGTCGCTGCGGTAAGTTAGATTCATAGGTTCATTAACAAAATGGGGTTGAAACAGACCTTGGGAGATGCAAGCTTCTGCTCAAGGCAAGAATAGCTTTGTCTAACTATCCCAAATAAATGTTTGTCTAATCTGCACTTAAAAACTTCCAGTCATGGAGATTTCAAGCTCCCTACATAATAAGTTCCAGTACTTACCACCCTCATAGTTAGAAAGCTTTTCCTAATATCCAACCTAAATCTCCTTTGTTGCAATTTAACTGCATTACCGTATTTACCCAAATCCAAGATGACATCATTTAAGGTGACCCCTCCAATAATTGGATTCTACATGTTTATAAATTTATAAATTTGTTATAATTTTCTGTGTATAGCAGGGGTGGCCAACCTGCGACTCCGGAGCTACATGTGGCTCTTCAGGAGTTAATATGCGTCTCCTTGAACCTTTGCACAAGCACACAGTGACCAGCTTCCATGCATCCATTTGGAAGCTGGTCACCGTGTGCTTGTGCAAAGATTCAAGGAGACACACATTAACTTCTGAAGAGCCGCATGTGGCTCCAGAGCCATAGGTTGGCCACCCCTGGTGTATAGAATCGAATTATAGGAGGGACATCTTGAATTCATCCCCTCCCCGCCCTTACCACTGCAACAGGGAAAGTTGCAGTAGAGGGACAAGTGGTGGAGCAGCCAAGCAGCCCTTGCCTCCGCCCACACACTTTACCCCATCTCCTGTTGCCCCCCCACCTGCTCTTCCATGTTTGTTCTCCCCCAACATGTGCCCCTCTCTCCTCCCCCTGGTCCCTGCCCCCTCCTGCCATTTTTTTCCCTACACAAGACTTGGCTTCCCTCTTTCTGCCGCTGTTTACCCTGAGTCACAGCTCCTGCTCTGGCTCCAACCCCATCCGGCGTGCAGCATGGAGCACGTTTTCCTTTTCCACACTGTATCGACACATTCACAAATTCTGGCAGCTTAGTGAAACACGGTTTTCCTTTCACAGTCTATATTGATTAGACCATGTCACGTCGCAATCTCCAGGTGTTCCCATTCTCCTGTTTTTATTACATTTGCAATCAGTTCAGGTACGGAGTACTGGTCTGTAGTCCCCCAGTTAACTTCAGGGCCCCTTTTACATATTGGTATAACAATGTCTACTCTCTAAACTTCTGAACAAAGACTGTTTTGAATGAGAGAGATTGCTTATTTGTATTAGCATTTCAGCTGCTTCAAATTTAAGCTCCCTCACAATTTTGGGGTGTATCATCTGAATTTAGTAACTAACTCCTGTTAAAAAGATCAGTTGGCTGCACCTCTATTATTTCTGACACCGTAGTGTCTCAGAATATCTCATCTTTGTTACGGGGAGGGAGTGACTCCTCGATAGGAATCTCTACAGTAAAGACTGGTACAGAAAGATCATTTCACTTCCAATCAGTATCCTTATCTTCTTTAATTACATCCTTTACCCACTAAGAATCCAAGAGATTCATCATTTCCATTGCTGGCTTCCTGCTTCAGATAATCATAAAGAATTTTTTGTTGTTTTTTTTTACATCTCTAGCTATTTGTTTTTTGAAACCCATTTCAATCCTTATTTCCTCTTCCCTAAGGTCTGCTGTAAGTTTGTTTCTAGGGTCAGATTTCTGAATTTTAAAGGATTTCTGTTTGTCTTGAATAACCTCTTGTCGCTGCCCTTTAGTCACTTTGGTTTTCTCCTTCTCTTCCAGATTTGCTTTTTGCCAAGTAATAGGTAAATCTTCTCAAACTTCTCTTTTTAAAAGAGCATCTGTGCAGCCTCTAAGGATTTTTCTTCCTTTAGTTTTAGCTACAGAACCCTTTTGAGTAGCCTAATTTGCTCCACATCTTCCTTTTCATAGTGGCATTGTTACTTTCTTGTACTCTGCTTGATCTTGGGATGTTGTATATATTGTAGACACTTTTATTTAGTTTCTCCACTATTTTCACTTATTGAACTGAGTGTCTTAGGCCTCAGGTGTTTCAAGTTGTGCAAATCACCATGAAAATTGTAGCATACATTTAGGACTTTTCCAGGAGTCTAAAGGAGATAGACTTACTTCTGCTAAATTTCACTGGGAATTGGGCAGGTAATTCCATGAAGCTCTTTTGAAAAGCCTAACCTCTTTTCTGTACCTTGTACCTGTCGATATTTCTGATTTCTGCTTGGCAGAAACAATTCCCAAAAGAGAAGAAAAACCCTGCATGCAGGAGCCAGACAGAAATCCAGAACTATAACCAGAACACAATGGATGTGATCTCATAAATCAGAGATCGGGGAGAGACTCTGCTGAGACTGGAGGAGAAGAATCAAAGATGCTAATTACATTACATTGCATAAAACATTTTTAAGCATTGGTGCTCTTATCCAAGTTCAGTTTTGCTTTCACTTGGCCCATCTAAATGAGACACTACATTGTCTTAGCGACAAGCTACGGCGATGTGGTTCATCACTACGGCAATGCAGCATTGGCAGACACGAACCATGATGTCAATGCTACTGCGCAGTAGCTCGTTTTTAGTGCACAGTAGGGTTGGAAATGATACGTGCACTGCCGGGACTGTGCACTAACAGCAGTTACTGTGCAGTCATTTAGTACTTGCTAAAGCAAATACTAAATGACTGCACAGTAATAACTGCGCAGTCAGGGGCATGTATAGATGCACCCACTGCTGGGCTGAGCTGAGACCAGGAAACCACATGCATTATCCCCAGCAGGATTGTAGCTGATGGTGACCTGTCAAATTCCAGTGTTGGTCAGTATTGTATTTGTTCATAGCCTCTTTCATCCCAAGATACTGGGTCCTGCTGCTTTTGGAAATGAGTGGCTAAACTCTCATTGGCTCCAACTGGAGCTAGATCTGATTATATTTGAGGTACAACTGACAAGCAGTCACCTCCAGATTGACGAAGAAAAGACGGTAAACAGGTGAGTACGTTTTTTGGGAAGAGGGGCCGTGGTAAGGGTGGCCATCGGTGCTCCTACACACAATGCCTCATGGGATTTTCTTTGTTAACATCAAACAAATGAGAAGCTTATATTAGCAAGTATCACCTGAAAGGCCAGCACACCAAGTACTGTTGACTCTTATGGATGCCCTACCTTTACCTCCTCCCACAGAAATTGTTTTTGACATTTAGAGGGTAAAGGCTTTGAACACTGGGGTTATATCTGCTCTGTCTGGGAAAACAGAATTTGAAATCAGTGAGCAGTCAGGGACAGGGGTTTCTTCCTCCTGCCTCTCTCTTCAAATAAACATGACTTTGCCCCACAAGATGCCCTTTTAGTCATAAAAACAAAAGATTTGTAATGGACATACTGGCAGAGGTTGAAGGTGTATTGAGGAGAAAGAGGGGTTTTAATGATTGGCTCCAGCCTCTGTTTTGGGGAGATTGAGAGGGTTTTGCTGTTGCGCTATTGCTGTTCAGAGGGATTAGGTTACTTGATTGCCAGCAGCAGGCTGCACAACAGCCTGGGGTGGTCCAGCACATTGGGCTCTGTGGATGTCTAGATCAGGCCTCCATGCCATTAATATCAAAAAACATAACTTTGATGAATTTTATAATTCAAATGCTGCCAGATTCTCCAGTACCTTTGTATTGTCTCATGTAAGTCATGTTCAGCTTACAGAAAAGGTGCTAAGAGGGGATATGATATTAGACTTCAAATAGCTGAAGGACTGCCATAAAGAAGAGGGAAAACACCTTTTCTCCCTTCTGCAGAGACCAGGATGTGGACCAGTGGCTTGAAGTTGCAGCAAATTAGGTTTACATGGGATATCCAGAAAAACGTCATGTTGGAAGAGTGAACCAGTGGAATAGACAGCCTAGGGAAGTTATGGACTCTCCATCATTGGAGGACAAGCTTCTTCGGGTGAATCTGATATCTTTTATTAAACCAATAGTTAAATAGTTGGGGAAAATAACATTTTAGCAAGCTTTCAGGTTTAAAAACCGTTCGTTAGGCTGAGGAAGCCTCTGCAGTTGGTGTGTGCTCTCTTCCTGGATGGAATGAATAGTAAAGAAACCTTCATCATTGGAGGAGTTCAAGAAAAGTTAGAAAAGCATTGGTCAGAGATGATCAAAGAATAGCTATGCCTATGCTCTGCTATGGGTATTTCCCATGTTTCTGGGCTTTGCTGGTTGCCACATGGGACTAGAAAGGATTTCTTTCCCTACTGTTGCTACTTGTGTGCAGTGGGGGAAGGAGGGGTTCACCTTCCTCAGAAGCATTGGGCCTTGGCTGCAGTTGGTCATTGAATTTTGACTAGGGTGTGCCAGTGCTCCTGCTGAGATTTACACCCAGAAGTTCCTGGCTAAAGGGTCTTACCCCTCTGCTCCGAGTCAAGCCAGTTGTCATATATTGGGGAGGGAGGAAGGATTTTAACCCATAGTCAGATTGGCACAGACCATGAAGGTTTTGCCTTACTCCGTAGCGAGGAGCATGACCCTCTTCCCTGGATCTCTCAGGCATATTTTAACAACCCTTACAGCAGCAGGACATTGGCTGCCATTGTCCCCTTCCTTTATCTGTGGCAGGTTAGGGTGTCATGCCTTGTGGTTGTATGTCAGGGTTAAATGTGTAGTCTTACTAATAGGTCGGACAAGGATTTGTAATGGATGGTCTCAATGGAGATGATCCTGCCTCTAGCAGGGGGTTGGACTAAATGACCTTTGGAGGTCCTGTCCAGCCCTACTGCTCTATGAGTCTGTGAAAGGCAATCGTGTGACAACCTTTTATCCAGCTCTCATCTCAGGACTCTACGGGAGTGTGCAGGGTAAGGATCCAGCTTTCTGCAGGAGGCAGAGCCTGGATTAGCAGCAGCTCCTGCTTTCCAGGTCCTTTTTTGTTTTGATTTTGAGAGAAGTCACAATGTCTTCTAACACTTGATCTCTTGAACATCACTTCTCTCCCTAGTGGCATTTGTTCTCATTTCCATTTCCTCAGAGCATTGCTGGAACTTGTCCAAACAGACTGTTTTTGGTCACCACCACAGACCTGCGTGATTGCCATTTCCTCCATCAGCACACGATGTGGGAATGTGCTAGCACATGGGGCCTGAAGCCTTCATTAACTGTTTGTGCGCAACCCTCCCCTGGTGCAGATACCAAAATGTCACAGAAATTAATGCTTCCACTGTGCGTCTCAGGAAGAGTTAGTGTCTTAGAGGGCATTTTGGTCACAGAAAGCTGCAGATTTGGTTGTTGCTAGTGCTTGTTCAGGTTTATGGAAAGGAGAGAAAAAGGAGGGAGGTATTTGTCACCACATCCTTGTGTTCTCCCCACCAGAGCTAAGGAAACCCCTGCGCTCCAAAGAGCACACAGGCATCAACTTCTAGTAACAGGGTAAAAGCGAAACCATTGGCATTGCATCAGCATATAGCACTAGCCAGATGGAGAAAGGAGGAAAGGGATGTCAACCCTTTCAAGAGTGAATCATAGAAAAGTGGGGCTGAAAGGGATCTCGGGAGATCATCTGGTCCACCCCCCTGCTCAACACAGAGTCATCCCCATCCAACCATCCTGTAAAAATGCTTGTCTAACCTATTCTTAAAACTACACAAATAACCCTGTTGCACAGCTATCAGGAACGTTGACTCAAGGCACCAAGAACACCTTAACCCACCATGGGTGAACCCAGGGGATGAGAGCACCATCTGCAAGGACCTAAGTAGTTTATTAAAATATACTCACAATATCCCAGGAAAAATGCCATGCCATCTGTTATAGAGGGAGGCAAAAACCCCTGCAGTCCATGCTGACAGTGAGAACGGTCCCTCTTGGCGTAGGGTTGTGACAAACATGAGCAGGTACAGAAGTGCTCCAGTTCAGGTCATGCAGCACCCTTTAAGTACAATCTGTTTTACCTTCCATTGGCATGATCCTGGATTGCTTTATAAATGATCCATGTGGAGAATCATTTGTAACACTTACAAGGTAACCTATAAACCGTGCCCTCGCTCAACCAGAAGATCCGGGCTGGACACAGGAATTACTGGTCAACCATCTGTATCAGTATTGTACAGGAGTGCAGGGTAGATGAGCGTACTGATCCTGTCAGTCCTCCAAACCTTTGAATCTAGAAATATTTAGGCTGATCCAGTTTTCAGAGACACCAGGCACCCACTGCTGCCACTAAAATCAGTAAGACTACATGGTGATGTTTTTGAGAGATCATCAGATGGATTTATACATCTGCTTTACAGCTGCAATCTGAGTTGTTACCTTTCAAGTGCCATATCAAACAACAGTGAGAGTTTACATTTTTTATAGTGTTGAATATTTCCATATTTGATTTATTTAAATATGAATACTTGTTCTTTTGTATACAGCCCAGGAATTATAATTCAGCAAAGCCCTGAGAGCAGGCGGAGGGAGCAAAGTGGCAAAGACATTTATTGCCAAAAGGATCCACAGTGTGTTGCTAATATTCACTTGAGTATGTGCAGCGTACAAAATAATGTTTCAGTTCAGCAGTCCATCTGTGTGCTGTCAATTGAAGTTTCACATCTAAAAAGTAATCACCTTGAAGCTGCCCATTTAAGGAGCAAAAGTTGTTTCCTCAAAGTTTGAGAATATCTTAATTCTGTGGAAAACCTGCAGTTGCTTAGAGGAAGTTTGGACAGGTTGTTCTACATAAGAGGTGTTTCTTACTTAGTTATTCTGGCTTTGAAATGATGGCCATATTCGTGCATGCAAAAGAAATCATGCTGTCACCAGGAAAAATATTTTTTTGTTATTTCACGAAAGGTTTTTACCTGTTTCAAGTAAAAAAGAGGTCTGATCGTATGGGTTGAATTCCAGGCTCAGAACCAAACAGCTCCACATTCTGCTTCTAGCTGTGATGCTTACTTTGCCTCTGATCCTCCACAACTGACTGTTCGGCAGCTCCACCATGGACTCCCAAGGAGCCAGAATTTCAACTTTTTATCTTTGATCCCTTATCTACCTATTCAATTAGGATCATACTCGGGCTGTACATTCCTAGAGAGGTGAACTGTCTTTTTGTTATGTCAGTGCCTAGCACAGTAGGACACTGTGTTTGGGACCTGTAGGCAATATGACAACAACAGCAACAATAAAATACTAAATTGCCTAACTTATAGGTTGTTGAGAAGATTAGCTCTGTGTTCACAATGCACTTTGCAAATAAATGTCCTCAAGCTTCTCAGAATTACGCGTTACTTTTTACTCTTCCAAAGAGAATGATAGAAGGAACAAAGAAATAATATATTGCATAAGCAATACTTCCTTTTGCTCCCCAATTATCTTCTTTCAGATATCCCACCCAAAAAGCTGAGAGCAGATGGGTTGGGTCAAGTGAAAAATGGATTTCCCTGAAAATGAGCCGTATATTGCTTGGTATGCAGCAGCCCTCCATGGAGGCCCTGTCTATCAGCTGTGTTGTCTTCAGTGGGATTGTCTACAGAGACAATATAGCTGGTCATACCTGTTTTCAAGCTTAAGCCCATGTTTTTCATTAAGAGATTTATTTTGTAATTTTATGTTTGTTTTCTTTCTCTGCAGCGAATATCCTCTACATGGCAAGCCAAGAAATGCTGAAGGTTGTGGACAGAGACAGCACAACTATCCAGCAAAATTTGAAAAAGGTAACTCTTCAATCTTCAGAGGTTCATGAGAGATCCGCTCGTATGGAACCAGATCCTCAATTAAACTGTGAATCCAGAAAAACTTTCAGGCTTTACTGGTTTGCACCAGTGCTACACTGGTGAAACTCCACTGATTTCAAGGGAATTATTTCTGGTGTGCACCAGTGTAATTGAGCAAAGACTCCTAATCCCTAGGCTATTTCACTAAAAGGTGGGAAGGTCCTCCTCTTCCATCAGTTGCTAGATACAGTTGGTCTTCAGCTACCATTATGGAGACGTTCACATGCCTACCTGGGAGGCATAGGATGACCACAAATAGTAAGGAGCCAGAACGGGATCTTCTGAGTGTGCTTAGAAGGGTAAGGCAAGTGGCATAGTGGGGATTAACCCCTCAAAATGCCACCTAAGCAGCTACAGCTAGCCATGTTAAGTGCCCCTTATCTGCCCAAAGCAGTTAAAGGAGTTAAAGCACTGTGCTGAGGAGCAGGAGACAGGTTCAAACCCCACACAGTCATAGAAAATTAGGGTTGGAAGGGACCTGAGGAGGTCACATCTAGTCCAAACCCCTGCTCAAAGCTGGACCAGCCCCAACTATTTCATCCCAGCCAAGGCTTTGTCTAGCTGGGTCTTAAAAACCTCCAAGGATGGAGATTCCACCACCTCTTTAGGTAACCTGTTCCAATGTTTTACTACAGTCTGAGTGAGAAAGTGTTTTGTAATATCCAATTTAAACTTATCTTGCTGAGAATCTGGGTTTCCTTCTCCCTGGGCAAGTACCCTAACCACTAGGCTTTCTAGGTGTGTCTCGGTTTTAATTGTCAGATGTCTATTCCATTTCAAAGGTCTGTAGAGCTCCAGGTTTGTGTACTTTTAGCTCTTCCTTCCTGAAGAACGCACAGTCCTCCTGGCACCCTGGGAGGGATTCTTACAGGTGAACCTTAAGGGCTGACCCTGCAAACTCTTGCAAATAATCTCAGCGACTTCAGTGAAACTCTTGAGGGACTTGGTCCCAAGCCTGGTGAAGCCAAGGAAGACTGCCATTGGCTTCAGTTAGGTCTGGATCATACTCCCTCAGAAAGAAGTTTTTGAAGTCATACTGGGACAAGCCACAGTAGTAAAGTTAAGCAAGAGACTTTGAGAAATGTTATCTTTAATCACATATTTAACTACTTACTCAGATACTTAAAAGTGCTTATAACTGACTAGTTCTGTTAACTTTCATGGGATTACTCACATGCTTCAGGTCACGCACGTGCTTATTTCCTTGCTGAATTGAAGCCTTTGGCAGTACTAAGTGTTTGCAGGTTCCTTGGTCTACTGAAGTCTGTGTTTTTCTGGACTGTGTCAATCTAAGCAATGTCCTGGCACACAGGAAGCTTTGAAAACCTGTACTAACTTTGTTTTATTGATTCTTCTGTGTCATCACACTTCTGAAGTGGCAGATGTACCCAAGAAAATAAAAAGTTGAGGTGAGGTTATGAGCAGCTGGCAGCCTGAAGAAGCAGCAGATACAAGTGTGAAGTTAAATGCCTATTTTTTCCTTTGCTTTTTAATTCTTCTAGTAATTTCTGGGAATGTGAAAATTACGGGGGGAAATCTAAACTGGCATTAAGTTAATTTTGAAGTGTATTGACAGTAAAAGTGGATTTTACTTACAAAGGTTGGAAGTTTATAAAAACAGGAACTGTAGTCCAAGTTGCTATGTGCTGGCAAGATGTCACCACAAAAAATTTATACTGTTTAGTAGTCAGTGTGATCATAAGTTAAAAGCCAATCTTAACACCTGACTGTGCCAGCTGCTGTGAAATAGAAAAGTTATTTCTGGATCATATTTGCATGTTGTGTTCTGAAGGAGAGGGAAGAAGAGATACTAAATTATTCCAGTCTCTCTGAGTCCAGGTTTAAGGTTAATTATTACTAGTCAAGGACCAACAGAAAATACGTGTCTCTTCAGACCTAGGCTTACTTACCTAACAATGCTAAAAGATCAGATGTGTATTTTGGGGGAATTGGGACATTATTTGGTTCATCAATTGAGGCATTTCACGGTCCTCTAAAGTGAGGAAAATGTGCACATTAAACAGAAGTTGAATTGTATGCAGAAAATGAAGATTTACCTTTCTACTATATAGATGTATGGTATATCATTTAATATATGGATACCAAAACTATTTGTGAAACCAGGCAGAGCATGAATCTCCCAGAGCCTCAGTATTGTAACACCTGACAGAAAGATTTTTAAAAATTACAAAATCCAAACAAATAAGGCCTGGCTTATTGAGGGAGGACTGTCTCAGCCAGTGTGATTAATTATTGTTAGCTAATTGTTCCTGGGCCCTTACACAGAAACTGGAAGCACAGATACTGCTGTACTGGAGGAAGTTTATTGTGATTTTAACAGAAAAGGAAGTCTGCTGTAATTCAGTATTGGTAAAGGATTAATCAACAGTGAGAATCATAATCCTCTTGCTAGGAGGAGGAAAAATAAAAAGAAAGGGCAATTGGCTATAGCAGATGTTCCCTAGGGTACCCATGATAGGCAGCAGTTATTACTGGCTTATTTTAAGGCCTGCTGTTGTAGAGACTTGCTTAGGCTTTATCTTTTTTCACATCAGTAGTCCTGTTGCAGTCAGTGGGAATACTGGACTTGTTTCCTGGATGCTGAACTGTATAAGACAGGAAGCTTATAAAACATTTGCACTTCTGGGTTTATATTATTCCTCCCATTGTATCACACTCTGCACACAAGGGTCCATGGCTGTGTTTAATTCCAGGATCTGATTCTCACTGACTTCAGTGAGCTCTGGTTTGGTCCTATATTGGGCATGTTAGACTGGTTCATAATTTACCAAGACCTTACGCCATCTGCTCTTCACCTTAAGAATCATGACACTTTTCATTTTAGAGTTGAATCTTTCCAAGCAGGTGCACCTTTTAATGTGACTTTGATTCAAGTTTTGCCCATGATCCCTAGGCGAAAAGGACCTGCAGATCCTTAATGAGCATACTCATTTGGCCAAGTCTAGTTGCACAGGTGGACAGCGGATATCAGAGCTCCAAATCTAAGATCTATGTAAGGGGTACGAAGAGCTATTTACATATCTAACTTTAGCCATATAGCTGCCTACAGGGGGAGCTGGACTTGGGCCCAGATCTTTCCTTTTCAGAGAAAAATGAACTGTTCTAGTTCTTTTTTTGCTTTGTTTTGTTTTTAAACATGAAGTCATTATCTTAAATTAACTGAAGAAAATCCCAATTGGAGTGGCCAAAAGCAATTCTGACCCACTCTTATTGAAACAGCTGGTCTGATGTTGCCCAGATTTCTGACCCAGTATCCATAGTCATCCACAGTGGTTTAATAATTATTCCCATTGAGAGGAGCATGATCTGAAAAGCAGTGGTTAGAAAGGATACTACAAATACCGTGCCTGCCCACAGCCAGAGTAAATTATATGCCTCCAGTTGTGGAAAACCTTCCAAACACACTTTCTGAATAGGTGCAAAGTGCTCTCTGGAGCCAGGAACACCTCTTTTTTGGCTGATCTCACATCCTTTTTGGCCTGCACTCCCCTGAGGTACAGGATTGAAATTAGGAAAGTTGCACACAGGGATTTGGAGATGTTGGTGCATGTAGTATTTAAACATACAACTACATGGGACTTGGAAGCATTCCGAGTGGCTAATCAGCGAGCAGAGTATCAGGGGTTGCTCCCCTGCCCTAAAAATTGATCACAGCAAGTGGGGGGGGGAATAAAAAAATGAGGTTGAGACAACAATCTAACAGGCGTTAAATATGAAGTGAAAAATGAGCTGTTACACTGGGCTTCTTGGTTCCTTGGACCACTTCCTGCCACCCTCATTCACACTGTGATTGCAAGGATATTGCTAATCCCGTAAGGTACATATGACTCAGCGTGAGCAGAGACGTCAGAACCCACCCTGCATCCATAGCTGGAGAAAGCTGCTGCGGGCTGCTGCGAGAGAAGAACTACATCCATCTTAACTCTTCCGAGAGAGCGTGACCTGGCCCTAGGCAGTATGATTTCTAGCGAGCTAGATCCTGCCAGCGTCACGCACCTTACTCCACAAGTCATTACACTTAAATCAGCAGGACTGCTGGGGGCCTGATTCTGACACCGTTACTCCATAAGCAATGCCAGTGATTGATATGAGGCCAGAAACTTGGAATAGGAGTGAGTGCCTATTCAGTGAGGCATTTTTGGAATCCGGTCCACTATTAGTATGACTTAAGTAGCAGTTTTCAATCCTTTGAATTTTTTGCATTTTATTGTGATGTTTAGACTAACTTTCCTCACGACACTTGCATGTTATTCTTGCAGCTAAATGTATGTCATCAAGCAGAGGGCAGGAGTTAGTCATCTTAGTCTGAGGTCAGGCAGAAGGCAGGGTAAAGTTGCACCTTATAGACTGTTTAACTCAGCTATGCATAAGCTTTTGTGAGCCTGAGCTCACTTCATCAGATGCAAATATATCATCCAATTACTTTATTTAAAACTTAAAAATAATCAGTGTTACATATGTGCTGGCAAAGCCATTTTCATGGAAGATGCCTGTGCTGATTTATTTTATCATGGAGAAGCTGCTGCACATCAGCTTGCACCTGGATCGTAACAGAATGAAAACTTGCTCCAATGGCAAGGAGGCCAAGACAGTTGGACATATCATTCTACTGCAGACTCATCCTCTTTTGCAGTATTGAAATGCTAGCATCTTCCATCTGCTCTGCTGTTGAGGACTTGCAGACCTATAGCTGGGGGCTGGATAGGCTTATTATAATGGCAACCTGTACTCACCATGTCACAGCACTGTCAAAGGATGTATGCAGCTTTTCAGGAGGGAAAGCATTGCCACCTGCTATCCCCACTACATCCTATTAGTGCTTGGTCCACAACTGCTTATCCATCAGAGTTACCCCTGCTTATTTTGCAGCTAACCTTCCTTGAAGGTCATTCCATTATCCCTCACCTGTGGACAGGCTGGGTAGCGGTATTTCCCATTGGAAGCTGTTGCACATAAAAGGCTGACATTGACATCGACAAAGAAATCCAACATTGTCTCGCAGCCTTTGGACACCTGAGAAACAGGTGTTCAAAGATCATGATATCATATCTGAAACCAAGCTTATGGTTTATCAAGCAGTTGTGATCCCCATCTTACTGTACAGATCTGAGACGTGGAGAATGTACAGGAGACACCTCAAGTCACTGGAGAAGTACCATCAATGCTGCATGCAGAAGATCCTTTGAATGGGAAAACAGATGCACCAGTATTAGCATCCTCTTGCAAGCAAACACCATGAGCATCAAGGCGATCATCTGACATCAACTTTGCTGGGCCAGCCATGTCATCCAGATGTCCCACTCCAGACTCCCAAAGCAAATTTTATTTTCCCAGCTCAGTCAAGGCATACACTCAAGAAAAGGGCAGATAAAGCACTTCAGGGACATCCTTCAAGCCAGCTTGAAAAAATGTAACATTGATATCAACTCATGAGAGATGCTCACTCAGGAATGCCCCAAATGGAGGAAGAGTCTGGTACAAGGGTCTCAGTACTTCAAAACCTTGCAACAACAACAGGAGATGGAAAAGTGGGAGAGGCAGAAACAGTGTGTTGCAGACCAAATCAAGAATCCAGATCCCTCCCCACCCCCCATGGAAACACTTGCCTGAGTTGCAGCAGAGTCTGTCGATCCCAGATCAGCCTCATCAGCCATCTCTGGACGCACAGATAAAGCGATCATTGAAGACAACCATCCTCAACTCTGAGGGATTGCCAGTTATTATTGTTGTTGTTGTTACATATATGGGCTGTCCAGCCTCCCTTTTTAATGCAATAAAACCTAGGCATCCTTTGTTAAAAATTCATTTCCCCCGTATCTAATCTTGGTTGTCTCTCAGTACAGATCAGTATTGCTCTGTGATCTTTCATTCTCTCGCACAGCTCCCATGAGAGATACTAATGAACATTTTTGCATATGGTTGCACTGAATAAACAGTTAAAATGAACAGTTCCCCCCTTGTCCAGACAAATGAGTTCCTGCAAATGTCACTGGAGAGTTTGAGCACCAAGGGTCTTGCTCACAGCCTGGGCTGTAGCCTGCAGTGGACCACAGAACATATAGGACAGTCCTGTCCTACAGAAGCACATGCAAAGCACCCTCCTCGCCAGTTCAGCACCCATGGTTTGAAAAACCTTTGTTGCACTGAAAGTGGGGCTCTAAGGTGCTTCTCAGCTCTCATTTTTTACAGTGAAGCTGCTTTTCGTTTATTATTTATTTTGTTTTATCAAACCAGTGACTTCTTTTTCATTAAAAAAAATTGAGACAACTAACTGAACTGCCTGTTAAACATTACCATAGGCCTAACAGGACTTTTTTTTAAACAGTATCCCATAGCTCCAGTTGTCAGCCACATCCTTTCACGGGGGGGAAATACTTGGCTTTAGGTTATGCCTAGTATTTTAAAAAACTTGAGTTCTGGCAAAACAAGACCAGGAACCAGTTCTAAAGATCCTACCATCACACTAGTTAATCTCAGCTGTGGCAGTATCCTGATAGGAGAGGAGAGATTGCCTTAGGGAACCAGATCCCTAACCATTAAGGGCTTTATAGGTTAAAGCCAACATTTTTTTAAATCTGCCCAGGAACTGACTGGTAACGCCAAAGCACTGCCTGTATAAATGCAGAACTTAGAAAAGGCATCCCAGACTGATCCATTCCTGTGTCATTTACATTATTCTCTTGGCAGGGAGAGGCAGGGATCCACGCATAATTCCAGGGAAGCCAAATCATTTTGTATAAATCTTGACTGAAACAAAATTTAATCCTGAGCTAAAGCCTTTTAAACCATGTTTTATCCCGAAGCCAATGAAACTATTGACTAGTCACTATGGAAAGCTCTTGCTCAGAGGGAGCTGCTGACTTATCCAGCAGATGCAATTTTAAATAATAATAATAATAATAATAATAATAATAATAATAATACAAGTATTCATTTCTGGCAGGAGGATTTCCAGTAAGGCCACTGATACAAATATGTGTGCAGTTGCACATGTGCCATCAGTTGATATCCACTAAGAGCCAATCCTTTGGTCTTCACCATCAGCTAGAATAGTGTTTGCCAAAGGAATAGAGTTGTAAAGTTTTACAACGTGAACCACATTCCAGAAAGATAAAGGAAGTTACATTTCACCCCAATGACTATTTTTTAACTCTAGGTTTTGTTTTTTCAGTATTGACCTATGACAGCCATAGAGGAGGCATAAGGAAATTCGCCTCTCCATAATTTATATTTTTTTGAACTGTCATACACACTAAAGCAAATGCCAATAGAGTCGACGGCAGGAAATCTTTATTATTTTCGTAGACACTCTAAAATATAAACATCCTGTTGATATCAATCTCAGATTCTTCTCGTGTTTACACAGCAGCTGCCATCATTGTGCACTGTCTGAGTACACATACCAGATGACATGGTAGAAAAGTCGATAAAGCTGTACCCAGACCACGTTTTATTAGACAACTGGGTTGACTGTGTACCTCAGTAATTTAAATAATAAAAAAGCTTAGGAGAACGTTGGGGGGGGGAAGGTTAATGAAGAGTTATTTGAAACTCAGGCAATTGAACTTAAACCCAAGCATTTGAAAGCATGATGTTGAAATGGCCAGTTCAGACTTCGTACAACCTTAACTCTGCCCTGCAGAGAGATCCTGAGAAAAGGTATAATTTTATCTCATGCCTCCTGATTCCTGCTGCATCAGGCTACAAGCCCCAGCTTTTGGGGTGTTTTTGTTTCTTGCCCTTGTGGGTGAAGTAAAAAGCTAGAAGACATGAATCTTAAATGCTCTGCAACAAGAAGGCAAATAGAAAGAATCCCATATTTATCGTTTGGTAAATCTCATGATTTTTTAACCAGTCTCATAATTTTGGGGGTTTGACTCATGATTTTTGAATGCTTGCATTGGCAGTTGGCTACCCACAGCAGTGCAGTCATTGTGTTAACTCATGCCCTCTATGCAGCCAGATCCAGTCCGCCAGAAAATATACATTTTACGATTCCTAATCCATTCAAACACTGTAGTAAAGGCAAACATTTCCCACTCTTGATGAAGACACCATTTGCTTCTAGCTCTGTATGTATCATAATCATTATAGAATTATTTATCTTTTTACCTCCATGATGCAATAGCAAGGCTTTGATGTTAAAAGGAGGGAGAGAGAGTTAGCTGTGTTAGTCTGAAGTCAAGCAGAAGGCAGGGTCGGTTTGCACCTTATGGACTAACTAAATCAGAGATGCGTAACATAAGACTTTGTAAGCAACAGGCTTACTTCAGATGCTATGAGAAAGAAGGAGAAAAGGAAAAGGGAGGAGACCGCATTATCAATTCTGCATAAAATGTTTGTGTTTAAATTAATTTTAAAATGAACTGTCTGTTGTAAACAAGATGGGATTAACAGCAAACTTCATTCTCAGATTTTTAGGCAAAGATTACTACCATTTTGCCATTTCAGAGAGGCTTCCAAAGCCACAAATGACAGTCAGGTGCCAAACCCCAGTTTACTTTCATAAGCATTTTACTGCTGTCCTTGTCTTTGAAAATCTGCCCCAGAGAAACTAATGTAGACTTTAGCACCAGATCTTCCTTTCTCCTCCAACTGAAAATGTTAGGGTTTTATGTCTCTCCATATTACCA
>NW_017729028.1:22533969-22551705 GCF_001723915.1 Gavialis gangeticus | reverse complement strand
TCTGCCCCTTAATTTTACCCATCTTTCGTATTATGTAACTACAGTGCATTCATACGTGGATTCAGGTAGCAAAACTGACTAACTGGGCATGTCCGCATGAGACACCTTACTACAAAATAGCATAGTTTACTGCACAGTAAGCATGCGCACCTACACGTGCACATGCTTACTGTGCAATAGACCACCCTAATCATGAGTGAATTTGCTACCTGCAAATGCAAGTAGCAAATTTACTTGTGGTTAGTAACAGTGCAGTACTGCTTGTAGACACCTGACCAGGAGCAAATCTGCTCCCAGTCAGCCAGCCACCAGGGAGCAAGAGATTGTGCCTCAATTGGGTGATCAAGGCAGGGGGCTTGGAAAGAGCTGCAGGGGTGAGGTAGGTCCCAGCACCCTTCCCCAATTTGCTGGTGGGGCAGCTAGCACCCAAGGGGAGCCTAGAGCTCCCCCTGGTGGCTGCAGGGGCCCATTGTAGGGCCCTAGGAACCAGAAGCAGTTTGCTGCTATTAGCAGCGAGTCTGCTCCCGCATCCCTGTATATGTAGACACCTGCCTGGGAGCATTTACCCTTGAGTAGTTTACTCACAAGTAAACTGATTTCAGTTCAAATGCATGTGTAGACTTACCCTCTGAAAACAAATCTGAATTTCACGTAAACTTGGCAGCTTTAAATTAAGAATATTGGTAATAGACACTGCAAGACCTGCACACAATATGCAGGAATGATAGCCTAGCCTATTACTCACGCCCTTTCTATGTGTTACATTTACACCACAATTAACATGTTAATTGTTAGGATTCAGATGGGATCAGATCCCATTGCGCCATGACATGAATATGTGCCAGGGGCATCAGATTGCCTGCCACAGCCCACTGTAAGTGGCTGTTGAAGTTATTAGCAAATGAAAACAAACTTTAACTATTTGGGATGAAACTTTCCATGCCAGGTGTCTCCCTTAGGTTGTTTGATTGATTGTTTTGTAAGATCTCAGTCCATAAAATTGACCTACTTCCAAGAACAAAGCTAGGGAAAAATATGGGTTTTTTTTCCCATATTAAAAAATTCTGGCAGGCTTTTGTTTGAAAAGCTGTTGTACCATCATGCTTAGGAACAGCAATTTAATATTAGGCAGAGAGGCTTTTTCTCCAGACCAGGGGTGCTCAACCCCCAGTCTCAGGGTCAGATCTGGCCCCCTGCACCATGTAATCCAGGCTGCAGGGCTCCCAACAGGTTTGTGAGGACCCCCATGGGCCACGACCCAGGGCACAATCCCAATGCAGGAGCAGCATGGAGACCCAGAGCCCAATCCCAGCATGTGGAGCCGGGTAGATGTGGGGCAGGGCCCCAGGCCCTGATCTCAGTGCATGCTGGGAGCGCAGGGTCCGACTGTGCCCATGGATCAGCCCTGCACCACTTCTCTGGCCCACAGGGCCAGAAGGTTCAGCACCACTGCTCCGGGCTGTCATTTAACAGAACTTTTCCTGTAGTTGCAGATCTAGTCTGATGTCAGCTCTGCTATCTCGATCTGGACAACTCAGTTGCAATCAGGGAGACTCTCTCTCCTAGCGTTCCACACGCTGGGCTCACGTAGCAGAGGAAAGGAAGCTATTGGGTTCAAATACAGAATATGGGCAAGTTGGAAAGTCGACTGGGACGAAGTGCCAAGGGAGGAGGCAGATGCTGGCACCGAAGGCTGCTGTGGAGAGAGAGAATCTTGGGACTTGGAGGGCGGAAGGGATTGGGACTGGCTGGGCAAAACTCCTGGCAGACGGGGGTCGGCACAAATGGCTGGGCCAGGAGATGGAATGAGGCCTCCTGGAACAGTGAGACCAGAGAGGTGAAACAGAGATTTGCTGGACAAGAGTGGGACTGAGATGAGAAGCCTGAGGAGTGGAAACTGGAACCGACTGGGGAAACTGGAATTGAAGAGCCATGGTGAGGAGGAGACAGGGCACCGGTTGAGAGGAACAGGGCAGAAGGAAGTGGCTGTGCTCAGAGAGAAGACAGAGGATCTTGTCACTACTCTAGCACTCTCCTGTCCACAGCTTAGAAGAAATCTAGGGCTCCTGAGTCTGTTGTTAACAAATATCTCTGAAACCCACTGGCAAGGTGTCCTGTTGTGCTGATCTGCAGAGAAGTTAGCTGTCAAGCGCTTCTATCAGTGGACTGATAGCATTAGCTCAAGTGGCACAGGTCTGTGTAGTGGACTGGAGAATGCCAACAACCCTGGCAATGACCCATGTGCATCTTATAAATCAACATCATGGAATCTCTATTTCAGTTCGCTCTTCAAAAAGTCTAGGAAATGCATGCAAAAAACCTAGCCCATGAGGTGTCAAACTAACCATAAGGCAGATCTAGATCTCAGGGCTCCTTGCAGACTGGAAACAGTGGTAGATGTGTTAGGATATTGTCTTCCATTATATGGTCACACCCCCACCCACCCCCCAGGATACCTGCCTCATTTGTTTGCGGGACACACACCTACCTTTGGGATGAATCACAGTTGGTTATTGAAGGAGGATAGTGTTGTCTGTAGGACTGCACTTTGCTTGTTGCCAAAGTTGGATGGTTACATAGTGACTGAGAAAAGGAATTGAAGAAAGAGTACTGTTATGGTTAAGGCAAGTTATGTGCTGTCTTCTATCACTTCATCTGCCACAGAATGTCCCTGTGATACTAGTCAAGCCACTTAAACCCAACTTTTTTCAGGGGTCACTAATTGTATGTTCCCCATTTTCTGGATGCCTGCACTGATACACAGCCATCTGATTTCCAGAAATACTGAGTGCTCACAGCTGCCACTGAAGTCAAGGGGAACTGTGCTTTGGACATAGCAAGTGTTGCACAGTGCTACTCTGAAAAACCAGTTCCTGAGCATTTCAGTTTGGCCATCTAAATTAATGGATACTTTTGACTTCAGTGTCTCTCGTTCCTATCTGCAAAATGACCCCTCATCTCACTCAGGAAAATTAAAAGTTAGAGTCATAGAAAAGTAGGTCTGGAAAGGACCTTCAGGGGCAGAATCATCTTTATCCTAATCACCCTATACAAATCCATTGTCTAACTTAATACAAAAAATACAGAGTCAGTCGTGCCACAACCACAAGGCAAACACCCTAACCTGCCACAGGTAAGGCAAGGGAACATTGATGGCCAATGTCCTGCTGCCGTAGAGGTTGTTAAAATACAACTGAGAGATCCAAGGAAGAGGGTCATGCTACCCTCTATAGAAGACAAAAGTGCCAATCTAATTATGGGGTAAAATTCCTTCTTCACCCCAAGTATGGCAGTCAGTCAGACCCTGAGTGAAGTGGTAAACTCTCTAGCCAGGAACCTCTGGCCACCAAGTCCCAGCAGGAGTATTGACATACACCAGCCAAAATCTCTAGCCTTGGCTGCAGCCAGCACCCAGTGCTTCTGCAGAAGGTGAAACTCTCCCTCCCCTGCACCCCCATGAAACGTGGAGCAATAGGTGGGGGGAAAAATTCCTTCCCAGCTCCATGTGGCAACTAGCAAAGCCAAAAAGCATGGGAAATACCCATAGTGGAGCATGGACATAACTACTTCTAGATCATCCCTGACCAATCAATGCTTGTCCAGCCTCTTGAACACCTCCAATAATGTCAAGTCCACAACTTCTCTAATTAGTCTGTTCCACTGCCTCGCTGCTGTAACAGTGAAGAAGTTTCTCCTGATATCTAATTTAAATGTACTTTGCTGCAACTTCAAGCTAGTGGTCTGCATCCTGCTCTCTGCAGCAAGAGAGAAAAAGTGTTCTTCTTTATGGCAGCCATTCAGACATTTGAAGACTGTTTTCATGTTCCCACTTAAGCACCTTTTCCACAAGCTGAAAATGCCTATTTCCTTTGCTCTTTCCCCATATATGACTTGCTTTCCACACCATGTATCATTTTTGTCACAGGTCTCTTGAACCCCCTCTAATTTCCCAGTGCCTTTTTAAAAATGTGGAGCCCACAACTGTACATGATATTCTAGATGAGGCCTAATCAGTGCTTGGTAGAGAGGCGCCATCACATCCTGAGTCTGGCACTGGCTGCTTCTGTTGTTGCATCCCAAAACTGTATTCACCTTTTGTGCAACTGCATCATACTGCAGACTTGCATTGAATCTGTGATTTGCCAAGAGACTTACATCCTTTTCAATAATGCTGCCATCCAGCCAGTGTCACCCATTCTGTATTTGTAATTTTTATTAATCTTCCCAAGGCATAGCACTTTGCATTTGTCAGCATTGAACTTCATCATGTTAGCTCTAGCTCAGCCTTCCAATACATAATGATCCTTCTGAATTGCACTCCTGTCCTCCAATATGTTTGCAGTTCTTCCCCATTTTGTGTTGTAGGCAAATTTGCTCAAGAAGCTTTCAATTCCAGCATCCAAATTATTAATAAACACCTTGAACTGTGCTGGGCCCAGGACAGAGCCCTGCGGGACTCCACTTGAAGTCTCCTGCCATTCTGACATGGAACCATTTGCTTGTGGCTATTGAGCCAGTTGTCTGTCCACTGTACCGTAGTTTTATCTAACCTGCATTTCTCCCAATTTGTTTGTAAGAAGGTCATGTGGGACTTTGTCAAAGGCCTCGCTGAATTCTGGATACACTCTGTCCACAGCATTCCCTCCTTCCATCCAACTAGTTACTTTGTTGAAGAAGGATATCAAATCTGTTTGGCATGATTTGTTCTAAGTAAAGCCATGCTGGCTATTTGTGATGAGCCTTTCTTCCTTCAGATACTTGCAAATGGATGTCCTTATGAAGTGCTCCAGTAATTTCCTAGGTATCGAAGTGAGACTTAACCAATCTATATTTCCCCAGATCCTCATTTTTGGCTTTTTTAAAAATAGATTGCACTACATTGGCCCTTTTACAGTCCTCAGGTAACCCCCTCCCCACCCAGTCCCCCATGACTTTGTAAATATTATTGCCAAGGGCATGGGCAACTGGTGCTGCCTTAGTCGGGGGAGGGGGGCAGATGCCCCCCTGCGACCAGTCCCGCCGACTGGGGGGGGCCACCCCACAGCCAATGTCACTGCCTAGGGGGAGGGTCACAAATCCCACAACGGCCAATTGCTGCAGCCAATCACTGCAGCTGCTTCCAGGAGTGGCTGTAGCGATCGGCCAGCGCTTGCGGGGGGCACTGGTGCTCCTGCCTGCCCCTCCCCCCCACCCCCACCCATCGCCTAAGTGGTGAGTGCAGCCAATCAGGGGGTGCACAACTGCTCTCAGGGCATGCACATGCACCCCCATGCATCCCCTACTCATCGCCACTGGCCAAGGGCTCTGAGATCTCCTCTGCCAGTTCCTTCAGTACTCTAAGATGAAGTTCATTAGGCCCTGCTGACTTGAATTTATTCAGACCCATCAAAAGCTTTATGTTTCTTTCTTATTCCTTAGCTTGTCCCCTTTCTTATCCAAATAATACTTATTAGGATAAAACCTGCTTGCAGTTTAATTTTTCTGTGAAGACTGTGGCAATGTAGGTGTTGAGTAGCTTTGTCTTTTCATCTTCTGTTAAGAATTCACCCACAGCTTCCTTAGTCTTTCTTTTCTGGCCAACACATTGATAGGACCTCTTTTTCTTGCCAGGTACAGCTCATTTTTTCCCTTTGCCTTCCTGATTTTGTCCCTTGGGGTTCTTGCTATTTTCAAGTATGCCTCCTTGGTGACCTACCTATCTTTCTATTGCCTGTACACTGTCCTTTTGTGTTTGAAGCATCCTAGAACTCCTCATGCAGCCACATTGGTCTCTTGCCATTCTTCTTGTACTTCCATTGTCTTGTAACAGTTTCTTGTTGGATTTCTAATTCCTCTTGGATTTCTAATTCCCTTTAGAAACTTTCAGGCCTCCTGGGCGCCTTTATCCCAAGGGCCTTGTCACATTATACTTAAAATGCCTTTTATTTAGATCCAGTTAAGCATTACTACACATTACAAAGTTTTTCTGAGCAGTTGCATGGTAATGCTTACTAAAGTCTAAGTGAATCACATCTTAGGCACCAGAACCATTGAAAACTCTGGTATGCTGTAGGGGCCGGGACTGACAAAGAGCTGATGGTTGGTCCCAGCCTACCCACTGAGCCAGTCTTGAACCTGTTCCTGTGTGGTGAGAGGCCGGGTGACCAACAAAGAGTCAGTCCCAGCCTCCCCTACCACACTGGAGTTTAGAATTGGCTCTAGCATGGTGCCGGGGTTGTGACCTCCATGAAGCAGCGAGACATAAGCTCAGCATGTGTTGGGTAATACGATCTGGAGCTATTCCTTACTAGAAAAGTTCTGCCTTTTTTACAGTATGATGGCACTTAACACACATTTTACTGTTTGAATGCTGGGACATTAGTGTTTTGAGTGCAGTTAACACATGCTAAATGTAACACGTGACAAGGTCCTCGATCTGTCTTCCCATGATACCATGTCTATTAACTCCTTGAGTTGTTGAAATCTGCCTTTTTGAAATCTAGCAACTTAGTTCTACTTCCCTGTCTCAGGATCATAAATTGTTATATCGTGACTCCTTCCTCCCAAATTGCCCATCACCTTTACAACCTCGACCAATTTTTCCCTTTTGGTTAGGGCAAGATCCAAGATAGATGATCCCCAGGTTGTGCCCTCAACCTTCTTGACCAGAAAGCTGTCTTCCACATGAGCTAGAACTTGCTCAACATTTTACCTTTGGCTATACTGCTTTTCCAGCAGACGTCTGGAAAATTGAACTCTCCCATCAGTACCATTTTGGATACTTTTGGCATCTTCCTGAAGAGTGTCGCATCCACTTGTTCTTTCTGATATGGTGGCTGATAACTAGGGACCTACCTAATTCACAGGGCTGCACCCTGATTTGGAGGGGAGAACACGGGCACAGGCAGCCATTTTGTGGGCGGAGCATGGCAGCCCTCCCCCCACGCACACACACACCTCTAGCCAAGGTGCTCCAGTGGCCTCATGCCTTGCCAACGATTTGGCTTTGAGGGCTGCCTGTGATGTAGACCTATCCCTCACTGATGATTGGCTGCCGGAGCTGTTCATCATGTAGCCCCACCTCTCACTGCTGATTGTGGAGAGGGGCATGGGAACATGGCAGGCAGCTCTCACAGCCAATCAGAGGTGGGGGGAGGCAGCTGTTTTGTCCGCAGCCCTTCGAGCAGGCAGCCTCCACTTCCCTGCCCCACTAGGCTGCAACAGCACGTTGAGGACTGCCGGCTCCCTCTAAGGAGCCAGCATTTTCTTTTCCATAAGCTTCCCCCACCCCATGGGTTTTGCAGGCATTGCCCAGATTTCGCAAGATCTGTGAAATCATCAATATGGTACGTCCCCACCTATAATAAATCACCGTTATATCAGTGCTGTATCTTTCACTTTTTATCTTTACCCAAATACCTTCTGATCTGCTACCTTCTTCCTCCTGAACCAGGAAACAAGTGCATGCATTTTTCTAAATACAAGGCGGCACCACTACCCCTTCTCCCAACCCTGTGCTTCCAAAACAGAGTGTAGCCCTCAGTGGTGATGTTCCACCAGTAAGAGCTGTCCCTCCAGGTTTCTATGATACTAGGTAAGTCATTGCTCTTTTCACAGGCTGTGACTTCCAGCTCATCGTGTTTGTCCCCCATACTTCTTGCATTTGTGTGCATACATCGGACATATTTTGCATTCTGACCTACTTGTTTTCCTTTTGCATCACTTGTTGCTGTCCTGTGGCTCTCTAGCCCTTTCCCAGAGTTGAGCTGCTTCTTCAAGTCCTTCCCCCTCTGACTTATTTGCTCTCTTCCTGGAGGGTTTTGTTCACTGTCCCACATGGAACCTAGTTTAAAGCCCACCTTACTGGGTTGGCCAAACAACACCCAAAGATGCTCTTTCCCATCCATCTGATTAGATGGATCCCATCTTTTGATAGCAGTTCTTCTTCTCAGAACGTCCGCCCGTTGTCGAAGAACCCAAAGCCTTCATGTCAACACCACTGTCTCAGCCATGCATTTACTTCCATAAGTCAGTGGTCCCAGCCTGGGCCCCTGCCTTCCACTAGGAGAAATGAGAAAAACACCCTTTGTGCTCCAAGCTCCTTAATCCTCCTGCCAAGAGCCTTGTAGTTTCCTCATATCTGCTTATCATCATTCCTAGCAATATCACTGGTACATACATGAGCAAACAGAAAAGAGTGGTGGTTTGAGGAGTGGATGGGCTTTGGAAGTATTTCTGTACCTCCTAAATATGGGCTTCAGACAGCACACCTCCCAGGACCCCAAATCCAGACAGCCATTTGATGCATCTGTCCCCAGCAGAAGGGAGTTTCCAATCAGCACCACTTTTCTCTTCCTTCTTGATGCCGTGGTCTTGGAGCCCCCATCCCTGGGGCTCTGAATTTCCTGCTCTCTAGACTGCTGGCTCCTCTGCTTCTTGCCTTCTGATGTCCTCACCTCTGCCTTTTCCTCAGCTGTTCCACCACAGAGTGCTTGAATGTGGTTGCTGCCTTCAGTCTGTTCCTCTTGAATTCTGGGGGCCCTTCTTATAGTGGTCACACACTGCCACTTCTCTTTTTTCCCTTTAGTCTTCCCAGCACCAGTCTCTTATGACTCCTAACCAAGAAGTCTTCATTTTCCTTGACAGCATGTGGTGTGGATTCCCATGCTTCCAACCCTTGAATCTTTTCCTTCAAGAGATTCCAGCTTACATTTAGTACAAAGGAAATGCTCTTGACCGCCTGGGAGGAACACGAGCATGGCACATCCCATACTTGCACTTTAATATTTTAGTAAGTGTCATCAGTGTTGGACTTATACTTGCACATTTTCAAAATTGTTGGACCTTGCTATGTGTAAGACAAAAAACCTCTCACACCCAAATTTGAAACGCAGAAGTTTGAGAATTTGGGATGCCAAGGTGAGGTTTATAAAATGATTTCCTGGGAAAGAACAGAGAGGAGGGATGTCTCTTGATTACTTCGTTAGCCTGGAATTTGGGTGGCTGGGATTTAAGTCCTTGCTCTGCCATGGGCTTTCTGTGTGACTTTAGATGATTTGACATTAAGGGTCAAATCCAAGAAAGCACTTGGGAAGAATTTAGGCACCAGACTCCAAAATTGCAATTGAGATGACCCTCAGAAGTGCCTAAACCCACTGGAACCCTACAATAAAGAATTGAAATTACCCAGCATCTAAAGTCCTGCTTCTGTATATCCCAGGATTACCCTCATTTTGACAAGACTGAGCAGTGCAGCTCTTAGTTCATGTCTGCCCCTGATTCCTAGGAGCTAAATCCTGTCCTCCTTACATGGCTAATGATACATACATAGCCACATACCTGCAGGTTTTGGCACATACACATTTTCACCACAGAGGAGAACAGAATTACTCTGCATGTGTACCTGCCATAGGAAGCAGCACTGGGCAGCTAAGAGAGGCAGATATGTGGGACCAGGAGGAAGAGAACATGTAAAGGAGAGTGTGGGTCAGTGAAATGAATGCTGCCCTAGCATTCATCCTAGTAGTGGACTGCTTTTTTTTAGCCTGAGCCCTTGCTCCCAATAGGGCAGTAACTGTTCTCCATCCATTTATTTGATATTAGATGCACAGTAGAGTGGACAAGCTTCAAAAAGGGGGCTGGGAAAGGATCTGGCCAATGCCTGCCTGATGGTTACAGCATTGTGTTGGGAAGCAGGGCTAAGCCCTCACTTGGTGATGGGGACCTAGAACCTGGGCCTCTTCCTTCCTAGGATACTGATGTAACCATTATACTAGGGGTGGCCAGAGTTACCCTGGGAGCCACATTCGATCCTCCACCAAAGCCAGAGAGCGGGGGGCAGGGAGTGCTGAGCCACCCAGAGTGGAGGTGAGCACACCACCACCACCATCACCTGCACTGCCCTGGCTTTCCCCAGGGTAAGCAATGCAACTGCAGCCCCAGCAGCCCAGTGTCCCCCAGAGCCACCTCGGGGAGAAGTGGGTGGGCCCCCAAGAGCCGCAAGTACCGTGCCGGCGAGCCGTGGTTTGGCCACTGTGGCACTGGGCTAACATATGAGAAAGTCCGTCTCCTCTGTCTAACACCTGCTAGTCATGGGTTTTGCCTGACTAAATGTCTGGACTTTTTGCACAGGTGTTCTTACATCCCTAGGCATACTGAGGAGGCTAGGACAGGCAATGCTGAATCACAAGCTATACATAAGCGCCAAGAGCTGCAGTTGTGCAGCTGTGTACATACCATTTAGGCTCCAAAAGTGAGATAGGATTTAGCCTCAAGTGTTCCTCTGCCAATGCCTCCTGTCAGGTTTAGTAGATGTTCTCCAAGCGCCCCAAGAGACACCGACAGGATTAGGCTGCGTACAGGATTCGAGATTTTTTGCCACTTTCAAAGCTAGCTGTAAGTGAAGGTGATACTGCCTCTGTTCAGTACAGTCCCCTGGAGATCAGAGCAGTTTCCCGGGATGTGACGTCAGCCTAACTGGGCATTTGCTATTAGATTGAGTCATTGGGAAACTATTTCTTGACAAAAGGAGCAAACACTAACCAGATACTGGTAAGAAGGTTACAGCCTCTCGTTGTGGGAGAGTGGTATAATGGAGCTTATGATTTTAATAATGATGATTTACCAAGATGTATCATGATTCCCAGTTTTGCTTTCCGCTCACCTCCACCTCCACCACCACCTTTTTCAAATGAATGTTTTATCTCTGCTTTGATTTGTAGCTGATATTTTATTACGGGACTGCAGATGGCTGGTGTCCACAACAATATTACGAGGAGATCAAGATGGATTTCCCCGACGGGGATATCCGGCTCTGCGAGAGAGGCTTCCGGCACGCTTTCGTCCTAGATGCCAGCAAAGAGATGGCTGCCATGATTACACACTGGCTACAAGATGACCTGACCAAACTATAAACATTGCTTCAGCGAATAACCACACAAAAGATGTAACTATTTTGTGAATGTGTAATTTCTTTGTGAAAGAGTCTGTCCCTAACTACTCCATTTGTTACAGGTTATGGCTTGTTTTCTACTGACATGTTTTGGAGACGGTAAAATGTGACAACTGGCTGGTCTAAAGAATAGTGTCAGGCTTATGATCTTGGGCTCCCAGGCTGTGGCCTCAGGGCTTTGTAAAGGGCAGAGTACTCAGCTGACACAAGTGTACGCAAAATCAGTATTAGCGTCAATGGGGCCACGTTTATGCCACTTCCCTCTTGGGCCATGTCCCCCACCAAGAAAAAAACACTCCTTCTCTGTTGTCCACACCTAGCAGTTAGGCAGTGCAAAGTCTTGCAGCGTCCTTTTGCCACCACAAGTGAGACAGTATAGACGTGGCCTACAGTAGTGGTTTTGAACCTTTTTAGACACAAGACCCCTTCCATAACTTTTCAAAAATGTAGTGGCACCTATTTCTTGCAGTGCTTACTTTCTTATACCCCACTGCACCCAAGAGTCTGGGGAGGGGTGCCCCATGCTTAGAGCTGACAGGGGCTGTACTGACTATATTTATCCACTTGTGTAAGCTGCTTGCTCTCAACAATACCACGACCCTACTGAAGTCAGCAGGAATTTCAGGTGTTCAACCACTTTGAAAAACCAAGCCACATGTATTATGTGCCTAAATGTAAAACCAGATCCATAACTCCAGGGGCTTGTTTAAGACTTTTGTCCCAAAGGCCCAAGTTACACAAATTCACAGTCAGAAAAGGGCCAGTGTTTCTGTCACAGTTGCTGTGCCTGATGAACCCCCTCAGAATATTTTAGGACCACGTTCTCAGCTGCCATCAATAAGCTGAGCTTCATCAAAGTCTTTGACTGACCAAAGCTCTGGTCCTTGCTCTTGTTCATTCCTAAGGATACTCTCTTTCTTCGACATGCATGACCTTCCTCCTTTTATTTTAATTCAATATAGACTGTAAACAGAAAATACAGAAAGAAACCTCCAAATATTTGTGGTGAAACAGAATCGTGGCTTAAAGCTGAGAATTAAGTCAATGTAAGCACTGGGAGCAGAAATTACCAGAAGAGACAAGTGGAATCAGGAAAGACTTCATATTAGTGAGACTCTGAAATAGTATCCTGAAAGAAAAGGTGTAAAACCAGTGGCAAAAGGCATTTATACGAAGACATAGCACTACATGAATGATACAAGACGTTTGCTCTTATGGCAAAGAGATGAGTTACATGACTTGCCGGGTCTTTTCCATCTCTAACTTGTATGATTCATTAAAATGGTAAATAAGTGACTACAGAGAAGGATACTGGGGAAGGTACTCTGTGATTTGGAAAGATAGATTGGAAGAGGTTTCTTGTTTTTCCCCCTTTGTATGAGTACACAAAGACACTTTTCACCATTCCTGGTTCCCCATAACCTCAGCATGCTGTTTCTAGATACTTTTGGACTTGCCTTCAGAGCTGCAGATGTACAGTAGGTTTAAATGACCTTTTCCTGCAACACTAGCAGTTTAGCTGTTGCAACGGACAAACGCATTTTCAGATGATGCCAGCATCTAGTGAAACAGAAGATGTTGCTCGAGTGGATGTTTTAAGAAGTCAGTATCAGCAGTGTGGGGATTATCAGCATAAGCTGAATATATTTGAAGCCATTTTTCCAAACTGTCCTATGATTTTAACTCACGTTTACAACAACCTCAGAGGCTGTCTTCCCTCTGCACAACTGTAATCACAAGAATTTCTTTTGTTGCCTAATACGGGCAAGGAAACAAAAATTTGCAATGCTGGTTTTGAACCCCAAAGCCATCTCTGTTCAAACAGCCCCCAGGTGATGCACAGTTTTTTTGGATATTCTTTTTATTGCAGGAGGTGACCCCATTTGCCGGCATGGGCATGTATGGTCCATGATGTATGTGTGTTTGAAACACAGCAGATGGTTCAAATGGTTGTTGCGTACTTACTCATTGATATGGCTGAATAAATGTTTGTTTTTTGAAGTATATGGGGTCAAATGATCAGTCTAAAAATTCAGCTCTTCTAGATGGGCCTTCAAGAGATGGGATACATTTGTTCTGACTGGAGAATACAAGCTACGGTTAGGTGTGCGTACTGAAAGCCAATGGTAAACTCTTATCATAGAATCAGAGAATCAATGAGTTGGAAGGGACCTAGACAGATCATCGAATCCGACCCCCCACCATGGGCAGGAAGGAGCACTGGGGGTGGCAGGGGTCATAAGACCCCAGCCAGGTGCCTGTCCAGTCTCCTCTTGACGATCTCCAGGGAAGGTGAGAGCACCACCTCTCTGGGAAGGTGTATGAGTCATAGACATTATATGGGGACCTTACTTAATGCATGGACTCAGTCTGTGTATTCCTTTTTACATTTTTGTTTTCCCGTGCCCTGTTTCTGTTTCCCGTGCCCATAATCTATTTCAGTACATTCCTCTGATTGCCATAAGACATAACCTGAGGGCAGAATTGGTTAAGAACAGTCAGATTTGCTTCTTGCTATTCCCTTATGCCTTTATTAGATATTTTTCCTGTGACGTTAATGAGAACGTTGTGACACAATTAATTCCTTCCTCGTAGGAGCTGGTACCCCTTGGCTGAGATCTGAACGGTCCCCATTGTGCTCAGCGCTAAAAGGCCTGGGCCTGGGTTTCAGAAGTTCTGTGAAAGGCCATGAGAACTTCAGGCCTCCAACAGCACTGAAACCAAACTGATTGAGCTTTGCTGAGGGATTTGGCCAGCAATGTGAGGAACACTGTTCTTGTCATACAGGTGACTTTCCAGTGCCTCTGCTGACAGCAGAGGACCTTGCAGAGAGAAAATCCAACTCTTCCGGTGCTAAGGGGTTAACAAGGATCTGAGTCAAAAAAAAGTCTAAGAAGAGTGCATGGGCCAAACGTGATGTTTCCTTTAAGTAGGCAGAAAAATCCTTATTTTTCAATATGACTGGGAGTCCCTCCACAAATGAATTCGTGTTGTTACAACCTGATCTACTCAAGCACTTGTATACGTGTGTACTTTAAGCGTCTGAGTACTTCTGTTCACTTCAATGGCACTTCTGCTCATGCTTGGGCCAACGTGTTTTACGAAAGTGAACAAATATTATAAGAGAAATAAAAACATTTATTGAAAAATGGCCTTTGTTCCTTCAGTTTGCCAACAGTTATTTTGCTTTAGTTATCGTACTTCATAACCTGGTAGGTGCAAAACGTTCAAAAATATCTACAGGGCTTTAGAGTCTAGGGCCAAACTTTCCAAAGGGGTGAAAGACTCTTCAGAGCCTTGGTCTCAGAAAGTTGGTAAGATTTTAGTTCCCAAATCATGTGGTCATTTAGGAAAGTTTTGATTGTTGTCTGTTTAGGGAGAATAATAAGTGCTCCCCACATCTTACTTGAATTAATCCTATGCTGCCAATACCCACTGTTTTCATGAGTTGCCAGGTGTGTGGATCAGGGAGGTTTGACTGCACAGCAGAAGTTTGTCTTATGTATGCAGTGTTTATGGCAGAGATTTATATGGGGACCTAGAGCAAACAGGGATCTCTTAAGCCATGGAAGGCCAGATAAACCCATGCATGCACATGTGCAACAGATAAACTGTTCCCAGCAGTGGATCGCATTTACCTATGTAATTCTGCAGGAAATACATTGGTATTTTCATCCTTTATCACCCAGCCACAAGCTCTGGCTCACCTACAAACCAGCATTTTGAATGAGAAACAAAAGACACATTTTGCTGTTAGCACAGTTGCTCAAAAAATTACTGGATTTGTGTAAACCTGTTCAACCCAAGAGACAAGTCGCTTTACTTTGTCTCCCAGGTCACGCTCAGACTCACAATCACAGTGAGTGCCTGAGTCCCTCTGCTCACAGCAAAACATTCTCTTTTTTGGAGCTTAAACAAAGTAAGAATCCAGGGAGAGTTTGCAAGTGACCAGGCACCATTAAGCAGTGTAATATTGCTGGAGCGACTGATGGGATTTTAGTAAAAGCAAGAGCTGTAACAGAAATAATATAAACCAGTTGCCAGAAGTGATTGTTGCTCTAGGCAGCATCATGTGGAAGTTATGAAACAGGACAACGCACATGCACAAATGGGATGGGGTGGGAAAAGCCACTGCCGCCGCCTTGAAAAAAACATAATTAGAGACTATTTTCAAGTGTTCCAGCTGATGATAAGTGGACCTATTTTTTCCATTTCTCACATGTTGCATGAAAGTACTTGCGGGACAGTAATTGTGCTGTGGTTTCCTAACAGCTTGCAGAAGTTAATACATATAGGCTGTTGTTTAAAATGCATGACTAGTGCCTCTCTCAAAATTTAGTTTGTCAGTCAGATTCTTGATGGAAAGCTCTTTGTTTTCCTTTTTGAATGTAATTATCAGTTGGGGAATGTCCTTTATTTTTCCTGTTCACCGAGATCCCAGTTGCCTGCCCTTCAAGCCCCAAAGCTCTCCAACCCCACTTACATGTCCCAATCCTTGCAAAAATCCTTTGGTATGCAGACTACGTGGAACGGAATAGCGCTCACTCTCCTTTCCGCCAGTAGAAATCTTTACAAATTTGCCAATGCTGCAGTTGCACCACTTAAACTTGGTCAGAGTAGGAACAGTGTTTACAGCCTGGCCTTAATTTGAGCTTTGTTGCATAAATGTTAAGTCCATCTATTGTTTTTCACATGGGAATCTTGAGAGCCAGCTCTTGCCACTCATAAGGATCTAAGAAAGCAGGTGGACTCCACACACAAGAGGAGACCGCACCTTTAAAGTTTCATATGAAGATACTGGTTTAACACAAAATAATATCCTTTTAAAAACTATCTACATGAACTGTGTTTACTGGAATCCAATACAAGATTTTTCCCCTTATTTAACATGGGGGGGAGTGGGACCTCATCTTAGATTCAAGTACAAGGCAGCAGGGGGGCAGGGGAAGACAGGTAGCTGCTGCAGCTCCAGCCCTGGCACTGACCCAAGGTAAGGGTTGGAGCCACAGATACTGCCTGCTCCCCACCCCGCTGCTTCTGCCTCCCGCTCTCCCAGCACTTAACCTTGCTCCAGCAGGCTGCAGCCCAGGACACGAAGCACATTTGCTCTGGTCCCAGCTGAGCCTGGTAACAGCTGTTGTGACAGCAGCAGCTCTGGTCACACCCCGCTGGGAGTGGAGGGGGTTAGACTCAAGGCACCCCTTGCAAAATGCCAGCTCTTCATTTTCACTTGTTTTTTGACTACAGGAAAAATAATAAAGCAATTCTTCTGTTGCAAAGAACCCGAAAAAACCACAACAGCTGAGAATGTTGTAACCCAATGAATTCCTATTTGAAATCTCTAGGTTTATCTTGTGAATCTTGTTTGCACACCTAACAGTGCTAACATTGTGAAGTACCCTGTGACACACTTGAAGGGACATCAAGGCAACCTAGGGTGCCACAACCTCCTGGGTGAGAATCACTGTTCTAGACTAACTAAATTAGAGATGTATAGCATATGCTTTTGCTAGCAGAGGGCTTAGCAATAAAGGTTCTTTGTTTGTGAAAGCTTATGCTCTACATCTCCGATTTAGTTAGTCTATAAAGTGCAAATCTACCCTGCCTTCTGCCTGACTTCAGACTCACATGGCTAAATACTGCTCACTCCTATATTCAAATCATTCTTTCCATTTGATACACCACTCCATGCATGTCCTTTCACAGCATCTGATGAAGTGAGCTCAAGTTTGTGCTATACATCTCTTTTAGCCTGTAAGGTGCAAATCTACCCTGCCTTCTACAATGATAAACCATGTAGATGGGCCAGACACACATTCTTCCAAATTTTTTCCCTTTTCTTTTTCATTTGAAGATCAAAATTCTATCAGTATTTTCAAATTTAAAAAAATACAACCCGTTCTGCCAAGCACACATCTTTGTGACATGGAAATTGCAGGCACTGCCTGGGCAAGATAAATGAATCCAGCGCACAGCTCTACATTGTATCTGTCACATTCCACTGTATCGCCTACACTTGGCCAAAAAGGGAAATCAGCCCTAACGAAATCAGCCCTCTTTTTACCCTTCTTACTTTTCCGGGGCAGGTGACAGCCAAACTGGCCCAGTGCTGTGTCACTTAACTTTGAGTCAATGGGACTGTGTAAACCTGCACTAGTGATGGATGTTCAGAAACCAACATGCTCTGTTTTTCAGTCCAAAAAAATATGCACATCTTTAAAAGAAATATCTTGGGGAAAAAAAGATATCAATAAAATATTTAATAAACTTATCTGTACAAAATATTAAAAAGGTTAATGGAGAGTATACAGGAATGCTTATTTAACAAATATATACTGCTATATAATATATTCAAGAAAATATAGATTGCTGTGTACAGTTCATTTACAATTCCATATGTACAATCTATTTAAACTTTAGAATACATACACACAATGCATTTACACCATCACTTACAGAGCTGTCTTCTTTAGAAACATTTCACACAGTCAGACCTGGACAAGTTGAACAAAATAAATGTATAGTTTAGAGGTACAGACAAAGACAGGAGGTAAGTTATTGTTTTAAGAAATGGGTTATATGGGCTAAACTGGAACAATGAACCCTTTGTTGATTTTTTTTTTGGTCTTTTCCTTTCTAAAACATATAAATAAAACCATGGCTGATCAGCAGAGATCCTCATATTGCTGAAGGAACTCCAAATAATTGTTCAGTCTTTGAAGGAGGCAAGCATAAGAATAGTAAGTTCAATAATGTAGCAGGCAGGATGAACAAATTGTATTGGGATCATTAGAAATACGGACCAT
>NW_017729028.1:22526901-22528969 GCF_001723915.1 Gavialis gangeticus | reverse complement strand
AACCATGGCTGATCAGCAGAGATCCTCATATTGCTGAAGGAACTCCAAATAATTGTTCAGTCTTTGAAGGAGGCAAGCATAAGAATAGTAAGTTCAATAATGTAGCAGGCAGGATGAACAAATTGTATTGGGATCATTAGAAATACGGACCATAGAAACCAATGTGTTCTGCAAAAAGATGCATCAAGTTCTTATTAACAAATAACCCCCTTTTGAATTTCAAAATTTCAGTATCTGTGTCTTGAATTTCTAGTTAGCCATCTAAGCAAAAGGGACTGATTCGCAAAGGCACTGAGCCTTCACAGCTTTGACCAAAGGGAATAGGACTTCTGGATGCTCAACACTTCTAAAAATCAATCACACTAGGTGCCATAAAAATCCAAGTGGTACTACTTGACTTGCAGTAAAATACCAAAACGATGTGAATTATAACCAAATCTCATTGTATATGTGCCAGTGTACAAGTGATATCCATATTTCAGATCAATGTGTTCATGTTAAGTCCGCTGCAGTTGACTGAATCACCCATGGAAATCAACTTTCCAAAATAAAACTTTCCACTCACAAACCTGCACAGAAATAACTAATTTGGTTCCAGTGAAATCAATCCAGTTAAACTGGGACTAGGATGGGATCAAACAGGCCATACATGTCATCTTGAAAATGTCGGACTTAAAAACTCGACATGGCTTTGCCATCATATTGAATAATTTTCACCCATACTCTGATCCTGATCATTCTTACATGGGTGTAAATCAGAGGCTTTGCTACTGAAGGGATTGACGTTGCTCCAGAATAAAGTGGCGTAAGATCAGAACCAAGCTCTTAGCCTGACTCAGCAAAGCATTTCAACATGTGTTGAATATTAAGTCTGTGCTCCCCATCTTGGAAACCTGGCCTGCCAAAATACAAAAATGCCTAGGAACAGGTGATGATGAAAGACAACGAACAAATTCAAGATGCTGATTGTTACCTGCCATTCATTAAAGGTGTTACCAAGATCTTGGTTTAAAAGATTCAAAAAAATCTATTAAAAATATCTAGATGTGTGACACTATTTCTAGGCTGTTCTATCTGGTCCTCACATAAGTGTAATTACATACAGCAAGCCTGAATGAGATCTCCTTTGCATCAATGGAAGTCCAGCCTAGCTCCAAGAAAACAAAGTTACATTACTGTAAAACTAGAGTCAGTGTCAGCAAGGGGAAAATTAGACTCATTATCTAGGAATAGTCTTTATAAGGCTGCAAATATACACTCAGAGATAGATATAAGGCTAGGGCCTTTTTAATGTCCAAAACCCTTACAGAAAAGGCAGGATGGCATACGTACAACATTGCTATTGCTGCCAAAGTATTTGGTAAGGCACAATATTATAAATAGGTATTGGAGACTGAATACAGATTGTCATAGAAGACATAAACCCACTCTCATGACGGTATAGAGTAACACACAGCCAGGCTGCCTGGTTGTCTACCAGTGATTTATTTGAAGAAAAGGAAGCCAGAGAAATCCTCCCTGTTACCTTTCAGTGGCTCTGCACAGTCAGTAACTCCCCATTTGTTTTTCCCTTATTCTCCATATACTTTTCCATAGTTTACATTATCATCTGCTAGAAATCCTATGTCACGTTCTGCAGATTGTGGGTTTTTGTGCAAGGCTTGTTCCTCTACAAATAAATCATTGGGCAAACTCCTTGGCTACCATACAGCAATGTGGTCTCATTGATGCCAATGGAGATACATTGATCTATGCTAGCAGTGCATTTGGGCTACAGTGCTGAATTGTCATTTCATTGTTGATGATTTAAAAATGACCATGCCATGAGAATATTGACTAATTTGATCTCGCTGTCTTTTTGGGGCTTGATCAAGTCAGCTGGAGTTTTCTCATTGACTTTTTGTGGGCTGGGCAATCAGGCCCTTAAGCAGCTAAAGGAATTTTCAATATTATTAGTAGGAGCTACGGAGGACAACCCTGGATAATAGGATCATTTGAAAAGCAAAGGTCATGCCATACAATGTTCAGACTTTCCTTGCTTTCTCCCTTGTCAGACCTTTTTCTCAAC
>NW_017729028.1:22526264-22526890 GCF_001723915.1 Gavialis gangeticus | reverse complement strand
CTTTCCTTGCTTTCTCCCTTGTCAGACCTTTTTCTCAACACACACAGCTACATTGTCACTCTGGAAACAAAACAATAGGTCCTGTTATTTTAGTGCTGACGACAAGTATGACAGGAAGCCACCAGCTTTCCAGACTTAGCCAGGGCAGCTACCTACCCTTTCTTACTCTCCTTGCTATAAGTGTTTATGATGTGTGTGTCCAGTTGTATTTGGTCTTTCGTGCATGAATATTAATGACATGAAGTGAAAAGCAGATTCCTTGCCTTTTCAACATTACAAGAAAATATGGGAAATTAAAAACTTGCTTCTGCTGCTCTTGGAGTCAATATCCTTCTAGGCAGGAGAGGTAAATCCTAATTCATCACATCACTGCTTGGAGCTGACCCACCACTGCATTAGTCCAGATGTAGTGCCCCTGAACACCATGCAAAGGTATAACCGAGTGGTAATGAAACATGCTCATCTCTGATCACCTCCAAGACCTTAGTCCTAGAAAACACTTGGGCACATGTTAACTATACATGAGACTATCAATGGGACCATGCAGGTAAAGAGCATTTAGCACATGCTTACACATTTGCAGCACTTGGGACCAAAAGCAATGAATGGGAAGGCTATAGCTTTGT
>NW_017729028.1:22517457-22521264 GCF_001723915.1 Gavialis gangeticus | reverse complement strand
CGAGTGGTAATGAAACATGCTCATCTCTGATCACCTCCAAGACCTTAGTCCTAGAAAACACTTGGGCACATGTTAACTATACATGAGACTATCAATGGGACCATGCAGGTAAAGAGCATTTAGCACATGCTTACACATTTGCAGCACTTGGGACCAAAAGCAATGAATGGGAAGGCTATAGCTTTGTTTTGATAAGTAAAAGTCAACAAAACAGAAATTGTGTAAGTAGCCAATGGTATTTAGGAATATGAGCAAGAGACATCATCAGCAGGGATCCTGGTTTTCTCTGATTTAAAAAAAATCCCCAATTTTTGGTTAAAAAGAGGTAACCCCTAATCCACATGTTTCTGTGATTTAAATAAAACACCACTAATATATCTATCTAGACAGATAGATAGATAGTGGTGTTTCATTTTAATCATGGAAACGTGGATTTGGGGCTACCAGGATCCCTGATCATCAGGGTGGTAGTGAAAATCCATATGGTATAGATCTACAAAGGACTGTCTATAATATTCAACTGAAGATTGGCTTTTAGAAGCGTAGCAGACAGAGAAATAGCTGAGGGATATGTTTTGAGCCTAAAACCTGTTTGTTCCAAAGTAAGGCAAAATAATCAATAAAATTATATCACTATAAAACTCCTGTAAAACCAGAAGCAGCCCCAGCATAATTCTCCATCAGTGTCGCTGAGCAAGCTGGTGACTGCTCTTTTCCCTTCTACCCTTGTCTTGTCTGTCCTACATAAAAAGTTTTTAATACATTGTTGTGGTTACTTTAAGAGAATTAAAGAAAAAAATCTACGAGAGAAAAAAAAAAAGCTGTAAACGTTCTGGAAAAAGTGCTTTTTGCCAGTAATCGGCTTGGACGTCATAATGATTAGCAAGTTACCTTTGGCACCAACCCATTCTGCTCTCCACTCTCCCCACCCCGCTATTCCATACAACATACATACATTTGTACGCGACAGCACTCCTGAGATTTTAGGATGGGAAACAGCAACGCATTTACGCTCCTGCTTAAGATCCATTGGCTTCCAACCCACTTAGCATTAGGCACATGCTTCAACTTTTTCCTTAATGTGGGTGCTTCCCCAATGCAGAGCCTCAAGGCCTACAACTCAAATGGTAACAATTTGCAAGTTTCCTCTCCCCTTGGTGAACTATTCCCATGCAAAGGAGAATGGAGCCAACAAACTGCAAATACACAGTTCTTTTCTCAAATGCTTAATATTTCTAGCTTAGCTGTAATTATATCCTGCAGATAAAAATGGTGCTGAAGGTCAAATAAATCCTGCTGTAGAATATTCCCTTCATGGAAACTGTGGTTTTTTATTGGAAAGGTTATATAAATACTGGAGATTGAGAACCTATAATTATCCATTGAAATCACTCTAAATCTACTGAATTCACATTTGTTCATGTGCAAACTCTGGTACCCTATTTATACTGCTTGGATGTGCCCAAAGATTTAACTCTGGCAAGAGGTGGCTGATTAAAAAATACCCTTTTATTTAACTGTTCTTATGACATAAAATGTTATTGTTCTGGCTTTGAATTAAAGGGAGGTGAGAGAAGGAGTGGATAGGGCACTAGTCTGAGACCTGGGTTCATACCCTGATCTGCCACAGGCTTCCTTGTGACCCTGGACAAGTCTCTCTGTTTTTCCAGTGCCTCTAAAACCCACTTGTAAAAGGGCATTGTATTTCTTCCTTTCTCTATAAGGTGCTGTCAAGATAAATGCATTAAATACGGCAAGGCACTCAGATATTACAGGGATGGACGCTGCCTCCCTGGCAGAGGGCCTGATGCTTCCTAACCCGCTGCTTCACTTCATGCCTGTTGTTCCTCATCGTAGCTGTACAATACTGCATGAACATCCTTGCTGCACAAAGGCTGATAAAGTCCTTATTTCTCACCTCAGGCCTTGGGGAGGACTGAAGTGGTGTGTCGGTCCCATGTTAGCTCTCAGCCCGCGTGAATGTCCCCATGGAGTGTAGGACCAAGTTTTTCATGTGCACCAAAAACTCCCTCCAGAGTTGTGAGGGCCTCGGGAACACAGGAGCTGCCCACACATGTAATTAATATTGTCAGACACTGCACAGGAAATATTGCTTGGGCTCTGGGGCTTTTCTCCCTTATTTTCCAGGGTCCCCTGGTCTCATCCTAGCCATGGTATTTTGCAACATTTTTTTTTGGAACGACGTTGCAAAAAACTGCACAGAGACAATCGTTGTCTGCAGACTGACCTAAGGAACCGAGCTGGCAAGCACTGGCTTCAAGAATAAGCCCCCCAGCTCCAAGCTGAAAAACTGAGGAAAGGTCTATATCACCAGCTGAGCAATGCTCCTTGCCACTAGAAGGTAGTAGTGAGCATATGTACAAAGAACTCCATCCCGGCTCTGCTTTATCTTACCATCTTCCATCCCTCCCAGGAATCATATCCTATATCAGATTATGCTAAAGATGAACTGAACCCCAGAGGTTTCACTTACACCCGCTTTGTACTGATTAACTGCAACGGGGTTTTTCTTCATTTGCGCTCAGTGCAAATACAATACCGCGCTCTCCTTACACCTCCCTGCTGCAACAATGATATCCTTGCTGAGAATCAGAATAGCTGCCCTGTTCAAAATAGGAGGCTGTGCGTCAGTTTGGGGTCTCAGTTACACAGGTGTAAATCCAGAGTAACACCTTTACCTTCAAAGGAGTCACACAGGATTTACACTGTTATAACTGAAGGCCACGTTTGTCCCAGTATTCACAAGGACTGACTCTCTGTTCTTGTTCCCCGCTTAGCACACAAGCGTTTTTGCAGACTGCATTTTAATGGACAGATAAAGCCCCAGCCTTCAATAAGAAACAGGAGGGGAAAAAAAAAGTTTCTTGTGGCCAAAACAGACTGAAAGCTCTTGTTCCTCCGCAGAAAGTGAAGGGGAATCGGATTCTTCCTGAAAAGCAACGCTACAGAAGATAAATGTGCCTTTGTTCCGCACGTTCTCTCTCCGTGATTGCTATTCTGATTAAATTCTCCTGACATTTTGCAAGCAATAAAAAGGGCAGAAGAGGTGCTTCTCTGACACATGTGCAGCTCCAGTTCTCCCTGTCTAAAACCAAACATGCCTGCTTAGAGAGGCAATCAGAGATGCAACTTGGTGATTGGCTCAAATATGAACAAACGAGACCTCATCAGAGAACACGGTCACTAGTGGCCTCCCCCTCCCTCTCTGTTCCGGACGCCCACCCTCTTTTTTTGTCTTAATTTTGTGATCATGAAAGAGGCCAGACAGACCTCCAGAGTCTGTATCATGCTGGCCCTCCCCCTCCATCACCGAGACCAGGCAGAGTACCGATTAGTGGCGGCAGCTCTACAGGCTGTCAATCCACCGGCATGCCAGCGTGGGTCAATCTACCGCAGATTTCTCAGTAGCGCCCATCAATGCGGTGGCTAACCTTGTTCGGAAGGAGCTTTCGGACTGATAGGTGAATTCGGTCTCCAGGGCCCTTTCTTGCCTAGGCACTTAGGCTGTCAGCAAGAATGTCAATTACTGTCACTCGTGTTAATGTCTTCTGTGATGTAGCCCCTCCGCCACTTAGTAATTGCTTAGAGGCCACCAGTCTGCCAAGGGCCATTAACAGCCCCCAGCTGGCAAGGACATTCAGCTCTGGATATGGTACGGCCCAGCTTTGAACCTCTGTCATGCACAGGGTTTTATTTGGAAAAATAAGTAAATGGGAGAAAAAGCGGTTAAGCAGCAAGAAAAGAAAGGGAAAAAGTATCCAGCAGCTTCAAAAAAAAAAAAAAAAA
>NW_017729028.1:22513149-22517240 GCF_001723915.1 Gavialis gangeticus | reverse complement strand
CTCAGTGACATGGTAAGAAAATGACATGATATTTCCAGAACAAATTGCTGCAGAGCACTTCACGGCAGTCTCCTCACTTTTCGTAGCCTCTCCTAACTTTTATTCTTAATAACGCTGAAACTTGAAACAAACCTGCGAAGTCTCCAGCTGACCTTTGCTGCAGCACTTGCCCCAGCTTAGCCTTGTGAAATGCCTGTCACCTGGCTAGCATTATTTACAAGCCTCTAACCACAGAGAGCTGGGATCAACAGGGAAGTCATAATACAAAAAAATTGAAATTAAAATTTAAAAAGCCCACTGGCAAGGAGTCAAGCCTCCTTTTCGCTGCTAACCTCTGTGTCTCAGAATAATCCCAAGATAAGAATATGCCATACTTAGCACTTATTTACATTCGTTCCGCTATATGAAGCCAAATTTCCCTCTCTGTTGCACTGATATAAATCCAAAGTAGTCGGTGGGATTAAAGTTCATTTAGGACAGTGCAAAATTTCTTTCCTACCCTCTAGATTTCGAGGGCCTGATCCTCCGCTGAAGTATCCATGGAGCTATGCCAGGTAGGGATCTTGCTCAGCATCTATTTCATTATTATTAATGTTGTATGGTTTCTTCTCTGTAACTGTATTATCCTCTCCAGGGGTTTCTTACAATTCGAGTTGGATCTGAACCAAGCCCTCGGTCCAAATTTTTCTGAACTTTAAAATAGCTGGATCCCAGTCTCGGAGGTTACCCCTTCCCTCTACAACAGCACAATCAAATCCCCAGATCCAGGCACCTCTGAACTTTGGGAAAGTTTAGCTGCTTAGGCAAAGTTACAACATTAATTTAACTCCTACAAAAGCAAAGGACCGTAGCTACCAGGCACTGATGCACATTTGGCAATATTTTAACTGATAGTAGAAAACACATGCTATTTTGTAAAGGATCTGCTAAATTACTAAAGAGAAAGTATGAGCAATTCAGGACTGAATATTAGCCTGTCTTATACAGCACCAGACCCAAGACACTCACTTCTGCCCTGAGAGTGATTCACACGTATTTCTGACTTCAAAGCATAAGTACTACTTAGGTTGGCAGGCTGCCCAAATTACTCGGTCCGATTGGCATCGTACAGAGTTCCCCTGTTTAATTCCATATAGATGGACATTAGGTTATGATGAGTCTCCTATGGATCGCCACGAGCAGAGCAACAGGCAAATTGTTCAGCTTTCAAGGTCGGAGTGCAAATGCTAGCAAATATTTTGCTCGCGTGCTCTTTGAGCCTACGTGAATAACCCCGGTCTGATTTTATCTGCCAATAAGCAATCATAAGGCATTTTGCTTGGGGGGGAAAAAAACAAAAATGCTTGAAATGGCAGAGTTTTCTCTGAGGGTCTGCAGGACCTATCCAGTCATTTAACTTCTTTCAAAAATGTTTTTAAAGATTTTAAGTCTTTGGGCCAGCTTCTGTGTTCTGCATATTAGAGCAAATAATTGACATCAGAGGAATTTTGCAGATTCATAGATTTAAAGCCAGAAGGAACCATTATATTCATTTAGACTGATGAGAACACAGTCCCCCGAATACTATCTAGCAATTTCTCCATGTAGACAATGAATTCTGTCCGTGCAATAGCACACATTAGGAAACCAGCCAGCCTTGATTCAAATACTTCAAGTCATATAAAACCACAGAATCCATCAGTGAGTTGCTTCAATGGTTAACATTCCTCCGTGTTCAAAACATGGGCTTTAATTCGGGTCTGATTTTACCTCACTTCAGCTTCCAAACATTGGGTCTGGATGTACCTACTTTTTACTACTAAAAAGCCATCTACTTCCCAAAATCTCTTTCCCACTTATGACAGTGATGAAGTTCTTTTGTAACCTCCTTTTGAATAAACTAGTTTGAGACTCTCAGGTCTCTTAGCTCCTTTCTAAATCTTTCACAATTTTTCCATAATTTACAAAGTGCAACCAGAATTAAACTCCTTGAATTTCTCTTTAACACAACGAATGAAGGGATAATGCCCTGGAAAATCAGAATGTGATTAAGGTCGATGGGAGTCTTGCATGCCTAAGTGCAGCAAGATGAGGCCTGAAATCTATTGCTCATTCCCTAACCCTTCGAGCAGGTTCTTAATAGGTAGTTAACATTCTTCAGCATCTCCTTGGCAATTCGTCATTTTTGTTCCTGACTATATGACAGCTAGCCAGGATATAATTGAGAATGAGTACTATAATTGCAAAAAGGTGCTTACTCTTCAGAGTAGCCCCTTTTCAATTCAAAGGACTGAGCAAGGCTTGCCCCACTGCAGGAAAATCATTTGCAAAGTTTCCTGGTTCAAAAACTGATCGTTGTAATTTTCGAAGAGCACGAAAAAGCCTCCCAAGCCAGCATGTGTCGGATTCTTTTACAGTCATAACACGTCACGGTTTAAGTCCCGGCGAACCAGCACTGTTTGCTACAATAGGCTGGTAAGATGTCCGAGTAGGATTCACCTATCTCTTACATCAGTTTTACACCAGTTAAACTCCACCGACTTCTTTCTGACATGCGCTAAAATATCGGTAAGGCAGAGCAGAATAAGGCCCGCTGAGCACCGTATGACAGATGTTTGGAACTAAATCCAGCTGCCAGGCAACGGACAGCCGAACTCGGCCATTGTGTGTGCACGGCACTGGACAGGGGTTAAAATCATTTCAGCTCAGGAAAGCAATAGCAAAACCTTCCCGGGGCTAAGAGCAGGCGCTCTGATTTCATCCCATGGGAACTGTTACAGCCACATTACAAACCCTTAAAAATCAGGGTTTAAACTCAAGCCGATCACGAGCTGAACCCTGGTTTGCCTCCGAAACTAGACGGCACCGTCTATCCACCTTCCAGGCAACTGGCTGCAACTTCCCCGCTCCTCCACGGGGGAGAAATGGGATGTTCTTCCAACAGGGAAATGTCAATGGTTTCGCTTGAACAAGGACGGGGCCATTTCAAAGAGAGGGAGAGAGACTCACTACCACACCTCATTCTCCCCAGCTGACCTTCTAGACGGGGTGGGACGGGAAATGTTTGTATAGGTGCACTGAAGATTGTAATTCCTGGAAAAAGAGCCATGGAGGGCTTTTGTTTTGTTTTGTTTCCTTTGAAAGTGCCCGTTTGCAGGATCGTTTCAGGACAACGCTGAGGAGCAGATTTACCTAGGGAAGCAAATGTACAGACCGCTGCCTCTGGGGAAAGTCCGTAGCACCCAGCAATGATCCTGCACCTCCTGCTGCATCTCTCCCTCCAGCATCAGACCCTGCAGACAGAGGGTCTGAACAGCAAGCCCTGCCTGCTCGGATACAACAGACGGGGCCTCGCGAGGAAGGCTGCGACGCCTCTTCTTACCTTTGCTTTTAAAAGGCACATGCCAGGAATACGCATAGACACGAGGCGGGGCTGGCGGAGACAGCGGACATTGCTACCTGCAGCCACAGGTCTCCACAACCATGTCCTCGTACTGCTTGTAAACCACATTGTTCCCAGAGTCAATGTAGAGGATGCTGATGGGGCTGAGTTTGGAGGGCACGCAGCAGCTGGGGGGGGTCGACTCGGGGTCCATGGAGTTCATCAGGGTCTGGATGATGGCGTGGTTGGTGGGCTCCAGGTGCGACCTCAGGGGGAAATCGCAGAGGCCCTCGCAGTGATACGCCTCGTAGTCCAGCGGGGCGATGATCCAGTCGTCCCAGCCCAGCTCCTTGAAGTTGACGTGCAGGGGCTTCCTGCTGCAGCGCGTCTTGGCCTTCTTGCCTTGCCCCCTGCCCCCAGAGCGGGCGGCCAGCGCAGTCCGCCTCCGCCGCCCCCGCCTCCTGCGCTTGGGGGGGCTTTCCCCGCCGGGCCCCGAGACCAGAGGGCTGCCCAGGGCTCGGACCTTGTCCCGCAGCTCCCTGAAGAGGCTCTCCCGCCGCTGGGCGCGGGAGAAAGCCACCAGCAGGGCTCTCTCGCCGGCCGCCTGCTGCCGCTTGCCGAAGCCCAGCTGGCCCGGGGGCAGCGCGGCCCCGGACGGCTCGGCCAGCACACTGAGCACGAAGCAGAGCAGCCGGGGCCGCGGCCCGCCGCCCCGCAGCGCGTCCCGCAC
>NW_017729028.1:22511368-22512148 GCF_001723915.1 Gavialis gangeticus | reverse complement strand
CGCAGCCTCCGGGCACCCTCTCCCGCCCGCCGCCCCCGGGGACGCGCGTGACACCGCGCAGCCCCGACGGGCGCACGGGGGAGCGCGGGGAAGGGCCGCAGCCGGCGTAGGGCGCGTCGCGCTGCGCGTGTGTCCTGTCAGGACTGCGTCTGCGCCTCTCCTGTGCGACGCGCACGAGACGTTAGTGTCTGTATCGAGCATATAGTGTCCTGCCGTAAGGTGCCCTGTATATCAGGTGACAGACACGATCGTTTATACATGATATAATCTAGCATGCCCTCGATATAGTCTGCCACGTCCGGTGTGGGGTTAGATCCTACGTAATGTATGGCATAGCTTAGATACGACAAGATGTATTTTTTAGATATCACATGATGTGTTGTATATTGTATATATCAGGTACATTTTGTATATTATATCCTGTACATTATATAGCTCATGCTGCACACGATCTGTAGCATGTGCTATATACTACATACACTTACAATAATACATCGAATAATAGAAAGGATGCACTCCTTACAGCAGTCTGTAAAAGGTGCCGCATCGAATATAGATGTTTCGATCCATAGGGACGACGTTTAACATACCGTGGGATGTAAGAGCTAGGATATAGGTCGTGTACGCGATGTATTTGATTCAGCGCGTCGTGTCGTTTACGAGGGGCTCAAGCAGAACTGAACGGAATCGAATCGGATGTAGAGGCGCGCGCACACGAGCGCACCCCGACACGCGCGCGCACACGAGCGCACCCCGACACGCGCGCGCACACGCGCTAAA
>NW_017729028.1:22505736-22506368 GCF_001723915.1 Gavialis gangeticus | reverse complement strand
AGGATCATGTGCAAATAACTGCCATGTAGGAAACTAATTTGTAAAAAGATTCCAATGCTTATCTCAACACTGTGATTAAGTTTCAGTCATAGCCAACCTGTACACTAGAGTGAAAGACTATTTTAGTCCTTGAACAAAGCTGTAAACCTGGAAAACATGTTAACATATGTGGCCAAAATATTAAAAATGAGTGCATAAACCCTATATTTAGACACTTACATATGGTATCTGGAAGCTAACTTTTGGCACGTATTTTAGAAACATCTTGGCCATAAATCAAATTAATTCAGGAAGTTTCTTGAGCAATGAAGGTATGGGGTGTGACAGGCTTGGGCATGTAGGTGTGTATGTGAACGGGTGAGGGGCACGGAGGGGAACAGGCAGTGGATCGGGGTATATGAATAGGGCAGGGGTGTGTAGGAGTGTATAGAGGGGCCGATAGGGGCGTGCGCAGTGCATCGGGGTAAGGTGGCGGGGCTCAGGCTGGCTCCCTGCTCCCGAGCAGCGGGAAGCAACAGCGACCGCCCCGGGGCCACGTGAAGCCCCGGCCGCCGCGGCCGTCCTGCCCTCGGCTGGTTGCGGGCCCGGGGCCGGGCCAAGCCGGGCGTCCTGCCCTCCCAGCCAGCACGTGG
>NW_017729028.1:22498449-22505722 GCF_001723915.1 Gavialis gangeticus | reverse complement strand
CGTCCTGCCCTCCCAGCCAGCACGTGGCGGCCGCCCCTGCTCCCCGCACAGCCGGGAGGCGCCCGGACCCGCCTTGAGCCGGGGCTCGGGCCAGCCCCGCTCCTCGCCGCCCCTGCGCCCGCCTCGGCCTTGGTTGTTGACAGCCCCAGCCCCTTCTGCGCCGAGGGTTAGGGCCAGGCTCACAGCTCCCTGCACCTCAACTGCTGGAGGCTGCCAGAGAGAGAGGAGAAGGGGAGGGGGAGCCCGGGTCACCCCTTACCTCCCCTCTGCAACATGAAGTTTCTTTCCTACCTGGGAGAACTGTTACAATCTTTGAATTCTCCTCGGCCGACCAAGGGTGTTTGGACCCAACAGCTTGCAAAAAGATTTTTATTGATTTATTTTGCTACTGTTTAGTTGGTCTAATCAACGGTATAGCCCAAGAGTTTTGTCTGCCTCTGCTTTTTAGACCCACACAGCTACCAGTTATATCCCTGGTCACTCTCCCTTCCAGCAGCTGCTCCCTGCCACCCTGCGACACTCACCTATTTGATGTGCCCTGATGTCATGGGCTCTTGCCCCTCACACAGTCTATAAGTCCCCCTTAAGAAGGAAGGCCACTGGGGACATACCGACTCATTGCTCCCTGCGCCACAGGGGACAGGGTAGGATGCACCTACGGCCTGGCCCGGTGCATGGCAGTTCTTATGAGGTGAAAGCTGCCTGTGCTTGGACCTGCCTGTCCCAGCTCCTTCCCTTGGAAACAGGATCAGCCCCTAAGGAACTGGCTCCCTTCAGGTTTCAAGGCTGAGCTGTGTTTGTTTCATCTCCGAGCTTCATTTGACCACATCGAGTCGCCTCTGCAGTATTAGTGCAATCCACAGGCCAGGGACTCTTTGAATGTAAAGAGCTTGAAGCTCCCAGCTGTTGGATCCCTGGCTTGTTTCTCTTGAAAAAAAAAAAAGAGAAAAGATTTAAATCCGGTTACAGGCAGTGGGAGACTAGATCTCTCTTCTTTCCTCCCCTGCAAAGATGTGAGCACTAGACATAAAAGGGCCAAGTCCACCAGCTGGTGTAAATCAGCACAGCTGTTCCAATTGTGCCATCTGGAGAGATTTTCACCTGCTGGAGATCTGGTGCAAATCATTTCATTCTTCATTCACACCGGCATAAATCAGGAGGGTCCCCACTGATGTCAGTGGAGCAGCACTGCTGCAAAGCCAGTGAAAATGAGAATCAAGCCCTAAGAGCTTTCCTACGTATAACTAAGGAGCAAATCCTGAGTGTGCTAAGTGAAAGGATGCACATTATAAATCCAGCAGTCTGTCCTCTCTATTAAACCGAAGCTATCAGAGGAGCAAAGGCACAGCAGTTTCCATCTGTTCTGCATTGTAGCTTTGTCTAAACCCTTTTGGGCTTTCTTGAATTTCCATCAGCCCAGCCCAGCCCAGGTGCAGGACCTTCTAGAGCTGCAGTGGCCCTGAGGCTCCCAAAATGAAGCCTCTCACCCTCCAGCCCTTCCCAGCTCCTCGGCCAGAACAGCTTTCTTGCCTTTGCTAAGAGTGCAAACGTTTTGTGCATAACTTCACATTGGCAAGTTGCCACCTTCTACCAGCCCCCTTCCAAAACCCAAATTAACACACTGCTGCAGCAGAAATTGGAGAAGAAAGGCTGCAGTTTTATTTTACAACTCAATTAGCAAGTTTATACAGAAAAAACACCCATATAACCAAGAGAGATTTTATATCCTTTTGACCTTGCCAGCAAAAAGTCCTGTTCCAAGTGCAGATAACATCCCTTTCCACCTGAGGGCACCACTGGTTGTACAGTTGCACAGTGGTCTGTGTCTCCCCTTAGCTGTACCTGAAGTAGCATCTTTTTTTCATCTGAGATGCTGGCTCGAGCCCCACTTACAAACCAAGTCTCTCCATCCTCCTCTTACACCGCAGAATCCTCCCGAGAACTCCAGAGCAGATTTTAAATACGTCACACATCATTGCTCCTGGAGAAATCCCTATTCCAGCCTCCATCATCCTTTTATTAAAGCCAAACTCTTCATAAATCCAACTTACAGATCATGGGCCAAGCTTGTCCCTGATGCCAACTTGCTGAAATCGACTCTCTTACACCAGGAATGAATCACCGCATTATTTATTCAGCTTCAATAAATGGATACAATCTGGAGTGCATCAGCTGATGCATCCTATGACATGCATTGCATAACCCCTCTTCTCCTTATCAGGCCGTGAATGTTTTAGTTGCAGTAGGAGTATTTCTTGTTAAGTCCAGATTTATTTTTTTAAACAGAATGTGCGACTAACTGTTTCCTCTAACCCATGCCCGGCCCCAGTTTCCAAATGATATAGCCCAACCTCTCCCACCAAATGGATGGCCATTCCTCAACAGAAACATCTCCTCTCTCCTTTCTTGATCTTGCTGTCACCTGTGGTTTGAATGTGCTCTGACCCATTCCATTAGCATCTCACTTCTCTCTCTCCCTCCTCCAGCCTGATGATGGCTTTGTTCGACTCAACCTTCCTTTGCTGACTCATGTCCCTCAGCCTCTTGTCTCCATGCCCAAAATGCTGCTAAATCACCTGCCTTTAATCAACTTGCACATATCAAAACACATGCTGTAGTTGAGCGGATGTTGCAGGCTGGAGCAGATGGCTGCTTTGTTACTGAGAATCTTAAAGCTGGAGCCCAGAAGTAAAGAGAAAATATGGGCTCCCCTATCACAGCTGTACAACTTGTGGACAACCTGGGGCAAAGGGCTGAGTGACTATTTGCCGATTCTGGTGGGAGAATTCGTTCTCTGGCTGGAAAATGAGCTACACTCCCTTTGGCACCACAGGGAAAAGCACCGGGGTTTCATCGACTTCTGGAGAAAACTTCTGATTTCGTCACTGGGCCAAATCATAACATCGCTGTCACTAGCCAGGGAAGATCACTTCTAGGGCTGAGAAATGAAGACAAGACAAGAAATCTCAGAGCAGCAGCTGCACATGTGACATTGGATTGGTAAGCTGCTACATTATGGTCTTGTATCTTGATATCAGTTGACACTTCCTGCTATTAGTAAAACAAAACAGAACAAACTGCATTGACACAAGACAAACCTCCCAGTCAAGATGTTTTGCAGCGTTGCCACCAATGAGGCTGGAGACATACCAGCTAATGAGGCATCTGTTTCTACATAATGGCACAGCCAGCTTTGCTTGTAGGGGAGCAGTCTCATCATATGTGCCCAGATCTGCCAGCATCTCTCTTCATCACTTGCTTAACTTAAAGCTGAGCCTAGTCACTCTTCTTTTCTTGGGACAGGCAAAACAGCCGAGGCCAACCAGCTAATGATGAAAGTTAAGGCAGATAACTTACAGTGCAATAAAAACCCAGGTGGATGTTCTCTTTCAGGTAAAAAGAGGATGTAGATCACTGTCATTTGGGTGGATTATTATAAAAATGACACCTTCTTATAGTCATTTAATCTATTAGATGAAAACAGGTTGACTGCTGAAGCCCTTGGTAATAGGCACGTCATGTTCCCTCAGTGAGAAAGCAGAAATGACAAATAAACATCAATAAAACATTGCCAATAGAATTAATTTGTGAAGGCAACCCAGAGAAACCTTTCACAGAAAAATCAGAATAAAGTCAAATTTGTTCCTACGCAAATAGGTATGAGATAGCTAACTGGAGACAGACATCTCAACTACAGCGATAAGGCACTGTAGTTTTACATTGTGAGGTAAAAACTTCATTGCCACCTTCTCACTAGCATGATCTGGGCGAAGGCAGGCACCCCCACAGCCCACGCTAACATTTCAAATCAAGATAGCTAAATACAGTCCTCTGTCTCCACCTTGTACTCTAAGTGCCTGCCACTGCAGTGACAGGACATGATCTATCTCCTTCCCTCTCCTGCTCACTAGCCCATGTTAGGTTTTCGAGGGTGCTCTGTGCTGTGGCAGGTGAGTGGGGCTGAAGTAGATATCCTTATGGGCCCCATTTGAAAACCTGGTTGCCAGTGAACAGGAGGCACTGGACTCTGTTTTATGTTCCTCTCCAGTCCGACAGTCCCATCACAGAGTCAAAATGGAGCTTTTTGCAATAAAGACAAAGCCAGGAGAAATACTGCCAAGAGAATTTTGCTCCTCCGTCCAAAACTTTACCTGAGCAACTTGTTACTTCTCCATCTAATTTGGTTCTTTCAGACCCTCCACAGTCTTCTCATTACAAGCCTTTTAATTCATCTGCACTGTTCTCTTAACTTGGCAAAGAATGGCAGGCACTCCCTCTGGACCAAGAAATAGCCAACAAAAAGCAACAAGTCTTACATACCATGACTGCAGATGAGAATCATGAATACATTTTGTTGGGATGGTTCAAAACTTATGAAAACCTATTGCCTTTCTAAATAAGTAAAAATGTTAAGGACAATACATATCAGGACAGTTATTCAGAAGCTGCTTTGCAACATCTGGCACCAATAATCTGGAATATAGTAATTGGAAACAATGAAAGTCAATGTTTGAGTGTTCATCTCATTGGCTGAATATCCACTCCCTGTTTGTATGAACAGAACATAAGCTGTTTCTGCCCAAAATCACCAGTGCCAGAACTATGGAAAATGGAAAATCTATACCCTTCCTGGCTTGTGAAAGGCAGGAAAGAGCAAATATGAAATTATAGGGTTTGTCTATAAAACAGGCTTCGTTCACAAGACAACTAAAATTAGGGTAAATAGAGACTTGAAAAATCTTTATTCATAAATTTTTCTTCCTGGACATGGATTCAGCCCAGGGTGAACCCAAGCAAGGAACCAATGCTCGTGAGTGTCTACACTGCAGTCACATTGCTCGATCTGAATTCATTGGCAATCAGTTACAATGATGTCACTCGACACTGTCATCCAGGCAAAGCCATACATTCAACATCCTGTCCTCTGCATTTGTTATTTTCCTTGCGGATTATTGGGACCTCGGAAATGAGTGCCAAAACCTTGAGAGATGGATCTAAGGGAAGGAGCGAGAATTCTGCATCAGATAGACGAGGTAGTTATCAGACTCTGCTGCACCCTTGTAAGCAGACTGACAAGATCATTCTTTAAATGTCCTGTGGTCTTGGTGAAATAACACTGTGTTCTGACTTGTGCTGCAAAAGCATGGAGGCATCATGGCAGGAGTGAGCCATAAAGGAGCACAAGCAGTCCTATGGAATATCTGAACCACCACTTGAGAAAGACCTGTATTCTTCCTGGCTTGTGAAAGGCACAAATTATCAATCCCTTTTCCAGGGAGGTTATCCTGCCAGCCTCGCTGACAGCACACTAATCTGCCAAGTCCTCCAAAAACTAAAACAATGGGGGAAACCTCTCCAACTACCCTTTGTCCTTCTATTTTTAGACACAATCATCGAGAAAGCAGTGCAACCAAGCTCCAAGAGCATCTGATATCTGCTGTCTTGCTGGAGCCCTGACTGCTATCCTTTACGCAGAGGCCAAAGCCATGCATCAGTGCTCATACTGTTTCACTGCTTTGACACAGCTGGCCATGAGCTATTGCTGACCCAGTTTGGTCACTGAGCTGTAGCTGACAACTTGGCACTACGATGGCTCCAAAGATTTCATCTTTGATTTTTTACTGTCTGGGTTCCCACATCCGTAATCTCCTGCGGTTACCTTACCTTTCCTTCCAGATAGCCTTTTCCAGTCCTTCAGTGGCCAGTCTGCTACTCTCAGGCCTCCCCACATTTCCTTTTTTCTTGCATCCTTAAACTCTGCTAATGCAATTGCAGAATACTTTAATTCCAATAAAAAATCAGTTGCCCCTCCTCTCCCTGCAAAATTCATCTCACTAGCTACCAGCTTTGGCTCTCTCCTAGCATCTGGTTCCTGTGGTCTTACACTGGCAAACATCTCTGAATTCTTCCAGCTTCCTTACTTCTCCTTTGGCGTTGCTTCTTCCTTACCAAAGAGCACTGCTGTCCTGGTCTCTTTCTCTGCCATGATCACAGCCCTGGCAATTTATTCTCAGCTATCCACTCTGATCAGTTAGGTAGATCTAGTCATCACTCACCAAGCAAAATTTCTCCAGTGCTAAAGAAGCTCTAACATTTTTGGAGCCATCACCAATTATATGCCTGTGTTGTCAGCTAAAGAAAAGAAAATCCTTTGGTAGAGGGATGGTTCTTATTTTTCTGTATCACCGTCCTGTGCAATGTTGTTCAGCCAGTCTAAAAGAATAGTCAAGTCACTGTATAATCCATGCATGGACACTTAACTGTGAAAAAATAATGACATTAACTTGAATTAAAGGTTCATCAGAGAAAGCAGTACAACCTGTAGAAGAAACAGAAAAGGATTGATCTCAGCTGGAAACTGACTTCTTTCCCTTTGGGACATCTCTTGGCATCCTTTCTGGGCTTTATTTCAACACAGAGGAGACTGCTCTTTTGCTGTTCCTATTGCACCCTGACTTCCAGTTCCTACTGTCTTCTTTACAGGCAGACTGTTCATTTGTCTGTCTCATGCCTTGGGCCTCTGTCTACTTCAGCTGCTGAATTACGAAGGAAGATGAGATGAGGAGACAATCCTTTCCTCAGACATGATTAGGAAGCATCCCCCCCCCACACACACAAATGATCTCCATCCTTGTAGTTCTGTCTCACTATAAAGATCTTGCCTAGACTCAATAACATCCAAAATAATAGTAAATGAGTTTTTGTAGTTGTGAGTTTCTTGAATTTGAAGATAATTTTGGTTTATTGACAGGTAAACAGTGCTATCTGCTGGTGAATGAATTAATAACAACTAACCTTAAATACAGGATTTCTCCCTGCTCCGGGTTTGCATAAACATGGAAAGTATTAACTGGATGGGAAATGTCCACTCGTGTTTCACTGCCTTTAATTGTATGTGGCACATACACAAGCAGACTAGTGATAAATGAGAGAGATCAACAACTGGGCCATAACACAAATATACATTAAAGAATGTACTTTAATGAACAGTGGGAATGTTTGTTCCTTCTGGTCAAGTTTCATAGTTAGTAGGGTCAGAAGGGACCTGAGCAGATCATCTAGTCCAACCCCCTGCCATGGCAGGAAAGAGTACTGCGGTCAAACGACCCCAGCAAGGTGTTCATCCAGCTTCCTTTTAAAGACCCCCAGGGTAGGAGCCAGCACCACTTCTCCTGGAAGTTGGTTCCAGATCCTAGCTGCCCTGACTGTGAAGTAGCACCTCCTGATATCTAGCCTAAATCTACCCTCTGCCAGCTTGTGACCGTTATTCCTG
>NW_017729028.1:22497387-22497804 GCF_001723915.1 Gavialis gangeticus | reverse complement strand
CAGTTGGCGACCCAATTGACTGTGTGGGTGTTGACACCACAGTCCCCCAGTTTCTTAATGAGAACAGGGTGAGAGACAGTGTCGAAGGCCTTCCGGAAGTCCAGAAAGACTATGTCCACTGCTACCCCTGCATCTAATGATTTGGTCACCTGGTCGTAGAAGGCCACCACGTTGGTCTGACAGGACCTACCTCTAATGACCCCATGTTGGTTGTCCCTAAGTATAATCTCCCTTGCTGGCCCCTTGTGGACATGCACCAGGGTAAGTCTCTCAAAAAGCTTACCCAGGATCGAGGTAAGACTAACTGGCCTATAGTTTCCTGGGTCCTCCTTCCTCTCTTTTTTGAAGATGGGAACCACATTGGCCCTCTTCCAGTCCTCTGGCACCACACCAGAGCACCACAAGTGCTCTTAAAGC
>NW_017729028.1:22489386-22497176 GCF_001723915.1 Gavialis gangeticus | reverse complement strand
GGGGTGGAGATCGTCCGGACCAGCTGATTGAAATACATCCAGTCCCTCCAGAAGTTCCCTGACTAGATCCTCCCTGACCCTTGGCCTGGGTGCACCTCCCCTGGGGCCTGAGGGGGACCTGGTGGGGGGGGCTGTTCTGGTCCCTGCTCAGGAAAATGGAGGCAAAGAAGTCATTAAATAGGTTAGCTTTGTCATCCGGTGTGACGAGCAAATTTCCTAGTGTGTCTTGCAGGGGCCCCATGTACCTTCTTTTTGCCCCCTGTGTATTTAAAAAAGGACTTCTTGTTATCCTTGATCCAGGAAGCTAGTCCCAGTCCCATCTCTGCCTTGGTCTTCCTGACTGCCCCCCTGCATCCCCGAGCAACTGCAGTATAGTCCTCCCTGGTGATGGCCCCTCCCTTCCAGTGGGTGTGCGCCTCCTTTTTAGCTAGAAGTTGTTAGTGGGACTTTTGGGTGTGCAAGGAATGGAGGATGAGGTTCATTTTATATATGCTGTATGCATATATATGATTATATGTTCTATAGATGCAGCTGTACATGTATGTATAGCTATTACATATACCTAAAATAGACCTGACCCTACATTTTACAGCTCCTGTCATATATGCATTTAAAAGTAATCTATACTCAGCTTAAGGTTTTTCAACTTGTCAGCACTATATAAAGAAGTATTAAGCAGAGCCAGACCTTTTTTTCTGTCTCTAGCCATAGAGGTAATATATCTGATACATAAAGATATATAAGGGCTTATTTATATTACAAGCCTTCTGGAAGCAGAAGTATTACTGGTAGACAGCAGTTGCCACATCCCATCCCCATGCATGCAGCTTTTGGTGGATTCACTATAGCAGTTGTGCCAGTAGCTGTACAGTGCAACTGGGAAGGCACCAGCTGCTTAAGAGGCTATGGTTACTGGCAGAAAGTGCAGGTGCTTTCTGGTGACTTTCCTTTGGTAGCAGAAGCCTTCTCAGACTCAGAACTGGCAGTGAGAGGACCTGCTGCTACAGAGGAACCATGGGTGTGGACTCATCCACCTTGTCACCAACATAAAACTATGTACTGTTGACCAGGCCAGAGATGAGCTGAATCCTACAGTCCTTCAACTCCCAAACATGATTTAGACAATGGGAGAGATGCACCCCAACAGATGGATATGCAGTTATGCATGTGATGCTAGATATGTTTTATTAGCAACAGGTGATTTCTCTCCCTCTGGAGATATACATCTGCTGATATATATACAGAGATGCACTTCTATATGTGAGGCCACCATGGTGGGGTGTGGGAGGTGGGGCTGAAAATGATCTGGTTTACTTTGCCATCAGCATTTTGGAAAATATCAACCTGTCACAAAGTTCTTGGTCTCTTTGAAAAGATGATTGTCTACCCTTCAGAACCGCAGAGTGCTTTGAGTTATCACAGCTCTAGGGAGTCAAGCATCTATCAGTCCAAGCAGGAAGTAAAAACAGTTTTTAAGATTCACACCCCATTGAGAGTTTCAAAGTGAAACTCTGATTTGATCCGTCCATATGTAAAATTATTGGAAATTAGTTGCTAAGAAATGTATACCTCCTGGAAAAGGATTAAATCCTATAATAGCTTATTAAATCCTAACCAGGTACACTTCCATGGCCTAGCACTGTTGTACAGGATTAGGATCTTGTATCTCTGGGTTGCCAGTTTTTAAAAACTAGAGAGGAGCCTGCCTGGGCTGGATTGCTGCTTGCTGGTTTACAGAGGTGCAAACTGCAAATAAACTTGGCTGTGGATCTTCTAAATGTTTTAAGTGATGGTGTTTTTTTTAAAGTAGAGCCCCCTTTTACTCTACTCCTCTAAAGCAAAGACTTGTCTACTCAAGGAAATTACAAGAGTGCAAATCTAAGGTACACTGGTTACTTTGCACTGACTCCTCACACAAGTGGAATAAACTATCTCACACTTAGAATGCTCTAAAAGCGTCCATGAAGAGTTAGTGCGGAGCAGCAAGCAAGCTGTAAATTCACACCTCAGCTTAATGCATCCTAACTTCCATGTGAGGACAAGGCCAGGCTCTCCAGCTGGTATGCATTCAGTCCAAACCAAAAGGTTTTAAGCATCATTTGCCAATACAAATGCTGTGGTCTTGACCTTCAAATAGACATGATATTTGCAACATTCTTCCAGGCACATAACATGGGATTCTATCAGTTCCTATAAAAACCTGTTGCAACAGCCTGGGTCTGAGTCTTAGATGGCTGGTGAGCAATGGTATGTGTCTCAGAAAAAATTGTGTAGCTGGTTGCAAAAGTATGTGTATTGCAGAAGATTTTCAAGATGCGGCAGTGTGTGCCCCTCCCAGGCATTGAGAGTTTGGCCCAATGTGCTGGAGGCAAAACAAAGTTCATAGGAAAAAGGTTTACAGTAAATAACATGACTTCTGAGAAGAGCAGGGCAGCCCGATAGTTCATTCTCTTGATGGTTCAATCCAAGAATTTGTCCTGAAAGACAGAGTTGATCAGGCTTTGTTATTCTCACGTGAGGATCAATCAATGTTAAAGAATTATGGGGAGGGATGACAGGGCCACGTAACGAGTTGATCATTTTGGGAGGAGGGGGAAAAGAGGAGGCACTTCCACACCTTGCTTAAATACATGGTCCCTGGTTCAGTACTGACGTAAGGCTCTATTGTAGCTTTGCTACGGGCCCCGAGCAGACAATAGTGTGTGTTTGTGCTGTGTCAAGAGCTGGCCAAGAACTCTGAGTCACACCCTGGTCCCTGGCTCTTCTCCTTGCTCTTGGGTTGGGGAGAAGATGGAAGTAATCTGGATCTGCCCTTTACCTGGCATAGATTACTTCCCCTGCTGGCTAGCACATAAGAGGGACAGTTAGAGGTGGGGTTGTGCATACTCATCCCTGCTGGCCTGCTCTACACCCCCTGCTCTGGGAAGGGTAAGAGTAATCCCCAAGAGCTCTTCTTCTCTACTATCCACAATGAAGGAAGTCTGTGTAAAGGGCTAAGAGGGCACCTTCTGTCTTTCTACACCCTTGTACAGGCATGTAAGATGGCTTATAACATCGTCTGCAGACAGATGGTCTGTCTTATGGGGACTTTATTTTTGTTCTTTCCTGTTTTGTTATTTTCTTAACTCTCAAACAGAATCAGATGGGGGTACACTTGCCCCAGGTGCATGGGAAGCTGAACATTTACTACAAGAGATCAAAGCACAACATATACATGATGGCATTTTAATAACAGTGGTTGATTTATCTCTGCTAGAGCAGTATTCATCAGACTGGGGTATGGCTACCCTGGAGGGACACGCTGAATTTCTAGAGGACAGGAAAAAATAGAAAAGCAGAAGGAAAAGGGGAAGTTTAAGTGGAAGAAAAGGAAAGCAAAAACAAAAAATAAAGAACAACTCTACAGTATCTCTTAAGCTGTTGAAGAGGTTGCAGTGTGGCTATTGTGACATAAAGGGTCTGGATTGGGGCGGGGATTATAAATCATAACATGTAATTGTAGGGGTACATGTGACAAACTTAAATAGGACTACACAACCTCAAATATGTGAGATGCACTGCTCTGCAGATACACACATGCCCATGTAGGAGTATCATCTGTATGTAAGATGCCTTTGGAAGAGACTGCAAAATGGAGATGACACATATTTCCATCTCTCATTTGAAATCATAAGGGCATGTGTATTTGTTGGGCTGCTTCTGCCTCATCTCTGGGAAAGGAGTTGACTGTAATCTAGTTTTACCAATCACCTGTCCACCAAATACCACTAGAATTAGCATAGGCACAAAGAGAAAAAGACATTTCATAATTCCTTTTTGTGATTTTTAAATTAAAATTGTTGTATTTTTCTCTGTGTTTCAATCAGCCTTAGATTTGCTTCTGACCATGCGAATCTCTGGTTTGTCTCCTGGCTGTGTGAATCTGGTTCCAAACCTCTGCTCTTACCATTGGGTATGACTGCCCATATCATGTAGTTTAACACCGGTGTGTACACAGCCCAAGTTCAAGTGAACTTTGGTCTCAGTCCCATCCCCTGCCATAAAAGCTTGTCTGGGTTTATAGCACCTTGTATTCTGGATCACAGGGTTTTTCTCTGCGGATAGTTTGGGCTTAAGTCCTGGGCAACAAACAGGGTTAACTGTGCAGTGAAAACATACACGCTGGAAGGGCTTGAGTCTGCTTGGTAGCTTCCATAGCTGCTGGCAGTTCTTTCACCTGGCCCTGGATCCTACGTGTGTCTACTAGAGAATGCACCATCCAATGCACCAGATACCCTCATGGAAACTAGCTAGGTAAAACCAGACACATCTATGCTCCAGAACATAGAAGGAAAAAGATGAAAACCAGAAACACGGTCACCATTAGGAGAACACTTTTCACAGAACAACCACTTCCTTTTTGATCTCACAATCTTTGCACTCAAGGGAAATCTATAAAACACCTGCAAAAGATGAATCTGGGAACAAAAAATCACAACTTTACTGAACACTAAAAACAACGGACTAAACACGGACAATAGTTTTCTAACTCATTACAATCTACTGTCTATTTGTTACGACCTTCCTGTACTCCATGGTCAGAAGAACCCATCCCTTTGAATGAATTAGGTTATAATAACTAAGGTAGCCATTTACTGGCATTTTCCTTCTTTTGAAACTATTTCTGATCACCTGTCTTCACTGTCACTTCATCCTCTCCTCCTTAAGTGACTTCTTTTATTTATGTGGTGTGAAACATAAACCAATTTGTTCCTGTTATGTAGCTTAGCCTGTGTCTGCTTCTTTCTCAGACCTGAAGAAGGGCACTTTATGCCTTAAAGCTTGACCATCCTCTCTCCCAACTACACAGTTGATCCAATAAAAAAATTCATAGAAAACCCTTGCCTCTTTTCCATTGAACCAGTCTGAGGAGTTAATTACTCCAGCCTATCCTTTTTCTTCACATTTTTTTCATTTTTCACAAAAACAGTTTCTCTACAGCAGCTGCATTTGTAAGTCATATAAATAATTTGCTGTATTGTAAGAGCTGGTTTTATTAAACTAGGGCAAACCATGCAATATGATCCCTTCTTCTTTGCGGGATACTATGACATTTATCCATGATTTACATAGGACCCCAATGCTTAGCAGAGACATGGAATTTTAATTCCAGAACTATAGCAAGGCAAAACGAAGGATTATCTTTCAACAGGGATTACTTATGGCTTCCCTTAGATTGTTCCTGACGTATCACTCATCATATTACAAGCTAATTGTTTTAAAGTAGAAAAAATATCAGGGATAATGAAGAACAGTGATATAATTCTCCTCTTTTCTCCCCAGCATAAATCTACCCTATGTGTAGAAGGTGTATAGGTTAAAAGTCTGCCTTGACAAGCTATCAACAGCCTTACCACATCATATAACAGGAATGAACTTTAAATCTACCAATCCAGCTACCTTTGAAACTCACAGAGAACCCCACTACTAATATAAAATCTCCTACAGGTTCACATCTGGGTTCTGTAATTGTCATCTGAAAACAAACAGGGGTATAAATGATAGAGTGACTGGTCATCTCACTGGAATCCTATTACCCCAGCACAGCCTTTTTCAATAATTAAATAATATTGTATTTCTCCCAATATGATCTAGGCCTAAAACACTTTATGTTCAGTGTTTAAATTGTGTTTTCATAGCCAATTTATTTTGTGTTTAAATATGTTCCTATGTTCTTGGTTTTTTCCATTTTATTTACTATACCCTAAGTAGGGCTCTGATTTCTGCATGTCCCACCATGATTACGAGCAGAGTCATTTGCCAGGGATTGGGCGTTTGGCAGACAATTCCCCCCAGGCTTATGAACTCACTGTTGTTCGCCTGTTAGTTTGGGAGAGATGAAAAGCAAACCTGAGAGCTGCCAAGAATCACACCCAGCCGATGCCGAACTGCTGCGAGCACGGCAACGAAGCAGAGCTATTCCCTGCATTGCAGAAGACAGATAAATGTAAAGCTTGGAATGAGATCACCAGGTCAAAACCATGCTCTGATGGAGATTTCCCCCACTTCTTTCTGTCTGTCAGAGGAACAGAGAGGATTAAGCTATGTGACTGCAGTCATTTATATTGAATGGAGTGAATAGAAGTGGCTGCAAATCACTGAACTTGTTCATGGACTTTGAGAGGGTTTTTCTTTGTCTCTACATGAAGCCGATACTTGGATAATGTCGCAGGTTGACAGTCCTGGAAACGGGGCAGATACGGCAAAGGCAGCAATATTTCGTCACGTGTCTCAGCTATCAATTGAGCAAAGAGAGGATCATGGCCCCGATCCATTTGGTCCTTGTCCCATTGTGCTGAGAGCACCAACAAAGGTGCAATTCATTTTTGGACAGAGCCCGTTTCTGGTAACTGTCCGTCATGTAGAACGAGGAATGTCAAGGGCCCAAAGCACCTAGAAACCCTCTGGGCCAACTGGTTCCCCGAACGTCATCCTATTTTACTATCTGGAAAAGACTTTGTAATGTCTTCCACACACTGAACCCCGAGTCCATTTAGAAAGGGAAAGACATGGAGCGCTGTCCAGGAACAGGAAGGGAGCTTGCTTGACCCAGTTTTCTTTCTGGAAGTGAGTGCTTCCTCCAGGATTCCTCCCTTTGCTTCCTTCTCTTTGCGATGATCCCACCTTCACCCCAAGACAACTGGGCATGGCTCACTCTGCAGCCTGTGAGCATGCCACCGCATACAGTGAGTGGTGACAGTGAGGAGGGGAAATTGCTCTGAGGAAGGAGGGCAAGAGAAATTTTGGCTCTGTGATACCAAAATGCTTTTAGGTTAGCTCTAGAGAAAAATGCTTTCCTGCACTCCTACAGCCAAGCACAGTCACACTGCTGTGTGGTTTCTGCGCCACAGAAAGCAAAACATTACTGATACCAGTTTACATGTTACTGAGTTATCAAGCTGAAGTCAGTCAACATGAACAAGGCTCGGTGAACATTACATGGGAGCACACAAGTAATCCAACTAACTTCAGCCTGATAATTCATTAATATGAACCAGGCTTGAGCCAGGAAACTGGCAAAGTCTTTATTGACCTCACAACCACCTGTGACACTGTATGGCATCAAGGTCTCAAATATAAACTGCACTCTATGATATTTGACTGCAAACTATGCACTTTCATCATAAACACAATCTTCAGCAGTTCATTCAAATTCACTACCAGCCAACGAGAAAAAAGCAGAGTAAAAACTTTGAAGGATGGAGTCCTCCCAGGGTCAGTGCTAGCACCAGTACTTTTTAATGTATATACCTCAGACTTTCTGCATACAACAACTAAGCGCTACATGTATGCTGACAATGTTGTTGTAGTAATCCAAGGACTCAACGTGACAGAACTGGAAAAGACACTGAGTATTGACAGGGAACTCATCTCTGCAAATGGCACTTAAAAGTTGAGCATCAATAAATCGTTATCTTCACTCTTCCATCTGGACAATTGTTGAGCCAAGAGCATACTGAATATCAGAATAGACAACCACATCCTTTCCCATGAGCATACCCCAGCCTACCTAGGAGTCACATTAGACCATTCCCTTACCTATAAATATCACATTCAGGTTAGCAGTAAAGTCTCTGCATGGGTAGCTGCCCTAAGATGTTTAGCCAGCACGACATGGGCTGCCAACTTCAACATGCTCAGAGCCACCGCACTTGCAATGGTATATACCCCAGCAGAATATTGTGCTCCTGTATGGATTAGATGCTGTCACACTAAAAAGCTCAACACTGTACTTAACAGTGCACAGAGAC
>NW_017729028.1:22487463-22489344 GCF_001723915.1 Gavialis gangeticus | reverse complement strand
CTAAAAAGCTCAACACTGTACTTAACAGTGCACAGAGACACATAACAGTCTGCACAACTTACACACACACAGATGTACTCCCTGCACTCCCGAGCATTAGACCAAGTGATGTAAGCAGACCCTAACATCATTACTGGCAATAGAGGCAAAAGACGATAAAAATCACCTGCTTTATCAACTGTTAACTGAAGACCCAAACAGATGGAGGCTTAGGAGCTGTAAATCATTTATACGTGAAGCCCACAAGCTCCTGGAAGAGACTAGGGATGCTGAATCAAACCTACGAACAGCATTGGTGTGGGCTGACTGCTGGGAAAGGTCAAACCTGTTCATACATCATTTTATACCAACACCAAACAAGTCCCACTTTGGGCACAACCTTGACAGAGAAGTGTGGGTCAAGTTGAATAGACAGAGATCTGGATACAAATGCTTCAGAGCAGCAGTTCACATGATGAACATCTTGGACATCCCTGGGTAAATGTGGTGCCCAATCAACAGCATAGCACTTAATCAGACTTCATAGATTCCCTGGAATCTGACAGGACCGCACCACGAATGCATCTCCTCAAACTTGAGACCTCTGGGTTGTCAGCCATGCACCTTAGTGCCCATGCCACCCCAGCACCCAGTTGAAAGCTGCAATCTTTACAAATGCTCAGATGGGGCAGGTAGAAGCCGCACACTGAGCAATAATACCAGCCAGTGGCTCATTGATTTCGAAGTTGATATCTGATGCCATATGAAAGGAGAAAAAGAACAAGGCTCATACAATTGACTCCTCCGAGCTGTCTGTAACTCTGGGGTTCTATCTTCTTTTACATTCTGGAGCTGCATCCTGAGTTTATTGGCTATAATTGAGTGCTCTCTAGTGGACAGTAAGAGTGGAAAGCACTGTTGATGTTCATTTACTTCACAGGATAGAAATCATGATCAGATTTGCATTGCTAATATATTCTGCATCTGTAATGTTGGTGACCATTCAGGCAGGGTTAAATTATTGGGTGCAGCTGAGCTGCCTGCAGCACATATCTGGGGGTAGAAGGATCAAAAATGGTGCGAAGCTACCCTTGCTCTCTCCCACATATATACATGTGAAATCATTTCTGTTGACCCCTTTAAAATCAGCCAAACAGCTCACAGACTTAAGGCTCTTCTTTCCCTCCTGCCCACCTGCAACTCCCACCATTGCTGCTCTGAAACCAAACATGCAGCCAATTTCTACTCTGCTCTCTGTAACCCACCTTGTGCCTGAGACATCCCAGGCATGCCCTCTGTCCTTCCTGCCCTGTTCTGTCAGATGGGAGGAGGGAAAGGTGGGTGGGGGAGAGGAGAAATAGCCTCTCCCATTCCTCCTTCGTTCTCATTCACCAGCCCCCTGAAACTACAGGTCAGCCAGCTCTTGATTTCCTCTCCCCCTGCCTGCTTGAAGCTCCCTCCTGCAGTGTGCATGAAAGTCTTCACTGACACTGTTCTTACATTCACTCCATTGGGGTAAAGCTCTTTCTTATCTCCAAAACAAACTAAAAACACAGTTTCCAACCATGTGCAACTCTCTCCATTGCTCTACACTTTGGAGAGAGGAGCCTTTTTTAAGAGGTAGCAGCTGCTCCTAGTCCTCCCTTCACATTATGCTTCAGAGGGGGTTGCTGTAAAGAGGCTTTGCTGTTACCCTCTCCCACCCCCAGCTGTTTGACAGTGAAGCAATGAAAAAGTTAGAAGCTGAGAAGCCCTGTTCCTATCATGCTGCTGGAAAGGAGGGAGAGCAGAGGGTCACCTGCCTCTGGGATATGGGCAGATCTAGGATTTTGCAAAAGGAGGTGCAGATGGTGAGGTGAATTATCACATATAACACAACACATATTTTTCTCCAGTTAAAAA
>NW_017729028.1:22460201-22487452 GCF_001723915.1 Gavialis gangeticus | reverse complement strand
ATTATTCAGTTTATGATCAAAACAAAAACAAATACAACTTTACTGAAATGTGCATTAATTTGCTATATCATATATTATGTATGAATACACAACACATTAGGCAAAAAGAATCAAAAGGTATTTCATTAGCCCTGTAGTCAATAGAATGAAATGTACATCTTTTTCAGGTTCATAAAACAAAATCTAGCCTTCTGGAGCATCTTGGCATTGCAGCCAGTGCTTCAGTGAAAGTTATTTCCACACCTGAGTTAACGTTTCTAAACAGAGTTAAAAGCAGTTTGCGGGGCTGTGAAATAGGAGTTACATTACCAGGAGCAGCTAGCAGACAGCAGAACTGAAGAACAAAGGCTAGCTTGATTAGTGGAACCACTGAAGACCATTATAAAGGAGAGAGGGTCATGAATACCTGTGAAATGGAGAGTTTAGAAGGAATCAGGTGTATAATAATGAGCCAGGACCGTCACTTCTGCCTAAATAAAAATGCTGCTGCCACTGCCAGACAGTTGGTTTTAAACTCTGGGAGGAGCAGGGATCAAAGGGAATGCAACTGCACCGCTGTGACCCCCTCTTCCTGAGCCCAGCCCCCGTACCGTGCAGCAAGCCTCCAGGGTGACACCTCTGGACCCACCCGCCTACCTGCATTGTTGGGGGCGAGGGGAAAGGACACTAGTAGCTAGTGCAACTGCCACCACCTCATGGGTCCGATACCTGCGCTGCTCGCCAGGGCACCTGCAGTGCTGGGGAGGGGGGTGGTTGGGCCTTGTAGTTTCTGCCTCCTCTTTCCCTTCCTCCTCTTTCTCTTTTCCTTTTCCCCCCTCTTCTTTCTTTCCCTCTCTCTTCCCTCTTTTTTCCCCTCCTCTCTCTCTTCTCTCTTCTTCCTTTCTCTCCCTCCTTCTTTTTCTTCTCTCCTTTTTTCTTTTTCTCTCTCCCTCCTCTCTTATTCTCTTGTTTCCTCTTTTTCTCTCTCATCACACCATACTTAACAAAAAAATAATACACAGCAATAATGGTAGCATATGAAGTTTTATTTTCACCAGGTTTAGAATTTCTAGAAAACCTGGTATTTAGTGTACTTTCTGATAGCATTATTGAAATCTTTGATACTGGATTAGCTATTTTATCTGCTGGGTCCTTCTGTATTCTGCAGTGGAGATCATCTGTTCCCCTGACTTGACCACCTTATGCTGTTCTAAACTCAGGAGCCTTATTACTGGCCAATCTTTTAATCCTTCCATTTAATTTATATTGGATCAATTTTGAATCACTTCATCTAAGGTTACATTTAGCAACTAGATCTTCCAACACAAAATCTAAAATAGCATCACCTCTTGTTGGTTCAGTGATTGTTTGGTGAAGAAATCTGTCAGCTATCACATCCTTTGATAATCATTCCCACCATTATTAAAAGTACTTGTTCACCAATTGACATCTGGAAAGTCTCCAGTAATGACACAATCCCTGGTAGTATTTATTTGTATAATAACGTTACACAGATCTCTCTATGTTCAGATCTAACCCTGGGAATCTGTAGGTACAATCCTATTAGAATCTCTTACAATGTTTTGCTAAAGGGTTTTTGACCTATAACAACCCTTTCTTTTCATTCATGGTGTTGTATCTTATATCTTTACAGTCTACCGTGTCACCAATGCAACCTATTAGCTCATACCTTTCACCTTTATTTCTACCTTTCTGGGACAAGCGCACATTTGCCAATACCGCATCTGTTTTCTCCATAATATCTGATTCCACATCTTACACTTGTAGCTTTGGTTTTTCTAGTGTTCAATTTTCTAGCAAGCTTAGGTAGTCTTTTCACAAATGGTCATGTCTGCCTGACTGCTAATGCCATCAATATTGCCACTAGCATTTTCTTTCTCCTTGCAGGCCAGGCTGTACTTCTACCCTTTGGGGACTGCACCAGTTTCTCACAGCTCAGTCTCTCTCCCATCCATTTATTTAGTTTATGAGTCTTGCCAACCTTGCTCCCAGCAGGCTAGTACTCCAGGTTCTGCTGAGAAGGCTTCTTTTATGAATGCCTCCTGACTGTAAATCATCTGAACCCTTCCCTTGCACCAATCCTTCAGCCATCTCTAGAAGGAGGAGAAATTCCTGTAATTTCTCCTTTAGAAGCAGAGAATTTGAAAGGTCACCCAAGGCTCCATTGCTGTCTTCTCCTCACCCCATCACGATCATCCTTCATGACATCAGGAATCCACACAGAAATCCTCATCTGTTTGGAAAAAGACACTTAGATGAGCAGATATTTTGTGCAGATTCTTGAATGAGCTAGCAAATATGAATTTACTCTGTAATACTTTACAAACATGGTATGGATGTTTATCCACTGTATGCCTGTGTTTATTTAGCTTAATGGAGGTCTTCAAGGAAAAAACCAAATAGAGTGGCAAACGAATAGCTCAAAATAATCTCTTAAGAAACAGGAAAAGGCCAAGGAACAGGGAGCGGAGAATACAGGAGACCAAAAAGAAATCTGGCAGTTTAAAAGAAGCCTGTCTCATAAAGGTAATGTTCAGGAATTATGTTTAGGGAAAATAAATGAAGAAATGGACACTTCCTGGGGCATCTGAAGAAGGTAGGCCTGCCTAATTTATCAGGGAATAGTCAAACCTTAGGTGAGACAGTGATAAATAGACTCTTTTTAAAAAATCCTTTCTTCTCAAAATGCTTTGCTCTTCCTGCTAAAAAAAATGCTTCGATTTAAGAAAGCTGTTTGGTCACTTGGTTAGACTCTCAGGAAATAACACAGCTTCTGAAGTCAAATAGACTTGCTGGGTAAGTAGATGTGCTAGTCAGGGCAAGGTCCCCTTGGGTCTCTTCCAGGAAGGGGAGGATTTTGGATTTCAGCCTCAAGGTGCAAAGGTAAGGGCACAAGGCACAGCACTGGTGAAGGTTGTCTTCAGAGAACTTGCAAAGGGGACACACAGCAGCCTGTTGTCATCTGCCTGTTTGTATAAAATCTACCTACTGTAGCGAGAGACCTGGGTTAAGGAAGGGGCTTATCCAACATTTCCCATTTCTAAGAGAGTGTCATAGGATCATAGGCAATTAGGGCTGGAAGGCATCTCACAAGGTCATCTAGTCCAGCCCCTGAGCAAGGCGGGGGCATCCAGCCCAGCTAAGCATCTGTACAACACGATCTTGATGATTTCCAAGGATGATGATTCCACAGCTTCTTGAGATAGTCTGTTGCAATGCTTGAGCACCCTCATAGTCAAAAATGTTCCTCCTAATCTCCAGTCTAAATTTCCCCTTCTACAGCTTGAGGCAATTGCTCCTAGACCCTATGGCCACAAAGAAAAGCTCATCTCCAGCCTGTCTGTAATTGCCCTTCAGGTATTTGAAGACTGTTATCAGTGCCCAGCACCCCTGCCCCCCATCTTCTCTTCTTCACACTAAATAACGCTAGTAATTTTAGTCTTTCCTCATAAGTTTTGCCTCCCAGGTCCCTAATCATTTTTATCATAAGCCCCAGGCTATAAAATAGCTAGAGTGGAGTAGTTGTCTATTGAAGAAGGTGAGCTGTTGAGCAGCCAAGAGTACCAGAAGGATCAAGCGAGGGAGAGCCTGACTGTATCCCACTTGATACTGCCCTCCCTGCAGCAGGAAGGCCTGGTTTCTAGTCCTGCTATGAGGGTTAGTTCTATTTTTTAAATTAGACTGACTAATTCAACTGCATAAACAAGGCTGGGAGTGAACAAGATGTGGCCTGCCTAAGGGAAGAGGTTTGATTTCCAGTCTGCACAAGCAGAAACACAGCAGTCTCTGAGGTTTGTGAGGCCACCACGTGAAGTAACCTTTGAAACCTAAGTGTCTGACATAGCAGCTAGGACAGGTGCCAGGTTCAAAAAGGCAATATTACAATTTATGCATGATTGACCAGCTCTGCCTTCTCATCCAGGGAAGCCTCTGATTGTCAGACACCCAGACTGACATGTGCTTGAAAAACAGAGCAAATGTTTTTCAAGCCATTGTAGCTGGCCCCCCTTCCTGATTTGTGCAGCTCCCTGAATTGCAGACTGCACACTGCAGGAAAGATGAGGGTGGGTTGTATCTGGCCTGCCATTTATGCCCGCATTTATGCCCAGAAGAATGGGGAGGCATGACAGACATGGCGAAGCATGCATGTCCCCTGGAGGAACTCACGCTGACTACGCATCTTGAACCCCCCGCCCCCAGTATGGGAAGGTAAATAATCTTTGTCCTGTTTCTAATGAGAACTGAAATCCAAATGTAGTCAGATAGCTTCAAGGTGTAGGGCTTGATTAAATGACAAATATCAAAAGAACTGGCAACACTGTAATTATCATACATTTATTGGGAATGTGCAGGGACATTTGAAAATAACAAGAGCTTCCCCTCTCCCCCAAAAAACCTCGATGATTTGGATGCCAGTTTCCTTATTTTTATTTTGGAGTCCATCTCTTAAACTTGGGCTGTCTGATTCATGAGTTTTATACTTTTGTGGTGTGAGATACTAAGACATTCATTGTATGTTTTAAACTGGGAGTGGATTAAACATACGATTTGGACCTAGGAGTTTAGAGAAAGAAACCCACAGGGACTGTCTCTCTCTCACACACATATGCACTTGCATGTACACATATGCACGTGCATACACAGACACGCACAGCCCCTTGCCAGGTGAAAGATGAGGCACCTTAGCAGGTAGGGAGCAGAAGCCTGCTATGAAGCTAAATTAAGAACCTCAGTTTGAGGAGCGTCAAATTCATGTATGCAAAAATGTATTATTATGGTTTTGGTAGTGCTGGAGTGATGCTGAAGTCATGATGATTCAGGAATTATGGAAGAGGCAAAGATTTTTGTGGATATCTTTTATGGGAGCAACTGCATGGTTGGGATAGATTTAAAAAGAATACATTGCATTTGGAAAAGTGTTGGGGTCCATCCTGCCCATGCAGCTGGTCCAATAAAAGATACTACCTACAAAAATCCTTGCCTCTCACATATTATTATTGGTGATCTAATTGGACTGAATGATAGGGGTTCTGCAGAAAGGGACATATCTCAGCAGATGCTTGTTATTGAGACTCCAGTCACCTCTGTTTTTGCTATCTCAGAAGGTGAGATGCCAGGTACTTGTTGTTATCAGAATAACCAGACTGGATACAAATGCAGCTGAGAGAGAGATTCCAGTAGCACAGACTTATTTGGGGGTAGTTAAGTATCTCTAGCACAGAGCTTTCTCCTTTCCAAATGAATTAGGAAGTGCTTGGTGCTCAAAGGGCTGGGAGTTCTCCACCAGGAAGTACTAGCCTGGGTTGCTGGGGCCATTTCAGAACTGCGGAGAGGCCAGGACGAACAAGGTCTGGCCAGAGCAGTTGTATGGTGGTAATTGTCCAGTGTGGTATTTTGTTGCCAGATGCAGTTACTTTTGGGGTTTCCTAATGACAAAGTGTTGTTCAAGTGATGGATCAGGTGTCAATGTAATGTCAATGTAATGTGTAACACTTGGTAAATAGTCTAGGACTAGGGCAAAGGTCAGGATCAGGAAAATCAGGTCTTACGTTTTAATAAAATATTTGGGGTTTTTGTTTGCTTTTCCCCCCCTCAGTTCCACAGAATCAAGGCGGACTAGATCAGAATTACAAGTACAGCTTCAGGGAGGGTGCATCTTGGTGTGAAACTCACCGCGCCCCTGGAAAGGGGGATGATTGGCCAGTGCTTCAGTGCAAAACTGCTGCAGCACAAACAGGAAGCATTTCATTTAGTGGATTGTTATACTGAGGGCTGTGAGAGATATATCTCCTATTTGTAACTCCCATTTGTGTGTGTATGTGTATATGTATATAGGTATGTGTGTACCTATCTATCTATCTATAGAGACAGAGAGAGATATCTGTCTCTATAGATGGATAGATAGATAGGTACACTTACATATAAAGATGTGTCTATATACGTACATTTACAGTAGTGTAAAAGTGGTGTAGTACAAAACTGCTGCAGCAGGAATAAGAGACATTTCATTTAGTGGATTGCTATGTTGAGGGTAGTGAGATATATCGATATATAGAGAGATTGTTTTATGTATATTTTTTCTGCTATTTGTAACCCGCATTTGTGTGTGTGTGTTGATATATATGCCTATATATAAAGAACTGTCTTATATATATATCTATATAATAGTGAAAGAGTGCTGTTGTGCAAAACTTAGTGGGTTGCTATATTGAGCCAGGTGAGAGCTGTGTGTACTGCATCTATGTGTAAGTAGATAGATATACCTATATATACTGTACATCGATTTATAAATATCCCCTATATAAGTATGCATGTCTTTATAACTCCCACTTTTGTGTATATGGATATTTATGGCTTGTTATATGCATTCAGTGGCTTGCTCTATTCAGGGCAGGGACTCATTCGGTTCTGTTTTAAAACAACCCAACGAAATCCTTGAAACTGCTTAGGGGCACCGGCAGTGTTTTCTGTCATCTCTATGTTTATATGCTATATAGCAACATATATCTCTTATGTTTATATGCTATATAGTGATAACATATAACATATGTTTATAATGAGATATCTCCTATCTGTAACTCCGATTTCTGTGTGTAGCTGTGTGTACCCACCCACAGGGCAGGGCTTGTCTCAGCCCCGCCCCCTCCCAGGAGCAGACACAGAGCAGGCAGCAGCGGGTAGAATGCGCGGAGGCGCCGCTGCCGCTAGATGTAGTCGTGGCCGAGTGGTTAAGGCGATGGACTAGAAATCCATTGGGGTCTCCCCGCGCAGGTTCGAATCCTGCCGACTACGTTTCCGGCTTTTTATTGTTATTATTTTTTTACAGTCACTTTTTTTAAAGCTCTTTTTCCTTCCTTCTCTCCACGGGCTAGGAGCCCGCGCCATGCAGCACAGCGCCGCGCCCGCCGTGCTGGGCACCACCAGGTGAGCTGTCCCGGAGGGACAGGCCCCGGGGCCTTTCGGGCCTTGTGCAGGCCGCGGGGCGGGCGGGAGTGCCCGGGGAACACCGACAAGGGGCTTCGAGGGGCGGTAGAGGCAGTGGGGAGGCAGCCGGACAAGACCGGAGCTGCGTGGTCAAGTGACCGGGCCGAGGAGACTCAGGGCCGGGCCGGGCCTGTGACGACACAAGCCACAGACTGAGTCGGTGTGAGAAACGTTGCGTCACGTTCACCTCAAAGATGTCGTTTACCTCATGTGTGGTTGGTCTCCTGAAAGATGTAGTGTCTCCCTGACTGGCCTTTACTCTTGACTCACAGAAAAAAAGATATATGTATTTGGGGGGGGGGGCGGGTTCTCAGTTGGTCTTATACCAGGTATCGTTTGGGAACCAGCAGGTCTAGATTTTTTTGCATTTCTTTTTATCCCAGACCCACACGGCTGACAGCCCTGGACTCACCTTCAACTTTTGTCTCCTGCCCATGCTTTACCTTTTGTTTTCGTAATTCCCATCTGTTTACATTTGCACTGACATCCTGTCAGGGTTTTAGCTTCTTTTATTCCTTGGAGACTCAGATGAGGCTGAAGGTGGTTGCTTATTCCCAGTTCCTTTTTCAAGGCAAATCTATACTCAGTACAAACTTGTTATTATTAATGAATTACACATCCTGAAAACAGAGACTTTCATTGGCTCTGTGTATGTATTAATTAATATGTAAAATAATATCCCGTATCAAGTACATTTGTGTGTGTGCATAGAGGTATATATTAGTACGTGTGTGTATGTATTTATCTAGATATAGATCTGTATCTAGATTTGTATCTATCTATAGAGACAGAGACCTAAATGAAGGTCAGATTAAAATGGGATTATGGGGCAAAATATATCTTGGGCCAGCCCCAAACCTCCTCTCAATGCCACTGGGGGTCTGTCCCAAACAGCTCTTAAACAGAAACCAGGTTTAAGGAGTAAGGGACTAGGAATAAGCAACCAATTTCCTCATGAGTCTCAGACCAGCAGAGACTCCCTAGGCCTGACTAAGGGTGATTGCACCTGAAAGCTTGCTAAGACCCTTTTTTTCCCCAACTACTCAGCTGGTTTGATAAAAGATACCACATCTCAAAGAACCTTGCCTACCTAATAAAAGATATGCAAAAATCTAGATCTCTTGGTTTTTTTGCATTTATTTTTGTCTCAGACCAACATGGCTACCAAATACATCCCTAATAAGACATCACATTTACTTAAAGAGCTATCTCCTTCAACCAACACGGCTGCAACCAGCAAGTCATCTCAAACTACAGCCAGTGTATTTTTCTAGATTTAGTAAAAGTTTCTTTCACCTAAAGAATGAGTTTTGTGGCAGGTTTGCTGAAAGGCACTTTTTTTCTGTGGCGCTGCTGGCTGCATGAGCCTTTCTGATTACTGGTAAGCAAAAGTAACAGCATAAACTAATGCAGATGTAGTTTAAAATAGTAAGCGAGGATTTATTTTCTTGTTGCCCTAAAAATAGCTAACATTATTTGACTTTTTAGGTTGAGTGAAAGCGCAGGATGTTTTTCCAGCAGAAAAAAAGTTAAGACCTCATGAAAATTGGTTTGATGTAACTGAAGTGTCATCCAAAAATAAGGCCCTGACTCTGCAGGATTCTTAATCACACACCTGTCTTTTAGCACATCAGTAGTTCTGTTTGTTGTCTGGGCAGAAACAATTTAAGCACATGGCTCAGTAAGACTAGGACAGATTTATTTTGGAGCTCTGACCTGGATCCTTCAAGTGTACATGTAGCTTCCTTCATGCTGATGTTTTCTAGGCTTTAGACTAGGTACCAGTCCTGCAAACATGTACATGTTATCTGTGCTATCACAGGCTGTTCCACTGGTAATGAGATTTGCTTGTGGTAGTAAGTGTAACCTCATGCCTAAATGCTTGCGGGACCGAGGCCTTAGGTAATAAATACATTTTCTAGCACATGAGAAACAAAAAGTGACTATTGCCCTTTTGTTCCATATTCAGATAGCACTTCATGCAGCAGACTTCAGAAAGTAGCATCCCAAGGCTCTATTCAAATCCTAATAATTCTCAAAATACAGGGAAAAAATTGCATGCACCTTATCAGATGTGCATTAGCAAGTATCTCATTTTATTTTGGTTTATATTCTACTGGTATGGCCAAAATATATATCTAGATACACACAATTTAAAATGAATTTAAAATACTGTGAATATGTAAAATACTGTGAATTCTGACCTGAGCCAGAGCGGACAGTGTGAAGTTACCCCAGGTTCTGTTGCATAAAGCAGGTAACTCCTACAGCATTTTGCCACCAGATGATGGGGGAACAGGTGATAACCCATTTGCATTGAGCAAATCACTAGCCCAGGATGAACGTCAGACAGAACTCACTTAGTGTAACTAGGTTCTTGCCAGAGACATACTCCACTGGATTTAGATACTGATGAGTTACAGCAGTGCAGAGCTGTATGTTGCGTGTCCACTCCTTTATTACAGCAGTATAGGTATACAGGTCCTGATTGATCCACCTGAAAAACAAGGTAAATAACCCACGTGGACTCTGTGCTACCACAGCTGGACTGCTCTGGTATCTCGCTCTGCAGTGCAGGCATATTCTTACTCTCTGTACTCAAGCATAGTGGAGCACTTTTGTGAGCTGGGGCCCCTAGATGCTACCAGCATTCAAATAATAATTGTACAAAATGAATTGGGCCCCATTAGGAATAATCATTTTCAAACCTAGACTATTACAGTAATTAGAATCAGTTTCAGGTAATGGATTTCATTTCCCTGAGTTTCCCTGCCAGTCCTTGTGTGTTTTAGAATTACAGTGCAAGGAGAAAGAGAATAGAGGAAACTGATACCACCTGGGAAACAGCGATGGGAAGACTGACCAAAGCAAAGCGCTGTCAAATGCGCAGAGCAAACAGACTGAAAATAAAATATCTCTGCCCCTCTAATCTTTCTTAGTTATAATAATTTTAGCTGTTAGACTTCTGACAAAGTGAAAATACAAGTTCAGGCATATGTGTCATTTTTAAGTGGATATCCTCTTTAGAACTCTTTGATAAGTAGCTCTTGAAGTCACACTGGTGTTTGCCTGCCAGTGTATTTGAATTCAGTTGATGTCTTAATTTAAATTCCATTGACTGGCTGCTAGATTTCATCTAGAAAGAAAGAACTGTTCTTTGGAAGGAAGAGGCCAAAATAATGATGGATGGTTTATCACTACTTTTCCCTTTTATTATTGTTGAGGGAGGAACAGATTACTTTATGAATTCGTTCATATTGTATGTCTAAAGATCTATTACCGGAGTCATCAATACCTGTTTACTGAGTTGTTGACTAACTCTTACAGCAGCCCTCATAACTCCGCAGTGAGTAAACATCTGGAGAGTGTTTTCTCCAATGTAAATTTATATTTTAAAAGAATCGCACAAGATGTTGCTGGCAGGTCTTCCATTAGTGGCCATTATTGGCTGCTGTTGAAGAAGAAACATACATTGTTTACATATGGATGAAGTAGACTCATGCAAATAATGTAAAGTGTGGGCCAAATTCTGATTTTTACATCATGGCAGCCCTAGTAAAGTCAATGAGCTGAGATCACATCGAGGGCTGCTGTTGTAAAATTAACTCCTCTTTAGTTTAGAAAGTGAAAAAGGAATTTAAGCACTTCCAAGAGAACACCCAAGTTATCAGACTAGTTTGATTTTGCACTTCATATTAAACAGGCATTGACTAAAATAATAGGAGATGGACAAAATCCAAAATGGATGGGAGAAGTGGTGAAATAGAATTTATTCTAAACTTTCTTAAATTGTTTTTCATAAGACTTCAAAGATGCAACATCAAGACAATCCTGATATAAGGCTGTTCATAGTATCATTAACCTGGCTTTCTTGTCATTTGATTGATCCCTGTTTCATTAGCTTCTAGGACTACGTGTCCTCCACTTCACATTTTCTATCTGAATTATTATTATTGTTACCATCTGGGCCTTTGTCTATGTGATGTTTACTTGGTGAGATTCTTTCCGCTCTGATATTTATACTTCTCTTTCTATTTTTTAAATTGCTGTGAAAAAAGATCATGCTGTTTCTAGCACTGTTTTTGGATGCTTATACTGCATTGCAGTTCTCAGCTCCCCTTGGTATAAATGAAAAGTGCTTTCAAATCAGTTTACAATGTAGGGCCAGATCCTCATCTTATAAAATTGGCCTAAGAAGCTGCACCAGTTTTATATGAGTGGAGGCCCCCACATTTTTTTTGTACCTAGCACTTTACACATATTTATGGAGCACATTGTTTTATCCTTTGGATCCCCTATCCAGTTGGAAACTGGGCTACAATATCTCTCTTACATTCTCTAGGAATGATTGCATATTTCATAAATACAGGCTTTCCATAAAAATCAGGGTGTTTTGAACCTCATACCCCACGTACTGTACTGCTTAGTTTTTCAGACCTCTCTCACAAACATTAATATGATGCTACAAAGCAACAATGAAGTTGTATCTTCAGGGTGGTTTGATGTTTGTGTTATTAAAGAATGGTTGGTTTAGTTGTCAGGAAGTTTCTCAAGGATAGAGGAAACACAGGCTCAGTGTCCTGCTCTTCCATAGATTCATTGTGTGATCTTAGATAAGACACATAGGGACTGAGGGTCCATAAGGTACACAGAGGGACTGAGCATCACCAGGCTTGTCTTTTAGTTGCTCAGCTCCCAGAATGGAGTTTACAAACCTGAGTTAGGCGCATAAGGTCCCTATGCACAAATGGGAAAAGTCAGGTGCCTAGGACTGGGATTCACTGTAGCGGTGGTTCTCAACCTTATTAGACTCAAGGGCACCAAGGGAAAATCCCAGCTTTTAGCTTTGATTTGTTCCTTGACTGTAGGGAAAATAATAGATTCTTTCTTTGCAAAGAACACAGAAAGGCCACAACAAGTCAGAACGTTTTTTTGACTTTGTGGATTCCAATTAAAAATTGCTACATTTATCCCATGAATCACATGTATCTATTTGTGCATCTAACAATGCAAATATTGTCGCACCTGTAAAAGGCTTTTGCAGCACCCTGGTTGAGAAACGCTGCACCACAGCTAGCCTGTTGTATGCCCAAGCCACACAAATGGAAAATTGAAGCTGAAGTGAGGGATGTGTCTGAAATCTTGGCCTTGTTCTGGTTTTAGGTGCCTTAGCCCAAAGTCCTAAGGTGCCTTTGTGAGACTAGGATCCATAGCTTGAAACCCCCTCCTACACACGGGGCCCTAGCTTAAGCCAGATGGTTCCTACTTTTTTTTTTTAACACAGCTGGGAGAGAAGGCTGCCGTGGTGCTGTTTGCTGTGTAATGTGCTAGTGGTTAGAGCACTTGTTCTGGGAGTGGAAGGTCAAGGGTTAATGACCTCCTCTACCTGAGAGTTTGTCGGCCTTCTCCCATGAGAGCACTTTGTGGTGAAGCTGTGGTTCTGTGTATCAAGAGCAGAGAGAAGTAGTTAGTCATGTTCATCTGAAGTCAGACAGAAGACAGGATAGATTTGCACCATATCGACTTATCAGAGATGCGTTAGCTGAAGGGTCTGGAGGAAGCAGAGTTCCTAGGAGGCAGTGAGTAGAATACAAAGGGTAGGGAAGGGGAAGAAACAAAGATGGGTACTGCTGGGGTCGGCAAGGTGGGTTTAACATGTTTCGTGACATACTGGTTATAAAAGCTAGTTCAGGTAATGGGGTAAGAATCCGTACCCTTGGTTTAAGCATCTTGAGCTGATGTGCCAAAAACCCCCCAACCTACAGGAAGTTGATGTGCCAGGAACAGACAGCAAGGGAGCCACAAGGGGTGTGATCCTTGTTGTGGTAGCACAGCCATGGCCCCAACCCTGCCGCCTGCCCTAGGCACCCGTGCGCCCGCCATCAGCAATGAGCCAGGCTGGGCTTCCGCAGACCTCGGTGCAGCTATTTGCAGCCTCCCCCTGGCCTGTTGCGAGCAGCCCAGGCGCTATGGTAGGCGGTGGTGGCATTCTGGCTGTGGTGGATATGAGGAGTAGGGGAATGAACCTTGGATATTATAAGGATCATGGTCTGTGTTGATAAACTACTTCATTTTAATCTCTTTTATCTACTGCTTTCCTGCTGGGTATCAAGGACAGCCAGAGTCATATGGCTAGAAGGAGAGGACACATTAAGGAGCATGACATTATAGCTCAGCAGTGTGGGTAATCCCCTGAAAGAGAAGAGTCCTGGGTTTCTGATCCCTGTTACTAAACTTCTATGCATTTTATCCCATGGCACTCTAATGCAAGACATATAAGCAGTCTCAGGTTTCCCTCTTCCTAAGCAAGGTTTCTAGCCACTAGGGCATTACATGACATAAGATTACCCTGTTATAATAATATACAAAATAATGTTTTTTAATGAAAGTGGCTGAGGGCTGTGCTTGGTGCTGACCTCAGTGGTGCTGGTGTATGTTAGGTCTGACAAAAACAGACCTGAATGTGGCCGTGGAGGGACTTAGGCAGGGAGATGTCTAATTTGTGAATCCCAAATCGCATTAGGCAGGAGATAGGTGCTAAGGTGCTCAGCTCAGCCAAAATGGCCATGCCTCTGGGTGTGAACTTAGGTACCTAAGTAACTACTGGTGAAAACATAGACTTTTTACATGCTTATAAATGATTAGATGAGGTTGTTACTTGCAGTCTTGGACTTAGCTGCCTAAGGTCAGTCTACACTGTACTTTAGATACATAAGTCCTTTTATGAATCTGACCTTAGTCTTTCTCAGTTCCTTACCTGTATCAAAGCTGGCAAGAAGTAAAAAGGAAGATACACGATCTGTTTCCAAACAAGTGGCTATATCATAAACAGAAAATTCCAGGGTTTTAAGTCTGAAAACCACACCTAAGCCGTGCACAGTTCAGAGGTCTGCAGACCCAAACTCCGAAAATACTAGCTTGAAAGTAGATCTGGCTTAGGATACCAGGGATCCAAGTTAAGATGGGTCCCCCAACAAAACTTCTGTTGATGTCATCAGGACCGGGACTGCGTTGTCAATCATGACTGGGAACTTGGCTAATGTAAGCAGGGTTGTGTAAGGCTGCCTGTGAATTTTAGCTGGATGCAGCATTTTATCCAGTAAGGCTGGAAGGCACTCTTGTGGTCTTCTTGTCTGAATTCCTGGATATTACTGCTTGCTGGACTTCTCTCAATGAATTTGTGTGTGAATTTTCCTTGTACTCTGTAGGCATTACATGTGTACACTGGGAGAGAATTGAGGTACAGTTTTCTTCCTATAATTCAGTGTGGAAAAAGATCAACCTGCGCAGCAATAGTGGCAGCATTAATAATTTTGTCTGCTTTGAACCCAAGGATTAGGAAAGCTGTGAATTAGGAGCAGCCACTGATGTTTCAGTAACGGAGGCTGATTGCAATCCTCTTGCCATCTCAGATGCGACTGGCAAGCAAATTATGAATAATTTGCTTCTGTGCACTTATTCTGAGTGAACCTGTAGACCAGAGTAAGGAGATTTGGATGCTCTGCTTTGCTGCTTTGCTTTGGCCGGCTGGAGTTTATGCTCCTTTGCAACAGATGCATGCATTTTAGAAAACACGATGTATGCTAGGAGCCATTGCCCAGAAGAAATGGGGAGGATGATTCACTTATTTTTTTCTTTTACCAACAATCATAAATAGTATGAGGCAAAGTGTAAAGCTATCCATTCAAATGAGGTAGGTGCTTTTGACAATCCTGGGATGTTCCTGCTGATGTCGGTGGGAGTCAATTGCTTTCGTGCTTTAGAAATTCTCACTAGAGGCAAGTCTGTATCTCTGGGTGCCTAAATACCTGTGAACATTTTGCCTTTAGACTCAAGTCTGGGACTGTCACAATATATTGGAAAGGTTTTGTTTTGGAGGCATCAGACTTAAAGTTCCTGGTTTAGAATGAATGCAGCACACTCTTCCATCCTGACAATTGCATTAGGTCTGCAAATTTCCTGTTTAAGTTTAATATAGTTGTTACTGCTATGAACACCTTTGCATGAAGCAACATTTTTTTTCCTTTCATACCACAGTTAACTCTATTTTGCTAAGTCCTATTTCCATTGACTAGGAACAGGTATGGGCTAAGATTTAGTCCAAAGCCCACTGAAGTGGGAGCCTCTTTTATTGACTTCACTGGGCTTTTTATTGTGTTGTCTACGAGTCAATCAGTAAATGCTGTCCATGTTTGAGCTGTGTTTCCTGTTTCACTGTTTAGGCAAGTCCAGAATGCTCACACAGGGATAGATCTGTCAGTGCCGGAGTACCAGGAAATTCGTGGGAAGATGATGTCCGGCCATGTGGAATATCACATTGTAGCTGTCACCCGACTAGCTGCATTCAAGTCGGCAAAACACAGACCTGAAGACGTGGTTCAGTTTATGGTGAGCATTAATCACTGCGGCGTTTGGTGAAGAAAGAGTCTTCTGCCTTTTTCTTAATCAGCGTTAGTTGTTCTTATACTGATTGATGTCATGATAAGTGTATATAGTTAAGCTCCCTTCAATAGGACAGTGCAGTCTGTTACTGAAACAACAATATCTTACATTTATAATTGTACTTTTTACCCAAGGAACTCAAAGCACTTTACAAAAGGAGATGATAAATCTGACCTCCACTGAAGGGGTGATGCACATAGATTTTGTAGTCCGTCCCTAGAATCTAATGAAAATACTTATGCTCCCCAACCTGTGGTTTCTTGCAGTTAGTTTCTACTTGGAGTGCTTTTAGTGTGTTTAATCCTATTGTCTGTCACTTTGGGTTTTCACCCGTCCCAAGGTGGCCATAAAATTTAGCATTTCATTGTGCTATAAGAATGGTGTTTTATTTACTCAGATATTTTTTCTCTTCAAACTTGGTTTGATCAGATATATTAGGTTTTCAAGCTTTTGGGTGTTATTTGGGGAATCTACTGTTGTTTTTTTTTACCTATTGTCCTTTATTGTAAACTGCTCTGAGTCTTCTTGGGCAGTGTGAGATATTATTGTTATTATTGATGTTGTTTGTTGCTTCAGTTACAATTATCATCATCATAACCATCATTATTAATAATAATATCTACAATTCACTGATAGGCATGTGGCTTAGAGGAGGAGCATGAAAGGGGTAGAGAAGCACTTAAAATCACTTAAAGTTATTATTATTAATAATGTAATAATAACAACTTTAAGTGATTTTTAAGTGCCCTTCTCTACCCCTTTCATGCTCTTTCTCCAAGCCACATGCCTCAGTGAATTGTAGATATTCTCTGTTCTGTAGGGATGTTGTGAAGACTAATTCATTAAGTTTTGTAGAGTACTCAAACACTATGCTAAGGAGTATAGTGGAAGAGCCTGTGAGGTTAAAAAAATATCTGTACTTGTATCCATTGGTGGTTGTGCAGTAAATAAAGCTTCAGGAAAACTGCATGGATGAATTTACTTTTGATCTCTTTGATCTGAACTAGCTGAGACAGTGGGCGGCTTGTTGAATACACATGTTGAATAAACTCCTGTGCAGTTTGCGCTGGAGTTTATTGTTGTTTATTGTTGTTGGGTGCAGCGTTTACACGTGTGCCCAGGACTGCAGCACATTGAGCCAGGGCAGCACAGCCCTGGCTGCCAGAGGACCTGGGGGATCAGCCTGCCAGCCTATATCTACTCTGACTCAGCTCAGTGGGCTGCAGAGGGGCTGGCTGGGGCATGAGGGTGCCACAGTGCTGGGCTAGCCAGCAGTCAGCCCCTGCACTGTAGCACCCTTATGCCCTAGCCCCAGTTACCATCTACACATGCGTTATGGCACACTAACTCCACTGTACGATAGTACTTGACTCGGGCAGTACTATCCTACGGTGGAGTTAATTAGTTTACTGTGGCCTAATAGCACCGCACCAGTAGAGGGTGATGCTTCACTGTGGTGCTAATTAGTCAACTGTAGTAAAGCACAAATGTAGGTGCCTCCAGGGTGGAGAAACCAGCAGGTAACTATTAGATTATCAGACTATCAAAATGGACAACCACTAGATGACGCAGGCAACTTTCATTCTTGACTTCTGGGTGCTTGAGTTTGAAGACCTATATTGGAATCTTTACAAAATTGCTGTCCCCTGATTTTTCCATATCTGCTATTATTTCATTTTGAAGGATAAGTTCACTTCTGTGACATAAGTAATGTTTTTAAAAAATGAAAATTATGGCTAAAATATAATTTTACTCTACACCGAAGGGTGCTGTTGAGAAGACTGTGCAGCAGTCGTGTGCTGAGCTAAGATTACACTATGCCCCCTACATTGAGGCCCACAACACAGGTTTAAGATGAGAGCTAAAACCATCAGAGCAGTCTAAGGGTGTTAGGAACCCAGATGATATTCACATTCAGTAAGAAGTTAGGGTTGTTTGTTGTAGCTGTGTTGCTCTAAGGACATAGGCAGGCAAGGTTCTTTGGGTAGATGCGATATCTTTTATTAGACCAACTAAATAGGGCTGTGCGAAACGGCACTGTTCCCTTTTGCCTTGAGTTTTGAGGTTTGGACAGAACAGCATTTCGTATTGAATTTAATTTTGATTTGAAACAGCTGTTCCATTTTGCTCCATCGAAACAGTACACCTGTTTCGACTCTGTTTTTGTGTTTCGCTAGATCAGCCAGGGATGGGGCCAGCTGGACTGACTTCCTATCCCCAGCCCTGTGGTTGAAACGTTTTGACTTTCAAAATGTTTCAGCTAGCCTCATTTTGTTTTGAGGCTGTTCTGACACCCTTTATTTCATTTTAATTTTGCTGTTTCGACCTCGAAATGAGTCAAAACAGTGTTGAATCAAAACGGCTGGGAAAATTTTGCACAACCTTACTAAATAGTTGGAAAAATTGTTCTTTGCAAGCTTTCAGGCACAAACACATTTCTTCAGGCATGCTAGTAAGAACTTACACATTTAGGTTCATTGGAGAATCACAGACAAAGGCCTGCCTCAGTCCTACAGATTTACGTGTAGATGCTTAACTTCTTGTGCAAGGGTTCCTTGTGTTTAGGATTAAACACGTGCACAGGGGCTTGCGGGATTTGAGATGTATTTTCAGCCTTCACTTTGAACTTTCTGATGGTTTGTTTCTTTTAGTCGCCAGTCTAATTAAACTTATTTTGTTTGTATTCTTTTTTGTGTGTTTTCAGGAGTAAAATCCTTTGTTTTAAATTGTCTGTTGAATTATCAAAATGAATGTTAACAGTCACTGATTAGGAGGGCCTGGTCATGCAGATATGCATATGCTTAGCTTGAGCACGAGCAGGCTTTTTTAAGTTAATTAGCCAGAGCCTTTGATGGTGTGAATTGGCAGAACTCAACTGAAGGGAATTCAGCCATGTTGACTTAAACCGATTGAGGGTCTCATCAACTGATATTATTCACATAAGTAAAGTCAGTGTTAGTTGGCCTGAGGCCTAGAAAAATGATTGGTAATAGCAGGCAATTATTTGAACCATGCATTATACATTAATAGGATAGAAAAGATGTTCACTACTTAATCTCAAATCTAATATATAATATTAGAGAGCCAGCAGAGGGCACTCGAGCACTGCTTGAAAGTATTTTACATGACATGATGACATGCAGGCTGTCAGATAGTATATTAGTATGCTTGAGATATAGCATTAGCACATTCTGTATGCTGTTTAGCACATTATGGTTGGTGGTTGTTGCTGGAAGCCGACACAGAGGTACAATGGCTTCATTAGTGGTAATATAGTAGGGTGTGCTTTTACTTTAAAATCAATGGTGTAATTAAACCCAAATTGAGATTTATGAATAATTTGCACATGTTTAGTTTCCAGAGGAAGATTAATGCTTTCTGGGGTGAAGAGAGTGGGATAAAATTTGCCATGTCTCATTTCAGAACTCAGTTTTGACTTTGAGTATTAAGCCCGTTACTTTAATATACAAACTCATTATTTATTATTTCAGTCAATGATACATTAATCTTTTTGAAGATAATAGACTAGATTTTGCCATTCTAGGGCTATGAGGTACAACATGTATTCCTTTGAAGAGCGCTGATAAATTCTTTGCCCGTGTATGCACGTGTGAGCATGTGCACGCACGCACACAGACACACACACACACACAGACACACACACATTTTGTTTTTGGATGGACATGCTGTCCTAAATACTTCTGTGATTTGGAAAGTTATGCTGTCATAAAGTTAGAGCTATTCCAGAGCAGTCATCGGTTAAACTCAGACCCGCACAATTGTGACTTGCCACCAGAGGGCTGGCAAGTGAAGGGGTGAACAGGAGCCAGGACCTTTTTTGGTGCTCTGGGCTAAGTACAGGCATTCAAAAAGCCTGAGCTTGAATTGATTCAATCTTTTCAGGTTAGTCTAACCTGCATAGATTGAACCAACAAGCAAGTGAAGAAGCATTCGCTTTTGATTTTGGAAATGCATCCACATGCCTGCAGTGGCTCAGGCTAGAAGCTGGGGGATTCTAGAGTGAGCCCTTCCTTCCCTTTAGCAGTGGCCCAAAGAGTGAAGGGAAGATGAGCTGAGGAGGGGGCACGGCCAGGTTGGGGTATGATAGGCTGAGTATGATTGGGGAGGGGTTTAAACACTCACCCTGGACTGCAGGGACCCCAGCTGCGTTGGGCCTGGAGGGGGAAGGGGAAGCAGTGCTTGCCAGGCTTTCTACCTGGGCGGCAGGGGGAGTGGCCAGCATCTCAGGCAAAGAGGGGACTCCAGCTGGGGTCTGCCTGGCCTTTCCCTCCTGGTTACAGCTCAGCATGACCTGAGACTCCCAGAGCACCCCTCCCAGGCAGAGAGCGATCCCTCTGCACCTTCCCAGCCTCTGGGGTGGGGGGTTTGCTTGGGGCAGCCCAGGAGCAAGGTCAGATCAAGGGAAGGGAGGGGAGTGAAACCAGCCCCAAGCCCAGGTTGGGACATGCACAGAGCAGGGCACAGAGGGATCCCAGTGGTGGCAGCTCCATCCTGGATGTGAGCCCCACTGAGCAGAGGGACACAGGCTAGGCGGGGCAGGGAAGAGGCTGGAGTGTGTGTCCATGCCAGCCCAAGGTAGAGCTGAGCTGAGTCAGGCACTCAGCTGGGGAAGCAGCTGTTGCCTGGCGGCCCCTCCTACCTGCTAGAGTGAGGCCCTCGGTCTGACCCCCACCCCTGCCCCCACAGTGGTGCACATGGCATGGGCTTGACCCAGCAGTACTTGGAGCTGGGCATGGGTACCAAGAAGCTGGGTGGAACAGTGCTCAATTTTAAGTCGGACCAGACACTGGTCTCCTTCCTGGGTCCAAGGCAGATGGGTGCAAGGACTCCCCAGGCAGCAAGGAGGAGCTGGCTGAGCTCGCTGCCGTCATGCAGCAGTTGCTAGATGGCCTCAGCCCTGAGTGCTATTACCTGCTGTTCCCTGGGCTGCTGGGTGCCAGGCAGTCCATGCCCTGCTCACTTTTCTCCTACCCAGCGGTGGTGCAGCACAGCCCCATATACCTGATGCCCAGCATGGGGAGCTACCCCTACAGCTTCCCTGCTGCAGCTGCCTGCCGGCAAAGTTGCTGACTGCAGTTCAGCAGCACAGCGGCACAGACAACGTGGGCGGCATCTACCAGTATGGCCAGGGCAGGTCCTTCTGATGGTGGTGGTGGTGGCAGGGAAGCCGTAGGGTTAGCGCCCTGGGCTGAGGCCATCCAGCATGTGCTGCATGGTGGTGGTGGGCGCAGCCATCTCTTCCTCGTCATCTAGGCAGGCCTTGGAGCCTGTGAAGGAGCTCAGGACCTGGCCTGGCTCAACCTCCAGCATCACGACACCCAGCTTATTGGCACCCTTGCCTAGCCTCCTGGTGCTGCTAGATCAAGCCTGCACTATGTGTGCTACTGCAGGGGCTAGGGTCAGGGCCAGCCCAGACACCAGTCTCCAGCAGGTAGAAGGGGCCACCGGGCAGGAGCTGCTCCCCCAGCTGCATGCTTGGCTTGGCTTGGCTCTGCCTTGGGCTAGCGCAGATATACACTGAAGCCCCTTTCTGATCCACTCAGCCTGGGACCTTCTGGTAGGTGGGGATGACATCCAGGATGGAGCCACTGCTGCTGCGATCCCTCTGTGCTCTTCTCTGTGCATGTCCCCACCTGGGCTTAGGGCCGGTTTCGCTCCCCTCCCTTCCCCTGATCTGGCCATTGTTCGTGGACTGCCCCAGGCAAAACCTTCGCCACAGCAGCTGGGAAAATGCAGCAGAATTGCTCCTGGCTGGGAGAGGAGCTCTGGGGGTCCCAGGCCATGATGAGCCACGAGCAGGGGGAAAATCTAGGCAGACCCCAGTGGGAGAGGGGAGGCAGCAGAGTTTAATTCCCCTGTGCCTGAGCCTGCTGTCCCATGCCCCTGCCCCCTCCACTCCAGCAGGGAAAAGCCTGGCAGGGCCTGCTCCGCGCCCCCAGGCAGACTGGACTGTCCCCAGCCAGGTTTCCGACCTCTACCCCTTTGTCAGCCAGCCCTCACTGCTCCAGTTAGAGGCAGAGGGGTGGGGACAACCTTCTCTGCTCAAGCAGACAGCCCAACCCAGCCCAGGGCTGCAAAGCATTCTGGGATGCTGGGGGACTTTGATTTAACTTGAACCAGGAAGGAGTCTGGGACAGAAGTTTCATAAATCAGCTTGACTTAAATCAGTTAAGTCTGATACTACGTTCAAACAGGTTTATCTTAACCTAGTTTCGGCCATTTTGAAATTGGTTTATATGCACTGAACCTCTGTTCTGTTACAGGTTTAAACCAGTTTCTTAAGACTTAAACCAGTTTATGTGTAACTTCTGTCCCTAGACCAGGGGTGGGAGCAGGGCCGGTGGGACCATGCAACTCAGAGGTGAACAGAAGGAGGTGAAGGGAGACTCAGCAATCAGAATGCTTTTTCTCTGCCTAAATCTGTGCTAGTTAAAGGTGCCCTAGAAAATGAAGTCCTGAATTTAGCTGCGCAGTAGGTATAACATAGGCTGAAACAGGCATCCTTCACCCATGTGCCTCAGCTGCAGCCTGGAGGAAATGAAAGGGGTCTCCATGCCATCATCCCATCTTTGATGTGGTTCACATGGTGACAGGACCCAAACAGGCAAGAAATGGATTGTCTAGCTCATGGTCTGATCTGTCAGTCAGGAGAGCTGAGTTCTGGCTCCAGTTCTCCTGCTAGTGTGCTGTTGTTGACTTGACACATGCCAGATCAACACTCGGGATCTCAATATTGTGCTGTTAGACAGGAGGGCGTGATACAAAATTATATACACACACACAAGCACTCTGTGGGTTCAGACACACATGCACACACACAAGCATGCACTTCCATGGCTGTGTGTTAACACTAGGGGGCCTTTGAGGTAACTTGGACTCAGAGTCACTTGGTGCTGGGGTGGAAGTGAGGGGAAAAAGCCGGGGTTTTGGAGGTGGCAGAAAGGGAGCCGAGGTGACAAACAGACAAGACAGACAGACCAAAGGTCAGAGGGGCAGAGAGCAGAGATTGGAACAGGGCCCGGAGGTCAGTAAGACAAAACCCAACTCAGGGTGCCAAACTAACAGTTTTATTAAACAGGAAACACACTACACAGCCCCACAAGGTTATTGGTTCCCACATGCACACACAAACACTGACACACGCACACACCCACACAATGGTAGCAGGAGAGCAAAGGCTTAATGGAGGGATTTGAGGTCCAGGTATGTAGAGACAGAGTTCAGGTCCTTTGCTTGGGGGAAGAAGGTGGGTGATAGCTACCTATCCCAGCCTGAGAGTTGATCCTTGATGGCCAGTCAGGGTCTTCTTTAGCAAGCTGTTGCTCAGAGGGGGAGTTGCCAGCAGGGCCTCTTGGTGGATAGGTGTTGTGGTGTGGTGCTGGTCCAGATGGAGAGGGCATCCCAAGGAGGTCATGCTCTACCACCCCTTTTATAGGGGTGAGCTACCTGTGTCTCCTATGGGAGAGACATGTCCAGGCAAGGACAGTCCTGCTCAGATGCCTACGTGCAGATCCAGGTATCCTCATTGTGTGGTAGGACACAATGGTGGGGTTGCTGGTGTCTGTAGGGTGTTTGTATTTCCAATGCTGCGTTTCTGTTCTGTTCCTGGGTGAGGTCTGTGGTTCCTGGGTGAGTTAATGCAAGGCAATCGTCCGGTTGTTGAGTTGATCATTCAGTAGAGGCCTGCTACCAGTGTACCTCAAGCACCTTCATTCATTCAGGAACCAGTTTACATGAAACTGGTTAGACATGAGTCACAGTTACAACATAGGTTATACCCAGGCAGAGGATACAAGATGGAGGCTTGACATTCAAAATGGAAACTTGACATTACTTGACATTACTTTACAGACATAGGCCTAAATCATATAAATTCAATATAAAACAGTAAAAATCAATACAAAACATAGTATAATACAGTATAAAACAGTAAAAATCAATACAAACATAATAGAACACTCTTCACAATATAAAAGGGGCTTGTTACTATAAGGGAGTGTAAGAACTTAGCTTACCTAGTGCTACTTGTAATCACTTATAAGGGATAGAAAGGGCAGAGAGTAAGTCAGAAATGGTTGTGGAAGGGGAGGGAATGCATTTTTAAGTTAAAAAAAAAGAGAAAAACTTGGGGGGGGCATGTATTGCTACACTGTGTGGTGTTGGGAAACCTCTCTGCATGTTTCCCAATGTGAGAGCTGATTTTGAACTTCCTGTGCAATGTGCTTTGAAATGCATGGATGCCAAGTTCCACATAAGAGCCAAGCATGGATTTGTAGGTACTTGCTGTCTGTCTGGACTATCCTTGCTGTCTGGGCAGTACCTTCCTCACACCTGTTTGTGTCTCCCTCTAGCTCCAGTGAACTGGTTGCATTTAAATACCCTTGGCAAGGTGTTGCTTGAGGCACCCCTTGAGGGACTTGAGACACCTCTCAGTAAATGCCAGCTCTTAGTTTTTACTAATTTTTCATACTATAAAAAAATAATAGAGAACTTCTTCTGTTGCAAGGAACTCAAAGACCTTCAACGGGGTAGAATGGTTTTAACATAATGGATTCTTCTTTGAAATCTCTGGGATTATCTTGTAAAGTTTATAAATTTAACAGTTAACCATGGCTCCAAAGGTCCTGAATTCCATGGCTGGCCATGCCCTCCAACTTCTCCTGCCCCACTGATAGCCCAGCAGAGCAGATAGAGCAACTCTGCAGACTGGATGTTTGACACCTTTGAGTTAGGGACATCATTAGCAGTTACGCTGTGTGTGATCAACTGGAAAGACGCTGACCTGACAGAAGAACAACTGTAAAGCTTTTTGGTATTGTATGCTATGCACTGATTTCTGGGGTAAATGCCTCTGGGATAACCCTCCCTCCTGTGCTGTGAATTTGCTCTCTATCCTTTGCTCTTGCTCCAGACTAATCCAACCTGCTCGTTTCATTACAGGTCTCTAAGAAGTACAGCGAGATTGAGGAGTTTTACCAAAAGCTGGCTGCACACTATCCACACATTTCTCTGCCACAGTTACCGAGAAAAGTTCTGTTTGTTGGAGAACTGGATATCCGAGAACGAAGAACAGCATTCAACGACATCATGAAATTCATTGCTAAAGAGGTGGATCTTGCCACGAGCCCTGAGTTACTGGAATTTTTAGGTAACTCTTGCACTCAGAAGTTAAAGAGTTGTCAAATTTAAGGCTGCATGTTACATCACAGTAAGACATCCCAGTCACAGACTGTTTTTTCCATAGGATGCCTGCCTCATTTGGTGCACAGAGTGGATGATGCTGTCTTTGTAGGCTTCTATGCAACGTTTGGTTTGCTCGTTGTTTTATTTCTTTAAAGGATGGGATTATAGTGACTGAGTTAGACACCACTAGGAATAATGCTGTGTGATTAGCTGGAAAGATGGTTATTAAGCTTTTGGATACTATATGCCTTCTTGACTGGGCCATGCAGGCAAATGAATGAAAGGTGCAGGGATAGATTTGAGTCCCTACCCAACTCTGTCACATACCAACCATAGAACTAGTTCTGGTGTGGAGTTATAAGGCTCTAATTCATTAGACCAGTAGTGCAGGACAAATTCTCCTCAGCCCAGGCCTGAGACTGAGCTTGCCTTCATGTGACTACCTGGCAGACTATGCAGGCTTTACCTAGGCAGGGTGCTGCCTGAGAATTGCATCAAACTGAGGAGTCTTACCTTTCCTAATATGAAGCTTCCCAATCCTGTGGCTTTCACCCTGATTGTGTCTCCATGGCATCATGATGAGTGGAAACCACTCCCTCCATCTTAACTGTTTGGCCTAAAGGGGAAAATGCCTGATCCCCAGAGAAGTAATTGTTTGGACCCAGAGAATCATGAAAACACAGCCCCTCCCCTCCAGCTATGGAGAGGAGGGCAGGAAATGCAACAGGAGCAGGAGGCTTGAAAATCCTTTTTAAATAGCTCTATTTAAATAGCAGGGTGAGGGTTGATGCTAGAGCTAGTTGAGCAGCCTGATTTACCCAGGAAGACAAAAGGGAGAAGGCCAAGCCTTTATCTTGCCAAGCACAAGTTCTTATTTCCCCATCGCCTCATTCTTTTCATCATATTCCTGCTGTTTGGCTGCTGTTCTCCTCCCCTTCATGTAGCAGTGCAGAAAGGCTTGCACGCTTTTCAAATAACTGTGAATGCAAAGCCACCTTAAGCTGATTCTTTTTCCTGTCTTAGTAGCACTCTGCAGCATGGAGTAAATTCAAAACCCAGCTTCCTTTCATTTTCATTGCAGCTGCGTGCACACAGCAGTTCTGCAAGTAAATCAGACCCCAAAGACTCAAGTCAGGGAGAAATTGAGGATCACACAGTTAATAACCGTGTGGAAAATTTGATTTAAATGACTGGCCCAGGATCACACAGGAATTCTGCGATGGTGAGAGGGATAGAATCCAGTGCTCGAAGGCAGCATTCCACTGCATTAACCAGGAGACTCTCTTTGTTTTTCCTGTGATCCTTTAACTCATTCACTGTTCTCCTTCCAGCGTCTGCAACACATGGAGAATTGACTCTCTCTAGGCAACAGTTGCCTTTTCTGCACACCCCAATTCATATCCTGAGCAGATCCATGGTGTACACTGAATGAGGCAGGTGCCTTTGAGGAAAAAAATAGCATGTGATTATATAATTAAAGGCTGCCAGATCCAAGCGTGCAAGAAGGGTGAATTAAGGTGAACAGGCAATTTTAATGCTGGAATTTCCCCACTGTGGAATGCTTGCTTTTGAAGACTTTGTGGTCATATTACTGTGTGTGCCTGTGTACATGCCTGTGATTGTCTAGGTTTTTGTAATAAACTGAAAAAATACTACCAAAATTTCTGTCATGCAGGACCTCTGAGGGCCATCAGCAGGTCAGAACCTTTAGGTCCCTCTCATAGATTTCTGCTACTTGTGCTAATGGACTCATTGAGAGCAGCAGCAGACTGTCATCCTCTACCAGGACTGGTCCTAGAAAGGGGTGAGATACTTTGCCAGAGGCTTTCAGTGATATCTGCTGCCAGCAGAGGAATAGTGAGACTCAGGAATATTGGGGTCCATTGTGGGAGTGTGTTGTGGTGGACCTGGTCTCCCCATTTCAGTCTTGTTCCCCCCACCAAGCCAGCCTCAGTCTACACTTCTCAAGAATCTTATCCCAGCTTATATCCATGTTCAGATGTTTATAGTCCACCACCAGCACTGGGTCCCCAGCTGCTTTCTACTTGCTCCTCTTGTTCTTTTGGTTTCTCCTCTAGTAGATCTCCTATCTATCCTCAGTCTCCAGTTACTCCCATGCTCCCCATCTTCACTGGCTACCATCCTTCATCTCTTCGCTCCCTGTCTCATAGTTTCATAGATAGTTTCATAGATTTAGGGTCGGAAGGGACCTAATAGATCTTCTAGCCCGACCCCCCGCCAGGGCGGGAGAACAATAAAACCCCAAAACAAGAAACAGGACTCAAATGAGTCCAGCCAGGTAGGCATCCAGCCTCTTCTTAAAACCCCCCAGGGTAGGGGCCAGCACCACTTCCCTTGGAAGTTGGTTCCAGCTCCTAGCTGCCCTAACTGTGAAGTAGTTCTTGCGGATGTCCAATCTATACCTCCTCTCCATCAACTTGTGCCCATTACTCCTTGTTATGCCAGCGGGCGCCAGGGGAAACAGCGTCTCCCCCAAACCCTTCTGGTCCCCCCTAGTGAGTCTATAGACGGTCACCAGGTCCCCCCTCAGCCTTCTCTTGTGGAGGCTGAATAGGTTCAGGTCCCGCAGTCTCTCACTGTAGGGTCTGCCCTGTTGTCCC
>NW_017729028.1:22459143-22459758 GCF_001723915.1 Gavialis gangeticus | reverse complement strand
TCGCCTGCGGCCAGGACCAGGTCCAACAGGGCACCTCCTCTGGTGGGACTGTGCACCTCCTGAATCAAGTGGAGGTCCTGCATCTCAGCCAGAAACCTCCTGGAGCGGTCCGTCCCGGCTGACTGCTCCTCCCAGCAGATGTCTGGGTAATTAAAATCACCCATGACAACTACATCCCTTGCTTTTAGTGCCTCTGCAAGCTGTCTCTCTAATCCAGTCTCATTGACTCCTCTGTACCTGGTTTTATCCATGTATCCTTCACCAGTCAGTTCTGATATCTGTCCCAGTCTCCTCATCCCATCTCAGGTGCTCTCCACCCTCAAGGTAGTTTCCAGGTCCTCCCTCTGCTCTTTTTCCTCTCTGGCTGCCACGCTCAGTCTTGTTATTACCCAGCACAGGAGACAGAAGATGCTTGCCATTGCCTCAGAGCAACTGTGCTCTTAAGTTTGTTCCAAGACTCACACCAGGGCCGCTTCTCTGCATGTGTGGTCTCTTGGACTACATAGCGCTCATAAATAAATAAGGGGAAAAGTTCTTAATCTTCATTCGAAAGCTCCTGGTATCACAATGCTGCTGCACAAAAGCCATCTTATTAGCCCCAAGTGCAAAATGCTG
>NW_017729028.1:22446568-22454143 GCF_001723915.1 Gavialis gangeticus | reverse complement strand
TTGCCTAACTCTTAGTTCTAGTCCTAGTTTTCCTGCCCCCCCACTTGCATCTCTCAGTTCCAGTTTTCACACACTCCCAGGCTCTCTGCGTCATTCTGTCCTCACCCCTCCAGTTTAGTTCCAGTTCTGTCTATATCTAATTCAGATGGCTTCCTCTTCCGTGCTGTCTGTCATCCTTGAGCAGGCGGAATGTGGTATTGAGAATACAAGGAGACAGACTGGCTGCTCTGAGTTCTTGCACTTGGGCCTCATTAGCTTGGAACAGCTGAGAATTGCATTTGCAGGGCAGGTGCTGCATCCCAGAACTAAGAAGGATTCTCAGTGTGGATAGCATCTTCGAGAAATTAAGCTGCAAAGTTCTGGGGACATTCCACTGAGCGAGTATGAACCAAAATTGTTCAAAAGCTTATAATATGGCCAAGTATGGGTGACATTTTCATGGGGAAGTCAAACAAGGACCACTATCCTTCCAAATTTGAAGTACATGCTCCAAAGCTAGTGAATTTCCAATAAAATTCACTAAGGTTTGTTTTTTTTTTTTAATATGAACAAACCAACCTATTCCTCCCTAACATTTTTTTTCTCCTCTGCAATATATATAGAGAGCAAGAGAGAGAGCAAGCGAGCATGCGTGCTGGAAGCAGTCACTGGCATAAAAAATTGCAGGCCCAATAATTAAAGTTTGCCAAAATTATAAGCAACTGAAAATAAGGTCTTATAATGCATAGGAAATATCTGGCAGCCTTAATAATAAGCAGTTCCACTGGCATGCATGTTGTCACATTATACTAAGTTAGCGGATCAAACCCTGAATGCTTCAGGCCTTTTTAAGTCATTGGGTTTTGATTTGTTCTGTTCATATTGCCTGTATCTCAGGTACTAAGGAGTCTGAGACCCCAAACTGGTTATGCCCCCACACTAAACTTTAAAACTGAGTTCAGAGGTAGTTAGCAATGTTAGTCTGAAGTCAGGCAGAAGGTGGGGCAGGGTGACACCTTAGAGATTTGGCATTTAGTGATTTTGTTGTTGCCTACAAAAGCTCTTATGCCTTTCTGGACCAGTTAGTCTCTAAGGTGTCACCATTTCCTACCTTCTGCCTTTTAAACTGAATGTAATAAATGTAATGGGAAGACTTGGCCAAAGCAGTTATATAGTTTATGTTGAGGCTTGGTTGTTCATATTGATGTTTCTTGCCTGTACAATGGACTTACACATTCTTTTGAAGCATTTTAGATCAGTATGTATGGGAACATCAATTTCCATTGAGTCCAAGGTTACTAAGTCCATTAAAAAAGTCACACCTTCAAACCTACAGCATTTGGTAGATGGTAGGGATTGATGTTCCAGTCCAAATTGTAGGATGTGATTCACTGAAACTGTTATTTGTATTCATTCTCCAAGTGTAACAATTGGAAATAGAGATTGAGGTAGTTAGCCATGTTAGTTTGAAGTCAAGCAGAAGGCAAGGCAGTGTGATACCAGGCTTAGAGACTAACTCACCCAGAAATGCATAAGCTTTTGTAGGTGACAGGAATTGCTTGTGGGCTTAGAGGTGGTATGCAGGGGCAATGTGTAGGTGGTGCACAGGAGTGCATGTGCACCCCCTGAGAGCACCGGTGTACCCCCTGTCAAGTTGTGCTCCCAGTGTAGCTGGCAGGCCGGGGGGCAGGCGGGAGCACCAGTGTCCCACCTGCGAGCGCCAGCTGGGGGGCAGGGCTGCCAGCAAAAGCCAGTGGGATCAGCTGCTGGGGGACACCCCCTTCCCCCCTGGTTGCTGACTGGTGTTGCAGGTGGTGGGGCACATGCCCCCCCACTTCTCCCAACTCAAGAGGCACCAGACACTCGTGGTGGTGTGAGTTTCTCTATTTCCTTATTTACTAGAGTCTACTCAGTTGTAGCTTACAAAAGGTTATGCATTTCTGAATGAGGTGCCATCAAATGTGCCATCCTGCCCTGCTAGAAATACATGCAAAATATCATGTTAGGTTAATTTGGCATGCTGATTTCTGCATGTAGTATTGTTGTTTACAGGAACAAAATTTACTGGAGTCACTGACTTTAAGGGTAAAAATGTTCCTGATGACAGGGAAGAGGAGGAGGAACATGAAGTGTTAGATTTCTTCAAAGAGATGACATCTGACACAGTCTCTCAGATGCCAGTGGTAAAAGGTCAAGGAGCCAAAAAGGAAGAGGAAGAGGAGGAGGAGGAAGATGTAGATCCTCTTGGTATAATCAGGTATGGCTGTCATTCTCTTCTCTATACATTCCTGTGTGGTGTCCTTTCATAGCATCTGATGAAGCGAACTCAAGTTCACAAAAGCTTGTGCTCTATATATATATGTTATTTAGTTAGTCTCTAAGGTAAATATCTACCGTGCCTTCATCTTTTTCTGTTATACCCTTTGTATGTACAGTATACGGAACTGATTCTGATTAAATTTACACCAATGAAGATGGAATTGCAACATCATCAAACCAAAGTGACAACATTTGTTTTATGAGATCCATGTGTAGGCTTTTCCTTTCTTCAGCCAGTATCTAAAGAGCCCATGTATAACCCTGAGATATCAGAAATTGGAACTTGAGACCCAGAATAATCAAGACCTCCCTAAGTAGGCATCTAGGTTTATTTATATAGTTAATCATTCTAAGACAGTTATTTTCCTTACTTATAACTAAAATCTCTTGCTAATTCCCAGTGCCATTTCTGCATTGCTGCAGAAACAAAGTTAGCTTAATGTCTTTCTCTAGCTAGGGTGGTCAGTACTTACTAACAATTTTGGGGTGCCTGAATTTATCCGAACCCAAGATACTTTAAAGGAACTTGATTTTTAGAAGGTGCTGAGCCTCTTGCCCTTTGAAAATCAAGTATGTTTAGCACATTGCAAGTTAGACATCCAGAGTCACCAGCTCCTTCTGAAGATGTTGGTCTAGGGCAGTGGGCACCAAACTTCTTGGTAGGAGTGTCACAGATTAGCTCAGGTATCCAGCTTGTAGCTGCATTGGTCTAGAGGTAAAGGCAATCAGGACTCGTAGTAGGGTTGATATCTTTTATTAGACCAAGAAGATTTTTGCAAAAAAAAAAATCTTTAGTTGCAAGCTTTCAGGCATAAATACTTTTCATGAGTCATTGGAGAAAAGATTGTAAAAGTTTTCCTGGGTAGAAATGAAACAGATTAGCTCTGCACCCTCCTCAAGTGCCATTCTAATCTCCTTCTGCCTGCTCTCCTGCTCTCCTTTGGGCTTCCTGTTCCCTCCCTGATCTGTTGCATGCCTCTTGCCACACACAGAGGCTGATCATGCCACTTGTAGCATTTACGTCCCACATTGGCCACCCCTGGTTTAGGGCTATCATACTATTTTAAATTAGTTTCTCCTTAAGAATTGCCTGTGAGCTTGGAGATGGTGTGAATCTCCCCTTTTCTTTACTCCAGTAGAGTCTAAAAGTAATTTAACCTAAGATCACTAACAAGGCTAAGACTCCCACAATGAAATCAGGCCAATCAGAAACTATTAGAGCTGGAACCATAGTTTAGATCTTGCTGCAACTGTTATAACAAAATGTCATTGCTAACTTCCAGATGCCATCCTTTTTACTTAATGTATTTCATCCCTTGCTTGCCATCAAGAAATTTTAAACAGTATTCTTTTAGCAAAGAACATGTGCAATTACTCAGTATAAGAATTATTTCTTTGTTTGGGGTTTTTTTTGTATTTGTTTTAGGAAGGTTTTAAAAAATGTTAAATAACTTGATAGTGAAAAGCTAGATAAAACTGTGCTTCCCGCAAAATAATCCTTAGCTATTAAGCTTACAAAACTCACTGCCCTTTTTTGGATAGGAAAATGATCTATTGAGTTAGAAAATGTATTGTTGGTTTTCCCATTTATAACAAATATAAGTGGCAAAGAATGCCCAGGGCCAAGACAAATAAGAAGTTCGCTTTTCTGCCCTGCGTAGTTTGACTTGTGTCTCAATCTTTTGGTCTGTTTAGTGTATCCGAGGATGAAAAGGTCTGGAGCTTAATCCTCATACCTACACTTTATCCAAGCTAAATAGTTGTTGAAGTCAGTGGAGCTTTGCTTAAATAAAATCAAATATGAGCTTAGTTAGAGTTCCCTAGATACAGGGGAAATCTCTGCATCATTGGTTGCATTCCGTACAATCAAAAATTTTTCACTACAGCATCAGGGTTGGGCTCACAGAAAATGAATCTGATTATTGTTCTTATAAAGGTTGTACACAAAACACATTAAAGGTATGACAAAACCCAAAAGCTTAAAGTTGGAATTATTGGTTTGAATCTGAGCTTACTCTCATATTGATATATCTCAGTCAGCCTCATTACAAGATAGTCCTGATTTAAAGCAAGGCAGCTGATGCTAGAATCAAGCATTATGCCTTGAACAAGACCTTTTGTGTTGACATGACTGCTGTTATGTTATGTATAGATTCATAGATTGTAAGGCCAAAAGGGACCTCGGAAGATCATTGGGTCCAGCCCCCTGCACCAGTCAGGAAAAATGACAGGTGGGGTCAGGTGACCCCAGCAAGGTGACCGTCCAGTCTTCTCTTGAAGATTTCCAGGGTAGGTGATTGCACCACCTCTGGAGGGAGCTTATTCCACAGTCCGGACACCGTAACTGTGAAGAAGTTTTTCCTAGTGCTGAGCCTGAAACAGTCTTCTAGGAGTTTGTGGCCATTACTCCTGGTTTTCCCCAGGGGTGACCTGGTGAACAGTTGTTCACTGAGACCCTGATGTACTCCCCTGATGTAGCAGTAAACTGCTACCAAATCCCCTCTCAGCCTTTTCTTTTTCAGCCTGAAGAGTCCCAAGTCCCTCAGCCTTTCCTCGTATGGCTTGCTGTGCAAGCCTCTAAAAATATGGGTGGCCCCAGTGGTATCTTTATTTATAAAATCATAAACAGGTGCTGATTTCTAGCATCAGGCCCCCTGCCATAAGTTTCTCAATACCCACCATAATATTCTTTATCATTAAGGAATATGCAGAAACCACAAAGTGAATCTCTCTAACCCAGCAAGCAGTAGAACAATTCTACGTGTTGATAACATGTAGGTACACTTTACATCCCTCATTGATGTGGGGTCTTCTGTAAATGTGCCATGCAAAAAACAGAGTAATATGAAGACAGACTTCTTGCCCAGCTCTAGAGGTTTTTGCCTCTTACTATGGTATATTATCTGTCCGAGTGAATTTCAAGATCCCCTTGGATCTAGAGTAGCTATTTTATAAGATAGCTTTTCAAGATGGATTTTCCTAGATGACACTGATTTTCCCCCATAGAGCAAATCATATTAATTACTGCTTGCTTGTGTAGAGCAGAGCCACAAATGCAACATGCCTGATAGTAGCAACATGTCAGTGAGCTGGTACTACGTTGCTCCCAAGTGGCTGTGGCTTTTATAGGAAGTGTATCTGAATACATGGTATGGAAATGTAGGAGAAATGTTGGTGGCAAACAGCTGTTGCTTTTACCAGGTGTTACTACAACTGGGTACCAGCTGTCATTAATTCTACATCAATATACCTGATATTCTGGACTTGTCTGCATTGCCTAAATGCTGACTTTGGGAGTGCTGTCAAGAAACATGTCCCATCAGTTTCAGTCCCAGAAACGAGACAACATAGCCACCTTAGAGAGGCCCCATGCTCTTAGTTCCTTGTCAGTGCTTATTGGTAAGAGGGATTGCTCTAAAGCAGCCTTGGTGCTTCATTCCCGGGTTTCGGAGCGCATGGAAAGGGAGTGAGTGGGCAGGGCAGGCTTCTTGGCAGCACTGTGGAGCTCAGTATGAAAACAGTGTAGACAAGACCAAAAAGTCTTATCATTAACCTGGGCAAGTCAGAACAACTGGAAGATGTTAAACTGTGTGTGGGGACAGCAGGGAGAGATGCACTTGCACAGGCACAACGTATAAAGTTAGAATGGGAGAGCAAACAGTGCCAAGAATGACTGGTGAGGATGAAAGCTGGTAAGGACTGAAGGGTAGGGGCTGCTGAATAAGAAGGAACATCAACTGTAGGAAAATGCTGAAGTGGAAACTTTGCTAGTGCTGAGCACTAAGCATTGGAAGCCAGACAATTGCAGTGCCATATGAAAAGGGTGATAAAAGGAACAATAATCCTGGCCAGCTTTTTCAATCAATGAAAAACCTTTGAAAAATATGTAAAGTCAGCACTGAAACCACATTATCCCTTCAGAGTGGCATGTGTGTCTGTGGCGCTTGCGGCAGCAAAGCTGACCTAATTGAATTGCACATTTGACAGTCCGCTTTTCTCTGGATCTCTGGATCCAGTTGAAAATGCCCTGCCAGCACCAGCCTCCATATGTCATCGGCATACGTCATTTGGCAGCGCTTTGACTTTGGGGCCGGAAGGCTGTGGGACTTGGGCTCATACCCAGTGCTGATACAGCAATACGGTACCATAGGATGTCGCTACTAAACGTGCTGCCTTTTGAATTAAACTTTAAACAAAGGTTCCTCTCCTTTGTCCCTAGGGACTACTCAGGTGGAAGATAATTGCTTAGTGACTTGATCTCAGAGAGGATAATCCCAGCAGTGCTAATTCCTCTCTCTGATATTCAAGGCTATTTATCAGCTATTCCAGAATGCATGTGGAATGACTCTGTGCCTGTGTTGTATAACATCTTTTGGGTTGTTGTTTTTTTTTGCACCAGGTGAGCATGCAAAAGATGTTATCAAGGTATGATATAAACCTGAGAGTAGTTGTTTTCTGTGGGACTTTTAGGCCCAAGGCATGTGTGTGTGCTTGTACAGAGCCTTACACTGTGAGGTCTCAGTCCATGACTGGGCCTCTTAGGTGCCAGAGAAATATAAGTATTCATTCTTAATGGCATCTAGGTTTTATCTATCCAAAATGAATACCCCAATCAGAAGCTTTTTCACATACGTGATACATTTTTCTAAGCATCTTTTCAATTCCATACATCATTTTGCTTTCTTAAAGTCTGATCCTGATTAGGAGTTAGGCTCTAATGTTTCATAGTTTCATAGTTAGTAGGGTTGTAAGGGACCTGAGCAGATCATCAAGTCCGACCCCCTGCCATGGCAGGAAAGAGTACTGGCATCAAACGACCCCGGCAAGGTGGTTGTCTAGCCTTGTCTTAAAGACCCCCAGGGTAGGAGCCAGCACCACTTAGCTTGGAAGTTGGTTCCAGATCCTAGCCACCCTGACCGTGAAGTAGCGCCTCCTGATGTCTAATCTAAATTTACCCTCTGCCAGCTTGTGACTGTTATTTCTAGTCACTCCTGGTAGTGTTTGGAGAAACAGGGACTCCCCCAATGCCTGCTGGTCCCCTCTAACTAGTTTGTAACAGGCTAGATCCCCCGCTAGATCCCCCCTCAGCCTTCTCTTGTGGAGGCTGAACAGGTTCAGGTCCTGTAGCCTCTCCTTGTAGGGCCTGCCCTGCTGCCCCCTGATCATGCAAGTGGCCCTCCTCTGGACCCTCTCCGTGTTGTCCACATCCCTCTTGAAGTGCGGCGCCCAGAACTGGACACAGTACTCCAACTGCAGCCTGACCAGTGCTGCATAGAG
>NW_017729028.1:22435327-22446058 GCF_001723915.1 Gavialis gangeticus | reverse complement strand
GGCCTGGGGGGGGGGCCCAGTGAGGGGGGGCTGCAATGATGAGCACTATCCAGAATGAAGCTCCTAAGAGATGAGTGTCTCCTTCTCACTGTATACATGGTTTTGTGAGTTATTTTCCTGGTGCATTATTACTTGTCATGCAGCAGGTTATTGCTGTCCAGAATTTGAAGGTCCATTGGGAGAGAAGACACAAACCCAAGGGGTTGGTTTTTTAAGATGTGCCCATGTGCCCATCTGGCAGAGAGTGCAGTGTGTGCATATTGTAAGGGTATGTTTTTTTAGCTTTATTTGCATTTTCAGTGTAAATTATTCACACCTGCAAATGGCAATGTGATGTCATTTGCAACGGTTCCTTTCGATGCTTAAGGGTTTTCTTTCTTTCTCTCTGTGATTCGAGTCCTCCAAAAGCTCACTTGCCTAATCTTGATTCCTTTTCAGAGGGAGCCTAGATATTATTTTGCCCCACAATGAGGTAATGAGCAGCTCCTTCTTGATTAGGTGCACTGAATTTTCTCATTCTTTTTTTCAATAAATAAAAATGTATGTTTTCCCCATTTGAAATGTGTGTAACAGTGGCATCTGCCATGGCTGTTTGTAGAGATAAGGGATGATAATGTAACAATTATGTGCAGCCTTGTTACCATATGGTTAGGCCCAACTTCAGTATTTCCTGCCAACCCCGACCCTGCAGAACCAACTGCACAAAACTGTACCATTTCAATGTATTTCCCTATGTTTTAAATGGCATCATGCCCTCATTGCAGCTTGCATTATATTTTTCTCATAAGCTTCTCAGTTCTATACAGTGTTTTGCTTTCTTCAAGGCTGGTTTCAACTGTAATTGGAATTACTGTTTTAGTGCCCTTGTTCTGTCTTGAAGCACAGCTAATTCTAAAAGTTAGTATGATATGGACAGTAATGGAGGAATTGCAATTGGAAAAGGATCAGAGAAAGAGGGAAAAGAATCTGCTTGAGGTCAAAGTAGGAGAAAATTAAGAGTTCTTACAGTAAGATCCTGCTGTGGCGGGAATCGTACTCATGCAGGGATTAGTAAGCTTCTGTCTGTTTGTCAGTGTTATCTAAATGGTTTACATGAATGTCATGTTAAAGAGTTTCACAATGAAATTTCTCACTAAACCTCTGAAAGGAAAACAGATGGGGGAGAGCCACGAGTTTGAGAAGCTGAATTATCTGCAGCTAGAACATCTCAGGCGAGGCTGACAAGTCCCTGAAAATATCCAAATTCTATGGGGAAAAGGATCTGTCTTGTCAGCTGCTCGAGATTTGGGTTATTTGGACTGAAGTGAAATTCCTTCTGCCCTCTTACATCCTTGAGCTGGGTTTTCTTCATGTACAAAAGCAGGCAATAGACAATTTTGGAAATGTTTATCTTTCTTTTCTGGTGCCTGGGGGAAAATAGCTTTACAAGGATTTTTGGAGGGACGAAGTTGGCCATGGCTAGCTTTGAATCTTAGGAGAAATTAATAAATGGGAATATGGTACATTACCTGTTGGTTTGGGATAATAGGCTTTTTAGTACTTTTTGTAAAGATACTACTATTGTAACAACTACAGAGCAAACCATGCATTAGACTGTTGCCCTGTGGGGTCAGGCCAACTCTCAGGATCTCAGATTGCACTGTTAGACAGGAGGGTGTGACACAATTGCACATATTCAAACACACAAATCATTTAGGTGCATACACACACACACACACACACACTACCAGCTTAGGCACATGCATACCTCTCACCAATTCAAGCACATACACTATACACCCCAAAGGTTAGACACAGATCACTAATTCGTATATCATGCACACGATATATATATGCACACACACACACACACCAGTTCACACACATACAACCCACCTACACATACACACAGGTAAGTTCCTAATGTGGATGGTATAGTGTGTGTGTGTGTGCTTGGGGTACCTGGGTTACTTGGGGGAAGGTTCAGGTGAGAGAGAGAAAATGTGTAGGGAGTGAAAGTTGCCAGAACCAGGATTAGAACTGGTGGACTACAGAGAACCTGGCTGAGGAACTGAGGCTTGGGTTTACTTAAGGTAGACTGGGGCTGGAAACTGAGGCAGACAGCTGAGATATTGGGGGGTGGGCAGATAAGTGGTGGCAAGGAGGAGACATCCAGAAAAGAAACTGAGGCAGAAACCTGGTTGCTCAGGGGAAATGGAAAAGGCAGTGGGGATAACACAGTGGCAAAGAAACGGGGTTTGGAGGCAGAGAGGAGCTCAGGACAGGTGTTGGAGGTGGCAGAGAGCCAGAAGCAGGAGAGGGAGAAATGAGACAGAAGTTAGAGGGGCTAGGAGCAGAGATAGGAGCAGGGCCAAACCATAGTAAAGTAAAACCCAACTTAGGAGTCCAAATCACAGTTTTATTAAACAGACAACACACTACACATCCCCATGAAGTTATTGGTTCTCACGCACACAAGCAGTCACAATGGCAGCAGGAGAAAGAGACTCAGTGGAAGGGTTGGAGTCCAGGTAGGGAAGCGAAGCAGAGTCCGAGTCCTTGGTTGAAGAGGGGATGGGGGGTGATAGCTACGTATCCAGGCTGGAAATGGGTCCTTGTCCAGCAGGTGTTGTCCAGAGGGGGGTCGCTAGCAGGGCCTCTGGGTGGATAGGTGGTCTGGCATGGTGCTGGTCCAGATGGAGAGGGCGTACCAAGGAGTCGGTCTTCACTACCCCTTTTTATGGGCAGACTACCTCTGATCTCCTATGGGGAGGGCCTGTCCAGGCAATGTCAGTCCTGCCCCAGAGGGTTCGAGGTGTTCTTACTGAGCATGTGCAGCCTGGCACAATGGTGGGTTGCCTCATCTTTTGTTTCTTGAATGCTGAGGGTGGTCATTGGTCCAGGTATTGGTGTTGATGGTTCGGTTATTCAGAGGGAGCTATTTTAGACCTACTGCCATTGTCTCTCAAGCACCCTCATTTATCCCCATTCATTTAGAAACCAAGTTACGTAGGTGGGGTAGGTGTGAGTCATGGGTTACACAACCTGGCCTGGGGACAGGATGGAGACTTGACAAACAAAATGGAAACTTAACATGACTTATGCTAACTTACATATGTAGGCCTAAATCATAGAGTACCAGTAAAACAGTAATATAGAACAGTAAAAATCAATATAAACATAATAATTATACAATATAAAGAAGGAGAAAAAACAAAACAAATACAACTTGCTACCAAAATAAAATGCTGAAGCTTATCTTATGTCTTAGCTCACTTATACTTATTTACAGTGAATAGAGAGGGAAAGAAAAAGTCAGAATGGTTGGGGAAGGGGAGGGAATGCATTTTAAAAGAAAAAAAAAGAAAAAATAGGGGTTTTTCTACAAGACCTCTTTGCTTTTTAAGTGCACCCTACTGGTGATACATTTTGCTGCCTTCCTTCATCTTTGGGTGGAATGGGACAGTCCTCTCACTAAGTTGCAGCCCGTCCCCTCCCTTCTCACCTCTGCCAACCAATTGGGCACAGCTAGGGTTGCATCCTTTATGTCATTTTACTATGGGGACATGGGCACTAGTTGACTATAGTGATTCAATCATTACTTCTCCAAACAAAGTTAGTATTCCTTTGGCACAAGGAATAAGAATCCATGAGAATGGGTTAGAACAACAGACCATCTAAAACACATTTTTTCAGCCAAGACTGATTTTTTTTCTTTCCATAGCTGAACTTGCTTCTCCTTTGCCTGAGCAAGGGGAGCCAGCCTGCTTGCAGCAGTTCCTTTGTCTCTCTGTATCCTCAAGGACTATCTAGTCCAACCCCTGCAGAGGTGTAGGATGTCCCTAAGTTATCCGAGACTTAGGAAGAAGCCTGTCCAGCTTCTTTTTGTGAAGCTCCAAGGAAGGAGATTCAGTACCTTCCTCAGGGAAGTTCCATTATGATGGGTTTTTTTCTAAGCTTTAATTTAAAGCTGCTCTGTTGTAGTTTATACCCAATGCTGCTTGTCCTTTCCTCTGGTCCGTGGGAGAACAAAGTTTCTATGTCTTTTTTTTGGCAGCTTTTTAGATATTTGCAAGTTGTTGTGTCTCCACATATAATGTCCTTTTCTCCAAATTAAATATACCTAGTTCTTCATACAGCTTGTGCTTCAAACACTTTACCATATTTATTGTTCACCTCTGCATCCTCTCCCATTCTCTTCATCTTTCCTAAAACTGGACATAGTACTCCAGCGGAGACCTAGTCAGTGCTGAGTAGAGTGGCAGTATCACCACCCTTTTTTGTATATAACACCTCTATAATTTAGTTCAACTTTGCTTTTGCTTTTCTTGTGACAGCAGCACATTGCTGACTCCGTGAGTTTATGATCCACTCTAACTCCCAGATCCTTCTTGGCACTGCTACTCTGCCCGGCTATTTACCCCTCATTTGGTATTTGTGCATTTAGATTTTTCTACTGCAAAAGCAGCCCCTTGCATTTGTGGCATTGACTTTCATTTTACTGTCTATAGCCCAGCTATCTAGTGTTATCAGGATCCCTTTGAATATTAATTCTACTTCCCAGATTCTTTGAACCCCACTCCCTGTTTTGTATCATCCATAAATTTGATTGTACTCTACAATATGCAGCAGTGGTCCTTGAGCAGAATCCAGTGGAATCCCTTTGAGACTTCCTGCTGTTTGATAGAACTCCCTCAATAGTTAGTCTCTGTGGTTATTCAGCCAGTTATATACCTATCTAATGGTAAGTCTGTCTGTCCAACGTTTCTCCAGGTTATTTATGAGAATGGCATGCATGACGGTTGGTACACATTGGCACTCTGTAAACTCAGTTACATTCAATTCCTACCCTTGTTCCTCTCAGGGTCCTGTAAAGGATTAGTAAATTGTCTTGATCTTAGACTTAGCCTTGAAAACAGCAACTGTTCCAGCCTGGATGGAGCCAGGTAGAGTGTATGTATTCTGTAATCAATAGCTTTCCTGTTAGTTCTTCAAGGACTATTGACATTCCTGATGATAGCACCTTATCTTAGCCATTGCTTTGTGTCCTGTTAGTTATGCTCCTATAACTCTCTTGATTTTAACTTTGTCCTAACTTGGAAGTGATATTATACAGGTACACTGCAAATGTTCACATGGCACGTATAAGAAAGTAATAAACTTTCTTATTCTTCCCAATAATATGTAAAGGTTAAACATAGATTAGGTAATTGTAAGGATGAATAAAGAACTGTTTAAAAAGTAGGTAGCAGGTAGATGAAGATGCGCTCTTTATTTGGTACCCTTTAATAGTTTTACCAATAGGTTAGCCAAGCCTATAAGGCCAGATCCTGTTATTAGAAGTCTTAGCTGTATTTGGGTGTCTAAATGCAATCCGATTTCATTGGCCCAAATCTGAAAAAAGTGTTTGTCTGTTTGTAATGTGCCTTCATCTTAAACTTCAGTTTTAACTAGTGACTCTCAGTCAGGGTACCATGAGATCCTTTCAGGGGTATGGTGGGGTGCTACACAATATTAGCATGGTTAGGTGTGCAAACATGATTCACAGAGATTTCAAAATGAAATCCATTATGTCAAAAACATTGTGACCTGTTGTGCTTGAGTTCTTTGCAATGGAAAAATTGCTTTTTTTTCCCATAGTCAAAAGCTGAGTGCAAACGAAGAGCTAGTGTTTTCTGAGGGGTACCTTAAATCTAGAAAAGTTGAGAACCACTGGCTTAAGTCATATAAATGAGTGGGAGGAAGACTGATTTACTTTCTGCATTATTGGTTTTCCAGGGCCTCAAGCAGGGTACAGTAAGATGACACTTGGACACAAGCATTGAAGTGCCACTTGGAAGCCAAACAGGTGTACTAACTTTTGGCATGTTAGGTTTGCAGCTAGAAGAAGTTAAGCTTTCAAGGGAGGTAGCTACATTTTAGAATAATCTAAATAAGTGGCTCCCAACTTTCTGGCTTCATGGGTGATATGGATGGTGCAGAGTTGGCTCGTGGGCTAGATCCCACGTAGAGCTTGGCCCTGCAGTCTTCATCTGGCCCCATATAGCCTATGCCCCAATCCAGCCTCATGCTGCCTGCTTCCCTGATTTGGCCCCATGCCAGCCAGTGCCCTCCTTGTGCTGTGCTCTGCCTTGATCCAGCTGCATGTCATCCACCTACTGGATCCAGCTGCATGCTGGTGCAATTTGGTTTGCAAAGCCACACTGTCTGATCCACTGGGCTTCCCATACTTCTGGAAACTTGGTAGTGGGGAATCAGCAATTAATGCTGCCACTGCTTTCCATTTGCCAAATTTCCAGACCCTTGGGGATCCCTTTGGACCAACTTTTATGGCTCTATGGGCTGGGTGTTGAACAGCCCTGATCTAAATCAGTTAGAAAAGTGGGATACTCCTTGTCCATGTGCATGGGCATCTAGCCGCTCAGCCCTATGACCCCCTGCTGCCACAGTTGTTCTTCAAGCTACTTCCTCCCTGAACAGTGTGGTACTCCCTGTTGTCTTGTGTCCTCCTAGGTGCGTGGCTTCATCTCAGTCTAATAAGACTCTCACTCATCAACAGTGACATCTGCCACTCTATCCTGTTCCATTTAGCTGGGGCAGAAGTCAAGGTAGGGAAGAAAGGGGACAGCTCATGTTGTTACAAGTTTGTTTTAATGAACTGATTCTCTGAGCCCAAAGAGAGTCAGTCCCAATGCATACCAAGGGTGGGGTTAGAGTGCTAAAAAGCCCCCATGGCTCAGCAAGGGAATTCAGGAATGCCTGAGGGCTAAAAAGGAGGCGTACATCTGATGGAGGCAAGGGGCTATTACCAAAGAGGATCACACCTCTGTTGCTCAAGGCTGTAGGGTGGCTGTTAGAAAGGCCAAGGCTGAGATGGAACTGGGGCTGGCGACCAGGGTTAAGGATATTGAAAAGTCCTTTTTCAAATACATTGGGAGCAAGAAGAAGGCACCAGGTAACATAGGGCCCCTGCAGGACACGCTTGGCAATCTGGTGATTGCTGCAAACGAAAAAGAAAATTTAACAAATTCTTTGCCTCCATTTTTCTGAGCAGGTACCATGACATCTCTCCCACCGGGAGTATGAAAGGACTCTGGGGATGCACCTCCAGGCCCAAGGTTAGGGATGATACAGTCAGGGAACTTCTGGAGGGGCTGAATGTGTTCAAATCAGCAGGCCCGGATGCTCTTCATCCAGGGGTGCTGAGGCCCCCTGGCATGACTATGCAAGAGCTGCTGGAACTCTAGTCAGGTGCCAGATGACTGGAAAAAGGCCAATGTGGTCCCCATTTACAAGAAAGGGAGAAAGGAAGACCGAGGTAACTATAGGCCTGTCAGTCTTACCTTGGTGCTGGGGAAGATCTTTGAGAAAATTATCAAGGAGCACATCTATGAGGGACCAGCAGGGGGAAGCAACATGGGTTCATTAAGGGAAGATCCAGTCAGACTAACCTTAATCCAAGGACTTTGTGACCCAATCAAAAAGGAAATAAGGCATGGGGGTGGATGTCATCTTTCTGGACTTTAAGAAGCCCTTTGACATTGTTTCTCACCCCATTCTCATAAAAAAACTAGGTGACTGCAGCATTGGTGCCTACACAGTCAGATGGGTGGCTAATTGGCTGGAAGGTCGCACACAGAGAGGTGGTGGACCGGTCATTTTTGACCTGGAGGGATGTGGGCAGTGGGGTTCCCCAGGGCTCAGCCCTCGGGTCTGTGCTATTCAACATCTTTATAAATGACTTGGACAAGGGGGTGGAAAGCACATTGTCCAAGTTCGCTGATGACACCAAGATGCGGGGCAAGGTGGGCATGCCGGAAGGGAGGGGCAGAATCCAGCTAGTTCTGGACAGGTTGCGGAGGTGGTCAAATGAAAATAGGATGGAATTCAATGCGGACAAGTGCAAGGTATTGCATCTAGGGAGAAGGAACTAGCAGTATACTTATAGGCTGGGGAGCACCCTTCTCATCAGCACAGAGGCAGAAAGGGATCTTGAAGTCATTGTTGACTCCAGGATGAACATGAGCTGCCAATGCGAGGAAGCAGGCAGTAAGGCTAACTGCACCTTGTCATGCATCCATAGATGCATCACAAGCAGGTCCAGGGAGGTGATCCTCCCCCTCTATGCAGCATCAGTCAGGCTGCAGTTGGAGTACTGCATCCAGTTCTGGGCGCCGCACATCAAGACAGATGTGGCTAGCATTGAGAGGGTCCAGAGGAGGGCTACTTGCATGATCAGGGGGCAGCAGGGCAGGCCATACAAGGAGAGACTAGTGGGCCTGAACCTATTCAGCCTCCACAAGAGAAGGCTGAGGGGGATCGGGTGGCTGTCTACAAATTCACCAGGGTGGGGATCAGCAGGGAACAGGAGATGTCCTGTTCCCCTGGGCACCACCCGGGGTAACTAGGAATAATGGCCGCAAGCTGATAGAGAGCAGGTTCAGGCTAGACATCAGGAGGCATTACTTTACGGGTACAGTGGCTAGGACCTGGAACCAACTTCCAAAGAAAGCTGTGCTCGCTCCTACCTTGGGGTCTTTAACAGGAGGCTGGATAGCCACCTGACTGCTGTCATGTGACCCCAGCATCTGTTCCTGTCCAAGGCAGGGGGTCGGACTTGATGATCTGTTAGGTCCCTTCCACCCCTAGCTACTATGATACTATGAACTGCACCGAACCAACAGACCCAGCAAGGTCTCTTCCAAACACCATGTTTCCCTAGCTTGCAGTTGTAGGGCAGCATGCACGTCTGTGCACACAGCTGCAGAGTATCTAGGGCTCTCAACAGGGAGATCTTTATTTGCTGTCAATTGCTGAGTCACAAGCTAAGGTTGCAAAGCATGTGCGGGCATCACTGCTGCCAAGTGACACAAATACTTGTCCTGATTCCAGTCCAGCTGCTGTCAGATTATCAACTCACGAAATACCCATAAACAACCCATCCAGTTTCTGCTCTTCCTAGTGTTTTGCGGGGCAGCTGGCATTACTTAAAAAAAAAACAGAGATAAATGGCCTGGGGCTATAGCTCTTTTGTGTATGTGGGAGCAAGTTGTACTGATGGACTGAGGCATTCCCTAGGGAAGTCGGCTTTCTTTGTCTTCAGTGAGACTTTGTTCACAGCAGCTCTTGAGTTCAGCAGTAGAGTTCCTTTAAACAGTTCTTTGGAGAGTTTCCCTTGCTGCCCTTCAAATGTGGTACAATATTTCTGTTCCCTTTCAAACCTGGTAGAAGGGAGGATGGAGCAAGCGGCCTCATTCACCCTGAAAATTGTATTGCTACAGTGGAACTGGATATTTTTTTTTCTATACATTGATCTGTGCTCCCACACAGAAGACACCAGCTTAATTCAGACCCTGTCACAAGCTTCCTCTTTTGCCCTGCATCAAACCTGAGACCTTGAAAGGCTTTGCATAGGCTGACTCCCACCTGCTTCTTTTCCTGAGCTGTCCCCATTGTAACTTCCCACCACTGTTGTCATTCTATGGCTTCCTGGTGCTGAAGCCAAGTTGCTGACACTGTGTGTCATTATTGTACTTTCACTTCATAGCATCATTTTAAAACATTACACTCAGATGCTGTTTCATCCCTGTGATGCATAAGGGGCGCCTCAAGGTTTTTTGGGATCTCAGTCGCTAAGTGCAATTGTGTTCTACCTTGTGGAACAGCCAGCTATTGGCCTGGTAAGACACCCAAATTCCTTAGATATCCACCTCTACTTAAGTTCTGTCATGATCAGTTCCATTTGTGCAAGTACATAAATTCCTCTTAAAAGCCCAGATCTTCAGATGGGAGAGAAAGAGGATACAGTAGTGGTGGTGCCAGTGCCATCCACCTTGTGCCCTGTGACTTAGTGGTTAGGATACTAGACAGGGATCAGGAGACCTGGATTCTAAACCCTCCTTACTCAAAGGAGGTTTGAATTTAGATCTGCCATTTCCCAGGCAAGTGCCCTCTCCCCTAGGCCATGAGCTAGGCAGGCCTGAGGACATTCTCCATCCCTCCTACATGACTCAGAGAATGGATACTGGAAAATAAACTCTTTCATTACAGAGCTGTCTCAAACAATGAACACATATTAAAGAACCAACCATCTTCTGTAATTCCTGTTCTTGTAACAACTTTTTCTTTACCGTAAATCTAGGCAGGTGGTTTGACTTCCTGAAGGCCACCATGGAAGTCAAGATTGAACTTTTTGATTCCCAGGCCCATGTTTCATCTATCAGTGCACCTTTAAAATGTGAAATTTGGTGACCAAATGCAAAAAGAAAAGTAATGAATAAGACTCTGTTTGGGATACTGGAGCAAGAGCACTCAAACTGGCATTAGGGGTAGGCTCAAAATCATGCAGGGAGATGGATGCTTTGTGCTAATTCAGGAACTCAAGTAAGAGATCCTTGTGTCTCCTGCCGTTTAGATGGAATTAATCACTTTCTGTTTTCTATCATTGGTGAAATAATACTGGAGCATGCTGTTGTGCTGCTGCAGGTGTATCTCTGGATCTGATCTTTCAACACTGGGTTTCAACACTGACAACTGCAGGGTACTGCACCTGGGGAGGAAGAACCAGCAGCAAACCTACAGGCTGGGGCACTCCCTTCTTATCAGTGCAGAGGCAGAAAAGGATCTTGGAATCATTATCAATGCCAAAATGAACATGGGCTGACAGTGTGGGGACATGGTCAAGAAAGCCAACCGCACCTTGTCGTGCATCCACAGATGCATCTCAAACAGGTCCAAGGAGGTGATCCTCCC
>NW_017729028.1:22427578-22430327 GCF_001723915.1 Gavialis gangeticus | reverse complement strand
AGAGAAGGCTGAGGGGGGATCTAGTGGCCGTTTACAAACCAGTCAGAGGGGACCAGCAGGCACGGGGGGAGTCCCTGTTGCCCCGAACACTACCAGGAGTGACAAGAAATAACGGTCACAAGCTGGCAGAGGGTAAATTCAGACTAGACATCAGGAGGCGCTACTTCACTGTCTGGGCAGCTAGGATCTGGAACCAACTTCCAAGCAAAGTGGTGCTGGCTCCTACCCTGGGGGTCTTTAAAAGGAAGCTGGATGAACACCTTGCTGGGGTCGTTTGACCCCAGTACTTTTTCCTGCCATGGCAGGGGGTCGGACTTGATGATCTGCTCAGGTCCCTTCCAACCCTACGAACTGTGAAACTATGATGTTAAGTTGATGTTAAAAAAAATCCTAATTGCTGTTTTCCCAGTCTGGGATGTAGCATTGTTTTGTGTTGTGAAGCAGTTGCTGTGTTTTACTAATATGGTAAGTGCATTCTGTGGCTGGATAGAGCAATTCCAGTACATGTAATTTAAGTTTGTAACATTAAGCTCCTTTGGGAAGGTATTTGGATAATTATTTTTAGTGTGCTTCATTTTTTTTTCTGATTAGGCTATTGAAAATATTTAATAGGGCTTATAAATAGTATAGCCTCTCTCATCCCAAAAGACTACCTATACCACATAGCTCAGCGTCTCCATGCAGAATACAACTGTAGCCACCTGTGGGGTAAAACACAGCTATTCTTTAATACCTGACAACAGCACCGTATTACAGCTGGGGATAGTGAGTGGGAATTCAGGAAGCAGGCTAGTAGGTGTATTGTAAGCGTCCAAGTTGCAATTCAGCCTGCTTACTCGGGTGGGTACCTCTGCTTTTGAGAAGGTTGCCATGGGGATTGCTAATGGACCTCAGTTCCTTGGTTGCAATATTTTAAAACAATAAAACTTGCCACATGCTTTCTGTTCGTAGACAGCTTGCAGAGAGCCAATTAATGTCAGTGAACTGTCATAAAGTGATGTTGTTGCTGGTTCACAGTGGCTTTTAAATAATTTCCTAACCCTGGTTCTCAGTGTACCTTTCCATTTTTGATTTTCTGTCCTGGGGTTTATTTCACAAGAAGTGAGGTAGAAAGGTAGAACGCAGCAGTGTCTTAAAAGCCATGCAGGGTAAATTTTCAGCACAGCATAATCCAAAGTGTCCTTTTATATTCCAGCTCTGGCATGAATGCCAAGCATGATGTAATTAGACTGATTTAAATGCATGTTTCATGGGCTTTAGAATAATGGGATGACTCAAGGCCTCAATTAGAATAAAAAAGCATTACCTCACTGATTAGCTTGATGTCTTCACCAGGCACAGGAAATCTTTAATCAATGGATCCAGGGGACTATTTGCAGATGAGACAAACTGCTAATGAGGGATGAATTTCAGTTGCCTGTTGTTTTCTGTTTAATGAGTTGAAATGAATCATTTGCTTTGGGAGAAGCCTGCTTGTCGGACTCACTGAGTATGCCTTCCGTTTAAATCAGGATGCCAAATCCTATATTCCCATCCATCCATCTGAGCTTTCCCGTCCCACCTCCTTGTTAAACTACTTCTTGTTCTTATTCTGTTTTATTTACCAGTGCAAATTTCTGTACCCTATTTCAAAGGGCAAAAGAACTGGCCACAGAAAATGAAACCTTGCCAGAGGCAATGAATTCTCTGTTGTAACTATACAGTTATTAGCTAGTGCAAATTAAGGCAGTTGGAGATTAGATTCTCCTGCTAACACTGTCTTGTGGTATTTGGATTGAGGAGGTTTGGGAATGTGGTGTTTAGAGTGGCATTTTAGGTAAGGTTTGATACTGGGAAATGGCAGAGCTCTTCCTGGGTATGTCACAGATTTTGTGTGACATTAGCCAAGCCAGTCAATGACTATCTCATACTGATCTCTGTTAATAAAAGACAACTAAGTCCTAATTTGCAAGGGTGTTTGTAAGGCTGAGTTAATTCTTGCCAGAACATTTATGGAAGGCATACAGGACAACAGCATTGAATTGAGATGGTTAGTGGGAATTATTTCATGACCTGCAGTGGGCTTTAGATAAGGTTCCAATTTTAGGTATAACTTGGAGCTTCTCTCTATATCTGTTTGTCTGCCTGCCTATCTATACATGGGTAGATCTAGGATTTTGAAGGAGTAGCAGGTGGTATGGTACATCATCATATGATTCATAGATTCATAGATTAAGGGTCGGAAGGGACCTAGTGGATCTTCTAGCCCGACCCCCTGCCAGGGCGGGAGAACAACAAAAAACCCCAAAAAGAGAAATGGGACTCAAACGAGTCCAGCCAGGTAGGCATCCAGCCTCTTCTTAAAGACCCCCAGGGTAGGGGCTGGCACCACTTCCCTTGGAAGTTGGTTCCAGCTCCTAGCCGCCCTAACCGTGAAGTAGTTTTTGCGGATGTCCAGTCTATACCTCCTCTCCATCAGCTTGTGCCCATTACTCCTTGTTATGCCAGCGGGCGCTAGGGGAAACAGCATCTCCCCCAAACCCTTCTGGTCCCCCCTAGTGAGTCTATAGACAGTCACCAGGTCCCCCCTTAGCCTTCTCTTGTGGAGGCTGAATAGGTTCAGGTCCCGCAGTCTCTCACTGTAGAGTCTGCCCTGTTGTCCCTGGATCATGCGGGTGGCCCTCCTCTGGACCCTCTCCATATTGTCCACATCCCTCTTGAAATGGGGCGCACAGAACTGGACACAATACTCCAGCTGTGGCCTGACCAG
>NW_017729028.1:22403156-22426917 GCF_001723915.1 Gavialis gangeticus | reverse complement strand
CCTCTGACGCAACCACCAGATTGCCCAGCGTATCCTGCAGGGGTCCCACATTACCCGGCGCCTTCTTCATCCTCCCAATATATTTGAAAAAGGACTTTTTGTTATCCTTAATCTTGGACGCTAGTCCAAGCTCCATGTCCGCCTTGGCCTTCCTAACAGCTCGCCTACAGGCCCGAGCTGAGTAGGTATACTCCTCTTTGGAGATTTCACCCCCCTTCCACCAGGCGTACGCCGCCTTTTTGGCAACACAAGACATATTTTTCTTCAGAAAATGTTTTCTCTTTTCCTAAAAGAAACTAGAAAATTTACTATTGCCTAGGGATATATTATTCAGTTTAAATTCAAAGCAAGAACAAATATAATTTTATTGGAATATACACTAATTTGCTATATTTATATTAGGTTTAAACAACACAACATACTAAGCAAAAATAGTCAAAAGATATTGTTTAATTAGTTCTGTAGTCATTATAGTTAGATGCACAACTCATATTCAGATTCATAAAACAAAATCTAGAGTTCTTGAGCATCTTGACAGTGTATCAAACACTTCACTGTTGATCATTTCCATACCCGAGTTAAGGTTTCTAGCTAGGACTGAAAACAATCTGCAGGGTTGAGAGAGAGAGAGAGAGATGTTACCAAGAGTAGCTAACAGACATCAACATTGCAGAAGAAAGGATAACTTAAGTAATAGAACACAAAGACCATTTAAAGAAGAGAGTTAGTTATTAGTATTTATGGAGTGAAGAGAGATTAGCAGGAATCAGGTGCATTATAATAAGCAATGAAATCAGTTGACTGCATGAATAGAAATGCTGCAGCCCTCCCAAGGCAGTTGGTTTTAAAGTTGGGTGGAGCTGGGATAAAAAACTATGGGCACAACTACACCCCCGCTCCCCTGAATCCACCCTTGGGACATCTGGAATGAACATACGTCCTTAATCCAGATCCAGATAGATGCATGTGTAACCTGGCAGTACTCCAAGAGGTACCCCCTCTCCAATTGAAGGGATCAAAGCAGGTGCACAAGCACTGTGGGACGTGTAGGGACTCTCTTCCCCCTATAGAGCAGAGCCAGACCACCAATGGGGACTTAACCATATACCTTTTAATACTGGGAAGGTAACAGGCATAAAAATCAGAAGGTATAGTGGACATTACAATGCCCCAAGGGGGCAGGATTCAAAGGTTAGACTCTTACAACCATTGACAAAAAAAAACAAACAAACAAACAAAAAAACAACAACACAGGGTTAACAAAATATAAAACATAAACAGCAGAACAAACAATACAGGTTGGTGAAATATAAAAAAAGGCACAAAATGCAAAATGTCAAGTGACAAGGAAACATAGGGCCTTTGTACCTGGAGGGGGAGAAAGGGGGGAAAACACAATGGCCCCTTTCCACTGCAAGGAAATTTGTTTCTTGTTAGCTTACTCACCTCAAGTCACCTCAGCTGGAACTTGAGCCCAGATCTCCCATATGGTAGGTAGGAGCATTGCCACACAGCCACCACTGGTGGCACTGCTCCAGCCTGCTAGGGGTCTTGACCTTCCCAGAGCCCCGCCTCACATTGAGCTGCCCAGCCTCTGATTGGAGGAGCTGGAAGCAGAACTGGGAACCTCTCAGGTCACTGCTCAGATCCTTGCTGGAGTGGAGGAGAGCTTTTTCTGCTGGCTGCAGCCTCTCCTAGGGGATCCTGGAGCCCAATGGGGAGCCTCTCCTGCCAGCTGCATGCCACGCTGTTGAGGGTCCCACTGCTAACTGCAGGTCCTGTTCTTTCAGGCTCTTCTGGGGCACTACTCCTACCCCACTGGCTCAGCTCTGTGAAGCTCCTTCCTTGTTGTCCCTCACTGGTCTCTCCTGAGTCAGCCCACGCTGCCCCTTTTATCCCCCTCCAGGTGACCCAGGGGGCCAATCAGGGGACACAGGGGGGAGGGGGTGAGTCTCTTGGGCCTGATTGGTGCGGAAAGGGAATCCCAAGTCCTCCAATCAACTTTTACCCCTTCAAAACCCCTGGACCAAATCATTACCAGATTGGTGAGGAAAGGGAATCCCAAGTCCTCCAATCATCTTTTGCCCTTTCAAAACTCCTGGGCCAGGTCACTGCCAGCCAGTCCGTCAAATGTGTTAAAAATTACCTTTGTCACAGCTGGCATTGTGCCAGTCTCGATCAGTGGCATGACTAGAGCAAAGTAACAAGGGGAACTGCCCTGAGCATTGATGGTGATGGGCGTGAAAAAAACAACTGTTGCTACAGCCACATGATCAAGATCTGCAGTCACATGTACCGCAGCCACATGATCACTGGAAATTGCTGCTGCCCCTGTGTGTGGAAGCTGCCCCAGGTGCCCAGCTATGTTCTTATGCTGCTGGTCTTAATAGATGGCCACAGACAAACACATTCAGAAGATCAAGGTTGAGGCCCATTGCAGGGAGGGAGAGGGAGTGCACATGTGCTTGTGTAACAGCAGGCTCTGCCATATGTCTTTCTGATAGTTTAGGACATCTCAGAAGCACTCAAAGGAAAAACCAGAAAGTTCCCAGAGGGATTCTGGGGCTTTTATTATAATGTTCAATTAACTCTTGGCTGGGATGCAATACTTGTTGAAACTTGGTTCACTGCATCAGCCTGCACAAGCTCAAATCATTTGCTAAAAGCCTTTAAGTCTATCAGTCTTTTCTACTCTGCTCCCTTCCCTGCCGCTTTGTGTCGCTGCTCTGTGTTTAGCCCAACATGGTATCAGAATTAGCTGGAGCAAGGGGAAGCTGCAGATTTCTATAACCATGCTCTGCCCCGCTTTATTGAAACTGGAAATATTTCTCCCTAGAATTGTGTTTACGGAGAGATTCTTGAAAGCTTCATTAAATGCACAGTGCTGCCTCTTGACCTCGAAACAACCTTACAACATTACCCAAACCCATTTGCTTAAGTGCTCTCATTTTTCACCTCTGTGACAGGTTTGCTGCTTGGCTGTACTTCTGGCTTGGACTGTACTAACATGAAATGATCCTGTGCTAGAAGTTCTTGTTCCTGCAGCTGTCTGAGCCATCAAATGCCTCTCATCTGGGCTATGGGCAGAGGAACTTCAGGTTCTCTCCTGTCCTTTGAATACAATAAAAGCAAATATGGATTTTGTTAGGAGCTCATAGTCTAAGTCTGTCTCCTACTGAGCCTTCCCATTTACCTCAAAGTCAGTTGAATCTGACCCTCAGCCTGTTTTTATTAGTACTGCAGTGATGATCAGAGGTCAGCTTGCCATTGTGATGAGAGCTGTACTAACAAGAGGGACCACCCCTGTCCCAGATCGTTAATATCCTTAGGGAAAGGAAATGTGACCCACTGGCTGCTCAAGGATTTTGGGAAATTGGTTTCAATTCTTTGCTCCAAAGACCTCCTGTCCAGCCTTCAGTAAGTCACTTAGCTTCCCTGAGCCACAGCTCCCCATCTGTAAAATGGGAAGAACGATACATCCCTCCATCACAAGGGTGTGTGAAAATAAAAACAGTAAAGATTGAGGACAGCAGATATTCGAGCACTTAAGTAAACTGGTAGAAATAAGCATTTACATTTATCTGGAGGAGTTTGATATTTAATTGATCAAAAACACTTCATTTTGCAGGCCTAGATTCTGAAATTATTGTTAAAATCCTTTACCTTAAATGAGTTACAGAACAAGAGTAACAGCTGGAAGCTGAAGTGTAACATGTTGGAGACTTATTTTTAGTATCTATTCCTCTTCTTGTTATCAAGAAGTTTTTTATCACAACAAGGTTAGTTTATTAAAGTGAGGTGAATAAGTTAATACAGTTTCTGCTCCTGTTGTCTTTTCTCCCATGCTCACCAAACTAAAGTTAATTTACAGTATCCCTGTGGTTATGATAGACAAGATTTAAAGGTTCACATTATCCACTTGTGTAAAGCTGACTGTTATGGGCCTTTGTTGAACTAGGATATGGCCTGTTTTCTGTTCTATGGATAGGTAAAAAGAGGCACTGAAAGATCAAATGACTGGCCCTGTTCTCACAATGAGTTAATGGCAGCTTGTTCTGGAAAATGCTTCTTTCTGGACAGGCCCCTGTGCTCATATAGAGGCTTTTCCTTCTTTTCACCTTACTCTCCAATGCAGAGCACTTAGCAGGGCCAAAGCCTTCAACTGTTTGTTTGTGATTTGAATGACTGAGACTTGTACTATCCACACCCCATACTCACATGTGCTCTGGTACATCCCTCACATTTTTAGACAGCACTCACCCCCTCCTAAAGGAAGGAGGAGGATGGAGCCTGCAGTGAAAGACAGCATCTCATCATCAGCGAGCTATGTGGTAGCAGGGAGAAGATCCTATAATAAATCAACCAGCTGTATTGCAATCTTTAAGTCATGTTGTAGAAAGTAATAATTCTCTAGAGATACAGAGCAATAGTTGGAGAACTAGCTGGGATCATCTGTCTATAGTCTGAAAGGGACTGCTGGAATAACAAGTGTCACTGGGGGCCATCTGATCCAGCAATGGTTATTGTCTGCATAGAAAAAAATCTAGAAATTAGAGTGTGCAGTGAAAAAGAGGCAGAGGAGTAATATATAATCAGTATCTCTTCTTACCTGAGGTGTGAAACCAAACTTTTTGGTTGCTTGCAGATGTTTAAAAAAAACAATCCAAAACCTGATACTTTAAACTCTGTGCTGAGCCCAACACATGCCCAGAAGAGGCAGTGCACATTAGTTGAACCCGGTTCGCCCAACATCTGCAGAGATTGGGTATTTTAGTGGGGCTTTTTGGTGCTTGTATCTAATAGCTGATAAAAGCCCCAGTGAAGCGATCTATACAGACACTGCAGAGCCAGGTTGAAGCAATGTGCTGCTTCTTCCGGTAAAGCAGTTTTTGGGGTTTTTTTTAACATTTGCAAGCAGCCATTGTGAGCTCTGGAACAAAACCTGACCTTTATGTTTCTAAAATGGAACTTTTTACAACTCAGATTTGTACACTATGGTTGTAGAAGGGCTATTAAAACCAGCGAGAATTTGAAAGATGAGAAGGCTCAGGGCATTAATTAAAGAGCTGTATAGCCTATAATGTATGTTTACCATTTGTTTGCAGCTAACCCAGGTAGGCAACAGTCAAGCCTCTGGATCATGGTGTACATGTAAGAGGTCTAATCAGGTGTCTGATGAATCCACTTGTATGGGGTCCTGTGACCATCACATCAAGACCTTCAACATGTATGCCTTGGCGAGGCTATGGAGGAGTGGAGGCTGCCCAAGACCTATCCCCCCCCACCATGGAGACAGAATCCAAAGGCCAGACCAAGCCCAGATGTTCAGTTCCCCGATGGTTGTAGCTTCTGCCAGAGAACAACAGACAAGAACTGCTGCTGACTGCCTAATGCGTAAGTCAGGGTGCAGTTCTGTCAGGGCAGTGTCCCTTAGCCTTTCTCCAACCAATGAGTACCCACAAAACAGTGGGGGGCAGGTTTTTGAGCTACTTTAATCTGGAGGTTGCAACATTGTGGTATTTAATAGGAGCTACTTCATCACAAGTAGTCCCACCACATTGCTACTGGGCCCTCCAGTCAGATGCAGTTTACAGTCATACCCAGGCCCATAGCCCAGGTGCACTGATAGATGCTCATTACTATTCAAAAAGGAGCTAGGGGGTCTCAGGAAAGTGCTTGGTGTTGACCCTACTGTCATGAGGCATCATGGCAGGTTGCATTTTCAGTAATGGAGGGGTCAAGAGCTGATTGGGCAGTGGGTTGTCCCTAAAGTTGTCCATCAAATTTGTGCTGCCTGTGGCAGTGTTATCCCTATTCAGTAGATAAATAGGCCTAAGTCTTCTCTATTTTATGGGCACTTGACAGTCTCACTGACTTCAGTTGAAAAGCACTAGTCTGAGTTGTAAAGTATTAATGCCTCGTTGTGCTTGGAGCACACACAACATCTCTGGGAAGTAAATCATACTGTTGCTGTTTTACAGGTGAAAAATTGGAAAGACAAAAATACTGACCTTTCTAGGACCACACAAGAGTCTATAGAGGAGCTGGGAGTCAAGTGCCTAGACAAATGGGAATATTTTGTGCATTGCTCAGTAGGTTAAAAGATTAGGGTTTGAGGAGGAGTACCGTTTAGATGGAATTTAGATGCTGAAGTCCAATAATGCACATCACAAAATCTCTGCCTAGTCATGTAAGTACCAGAGAGTTCATAGGCAGTTTAAATTTTCTTCAGCAAAATTATTTAGGAATCTTGAGTTTTTGCCGCTGTGCATGCTGAGGGTTTCCTCCATCTTAGCTGAGTGAGCATCTTGGAATCTACCTCATGCTGAAGGCCATTAGGGATTTGCAAGCTGGCATCTCTGGGCACCTATACATGTGCTGGACATCTGCTCCAACACATGTTAATTAGCGCACGGCAGAGCAGACTTGATTAATGGAGTCTGCTAGAGCATGCTATTACCACACCCCAACAGCCTCTGTGTCACGTCTGTTCAGAGCCCCTGAGCTTCAAAATGGCAGTGGGGGCACTTGAATGAAAACTTGTCAAATGAGCTTTAGTTCAAGTGCTCCCTCCACCATTTTGAAGCACGGGATGCTGAATACATATGATCTTGTGGACACTTTAATTAAAACAGCTCCTGGAGCCACTCTAACTACAGCACCCACCCCTTCTCTCCCCGACCCCAGAGTACATGTATAGACATTCCCTGTGTCTAAATCTCCTAAAGGTCCAGTCCACCAGACCCACAGCAACAGCACTGAGTCCAACACAAAGCATAGCAGCTGTTTTTGTTCAAAAGTAGGTTTAGAAGAGCAGGAACACATCTGCACTAGGAAGAGTGGGGAGTGTCCCTTCCGCCAGGCCTAGTCCATAGCCAAGTGTTTAAGGCACTCTCCTAGGAGTTGGGAGATGTGAATTAGAACCCCTTTAGGCTGCAGAGAATCAGAAACCCAGGTATCCCACTTCCTGGGTGATCATACTAAGTACAAGGCTATTACATGAAAGGGGGCAGCTAGGGTTGCCAAATCTGTTTGAACCTATTCTAGGAGGTTTCATCAATGACATTAATTATGGTGCATAGACTTCACGTCAGGAAGGCAAATGCACCTGGCTATTAAATTTTAAAAACCCACTGGACTACTGTATAAATCAGATTCAACATTTTAGTATTTATTTTCATGAATGCCCTATAATTTATCTTCTGGGTGACTCTCAGCAGTCTCCTGGAGATTTATATCTAATTCCTGGAGATGCCAAGACAATCCTGGAGGGTTGGCAACCCTGTGGGCAGCATCAGCTGCTACCACCACTGCCGTATCTTGAAAGAAAAATGAGCCATCTGTAAATACCCAAAGGAATCATTTCAGTGCCCAAGTTCAGGAGAGAGCTGGGAGCTGTGAATCCCAGATGCATCCCTTTCCCCCATTTCCTGTTGGCTGCCTCTGGTGTTCCCCTGCTGAGCATGCTGCCAGTTATGAATTTCATTTGTATGCACCAGCCTCTCTCCATACATTGTACAGGGAACTTATCTCAGGGCTGCTCTGCAAGCTTACCATTGTTTTGCCAGGTAGCTGGATGCTCAGAGATGTGCACTGCCTCCTGAACCAGCAGCCAGGTAGGTGCATTCATGTGGCAGTTGGAGGAAGCTAGGGCACGTGTAGATGAAACACAGGCCCTACATTGAAGCAGCAGGTTTTTAAAAACATTGCTTCAATTTAGGGCCAAGTAAACCTCCGTGTCATGCACATGCCCATGCACTTACCTGTCTCTCTGGGGGCGGGGAGCAGAGGGCGAGCTGCCGGTGGGTGGAGCAGTCCCTGGCCTGTGTGGGGGCTGGTGTTTCCCTCCACAGCAGTAGCACTCCTACTCCCCCAGCGGCACTGTCCTGCAGGCATCTGACTCAGGTGGTCCTGGGAGGCACTGCAGCTGTGGAGGGAAGCACCGGGCCCCTGCACAACTCAGGCAGGCAGGCAGGCTCCAGGAAGGGGAAAAAAACATATCAGGTTAGCTGCTTTTTTTTTTCCCTGGGCAGAGCCAGCCTTCCCGGGCTGCTGCCAGGCTGCCTGCACGGGCTTCCTGCAGAGCCTCTTAGCTGCATGGAGCCTGGTGCTTCACTTCATGGCTGTTAGGACAGCAAACTAAAATTCCTCGGAGGAGTTTTAGTTAGCTGCGCCCCAAGTCACATAAGATGCATTACGCTGCCGAATTTGCTACAGTGGCGGGAATTACTGTGCAATATGCCACTGATGTGTGCAAACACCAACACCATTAAAGTGGTGCAAAAGCATTTAAGTTGCTTTAAGGTGTTGTGCACGCATGCCCCTTGTTTCGTCTACACACAGCCCTAGTTACCAGTAGTACTGATGTAAAGAGAAATTCTTGCAAAGTGCTTCTGATCTAGGTGAAAGCATTTGCAGAGTTGTGGTGTGTGTCTGAGTGTGTTGCTGCCTCACACAAAGAGGCAGGGATCCCAAAAGTTCAGCGTGACAATGCCTGAGGCCATATGTGTAAGGATGATTAAATCATGCTGGTTTAATAGTGTGATTCTGTTTGAAAGGTGCTTTTTGCATTCTTTCATCTCTCTTGTCCCTTCTAAGGATGTAATGTTGATCTTTCACTTTCACTAGTGGAGCAAATCTCAAGGAATAGGCTAACTTGAAGGAAAAAAGGAGACCAGTCTGAAAATGGCAGCATTGGTGATTGAAGCACTGCGGTATCACAGTACAATTTGGGGCACTGGCATTTGAAGTCCATTGTTGGGGGGATGTACAGTGAGGCTTACTAGGGCTTTGCAAAATGGCTGTTTCAGTTCAGTTTTGGTTTCAGAGGGACGGTGATTGGTTTTGGTGTTTCGGATCACTGTTCCATTTCGATCCGTCCTAATCTGTTTCGGAGTTTTGACACTATTTCGGTGATTCGGCCATAGGCTATAATGGGGAATCACTAAAATGCCTATAACTGTCGTGTCTAGCCTGAGTTTCAAGGAGATAGGTGCAGGGATTTTTGTGAAACTGCACCTCAAACTGTTCAAAGCAAAACTTGTATCACTTGCCAGCAGCAGCAGCATGCTGTCATTTTGCGTACAGATCTGCAGTGCCCTCGTTTCGTTTTCAAGGCTTTTGTTTTGTTTCGATTTTACTGTTTTGAGCTCGAAACACATCAAAACACTTTTGAAACGAAACGCGTGGAGAAATTTTGCACAGCCTTAATATATTCCAGTAATTCCACGTGTATGCCCTAGTGCACTATATGAGAATTGCATGATTATACAGATCACTGCTTAATGTATATTTTCTCAGTACGTTTCCAAATGCTTACTATATAAGAATTACGTAATTATGAAGGAATAAAATAGTTCATCAAAGATTTTTGCTTTGCGCTCTTACTTGCACTCATGGCAAAAACAGAAAATTGTGCCATTTTGCAGAATTGTTGATTGGTTAGGCTTTATTGAAGAATAGACTGTGGTTTGTGAGCATCGCTTGTCTTGACAGGTGTGATGGACATCTTAGGTCTGTATCTTTTAAGTCAACTGATTGTCAGGAGCAAATTCTTGCGTGGTTTTTATTTGGAAATAACTGTTTTAAGGGATGATGATTTAATCAAAGTGTTTTGTGTAGAAATCAGTCGGACTCATGTCAGGGTTCAGTGAGCTAATAAGACCAAAGTGATGAGTTATCCTTGTGACTAATTCACCAGATGTCACTGTTGCATGCAAAGGTTTGTGCACTGAGAAGTCATGGTATTGGAAGTGTGCATATACAAATCCAGTTAGAAAACAGCAAGTTGAGTTAGCTATTGCAGTCCTTTTGCTCTACGGAAGATATCTGCCCTTGCGGAGGCAGTGCCCAGCCTTTAGGAAGTGGGGTGCCTGGCTTGAGAAGTGCCTGTTTATCTCTGCATTTCCTCAGTTTTAAACATCTGAAGGACATTTCTTCTCTGACAGACACTCATAAGCCCATACCTGCAACCTAACTTCACCTTACTGAAGTCTTGCTTGAATGAGAGGATTTCTTCTTGTAATACATGTATCCATGATGACAGCTGCCCAGTCCAAGTTATCTCTTGGATGGACCCCATGTATTATTTAATTTTTAAAAATCCTATCTGCTATAAAATATTTCTATAGATTCAGTGTACATTAAAAAAACCAGACTGCTTAGGTGAACTCTGGTTTGGACAGGGGGACAGCAGTTGTGTGTGGTGTCCTGTCAACATTCACACCATTGCTTGGTCCCTGTGACACTCCAGTGTGTCATGTCTTATCTTGTTTTCTTTCCTATAGAGCCATTACCATGCTGTGATGATTGGTTTATTTTGTTTCCAGGCACAGCAGGCAAAAACAAGGACTAATCGACTCTTCTGAGCAGTAGGGATGGGGCAATAGTAATTCACTGAGGCTGGCTGAAGACCAGTTTCCACCAGGTGCATCCTGGGCTACAGGATCAAGTAGTCAAGGCAGTATACTTGTTAAATGGCATTGCTTACTTCCAAATCCTGTCAGGCTGCTGCTGGAAATTGCCACTGCCTTGGTAACCTGCAGTTGTCTGACATCACAAACTAAGATGCAGTGTGATGGGTCTGTCAGGGAAATCTTTAGCCGGTAGCATCCATTGTAATTTGCCAGGGGTTTTTCCGGAGATGGAAGTGGGAATTTGTCTGTACCTGGCCAAAAAGAGGGATGTCTTCAGATCTAATTTTCCAAAGAAACTCTAGGGCTGGAGCAGGGGCAGAGCATGATGTAGAAGAAAAGATTTGCCTTTTGTTCATTGGAGGCATCTCTGTTCATAGGCAGATAAAATTAGAGATTTTCCCATGTCCCTAGTTGCTTGTATCTGTTTTGCATTTGGATGCAGTGGGTATGGCACAGGCTGAGCAGCAAATTCAGTCACAGTAGCAGCACAGTGGGAATCATGTCTCTTATGCTAGGGAGCACAGCGTGAAACAGAAGGGCTGATGAGCATATACGATGGGCTACATGCTGGATGATGCTGGGGACAGCGAGGAGATGAGGTGCATTGTATGATTAGGGAGCGTGAAATTAAACCTCTGCGAAACAGGTTTTGAACGATCAAACAGTGACTTTCCATAAGAATAGCAAAGCATATTTAGAGTTTGATTTTCAGAGGTGCTGAATGCCAGCCAATGCCTGCTACAGTTGTGAGTGCACAGCACTTTTGAGAATAAGGTGGTAGTTAGTTAATTCTGTATTAAAATTTTATGACTGAATAGTTCTAGTAAATTATTCCATCCTGCTCGAGCCAGAAACAGCTATGCCTTATCCATCGTTCCCTATTTCGTTGTTCAGGGAGCCAACCATTCATACCACAAATGACTGCTGTTTCCATTTCTCATTCTTACTTCTCAGAAGCCATAGAAATCATTGTCACCACTGCGTGAGGTGTTGACTTTGGTGTGGTAGATACACATGTTTGGATTTCAAATTCCTCTCCTCCCTTTCTTCTAGCATCCTTATGTTACATACAAAGGGAAATTAATAAGAAGTGCATGAACAGAGGGAAGTGCCCAGTGCACTTATGAAAAATAGGAATTCCTTATTCATGGAGCCTCTCCCTCTCCTTCTGTGTCTGGTTCTCACAATCCCTGTAGCACACAGTAAAGATGCATCAGGTGGGTGGGACTTTTTACATTCTCTTCATTTCAGATAAATTGACTTTGGTCACAAAGTTGCCCAGGACGTATCATGCATACATGTTAATTGGTTGTATTTCATTAGAGAAGTCATTCTTATGCTCATTCGTATTATGTGGGTTTTTTTCTGCGTAGTTCAGGTATTTGTCTACTAGGTACACGCTGATTTCCCAGCATGAGAAGCTGTCCCTGTGCAGGGGTTTATGGTTTAAAGTCCTAAGGCCTGAACCAGATGCTTATCATGCAAATGACTGTGTCTGTGCTTGAGGTCTGTGCTGTTTAAGCTGGGATCTGGTTGAGGAAGCAGCTTCATTCACATGATAGTAGTACCGAAGGCAGTACACCCATCACCAGTAACTCCAGAATATGCATCCCTCAAGAATGGGTGTATCTTCATTCCCTACTTTTTCTCCTTCTTCACCACCCAGAGGAAACAGCACCTGCCCCTGGGTAAGACAGGGAACAAAGGGAGAGCAGACACAGGCTAAGACCTGAATCTGCTTCCTCTAAGACCTAGACCAGCTTCTGGCTGCCAAGAAGGAGTTTTCGTATCTCTCTTCCCAGTGAAGTGGCACCACTTTCACGCCACTGCCAGTGTGGACGGATATAAGGTTCTCTCGAATCCCTTATCACATACCAGTGAGGACCATTGAAAGACTGCCTCTTTGTCAAAACATCACACCTCTTCCCACAAAAGTGTAGATCAGGGACTTCTTGTCTCCTTGTCTTATCTGGCTTGAAAAAGAGAAATGGAGCTCTTAAATGCATTATGCCTACCTTTGTGTCAGTCATTAAACTTATAATTGTCAACCAAACTTGTAATCTCATTAAAAACAATGCTGTGGATGTGACATGACCTGTCTTCCATAAAACCACTTTTACTGATATTAATGGATTCAATCAGTAAAGAATGAAGAGGCTGATATCATTAGTATCAGTCTTCCTGTGATTTTACCCATCAATGTCAAGTTAACTGACCAGTAATAAACTTTACCATCCCATTAATTTAGCCTTTTTAAATATCAGCGCAATGTTAGTTTGTTTTTTTTCCAGCCGTGTGACACTTCCTCAAAATTCTGAAATTCAATAAATAATGCGAGTAGCTCAGAGAGCTCCTTTTAACATTCTTGGAGGGCAGTCTTCTGGTCCTGCTGATCTGAAAGTATCTATTTTTAGCTGTTACTGTCTAACATCATCCCTTTCCCTTTGGAATAGAAAATATTTCATTATCAGCAGAAGCTCCCTGTGTGCCATCCTGCTTTTTCACAGACACAAAAGAGAAATATTTATTGAATATTTCTGCCTTTTCTTCATCGTCATTGCCAGTTTTCCTGTCTCTGTCTTGTATTGGAATTGTACCATTGCCAGGCTTACTTTTGTTTCTGATTATATCATCTATACTGGTCTAGAAGATCAAAGTAAATGGCAACATACTTCCTATCTGACTTCCTTCCTTTGAGATAAACTGCAGTGGCCTGCAATAATTTTCTGTGCTGTTCTGTTTTACTGTGAATTTAGATAAAGAGTTTTCATGGGAATACTCATATTTATGGTTAGAGTTACGAATTACTGTATGTCAAAGGGTATCTGTATGTTTTCCAATCACAAGGAAGTATGATGTCATAAAAAAAATAAAGCCAGATTTTTAAAACATCTCAACAGGCAGTAGCTTCCCTTGAGAACAGCAGCAGCTCCTAAGTGCTGCCTGCTTAATTAGGTTCCTAAATGGGAACTGAAAATCTGGCCTTTACTGTTGTGTTTTTTTCCCCATCTGTTGAATTTTTAGAACTCTAATCCAAGACTGGCCTGCTTTGGAGATCTCAGAAAAGAATTGATTTTCCCACTGAGTGTTGTTTCTTATCTATGATACTTATTCTATGTATTAGAAATGTCCTTGCTTTTTTATCCTTTAAAGCCATTTAAATCATTGTTAGCTGTCACTTCTGTTCCAGTGTCTTTAGTGTCTTCTGCAAGAAAGGGCTGGCTGTTGGAGGTGAGATTTCACCACAGCAAAGGCTTGTCACTGTTGCTTTGTGCTTAGCAGTCAGGCAATGCTGAGATTTCCCATTCTGCACCCCTTGCCCAAAGCAGATAAAAATGACCTCCTCTGTCTTGACTGTTGTTACCACGTAGCTTTGGAAAATGAACACAGCTGGAATAAAAAGAAAAAAAGCAGATGACATTTTTGTTTTCTGCATGAACCAATGCATAGAGTCTTTGTTTTACAGGAATGCGTGTTTGCCAAAGAAGTGTCGTTATTACTGCTATTTTAATAGTGCAGCTGTAATTCAATCCCATTTTCTAAACAAAGATGTGTTTGTGCTTAAAAATGCATATTGGTATTATTTGAGATTTCATCTGAAGTGCAATATTTCAGATCCTAATCTGAAACTTTTCCTTAGCATTTTCTTTCCAAAACACACATTCTAATTCTGTGTTTCTGTAGCATAACAAGCCAAGTTGGTTCTGAGACAGGGGAGGTTGTGGGAATGGGGAACAGCACAAGGTGAGGGGTGCTGGTTCCAAGAGCATGGGTTAAGGGGCGTGGAAGAGGGACAGGAGGGAAGCAGCTTTATTATTTATTTGTTCATCAGTTTTCAACCTTTTTTGTACCAGGACCCATTTGTAAACATCAATAGCCAGCCCCAACTCAGTGCCCCTTGCTCCTGATCCACTGCCCCCAGGCCCCAGCCCCCCAGTGTGTGGCAGAAGCAGGGGTTGTGGGGCTTGCAGGGCCCAAGTGGCCCCAAGCAGCCTCTCGCAGGCTGGATTTCTAAGAGCCTCCACTTCTGCTGCACATCAGGAAGTAGGTGGAGAAGCTCGAGAGAGTCCAGAGGAGGGCCACACACATGATTAGAGGCCTAAAGTACAAGGAGAGGCTAAAAGACTTGGGATTGTTCAGCCTGGAGAAGAGAGGGGATGTGGTGGCAGCCTATAAGTGTATCAAGGGTCTGAGGGAGCATCTGTTTACCAAGGTCCCCCAGGGGAGGATAAGAAATAATAGGCACAAGCTGATTGAGGATTGCTTCGGGCTAGACATAAGGAAAAACTTCTTTACAGGTCAGATGCCGGGGGTTTGGAACAGGCTCCCCACAGAGATGGTACAGTCACCCACCTTGACGATCTTCAAAAAGTGTCTGGATGCTCACCTTGCTGGGGTCATCTGATCCCAGCAGTCTTTGCTGCCCAAGTGCAGGGGGTTGGACCTGCTGATCTGTAAGGTCTCTTCCAGCCCTTAACAACTATGAAACTATGAATGTAATGTAGAGATGAACCACACAAAGAAGACAATAGAAGCATCCATGGGGGCCAAATATAGAAATGCTTCTGGAGGTTCGTGTGGGACAATATTCTTGCAACCAGCGGCTTCATTCCTCATGGTGTGGGCTGGGCACAGGGTCTCTGTTATCTACCGCCCTGAACTCCATTGCCTTCCCCTCAGCTTGCTTTACCTTAATGGACCATAATTAACAAAGCAGTCTACTGGTGGATGGCTCTTTCCTCTGCACTTCCGTAGGATGGAGCCTTGTGGTGGAGCTTCATGAATACACTTGCTCTTGAGGCTGCCTTGCCATAATATCCCTATTGCTCTTGCGGCAGCAGCAGAGACTGGTACAGCTAAATACAGAACTGTGGGAATTATTTCTCAGCCTGACCCCAAGTAAGCCACATTACAGGCACACATGAATCATTTGGGATTATGTCACTGGTGTCCTTAGAAGGGCAGGAAGAAGCAGCTTGACAACAGAAAAAAACTACTTTCTCCTGGTAACGCTTAAAAAACATTCCCTGTGATTTCTGTGCTTTCAGCCCAGTGCTTTGAAGATGCCAATGATAGATCCTGGCAAAACAAAAACTGAGCAAATATAATCAGGAGGATTTGGTCACCAGACTAAACAGAAATATTAGTAAGATTTTTTTTGGTTCTTTTTTTCTTTTTACACAATTCTGTGGTGACGTTAATATTCTGGCTCTTCCTTTCTTCCTGTCATTTCCCTCTACATCAGTGGTCTTCGGTGAGTGGCTTATATGAAGGACTGCTCACTTTCACGAGTAAGAGGTTCACATTCTGAATCTTACAATTTTGCAGGGATTATAAGTATTCCAGTAAATAAGGCACCAAAACGGAACTTGGGTAGAATTTAGGCATCAAAAGTTGAAAAAAGCAATCCAGATTGCACCTCTTTTGTTCAGCGCACCTATTTCTGCCTGAAACGATTCTCAGGTTCTTAGACTTCAGGCTACTGAGCGTGGCCTGGCACAATGGAGTTTAAGCAGGTAGGCGTCGAACTCTCACTTAAGCTCTGCTGCAGTCTGGACCAGAGCTAGGGTGGCATCTGAACCCCTGAAGGGATTCAGTCTGTTAAATTCCCATGCAGCACATCTGACACCACAAAACTGAGCACCAGTGGCTGCTGGCACTTGAAAATACACCTGGTGGGCATGGCGTCAGGGCTCACTTTTGCATCATAGCATATTAGAGATTACAGAACTCACCCAGGAAGTGGCAGATTTGAGTTCTGCCTTAGTTCAGGGGGGTTAAACCTATATCTGCCACCTCCCAGGAGAGTTCCCTAACCACCAAGCTATAAAATAGTCTGGGTGAGGGCAGTCTCCACCTCTTCCTGTTGGGGCTAGACCATGGGGTAGCCAAAAATACAAGTGTTGTAGGAGCAGAAGGTGAACAAAAAAGAGACAGGATGATTTCCTAGCCTCTTGAGTAGGGCGCACTCTTAGGAAGGGTTGGAGTGCCGGACTCTGATCTGTGCTCTCCAGGCTATATCTGCCGTATACCTAGTGACTATCTAGGATAAAATGCATAAACAGTCCAGGAAGAAGGAACGAGAACCCAGGGTTTCCCCCTTACTAAGGAAAAGCAGTTGTCACAGCTGGGATGGAGGCAGTAAGGGCCAGGCATCAGGAGCCCAGGTCTAGTCAGGACAGCACCTGTAGGCCAAAGATGTGATCAGGAATGGGCTGGGGTCAGGGAGCCAGAGTCGTTGCTAGAAACAAGCAAAGGTCCAGGATCCAGAATCAGGAAGCTGCAATTCAAACTGGGATCAGGAAGCCACCGAGACCCTAGAGTGAGGAGCTGAGCGCTGTAGTTAGCACAAGCCAAGGGCTGGAAGCCAGACTAAGCTGCCAGGAGTTGAAGAACAGGGACCAAGAGTCAAGGCAAGATGCTGGGATTTGGGGCGTCTAGAAGTTCATTTGCAGACTTTTGCAGAGCCCTTCCTGCTGCTCTCAAGGCTCCGTCTCTTTGAGGGAGAGTTGGCCTCTGGCAGATGCATCAGCTGGGTGCCTGAGGGGTGATTCAACCCCGGGTGGAGCATGACTCATTAGCTGTCTCCACAGAAACCTGCTTCCCCTTGTTTCCTTTCCTTCTTGCCCCTTGAGGGGCCTAAACGGGGGTCTCCCACTATCTGGGTGATCCTTGTAGCCCCGAGGCTGTTGTGCGAGAGATGGGACTCCCACAGTGGGAGTGACTGTGCTGTGCTTTGTACTGAACTCAGTATTATTGGTGCATGTCGGTGCTTCCCCCCGGATGCTCCAGGACCCAAGTGACTGGCAGCCATAGCGTGAACCTCAGGCACATCCATGGGCCTCGCATTTTTGTCACCTAGCAGTAGGCACCCCCCTGCTCTGCGCCAGGAGCTCTGAATCAGCCGAGTCCTGCCTGGTCATTGGGCAGGGATCGTCAGTACTTACCCCATCCATTGGCAGCCATGTGCCGTGTGAAGCCTAGGTGCCTACAAAGACAGCCTGGTCCTAGGAGACTTGCCCAGTACCACCCAAGAGTTACAGCTGATCAGGAATTGAACCCAGGTTACCCAGGCCTGTGTTGTAACCACCTGCCCTTCCCTCTCGTACATCTTTTATGGCTCCTCACTGCGTCAAAACACTGAATAAAGAGCTCAGCAAATGCTTCCTCATCCGTTCTGCTGACCACAACGTGTCTCCAGGGCCTGCTGTGATTAAACATTACATGTGGGTCTTATGTGCTCTCCTCAAGCGCTTGTTGCTAGGAGCTGAATTGTCGGTGGCAACGCACCACCCGGGCTTTTGTCTTGTTTCTTATAAACTTGTTATAAAGTAATTGGACTCTGCTCTCGGCGTGTGGCTGTAATCCAACGAGTATTTTACTGGGCCTTTTAACACGCTTGGCATGCACCTGTTGTTATGGAGCTCAGTCCCTTCTTCTTTGGAGGGTAATGACACGTTGGGTGCCAATCGGTTTTGCTACAGGTTGAAACCTGAGTGGGTGGGTAAAGGAGATTTTTCTCTTGTGAGAGACATCTACTGGGTCTGCTCTGGCAACTTGTTAGCACACATCTGTTAAGGTTGTGGGTTCACAGTTCTAGACATTGTGTGCAAATGCTGTGATGCTCTAAGGTAGAGGCTTGTCCAGCTGGCAGCCCACTGGCCATGTACAGCTCACAAGGGGTTATGCTGCTGTCCCTGGGCTCCTGCCCATCCACTGCTGCTGCCATCATGGTCTCACTGCGACAGCAACCTCTTCTTCCGGTGGTGGGGCAATGTAGTGAGTGGCATGTGGAGCCGAGGGTGGGAACGGGGCGGCACGGGGTTCCATGCCTGTGTGGTGCGGTGGTGGGGATGGGGGTGTCTGCGAGGGCGTACATTGCAGCTGCGGGGAGGGAGTGTCAGGGATCATACATGCTCTCACTTTGCAGGGGGAATTATAGTTTCATAGATGTCAGGGACTGGAGGGGACCTTACAGATCATTGCTTCCCCCCTCCCCCCCCACACTTGGGCAGGAAAGACTTCTGGGCTCAGGTGACCCAAGCAAGATGGGCATCAAGACACAAAACATGCCCACTTTACCACCCCCTCCCCCACCTGGCCGAAACAGAGCTAGGTGGAGCAGGGAGATGGATATGGGCTGCCTGCTGCAGGCTTGGGGCTCCCTGCCCTGCTGCCTTTCCCCTGAGAGCCCCACACTGGTTGCACACCCTCTGCCTACTGGGCAGCAGTGGGGGGCACAGCTCCATGCTGCCACCACCCCCACTGCTGCCAGGCTGTCAGGGGACGCCTCACCATGGCAGTGCAGCCAGCACAGGGCTTCGTTGCTCCAGGCCCCACGCACTGACTTGGCTGTGCAACACCCCCAACCCCTGCTCCAGTCCCCACCCATGCTTCTGATTGAGCCCTGGGTGCCATAGGTGTTTGAGTAAAATTCATGACCTGGGGTACTTTCTCCAGCGGTCAGTGTGATGTAGGGCCTAGCAACCACTAGGTCTGCCTTCCCTTCAGCCAAACGTGCAGTAAGCTGTGAAGGAGGTCCCCTGTGTACGACATCCATCTTGGGACTCGTGAGGTTGCAGTGCTATTTTCTCTCCTATTTTCCCTGGACATGCACAGTATGCAGCCCAGCCCCCAACCTTGGGCCTTGTTACTGGGGAATAGGGTTTAATGAGGCTTTTGAAACGTTTGGTATATTTAATGTGTGCCTGTATCATATCCAAGCTGATCAGTGGACAGACTGGATGGCCTACACTCTGCTCCTTATCAAACCATTTCTTTTTACTCTGTTCCAGTGCTAGCTACTGGAATTGGTGATGTTTCTACTGCTATTCCCTGCAAAATTGAAAATCCTGCAAAGAATAAAGCAATTTAAACCAAATGTGAAAAGATTGTAATTGTGAATATGCTGCTTTATAAACAGAATGCTTTTAGTTCCAGTTGCTTGAGAATGCTTGTTTCACAATAGCAGCTGAATTTTGTTCTTGTCCTTTTTTAGATCTAAAAAACTGAAGAAGCTCCCACCTCCTCCAGCCAAGGAAGACAGGCCCAAGTTAAACATTTTTGATGAGGAAATAGATCCAGATGAAGGACTGTTTGGCCCAGTAAAGGATTTTTCATCCACCGGTTCCAAGGACTCATCAATCAAAGATAGTAAATCAGTTCTATCTCTGATCTGTAGAGTTAGATTGCTTTCCCTAAAGTTTTAAAAATGACTTTGGGCATTTAAAATGGATTGGTTTAACTTTGATTCGGACTCATCAATTTTAGGCCAGATTTTTACCTGGTGCAAAATCAGCTGGAGATTTAAAACAGCAGGACCTGAATTACAGGATTCATATACTGTTGGAACTTGGATTTACAGTTTTTATGGGTGTCTGTCTTATGTTGAAAAGCGAGATGTAAGCAGGCTTGGGTACAAACTATTCCTGAGTTCCTGAAGGGAATAGATTTAGAGGCCCTGCAAGTGCAATATGTCAACAATTTATTTCCTTGCACTTTGTGGATTTTTACTTTAAAATGGAAGTTTTGTATAAAAATCAATGCAATACATGGCTGGCTTCCTTTGCTGGCATCTGTGTTGGTGTTGCTTTATGTCATGTGCAGGTAACTAACACTTTCTGCTGGTTCCTTCTTTAGACCTAAAGTTATTTGAAGATCCAGACCTTGGTGGGACTGTTAAACTTGGTGACTCACTACTGCTGCCAACTGCCTGTGGACAGAAAGAGCAAAGATTAAGCACCAGCCTTGATGAGGACATTGAGGAGCTATTCAGGTATTTGTGTACCACGTGGCCCCATGATAGTAGTCTCCATCAGGCCTACCTGAGCAAGACTTTAACTGAAGCTTTGAAAACTGATCTGTACTGAAGTGGGTTAATGCTTTCATGTTCATATTAAATAATGGAAGAAGTTTATTTAAGAGCTTAGAAATCCATTACAGAAATATCCCTAATATCACACTTTGTAAAATAGCTCCCTGAGGTTGCTAGGGAATGAACTTGATTACCCAGGAAATCACTTCTGATCCTATGTTATTATATACCTAACACCTAGTGCCAAATTGTGGCACCTTTTCTTTTTCCAAGGTGCCTTTGCAAATAGTTTTCAGTTAGCTGGAGGGTAAATACCATCTCTGCTTTCCAACTGAAACTGTCTTGATGAATTTAGTTTTTGGAGCTGGCAGAATTTGTGAGCTCTTGGCTCTCAGCTTGAGCTCAAGTGGCTAGAATGTGCTGGCTTATAATTTACACTCTATATACAGTCGTAAAGGACTTGGTTATTGATGTTGTCCCTAATATTCATTTACATTTTGATCAGTGGTATATGAAGGTAAAATGCCCATATTTCAGAATGACGGGTAGGAAACAGTTTTCAGCATTCCCCCTGTCTAAAATAACGCAGTACAGAACTCATAGCTCTCTATATTCATACTCATATGTGTATCTTATAATTGAATGTACTTATCTTCATAACATTCTTGACTGAGAATTTTTTTGCCCCATTATCCGCATATTATCACATAGAGAAGTGATGCAAAGAGCAAAGAGTTGAACTTGAGCCCTCTGAGTCCCAGTCAGGGCCAAGCTATGTGTTGTACCATCCTTTCTCTCACCCAAGTCTTCAGTATTTTAATAACGTGTTCTAAATGGAAAAGAAAAATTCTGCTGGATGGTCTTAATCTCTTGGAACTAGTATGTCTGCAGTCACTGTTTGTGCAAAATGCATTGGTACTAAAATATTGGGCAGAAATACCCAACTTAATTTAACCAGAAGTTAAATTAAGTTATATGCCATCTCCTATTACACAGTGGCCATACATCTGATGTTTATCAGACACAATGTAGCAAGACATAATTTGATTTACTGAAGCAGAATATTGGGAGTGAGTATCCACACGCTTACAGTCTTGTATGTCTGCTTCAGCCTGTGCTAGCAATCTAGGCATAAAATGTTTGACCCAGATTGTTCAAATGAGTAAGAACATTTAGTGCAACCCCTGCCATAACTGCTACCCATTGGAGAAAGTCCATCTATCTCTCATATTCATGTACACAAAAGCAGCCAGTTTCCCTTCCTTTGTTACAGGGAAAGAAGCTTCTAATGTCTGCTAACTGCTGGACTGTGTTCTCATATAGCCTTAGGGTCATCATAGCCGGCAGCAAGTGACCAACTGCCAAAGTAGGTGATAATGAAAACAAGAAGAGAAGGTTATGGTGAAGTTCCAGCATTTTTTTCCTCAGATTATCACAGTGCCTTTAAGTAGCCAATCACCATCTAACTGGAAATGAGTAGGTGTAATGCAGCAGAAAATAAAGCCGAGGCCCAACAGAAAAAAATGCATTGGAAATTCTAGCTATGTAAAGAAATCTTAGCCCTCCTGGAGTTATGGACTGACAAACCTGTTTACCTTGCAGAGGAGAATGGAGAAGCTAAACTGGGAGAAATAGGAGGACTAAGGAAGGATATGATAAAGGATGGGAAGTAAAAGAGGACCTGGTTTCAGGAAATATATGGGACATGTGGAGAAAAAGAGAACTGACTATGAGCTAGACAAAATGTGGATGATGGAGGGAGAAAAAGGCAGTTTCTGCTGGCGTCTTCTGATAGAAACTCTTCCTCCGGGCCCAAAGAGAATTTGGGAGCCATCCAAATTTTTGCAATTGGCCATTCATCATGGGTACCTCAACTGAAGGCTTTTGGTGGTTCATCTCTGCATGGACTGTGCATCTGCAGCTCTCTAATTCCTGATTTTGTTCACACATACCCCAGATATGGAGCTGTGGTGCCATAGCTCCTGTTGAACCCTGGTAGTGGTGGTGTTTAGAAGCCTAGGCAGTAGCGTGGCCCTAAGTCTCTGGCAAATAAATTATTTTTAAAGGGACATAAGTTTTGGCCCTTTCTTCAAAAGTCCAAACCCTCCTGTGCTTGTAGGAATATTGGTGATGCTATCACATTGGAGCAAAATCTTCTCAGGGCATGTCCACATGAGCGCGCATGTGCGTCTTGCAGTGACTTCGGGATTTTTTTGTCAGGGATTTTTCAGTTTTCAAATAGGGGACACCAACATTTCTGCTAAGGAGGCAAGTGGTAGGACCCAACGTTCAAGTGCCCCTTTGCTCTGCCAGGTAAGAGTCTGACTAGGAATACCTGACTAGGAATACCAGCCTGTGCCAGACTGCTCTGAAAACTTTCTCCAAAGGTTGTGGCTGTCCAGTCAGGAAAAGGTAGATCTTGCTATACCTACCTTGAGAAGACCCTTCCTTCTGCTTCCTTTCTCTCCCACCTCTGGTAAGGTAGCCGTCACGGGGCCAGCATCTTTCACCTCACTCATCTGAGAAAGATCCTTTGAGATGAGCACCACCCTGCACAGTGAGAGTCTGGACCAGTGTCAGTATTTCACTGGCACCTACCAAATCTGGTTGGGACTGGTGACTTGCCTCTAACAGCACATCTAGCCTTGGCCCAAGGCCTCTGTCCCTGGCCCAGCACCTCAACTGATGATACTGCCCCTTTCCATATGTGGCTCTTGCTGCCCTCTTTAACAGACATGGAGTTGAATGAGGAGTCTCTGCTCCGGTATTTGGCAGATCATGCCTCCACTCTGCTCCAAACCAATACCCTCAGGAAAGATGCCGAGCCAAATGTGGAGTGTGTGTCCTGCAGAAGGGTGTATGGTCCCTACACCTTTCCTCATCCACTCTCAGTCTCTACCCTACTGTGATTTGCTGTGCAAACTCCCAGCTGCTTCTCTGTAGCCCTGGATGCTCCCAGCCCCCATGTCTGTGCTGCTGTCCAAAGCCAGGACACGATGTCCTGTGCCTCCCCATCTGTCACTCCAGAAGACATGAGCCTTGAGACATGAGGCATAAACATGAGCCTGCAATGCGATGCTGTGGCTAGTAAAGCGACCAAAATGCTGGCTTGCATCCATAGATGCTTCTCAAGCAAATCCCGGGACATCATTCTCCCCTTGTACTCAGCCTTGGTGAGGCTGCAGCTGGAGTACTGTGTCCAGTTTTTGGATCCACAATTCAAAAAGAATGTGGAGAAGCTTGAGAGAGTCCAGAGAAGAGCCACACGCATGATCAGAGGTCAGGAAAACAGACCTTAGGATGACAGGCTGAGAGCCATGGGGCTGTTTAGCCTGGAAATGTGCAGGCTCAGGGGTGATCTGATGGCCACGTATAAGTTTATCAGGGTTGACCACCAGTATCTGGGGGAACGTTTATTCACCAGAGCACCCCAAGGGATGACGAGGTCAAATGGTTATAAACTACTGCGAGACCGTTTCAGGCTGGACATAAGGAAGAATTTCTTTACTGTCCGAGCCCCCAAGGTCTGGAA
>NW_017729028.1:22391942-22398156 GCF_001723915.1 Gavialis gangeticus | reverse complement strand
GCCCCCAAGGTCTGGAACAGCCTGCCATCGGAGGTGGTTCAAGCACCTACATTGAACACCTTCAAGAGCAAATTGGATACTTATCTTGCTGGGATCCTACAACCCCAGCTGACTTCCTGCCCTTTTGGGGGGGGGGGCTGGACTCGATGATCTTCCGAGGTCCCTTCCAGACCTAACGTCTATGAAATCTATGACCCAGGTAGAGGAGTCTGCTCAGAGCTGGCACCTTGGACCCAGCTGGAGGTAGCTGACCTCCTGGCCATTTGGGGCCAGGAGTACTGTCATGTGCGGACACGCCCTGAGAGTCCAGACTTTAGGATGTAAAATAATGGGGAGGGAGGGTTTAAAACAAGGTGGGTTTAAAACCACATGAGTTGAATGCCTCTCTTCCCTCTACTTTTTAGCAAATTCAGCACAAAATTAATATAGATTTGCATTGCACCTTTTAAAAGGGCCTAGTTGTTTCATCACAGTGCGTATATGTGAAGCCCCTTTGAAAATCCAGAACCTGAATGTGCATAGGGTCAAATCCTATTCCACATATTAGTCACTTGAGTGGAATTAGTTACTTAAGTGTGATCATACACTGAAAACCAGTTAACACAAAAGATGGATGCAGCCCCTGCTCAGCTTCTTGTGTTTCCATGGGTTTGAGCAGGGTGGCATAGGATCACACTTACATGCCTAAGGCCACTAAAATGCCTAAAAGGTGGAATAAAGTATGGCCCCTGATTTGTAGGTGCCCATGGGAAAGAGAATGAAGCAGAGGAATCCTGAAGCCCACCTCAGTTACCTAACCAAAGTGAGCTCTTGAAGTCAGAAAGAGAAAACATGTTCTTTCTAAATCTATCAGACAGCTGCAGTTAGGGTTGCACAGTATGATTAAAGAACATGCAGTAGTGGGCACAAAGTGACAGATGTAGTATGACTGTTCTAAAACATTTTTAGAAACAAACAGTCCTGATATTTCTTCATCCTCTGATGTTGTGTAGCATACAGCTTTTGTGTCCTAATAATGGAGTAGTCAAAACTGTGCCAAGACATGAACTAGATTTTAACCTGAAATGTACAAAGCGTGGGGTTGCTTGGGATCTGTTCCCCATGTGAAAATTAGATTTATCCATGTAACTTTCCTGTGAATTGAGAGAGTAACAATTCCCCTGCTTATGTTTTACTGTTGTATCAAGTGAGTGAGCCCTTTGCTTTTCTGTACTCCGTTGGAAAACCTCCTTTGGGGGGGCTTCTGCTTTTTGCAAATGCTTTCCCACAAGCACATGTGTCACCAGCAACTATTCATGTGGAAAACACACGATGAGTGAAAGATATTAATAGCCCCTAGTCCCACTGGGGACTTCGGTCCTTCAGGACAGCTTCTGCTTTCTCTCTTCCTCTTATGTAGCACCTAGTAAAAATAGAAATATTGGCAACTGTTCTTCCTCCTCTTTTCCACCTACTTTTGTAGCCTCCTGTATACTGAGGAAACAAGAGGCCCATTGAAAGAGTTAGAAATGCAGTGTCAGGGGAGATTACGACCTGTAGCCACCAAAAGGTGTTTCCTGGACCATAATTTGGGGGCTATTCTTATGTGTGTTGTTGATACTCCCCTTGACTTAGATGGACTGAAAACTGAATCTAATGAACTCTGGAAATAGAAGTGTTCCCACTGCAGGTTTTGGTTCCACATCAGCAATAGAGCAGGGGTGGTCAGCCCACGGTATGCAGGTCATAACTGGCACTGGCAGCTGCTGTGTGGCACGCAAGCTCTGGGCACACAGTAAAGAGAGGCACTGGAATGGAAGCAGGGGGGTTGAGCCTGCAGCCATGTGAGGTAGAGTGGGGAAAGGACAGCTGCTGTGAGAGGAGGTATCAAGTGTCACTGCACAGAGCCAAGTTATCCTTTCCTTAGTCCTGCAGCTGCTGCCAAATTCAGGGCTTTGGATCCTTGCTCACCATACAAAAACACAGTGGTTGCAGAGCCAGAGAAGGGTTTGCCTGCTTCTTGACAGTCTCACCTCTCTGACAGCAGCATCCTGCCCCTGCTCTCCTTTACACAGCCAGAAACTTGAGCCTCTGCCTCCATTCCAGCTCCCCAAGGAGCAAGCTCTATCAGGTACACTTTGGATTGGGGCTGAAAACCAAGTAGCACTTGGAAGGGGTGCAGGACTTGATTTGGGGCACACCTGCAAAAAACTGACCACTGCTGGAGGGTTCAGACATTGATTAGATGTTCTCTCCAAATGTTGAAATATGTGATATTTGGTGACTTGTCCCTATTGTTTCTCATGCAATTCACATTTTGAACATTTTGCCATAGTGCTAGCATGTGAGAGGGATCTGTTTGCATATGTTAAACTCACAAATGCAAGCATTTGTTTCGGTATCTTTGATGGTGGGTTGTTCACTGCTTGTAAAGGTTCCTCCTTGCAGTTGGGGAGGTGTAGGGCCAAAAAGGTCTTGAGGCACAGGGTGAGCCAGTTTTCAGTTTTCAGTTGCAACAGAGTATACCAATGTCTATTATTGCTTTAAAACGGGTGCCAAAGGTCTGGCCCACTGAGCCTTATCATCCAGCCCACAGTACTGACCATGGATTTCAGAGTGGACTCATATGCAGTGAGTGCTGGACTGACCCTGCTCAAGGGCCAGGGCACACTGCATATAGCACTTGGGGCCAGTCCAGAATATACGCTGCATGCAGAGTATGGGACTGGTCTGGGGCACGTGCTGCCTGCAGTGCCTGCTCAAGACTGGATCCACATGCTGGATCCAGCATGTGGTGGCAGTCTGTAGGCCCAGTCTGGCCCATGGGCTGGGTCTGCACCATTCATCCAGCCAGTGGAACCAGCCCTACCCGTGGGCCTGATGAGTTTGACACCCTTGCTTTAAGACAGTGCTGCAGTACAGGTGCGTTTTGCTTCCTGCACACAGGACAGGCATAGTGAGACAATTCCAGGGATTGGCATAGGAAAGGTGACAGGGCAGGTAAAAGGTGGCCAGAAGCACTCACCCTTAACTGATCAAAATTAAATTGTTCGTAATATTCCCTGTGGCTTCTGTTGAAGCAGAGAAAAGCCGTTGTTTGAAGGCCTTCCATGGCCTACTCAAATTAGCTAGCTCCTCATTCATTTAGTGCTCTGTCCTCAGGCGCTCAGCTAGTTGCTAAAGCTGGTAAAAAAAAAAAAAAAGGTGGGGAATATTTTCCATAGATTTTTTTTTTTTGTGAAAACACTCCGTCACTGTTGAAAAATGTTCAACCAGCTCTGCCCATTACCTCCATCATCATGTACGGTGGCTGCATGTCCATTCAGTGCTTTGTGCAGGAGCCAGGTTTAGGCTAGTAGTTTGTCACAGAAATATGTGTAACGAAGTCATAGATGAGCAGTGGCAGATGTTGGTAGAACGTGGCATGGACTGTTCCCTGACTTGTGATGTCTCTGCCTCCCCTGCCACCTGTCTTCCCTTTCCGTTACTGCGTATTCAGCAGTGGCAATACTTAGTGGCAGCAGAATGCAGGAACAAAGTGGGTGTCTCCTCTGAAGAAGAGCCTTTGGGAGCCTGCTAACCCTCCCAAAGGAGTCCAGATACCTCTCTTCAGCCACCTGGGACTGAGGTAGCAGCAGTGACAGATCTTTCAGTGGTCCAGAATTGTATGAGAGGAGGTTGAAAGCCTCACCTTTCCATCAGGAAGCTAGGAACAAGAAACCAGTCAAAAGACCTCTGAAAAAAGCAGGAAGTCACCAAATATATGACCCTCGGGACAAACCACTTGCCATAGTGAAACAATAGTGTAGTGTCACTTCTGCAGTGAATGTTATACAGCGGTTTGCTTCTGAGTGAAGGCAAATTACAGATGACAAATGGTTCTATAAAATGTGCGTGGGCTGTTTGTGTCACAACATCAGGGAGCATGTATAATCTTTCTTGCTAGCATTGCAAGCGCTGAAAACTCCCTGTTCTCTCTGAAAACATGTTCCAATGAAATACAAAACATTATTATAAATAAAACCACCCACCTTATATTAGCAAGTGGTGAACTTTAAAAGGAGCGGAAGCTCAAACCAGGAAATTACCCTAGTCCTGCAAGGCTTTACTGGAGAAGAAACTAACTGAAGAATACCACAGTCCATTGCAAGGAAGATGATCCCTTTGCAGAAGCATTTGCTGATAGTTACCTCCTGGGGGCAGCATTATTGTTTCAGTTAGTTTTAAAGAACAGGAAAAATCCTGGATATTATCTTTAAAAAAATAAATAAGCCATGGATTTGATACTATGGTACTGTACAAACATATCCCCTGCCCTGCAGACCTTACAATCTAAGGCAGACCAGCAAAACAAAGACAAGATGCTGGAAACAGATTGGATAGAGAAGATGTGGGGTTTGTTGAGGGTCAGAATGGAGGGCAGATTGCTTGAAGAGTCAGGTTTGAAGGAAGAGTGTGAAACAATAGAAAAGGGGAGTTGAAAGAAACTATGATGGAGGTTTCAGGCCCCAAGTGGGGAAAGATACAATGGAGAGAGAGGAGTAGGGAGAGGAGAGAAGTAGATTCAGAGAAAAGATTGTCAAAGTTTGTTTTCCTGGAATATCTTGCGTAATCTTCTGTATCAAAAAGTTTCATACAGATGGGCAACTTTTTGATGCTTAGCTCTGGTTTGTGTGGAAGCTTTTAGGTTCTCTTTCCACTTAAATCAATTCTGCTTATGAATGGTGTTTATTAAGGGAGAGTCTAGGCACCAACAGATATCACAGCCAAATCATGCTAGACATTGTGCAGATTAGTAGAACAGTCCCTGCGTCAAAGAGCTTGTCTTTATAGACAGAAGATTCAGTGGGTAGAGGAAAGGGACATAAGAAGAGAGGGATCTGTGAAATGGCACATTATCTGTATCCCTACAGAAAAATCTGCCTCTCTTTCAAAATCTTGGCTCTCCCATCATGTAGCTGAATTCATGAAGATTTTTTTTAAGATGATAACTTTTTTGTTGGCTTCTATGGCTGGAAACAAATTATATTTTCCATTACTACTGAGATATATAATAGTTGAATCAGCACATTAGTATGACAAGTATTTCAAACAATACCGTGCTCACTTTCTAAACAAAGTCAGATTATTTAGAGAAAAACGTATTATGTGGATTCTGTACCCCTTCATCTTTAAAAAATGCTGTCCACCACACACACACACCCTGCTCCCCCTTCTTCCCCCCCCAAAGGAAAGAGCTCTTTATTGTTTTAAAATAGTTGCTAGGCTTCCTATTTTGTGCCCTCTGGCATGAAGTTAAATGGGTGATAACGTCCTTTAACAAATCATTTACTGCCTAAGAACTGTAGGCATATCAATCAAACAAAATGGATCAAAAACGGATCAAATATTCTATCTTGTACACCAGCACTGAAGTTGGATTTTGAAGCACAACCTGCATGCTATGGACTTGTTTTTTTTATGTGGTCTGTAAAAAACCGTGGTTAGCTAACCAGTGTTTTTCAGAATCTAGGTGGAGAAGGTTTACCAGATTCCACACTTCTTTGAAAATGACCTGTTCTCCAGTAACAGCTTTTCATAGATTTCATAGATTTCATAGACATTTGGGCTGGAAGGGACCCTGGAGGATCGAGTCCAGCCCCCTGCCCCATGGGCAGGAAGTCAGCAGGGATCATAGGATCCCAGCAAGATAAGCATCCAAATGTGTCTTGAAGACCTCTAGACCTCTGGCGGCAGTGTATTTCAGTCTATTCCAAAGCTTGGGGGCTCGGACAGTAAAGAAGTTCTTCCTTATGTCCAGCTGAAGAGGTCGTGGTGGAGTTTGTGACCGCTCAATCTTGTCATCCCTTGGGGCGCTCTGGTGAACAAATGTTCCCCCAGATCCTGGTGAACACCCCTGATAAACTTATAGGTGGCCACCAGATCACCCCTGAGCCTGCGCTTTTCTAGGCTGAAGAGTCCCATAGCTCTCAGGCTCTCATCATAAGGTCTCTTTTCCTGACCTCTGATCATGTGCGTGGCTCGTCTCTGGACCCTCTTAAGCTTTTCCACATCCTCTTTGAATTGTGGAGCCCAAAACTGGATGCAGTACTCCAGCTGTGGCCTCACCAAGGCCGAGTACAACAGGAGAATGACATCCTGGGACTTGCTTGAGAAGCATCTATGGATGCAAGCTAGCGTTTTTCTTGGTTTACTAGCTGCAGCATCACACTGAAGGCTTATGTTCATCTTGTGG
>NW_017729028.1:22390471-22391723 GCF_001723915.1 Gavialis gangeticus | reverse complement strand
TTGGCCAGTCTGCTTCTGACACCAATGTCCACATCATTGATGAAGATGTTAAACAGTATAGGCCCTAGGACAGAGCCTTGAGGGACCCCACTGGTGATCACACACCAAGACAACTGGCTTCCGTCAACCACCACCCTCCAGGTCCTACCACGGAGTCAATTCCCCAGCCAGCGGATTGTGGTGAAGTTGAGGCCGCAGTTAGCCAGTTTTGCCAAGAGGTGATCATGGGATATCAGTTCGAAGGCTTTTTTAGTCAAGATATACGACGTCAATCTCTTCCCCCTTGTCCAGGTGATAGGTCACCTGGTCATAAAAGGAAATGAGATTGGTCAAGCAAGACCTACCCGCATAAAAAAACCCCCAAAAAACTCCATTAAACTCACTTTAGGCCATGTATCCTTGCCACCTTAGGACAGTGTGGTAAGCATGTTAGCTTCTGTGATTTAAAAGTAAGATTAATGTTAGATTCTAGAAAGTCAAGAATTTCAGACAGCCAGAATAACAAAGCAGATTAACAGGCAGTTCTGCATACCAGTGCCCTCTCCAGTGCAGCACCTGGGGGTGGCCTTTTCATTTTCAGTCCTGAGTCATGGGTTCTGTGTCTGAACTCGGCTGTGAGCATACACGGCTAGTATTTATCCAGTGACTGTGGTTTTTCCTTGTGACCATTGGTTTTTCTCATGGCACTGCCAAATTATTTAGTTGTTTTAGGGCAGTGGAGATGAATTAGATCAGCTAAGGAAAGTTGGATTTTGAAAATGCCAACCTTAATATAGTGAACAGGAGAAGAAAAGGAATATGTCCTGCAGTTATGGTGACAGATGGGTGATCTGCACTGTAGAACTCACAATATAAGGCCCTGGGTGTAAACAGTGCACTTGTTCAAGTTGGGGAGGAGCAGACAGAGAGAGCTCTTATAAGAACACTTAAGCAATACCAGTACTCAAGGAAAGCTCCAAACAGTGCATAAAGCTATTCTTTCCCAGGTCTTCCAAACGATTCATAGATGCTAGGGTCAGAAGGGACCTCACCAGATCATCGAGTCCAACCTCCTACTTAGGCAGGAAAGAGTGCTGGGGTCAGATGACCCCAGCCAGATGCCTATCCAGCCTTCTCTTAAAGACCCTCAAGGTAAAGGAGAGCACCACCTCCCTTGGAAGCCCATTCCAAATTTTGGCCACCCTCACCATGAAGAAGTTTTTCCTGATGTCTAGCCTAAATCTGCTCTCTGTCAGTTTGTGACCATTGTTCC
>NW_017729028.1:22373721-22385471 GCF_001723915.1 Gavialis gangeticus | reverse complement strand
TTGCTCCTTGTTACCCCAAGAAGTGCCCTGGTGAACAGAGCATCTCCAATCCCTTGCTGCGTCCCCCTAATTAATTTGTAGGTGGCCACAAGATCACATCTCAGCCTTCTCTTGCGGAGACTGAAGAGGTCCAGGTCTCTCAGTCTCTCCTGTAAGCTCCTAGCCATTCAAGTGGCCCTCCTCTAGACCCTCTTGAGTCTATCAACATCCTTCTTGAAGACAGCGCCCAAAACTGGATGCAGTACTCCAACTGCAGTCTGACCAATGCTGCACGGAGGGGAAGTATCACATCCTTGGATCTACTTGTCATGCATCTGCTGATGCATGATAAAGTGCTGTTAGCTTTGCTGATGACTCAGACAGCCAGGCATCAGCACAGCACTGGGGGTTGCAGTTTTGACTGGCATGGTTTCCTCAAATTTAAGTTTTCTCCTTAAGCTTTTATACCTCTTATGTATATTCCATATATGGTCATGCTGTAGATCCTCACCCATTAATTACCTTTAAAAATCGGTCTGTCACCCTGAGCCTTACCTGACTTCCCACCTACAGAGCGATTTGTGGGCTTGCTGTGCTTCTCTGTTCTGTCCTATTTTTCTGTGTTCTACAGCTGTCTACATTTTGTTTTGCCTGCAACAGTTGTTTCCAATGCCTCTGTGCTCATTGCTTGCAGCTAATGGTGTCCCTTAAAAAAAATGACACCAGTTATGTGAAGGCAGCTTGCAGGCCTATAAGTGGGTCCCAGTAATTGGAATATGGCCCTCTTTACCCAGGACAGCCCCTTGCTTGCCCTGCAGAGGTGGCATGGGTGAAAAGATTAGCTCTCTTACCTCTGGTAGTGCCACTGCTAGAGTCCCAACCCTTTCAGCAGCAACAGGAATTCCCACACCCTAACCCTATCCCCTTACACCCTGTGCTAGCCCACTACACCCACTCTGCTGATTGGCAGGGTAGGCAGGACAGGGGTTTGGGTAAAGGTGAGGAAATTTCTGCCACCACTTGAATAGTCTGAGAATTCCCTGGGACCGTTCAAGGGACAGTGCAAGTGCTGCCACCTCTTAGAGAGTCCCAGAGAGACCTGGGAATGTTCAAGGGGTTGGGAACATTGACGTCCCAGGGATTTTCAAGTGGGGATGGCAACAAGGCTCTCTAACAGCTTATGGGAAGGCTGTACTCTCCCTCCAGTACACTCCCTCCCTCCCCCTTGGGAGACCAGGAGATCCCTATATCACCAAGTGTAAGTGTACAGGCATCATATTTGGTGCTAGAAAACTTCACCCTCTGGCAAATTTGCTATTTAACCAGCTAACAGTTTGTGGTGGCATCTCTATGTTTTTCCTACCCCAAACTGCTTGAATACATCTACACTTACTTTCTGTGCTAAGAAAAGGACATATTTCCTTACACAGATGTAACACCTGCCTGTGGCCTGAGGTGAATGTAGAAGTAGATGTCTGACTTCAAATAAGGATCTACAGGTCTTAAGAACTTGAGACCTGCTCCCTCAGTAGGAAGGCCAAGGTCTCACTGGCTGTTTCATGACCAAATGAGGTTAAGTTCAGCACAGTCAAAGATTTGCTTTTTCTCTTTAATAAAAGCACATTAAAACCAAAGGCTATTTCAGCTAATAATAATAACAGTGCTCATGGGGTTTTTGAGCACCTGGTATTTTAAAATTCAAATATTTACAGAATTGTAATGTGATGGATGAGTTAATGAGAGAAGTGTCTCCAGTCTGTTGATTTTTCTTTTGTTATGTTTTTCTTTTGTTATGTGGAATAAAGCCCATGGTTTTGGAGCATAAGCACAATGAACTGCTTCTACAGTTACGGAACAACTTGGCTTTTCTTTGACATTCTAGCCGTTGGCCAAAGGCTGTCCTTTGCATAGTAAAGATGATTACTTAATCTCTGTTAGAGGCCACGAGTAAATAAATACAGTAAGGGGAGAAATGTTAGTCCTGCTGAACTCAACAGGAGTTTTTGACCCTCCTCAGAAACATCCACTGGCACAAAAGAAAATTATGGGTTAGTGGAGAAGATACAAGCAGCAAATTAAAAAGAACATTGCAGGGATCAAAAATACCTGCTAAACACACTGATGTTATCTAAAACCCAAATCTAAGGCTTCAGGAACAGTCCACCTGTGGAGTGTAGGAGAATGTGTAGAGGGATAGAATAGAAAGGAAACCCTAGCCTGTCTCTCCCAAAGCAGAGGAGTAGTAGTAAAGCTGCCTTACCAAACCCATTCAAACCATGGACAGCCCAACTCTCCAGGGACAACCAGAGAATTCACACATGAATCTCCTAGTTTGGACCCTCATGTTAGATGCATCTGCACTTGGTTCCTCTATATTTTTGTTGGGCACCTACTGCAGAACAGACTTGCTACAGCACAGTGAGAAGCACCTAACCAATCAAGTCCATCCCAGTGGATGGCAGAGCTGACCTGTCCTGTTGCAAAGGGGGTCTTTGCAGCCTTTAAATTCATCAGCTTCAGAATAATTAATTCTTTTTATTCCTTAAAATTGTTACAGGGCTTGTCTGCCAGGGGAAATGGCCCAGGATAGCTATTCCGCACTATCTCTGTATTTGGCTACTCTTACAGCATGTTATGAGTGCTTTTGTGCAGTTTATTTTCATCTACTTTGCAAGTGGATTAAGTTAAACTGCAAAAAAGGCAGAATAAGCATATCCACAAAGGGAACTAGTGTAGAAGAACTGTGACTAGTTCACACTGGGCATGTCTACACACACTATTAATGCTATAAAGGCTTATTGCTCAATAAAATACTGTGCAGTAAGCCTTCGCTGGGAGCACATCTACACATGCTTCCTGTTGGGAGTAAATTTGCTCCCATTGGGAGCAGCCCAGTACAGGGATGCTCCTATCCTGTTCTGGTCCCTTGCAGCAGCCAGTGGTAGCTCCAGGCTCCCCCAGGGTACTTGAGCGGGGGCTGAGAGGGAGCACAGGGGCTAGCCCCAATGTGCACAGGGCCAGAAGAGCTCTTCTGGCTACAGCAGCAGCTGTCTCCTGGCCCCAGACACATTGTGGGAGGTCCTGATGTACATGGAGCTGGGAGACAGCTACTGCTACAGAGCTCTCTTGGCCCTGTGAACATGGGGACAAGCCCTGTGCCCAGTGGGGCTTCCCTGCACAGCCAAGGGGCTGGCCAGAGATTTCCACACCCAGCTGGTGGCTGCCTGAGAGCTGCCCCAGAAACAGGACAGCTCCTGGTGAGCCATCAGCTATGCAGGGAAACAGAGAGCTCCCCAGTCCCCATGGGGAGCCGGGAGCTGAGCAGTGCTTGGATGGGGAGAGCAGAGAGCTACCCCATCCTGGCATTAGGATTAGTGGACTGCACAGTAAAGCATCTCATATAGACATGCCCATGGTAGAAAATTTGTCAGTAGCTTCCCCGTTAGACTAGCTATTAGGACAAGGTGGGCATGTCTACACAACATATTAATGTGCATTAGCCTAATTTAATGCATGTTACAGGCATGTGTTTACGTGTGTGTCCTGAATGTGCATGCAAATGCAGGTATCAAAGTTAGGCATAATTAGTTAAAGCGGCTTAACGCACATGTAGCTGTGACCCGGCACTAACTTTAGTCCTGGATCTGCCCAGCCACAAGGGACACATGGCAGGGCTGCAGGGACTTGGCACTAACTTTAGCGCACTAACTTTAGTGCCAAGTCTCTGCACGTGTAGAAACCTGCTAAAAACCTGCTAATGCTGAATACACATTAGCTTAATGCATATTAAACTTAGTTGTGCTTAAATGTATGTGTAGACGTGCCCAGTATTTCATGAACACACATTGACCTCTTTACCACTAGAATCAGTGGGAAAGTTACCATTGACTTCACGAGTTGCAAATTGGAGCAATTGCATTTTATCTGACCCTAAAATCACAAGCTAATGCCCATGGATGTCAACAGGCATGTTTTGCCTTATTTTGAATATTATTTGAATAAAAAATAGAAAAATGTTGCAGTAAAAAGTCACAGTGCATATGCATTTACAAATAAGGGCATGTATAACTAAGCCACTCTGAATTGCAGCTGTATATGGAACTCATCATGATGAAGCATGATAGGTGAGGAATAGGCCTGAGTGGAAATGTCTCTTTTAGCTCATGAAAATATTTAAGGTGTTGAAATTTTTTTTCCTATTACAAATTGGGGATAAAAAGTCAAAAGCTCAATTTTTCATGGATTAAGAATCTTGAAGAAAATGATTGAGAACACTCACATAACTGTAAAGTGTTTAAATTTAGGTCCTTCTAAATTCCCCCGCTCCCCTCCCCCATATACTATCATACAATTTTAGTTTAAAAACAATTCTGTATCAATAACTGGAATCTTCAATTTTGATTATTTCAAATTTTTTTCAAAACTCTTTCAGAGGTAAATGAATGGAAACCAAACTTTTCCCATGACAAATGTTCTAGCAAGTCAATGGTTTTCAGCAAAAGAACATTTTGTTGAAAAAATCCCAAGAACCTTTCCTGAGAAGTCACACATAAATTTGTATTTCTTTTTCTTTACTTAGGGTTGAAGAGGATTTAGAGAAGATTTTGAAAATCAGTTCCAAACCAAAGCCAAAGGTGCCAGCCAAACCCACATTACCTAAGAAGCCAATAATCACCACTCAGAACAATGTTAGTTCAGTCCCACCAACAAAACCAAAAGACGACAAAATTCAAGCCATGAACGAGGTGGACATTCTCCAGTACATTCAAGAAAATGAATCCATCAGCAATCAAGACATGAGTCTTTTTTGAAGCATTATATATATAATGTATATATACATTATAATGTGTACGTCTATCTGTATGTATGTACGTAAAAGGTAACCAGTACTCTTCCATTGTCACTACATCTGCCAACTTGTCTTGCTTTTAAGAGCAGCACATTTGATTACTTCACAAGCTCCAAGCATTGAAGAATATGTTTTTCAACAGGATGAAATTCTGGCTTGAAGCTGCCTTATATTTTATGGGCTTTTAAAAAATATATAGACAACGATGCAACACTTGAGAGTCTATGTATTATAGTCATGTTATCCTCATACTTATGTAATACAGCTTTAGAGAACTGATTGCTAGAGTGGAAGGGACAGAATGAGGAGTTTACACTCCAGGTGTGCATATAGGCTATGAACAATCCAAGGAACACAGTGCCTTTCTTTCCTTTCTGTAGTTGTATATAAGACATATTTTAGCCAACTGGAAATGTAGTTCCTTTCTCCTTTGTCTATTCTTCAACAGCTTTCCTTCCCTTGCTGTCATTCTGGTGAGTTACAGCCACTTACTGCTTCTGGGGATACGTGAAATTCCCTCTTCCCCCTCTCCACTTTGTAGTTCAGAAGTGCATTAATTCTCCAGGTGGTTGTACTCTTCAGCCAGTTCTTAAAACCACAGGGACAATCACTCCTACCCCTAGTGTTACAGGATACAAGTACACTGTAGCCACATTTACAGGTGTGCTTTCCTGTGGAGTAGACCCATTACCTGTGGAGTAAATTGTTGCCATCTGCATGTGTGATGCTATTAGGCCTCAGTAAACTAATTAACAGTACCATAAGATAGTACTGTTGGAGACAGTAGTGCCTTATGGCAGAGTAATTCATATATGTGTGACTCCTCAGGAAAGCTTCTTGGGAATTTTTCAACAAAATGGGACAAAACTCCTACAGAGTTTATTGCTTTGAATTAATTGCACGTGTAGATGCACCCAGTGTTGTCTTTGGTTATTGGCTATTTACAGAGTTTGAATTACGGGGGAGCTCGGTGGGCTGAGCCCCCCTGTAAGATTTGAAAATCATAACCTGGGGGGGGGTCTCTGATTTTATTAGGGGATCACGATGGGCAGGCCAATATTTTTTGCAGACTCCCCCCTCCCACTCTCTCCTGCAAGAGTCAGAGTAATTAGAACCCTGGCTATTTAGATACAATTTCAAATTCATAGGAGAACTGGTGTCATTGTAAAACACAGTGTGGACACTGCATATCTATGCACAGATTATCAGAACCCTGATGATTAGTATAGGAGCATGGTAAGGAGTTAGTGAATGCTTGAGGATGGCCTATATTAGGCCTGCTTAGGAAGACTAGATGCTCCAGGACCCTTGGGCCCATTTCTGTTGAAACACAGGAGTGGGATGACACTAAATGTTGGTCACTTCAAGTCTGTTTTTTATTTTGATAACCAGGCAGGAGTGACTTTGAGATGCAACACCTACAAAACAATCAGAAAATACCTTGGTGAAATTATAGTGAAAAGTAAGAATCTGACGCAGCATATCACATTTACATGCCCTTCCTTTTCTGTGGCAATACTAGGGGGCTCTTATGGCATGTGCTGGATTATAAATGTGGGTGAGTGTCTATTGTAGCCTACTATTGAATGTATTGCACCAGTGAACTAAACAAGATTGGAGATAGACAGGGTCTCCAGAGGTGAAATGTTAATATATTGAAGCCATATCCCATACTACCCCCTTTTAACTTGCCTTTTAATATAGATCAGAATTAATAAGGAACATATAAAGTACTTAATATATCTATATTTAATAATTATAATGATTTCTAGTAATATTTTCATTTTATGTCAACAGATACTATTATACCATTAGTTTAAATGAACAAATAAAACCTATTAGCTCTAAGTCATGTAAAATAAGTTTCAATGTAATAAAACGTGCTAACCTGCGAGGAATGTTGTTCTTCATTCACACGGGCAAGAGTTTGAGAGATGAGTTGTAATTATCTAAACTGCAACAAATGTTACTTTTCTCTTACATTTTGAAATTCAGCTAAAATTTTGAATATATAAAAAAAATCAAAGCAGAAATGACATGGTAAATATAGGGCTTTACTAAAGCTCTATATAGATATATCTTATTGGATGCGTACATATGTACTACATTTCTAACAGTTAAGGAGACTTAACTTTTTTAAGTTTACAACTGTCAGGGTATACATACATATGTGGAGCAGAGTCAACTTAAATGCAGTGCAAGTTATATTATCTTGGGTTGCATTAGTTAAGTTGACTTAGCTGACAAGATGGCTCCCACCATGTCAAGGCTCTGTACGTGTATATGCTCTGAAGTGGCTTAACTTAAGTTGACTTGGTTAACTCGTGCTGAAACCCAGCTTCTCCATGGTCTTGGTGAAGGTGGATTCTGCTCTGGATGATGAAAACTCCTTCTTCTCAAACAGGGGCCCTTGCTCCGTACCAGAAAGCTCGAATCCATCTGGGACGGTTATGAGCGGCTCTTTCTTCTCCAACAGGTCCTCAAGCTTGTCTGTTCTGTAAATGCCCTGCGGGGCCAGCCCTCCCGACGCCTGCCTCAGCACCTCCTCATCGGGGATGTTCTCCACCTTGGACACCGACTCCTCCAGGAGGTTTAATTGCTTCTGCATGTTCTCTGTCACCTCCAGCAAAGGCTTCTCAGATGACACCCAGTACTTGCGAGATAAATCCATTGCTCCCCACAGCTGTTCCTCTTTGCGTTTCACCTCTTCCTTCTGGCGGCTTTGGCCACTTCCCTGCGTTTCCTTTAGCTCCTTCAGTGCTAGCTTGGCTTTTTCTTTGCTTCTTCTGTAGCCTCTCCAAGCACTCTTCCTGCAGGTGCTTCATTGTTGTCTTGCTGTCTGTTAATTTGAGAAGCTGTTAAAGTGCCCGCTTTCCCATGGGTACCATGCATCACACTCAAGCTTTAGATGGTCTTCATACTGTGGGTGTTTCAAAGCTTGTAGAGAGGTAACCCCCAGTTTGTCCTGTAGCTTGGGGAGCCCATACTGTGAGCAGAGTCCCATGCCGTGAAGTCTGGTCAGAAGTTCTTCCTGAACAGTATCTTTCTGAACCGGATCATCAGGTTTTTCATATTCTCCAGACTTGGCTGTGAAAGGGGAAATCATAGCTTGTGTTACCAGCTTAGCTTATCAGGGAACTCTTCAGTAAACTAAAGCACAAAAAGGAAGCTTATAAGAAGTGTAAACTTGGTCAAATAACTAAGGAGGCTTGTAAGAGGATTGCTTGGGCATGCAGGGATGACATCAGGAAGGCCAAAGTGCAGTTGGAGTTGCAGCAAGCAAAAGACATGAAGGATGGGTTTCAACACTGACAAGTGCAAGGTGATGCACCTGGGGAGGAAGAACCAGCAGCATACCTATAGGCTGGGGGACTCCCTTCTTGTCAGTGCAGAGGCAGAGAGGCGTTGACACCTACACAGTCAAATGGGTCACTCGTTGCCTGGAGGGCCACACCCAAAGAGTGGTGGTGGACGGGTCTTATTCGACCTGGAGGGATGTGGGAAGTGGGGTCCCCCAGAGCTCGGTCCTCGGGCCCGCACTGTTCAACATCTTCATCAGTGACTTGGACGAGGGGGTGAAAAGCACCCTGTTCAAATTCGCAGACACTAACATGTGGGGGGAAGTGGGCACGCTAGAAGGGAGGAATAGGCTACAATCGGACCTGGACAGGTTACAGGGGTGGGCGGATGAGAACAGGATGGGATTCAACACTTACAAGTGCAAGGTGCTGGACCTGAGGAGGAAGAACCAGCACGATACCTATAGTCTGGGGAACTGCCTTCTCGTCAGTGCAGAGGCAGAAAAAGATCTTGGAGTCATCATTGATGCCAAAATGAACATGGGCCTACAGTGTGGGGACATGGTCAGGAAGGCCAGCCGCACCTTGTCATGCATCCACAGATGCGTCTCAAGCAGGTCGAGGGAGGTGATCCTCCCCCTCTATGCGGCACTGGTCAGGCCGCAGCTGGAGTACTGCGTCCAGTTCTGGGCGCCGCACTTCAAGAGGGATGTGGACAACATGGAGAGGGTCCAGAGGAGGGCCACCCGCATGATCAGGGGGCAGCAAAGTAGGCCCTACGAGGAGAGGCTACGAGACCTGAATGTGTTCAGCCTCCACAAGCGAAGGCTGAGGGGGGATCTAGCCTGTTACAAACTAGTCAGGGGGGACCAGCAGACACTGGGGGAGTCCCTGTTCCCCCGAGCACTGCCAGAAGTGACTAGAAATAACGGTCACAAGCTGGCAGAGGGTAAATTCAGACTAGACATCAGGAGGAGCTACTTTCCTGTCAGTGTGGCTAGGATCTGGAACCAACTTCCAAGTGAAGTGGTGCTGGCTCCTACCCTGGGGGTTTTTAAGACAAAGCTAGACAATCACCTTGCTGGGGTCGTTTGACCCCAGCACTCTTTCCTGCCCATGGCAGGGGGTCGGACTTGATGATCTGCCGACCCTACTAACTATGAGACTATGAAAGTCACCGTATTTTAAGTCAGCGTTGTATGTGTCTACACACCAAATGGCACCATGCTGAGACACACTAGGCCCACTCCGTACTTGGTTCATGAACCAGAGATCGGGTATCTACACTACTGTCGTGTGCTTCTTTGACATATCTGAAGGTTCTTTTATTGTTGTTTTCATATCTGTATTCATCTCAGTTTTAATTGTGCTGGCATTTACAGTACCCTTGAGGAATGGGGACATACGGTTGTTGCCATCTTGCAGAAGAGGAGCAAATGACTTACCCAGAGATCAAATGGGAATGGCAAAGCAGGGGATTGTCACTGAATCTCTGGCTAGTATTCTTGCCACTGGTCCATGCATTGTAATGCCTATAGATTGCATTTTGAAAGCTGATGTGGATTTCGGTGATACACAAGCCTGGTGAAGGTCTTTAACTGTAATGAGGAGGCTACAAGGGCAGTTGTTTAGGGATCTTAGAACAAATGCAGAAGGCAGAGGAGACCTATTTTTGTAGTGTACTCTAAGACCAGTTTCTCACAATTTGAAATTTCCTCGTCTGTCCTTTCCAGTTTGCTTTTTTCCTCCTTAGTTCCTGTTGCTTCAGCCATGCAGTCTTTTCCCCCTGGATTACTCTAGTTCCCCCTGAGGGACCTGCCTATGTTATACAGCCTCCAGCTTTACACCTCCACCAAGCATTCATGGGAGGGCTTTAGAGAAAATTGCCTATGCTCTCGAAGAGCAGGGAAGAAAGGGTGTGTGGTACCATAATAGCCACGAGAACATTCCTAAATCTACACATACAGTAACACTACATCTGCTTTAGTGTACTAGGAATTGTCTGTCAAAAGAGGATGACAAATTATCCAATTGGCACAGAGAAAGAAGAGTCATAATTGCAGCCTGTGGTAGATTTTAAGAGATTCTTAAGGTCAGTATTTCACTTCAGAAAATCTGTCTTCTCAATTAGTAGCTGATAGTACAAATGACCACCCATAAATCTCAGCATTGTGCTTTTCCTTTAAAATGCAGATATCCAGCTGCAGTAATATTTATGGGCACTTAAAGGTGAGTTACAACCCCCTAAGAAACAATATGCAAGGCATCATTATTATATGAGAAAAGAACGTCAGGTAAGTGAAGCCCATAAAAAATGAACATTCCCTACCTACAAATGACATTTGAAAACCCATATTGCCTGCTTTGGGATCCAGTTAGCTCAGAGCTTTTCTGCACAATCCCACTATCAACAGTTTTATTAGTTTTCTCTGGAAAAATCTTGAAATGTAGTTAACATCCTGTTAGCTAACAGAGTCTAATCCAGCAGTGGGCAATTGTTTGTAGGGCTGTGCAAAACGGCACCGTTCTGTTTCAACTTGCATTTCGACAGACCAGCGTTTCATTTTGAATTTTGTTTTGATTTGAAACCACTGTTACGTTTTGCTTTGTTGAAACAGTTTCGCTGTTTTCACACTTTCGATGTTTTGCCCATAGACCATAATGGGGAAGCTTGAAACAGCCTATAACTATGTTATTTCTGCTCTGGTTTGGACGCAGCTTGCAGGAATGATAGTCCCTTCTGCGGGCATGAAGCTTGCCGAGTTTCAAGGAGATAGGTGCAGGGATTACAGGGAAACTGCACCTCAAAATCTTGAAAGCAAAACTCAAGTCATGTGTATGTGTTAAGCCACAGCGGAGTCAGAACTGCAGGCTTGCTAGCCCCTGCTGAGGCTGCAAAGCCTGTGAGGTTTCAAGGAGGTACATGCAGGGATTTCTGGGAAACTGCACCTCAAGCTGCTGACAAGCAAAACTCGTGACATGGGTGCATGTGCAACTGCTGTGTCTGTCTTGGGGCACAGGGGGGTGAAAACTGGAGGCCTGCTAGGTCCTGCTGTGGCCATGAAGCCTGCCAGCTGTTGAGGAGATCGGTGCAGGGGGGAGTCTGGCTTCTGGGGCCCTGCACCTCTGGCTGCTGACAGGCAAAACTGGAACACACAGCTCAGTAACTGACCCCAAGGCAGAAAGCAGGGCAGCTCGACCAATGCTGCTTTTTACGCAGTTTTTCCCTCCCTCCCCCAGAGCACTGGGATTGGAAGGGACCTCAGGGAAGGGTGACAGTCACTGGCCAGCTACACAGTCAATAATGAGAGCACTCCTTCCCCCCTCTTCCCCCTCCCTCTCCTTACTTTGGTTTCTATTTCCCTGCAGGCAAGCCCAGCTTGAGCTTCAAAACTTGAAATGTTTTGAAAATTTTGAAACGTTTTGACTTGCCTTGTTTCGTTTTGAGGCTGTTTCGAAGCTCTCTGTTTCATTTCAATTTCTCTGTTTTGAGTTTGAAATGATTCGTAACAGCATTGAAACAAAACTGCCGGTGAAATTTTGCACAACCCTAATTATTTGGGGCCCAGGGCCACATAGGAAGTTTTGATGAGTTGTTGTGGGTTGGGTCATCACTACCTCCT
>NW_017729028.1:22358959-22368721 GCF_001723915.1 Gavialis gangeticus | reverse complement strand
TGGGGGTGAGGAGAGGGAAGGGGGTGCATACAGCAGAGCTCGCCTGGGCAGTGCAGTCCATGACTGCTCCCACAGCCCTCCACATGGAGCCAAGTCCTACCTGGAGCAACCCACACCATGTCCCAGTCCACACCTGTTGGCCTGGCTTGAGCCAGTATATACAGCTTCCAGCGGGTGGCTCCTGCCTAGCACATGGGGCTCCATCTCCAGTTCCCAGCTGCCTTCCACACACTTGGTGGCTCATGTCGGGTGGGCAGAATAAGTGGAAGGCAGCTGGGAGCTGGAGCCAGAGCTCTGCATGCTGGGGCAGGACCTGCCCGACTGAAGCTTCCTCCTTGCCCAGAGCAGTGCGGCAGGTGGAAGAGCTGCCACTGGAGGTGAAGGGAGCTGAGTAGCAGCTGCACTGGGAGCTGTGCTAAATGGCTGGGGCCAGGTGGTGGGCACAGGCTGGAGCGCGTCACAGGCTACCCTAGGTAGGGCTCAGGCCCCTGTGGATCATTGCAAGGACAGTCACAGACTGGATCTAATCAATTGACTGGAACCCCTCCATGGGCAGATCCAATCAGCTTGTGGGCCAAATCTGGCCCGTGACCTATATTTTCCCACCACTGGTCTAACCCCATGTCTATTCACCTCCACTACGCAAGTAAGGACCATCTCTGGGCAGAATATAAGAGGCAGTAGACTTCATTCAAACACTTAGAATAGGTTTTTTTCCATGACCTGATACTATAATAACCATCTGTGTTGCTTTGTAGGCTGTGTTGTTCAGTTTCCTTAGAAGCCATTTGTTGCATGGTACATTACAAACTAACTGAGTGCAGCTATTTAACTTGACACCCATATTATATAATTCAGGAGAATTCTATGGTGCAGGCAATTGGGTATGTAACTCCTTTTGCCCTTCTGCTATAAATCCAAGTCCTGTCCCTAATGAGTTGTAAAGAAAGCTGATTCCTCTACAATATTTACTAGGTGGCCCTTAATGTCTGAGATTTGGTTGTACTCTGAGACTTGGTGCATATCTCTTCATTCCCCAAACACGTACTCCAAATTAATACCCTTTTGACCACATCCCAAAGCAAGCTGCTTTGCAGTCTTCTTCTTGCAGGAGCAGCAATGTTTGTCTTCAATGACACCTTGCTTCAAAATCTATAACAGTGCTCCTCATCCTAATACTTGCCATAACAGAACTGTATGTGTGTGATCTTCAGTAACAAAAATCCGGTGTGGTGCTGCAACACAAACGAATTGATTAGGGAAAGGAAAATCAACCCTTTCACTAATCCAAATAACTGAACAGTACTTGGCCAATTAGAGCAGCATAGATTCATTTCAATACAGATTAACGTCCCAGATTTTCACTAATTAAGCAAACATTTTGAGCTGCTTCCCTTGGCTGTATTCATCAGCTGTGGATTGAAGTTTGTACCCAGTAGCTGTATCCAGATGAGCAGGCGTGTGCACTTACAGCAGCACAAATAGCAGCACAAATTTGTGCTACTACTTTGTGTCTCGGTGCATGCCCCTGCACGTGCATTGTATTGCAGGACAAATTATCCCGCTGTGGGCAAACTGCCCTTGCCCAGCTCTTCCCGGGTCCCAGCATGCTGGAGCAGCCGGGGCACAAGTGGAGGAGTGGAGATACTCTGGCTGGCAGCCACTAGAGTATGTCCCTGGAGGACTGTGCCTCTGCTTGTTCGAGCACACTATTGTAGCATACTCTGTGGCACTTTTTTCCCAGTACTTTTTTTGTTACTGGGAAATCCCAGTAGCAAATTTTGCTCCTGCACTGAAAATTTGCAGTGTGGACACATTTTAACATTCCACGCATGTGGTTTGTGGTGCCATAAAGAGTGGCCAGTGGTGCAAACTACAAGTGCAATTAAGCCAGAGCAATAAACTCCAGCACAATTGGTGCCAGAAAAAACTGCTCCTGGGTAAAGCATTTACACATACATCTGGAACTGCAACAATTTGAGCTGAGGCATAGCAGCCCCTGGCTGGCAGGTGTTCTGGGGGGTCAGGCCCAGGCTTCAGGTGGTGGCATTGGGCTGCAGAAGGGCTGACTGGGCCAAGAGGATGCTCCAGTGTGGGGCTAGCCAGCTGGCAGCCCCCACAATTTAGCACCCTTATGCGCCAGCCAGCCCTTGTCACCATCTACCCATGCATTTGATTATACATAATTACTCTGCCATAAGATACTACTGTCCCCAACAGTACTACCTTACAGCAGAATTAATTAATCTACTGCACCCTAATACTGGCAGAAATACACGTAGACTATGACACTTTACTGCAGAACTAATTAGCTACAGTAATTCTACAGTAAAGTGCATGTGTAGATGCATCCAGTTATAGCTATATCACTTAAAGAAATCAACACGTTTCTCCCTCCCCACCATAAACAAATCTTCCAGCTCAGCAGCAACCGAGGGACCAAACGAAGGGTTTCCAATCTGTATTGTCCTGACTTGGTGGCTTTTGTGCACCTTTTTTATTCAAATTATTCCTCCCCATGTCCATCCAATTTTTTCTCAGTTATCTTATACTTTTTTGTTCTGATATATGTTTCTATGTATTGAACTGAATGAAGAACAATACGAGAACTAGAAAGGTCACGTAAGTACAAATAAGGGGGGAAAAATCTGTGCTTTTATTTCTAAGGAAACAATTGCAAAGGAAACCACTAGTCAAATTCACCACTGCCAGGAAGTATAGAAATCACAGAAATTACATCGGGGACTAATTTAGTCACAGATATTTAGTGTTCAACTTGTATTCATTATATATCCAAAACTCATAATGAAGCCACAGGGGATTTGTGTGTGGAAGGCATATACATTTGGTTCTGAAATGGCACCCTTTCCTAATTATGGTGTTAGCTAACTTCTATGTAAGTTGCAGAGCCGCAGTTCTCTATAAATAAATACCATATTTGCTCACATACAGTGCACTCTTTGCCAAAATTCATCTGCTGGAAATTAGGGTGCTCATTATAATCAAGAAAATATGGTAATAGCAGTTTCTGCCACTTAAGCCTTTGTCAGGGGAAGGTGAAAGTAAAATTGCAGATGCTGCATGCAGGATTCCCTAGCTGCAGCTGCGGGCACTAAGGCAGGGCGAAATTCACTGCCAGTTTTGTTTCAAGGCTGTTTCGAGGTCGAAACAGCAAAATCGAAATGAAACAGATATGGTCGAAACAGTCTTGAAACCAAACAAGGCAAGCTGCGGACAAGCAAAACTCATGACATGGGTGACACTGTGTGCGTTAAGGTGCAGCAGGGTGAAAGCTGTGGGCCTGCTAGGCCCTGCTGCGGCCACTAAGCCTGCCAGCTGTCAAGGAGATGGGTGCAGCGCGGTTCTGGGGCCCTGAACCTCTGGTTGCTGACAGGCAAAACTCATGACATGGGTGTTTGTGCAACTGCTGCCTCTCATCAGGCAGCAGGACTGAAGATCCCCCATCACTTTTCCCCACAGACCTGGGGGTAATAATTGACTACAGTATGAACATGAGCCGGCAGTGCGATGCTGTAACCAGCAGGGCCAACAAGACGCTAGCATGCATCAATTGATGCACCTCCAGCAAAACCATTGAAAGAAGTGATTCTCCTGCTCTACTCGGCTCTTCTCAGCACTGGTGAGATCGCAGCTGGAGTACTGCGTCCAGTTCTTGGCTCCACACCTTAACAAGGAGGTAGTAAAGCTTGAGAGAGTCCAGAGAAGGGCTACCTATATGATCAGAGACTTGCACGGGAAGCCATACGAGCAAAGGCTGAGGGACCTGGCACTCTTCAGCCTGAAAAAGAGAAGGCTGAGAGGGGACTTGGTAACAGCTTCCCGCTACATCAGAAGTGTACATCTAGGGCTTGGTGAACAACTTCACCCTTGGGGAAAACTAGGAGTAATGGTCACAGTCTGGACACCCTAGTTGTGAAGTAGGTTTTCCTAATTTTGAGCCTGAAATGAGCCTGTAACGATCTTCCACGAATTTGTTACCATTACTCCTAGTTTTCCCCAAGGGTGCCCTGGTGAAAGTTTCCCTTGAAAGTAAATACAAGTTTTGGCTACTAAGTACTTTTGGGCCTAATCCAAGAATTAGATTTTCCAAAGGAATCCTGGCCTGATTTTCATAGAATCATAGAAGATGAGGGTTGGAGGGGACCTCAGGAAGTCATTTAGTCCAGCCCCCTGCTCAAAGCAGGACCATCCCCAGCTAGATCATCCCAGCCAAGGCTTTGTGTAGCCGAGTCTTAAAAAATTCCAAGGATGGAGAGTCCACAGCCTTTCTGGGTAACCTGTTCCAGTGTTTTACTTCCCTCCTAGTGTGAAAATATCTAACCTAAACTTCCCTTGCTGCAAAAAGCTCCTTTTGAAATCAATAGTAAGAGTTGGGTTGATTTCAGTGAAAGAAGCCCAGTCCTATCTGTAATGATAGGATGAGAAACTACCAAAGATATTTAGCTAGGAGGTGTGAATAACACATTTCAAAAGTAGCCACCTACCCCTCCACCTTATTACAACAAATGTTATAGTCTCTGGGGACTGACAGAAGTGACGCTTTGGCATGCAATTGGCCCCCTGAAAGCACCCTACAGCCATGCCTTGACAGAAGTGCATGGCTGCAGAGCACTTTAAAAAGTTCCCCATTGTGCAGCAAAGTAACCCTCATATAATGAAGGTTCAGATGAAGGTGCTCCAAAGCAAGACTTCTTCATTAACTTCTGTCAGTCGCTGCACACAAGCATGGCTGGGATAATGTAGCCCCACCCCCCGGTGTTGTCTGCATGATGGGAGGAGGAGAAGGGATGGGGAGGGAGCTGCAGACTGGGGTTTGCCCAGCCTGCCCTTGGGGGGAGGGCACGTGAACATCTGTTGGGTCAGGGGCATTGCTGTATCTCATGGCACTTGCTGTGAAGCTGTGGAGCTGCACATCTGTCAGTGCCCTCTGTGTCTGACAAATTCCAACCTAGTAACCCTAAAACAGAAGATCTGAGATCAAGGAATGTCCATTTTCAATGGGATAATCAAGGACTCAGGTGTCTGAGGTTTTTCAATAAGATGCAGTAATTCCCGAGGACCGCAGTAATAAAACAAAGCAATAAACCCAAGGGTAGCATATGATATTGCCTGTTAAGAAGTGGAAGGCCATCTGATGCATTTGTCTGTTGAGGCTAGAATGGACAAGTACCTGTAGTAGCGTATTTCATCCAACTAAATCAGGCCAGTACCCAAAACATAAAACCACCCTAACATGTTAGCAAAAATCTGGGGGGTAGATTCTCAGCTAGTGTAAATTGGCAAAACGTAACTGAAGTCAATTATTGCAGGCTGTTTTGTATCACCTGCCTACTTTATTAAGAAAGACTTGTAGAAAATGTATCTGATTGTTAAAAAATATCTTTTAGATCATTAGAAGCTTAGTGGTTGCTGGTGAATTTGGCATGCTATAAATTAATTGGACTTGACAATGCATTCCTAGCCTGATAATCTTTGAGACTGTCTCTGCTAATGATGACAAGATATGCCTTGCGGAAGACATCTTTCTCACTTGCCTACAGTATTTCAAAACCAGCAACTTCCCTTTAAAGACTAAGTTTGGGATCATGAAATGAATGCAGCCTTACATGTTTCTGTTGTAAGATATGCTAAATCTTCTTTTAAATCTTGGTGGGGGAGGGGGTTAATCGTTCACAAAGCCATTATGGATCTGTATTTACTCAAACTTCACTTCCCCCACTTGTCCTATACTTATGTGTGTGGTTCAAGTTTGCCATGGGAAATGAAGCGTAATGTTCCCAAATTCCCATATTTTTTTTTAATAAATTATTTTGTTTGGGGTAATTATTAATGCAGTGATTTCACCTCAGAAGAGCTTATGATGATGTCCCAATATAAGAAATATGGACAAAAATAATCACTTATTTACAAATGCCAATGATCTCAGCTAGACTTGGCTTCTGTGGTCTATTTCCCTTTTTTTTTCCTGAGCTTTGGTCTTTTCTTCTTTTGCCCTTTTACTTCACAAGAAGTCCAAGGAAAGAGTTTGCTGTGCCAAAAAATCACTGGTTGACTCTGGTCAAAATGCTTTACCTAGAAGCAAAGTCCTTGAAATGGGGAATGGCATGACAGCTTACTTTTCTTCAACACGTAGGTCAGATAAAGCAAGCCCCTTCTGTGCTGGTAAAATGAACACAAGCTTGGCTCTCAGCAAAGTGGGAGTTTCAGTTTTTAAAGTGTGAGGTTGTCCTTTTGGAGAAAAAGGAGTAAGGACCTGATCCACGAAGGCAGAGAGTAGAATTGTCCACACCGTGTTTGGTGCATGGGGAGAGTTAGACATGTAGGAGTGGGCTTCCCAATGGGCAATGCACTGCACTGGGGAACATCCAAGTTAACCAATAGGAAAGACCAGCCGGGTTGAAATCCCACCACTCCCCACCATTTAGCTGTCTGCCCACAACCCTGACAGGCACCTACATGAGTTTGAGAGTCACGGTCTGGAGCCCACTCCACTCACCTCTGGATATGAACAGTTGTCTTATCTATGCCCTGGGGCAGATCCAGGGGGGTGCAGTGGTGTGGCCACACACCGCCTTCCTAACCGTGTTCCCCTCCCTTCCCCCCTGTGCTCAAAGGCACATGTCCCCCTGACCTCCACCTACTACTGGGACAACAAAAGGGGGCAAGTGGAGCTCTGCAGCCTGGCTGCATGGGGACTGCGCTTAGCCCAGGAGTGTGGCAGCAGTGGCAGGAGGCAGACTTACTCCTCCTGCCTGTCTGCTCCCCTGTGCATTCTCTGCCAGCCCAGGCACGGGCCCAGGGAGGAGGAATGTGCCCCTTGCCCAGTGCGTGCAGCATCCATGCACCCTAGTTGTAGTAAGCAGGAGCCCGTCTCAGTCCCAGGACAGCAGCAGGTAGTAGAAGACAGTGGCACTACCTGGCAGTGGCAGGTAGCAGAGAGTCAGAGATGAGAGGGGAAGGGGCAGAGACGGGATGGAAGTGGGGGATGTGTCTGAGCAAGGAGGGGAGGAGGCAGTTGCTTACCTTCCCTGGCACTTAAGTGCTCAGGTGCTCCTGCAGTGCTGGTTGCCTGCCACCCTGGGGGGGAGTAGAGGGCAGAGGCTGGGAGCAGGGATGCAGCCACCCCTGCAGCACCGGCCCCTTCAGCTGTAACCCTGTGTGGAAAATCCTGGATCCATTTCTGTCTATACCGATAAATATTTTTTAAAAATGACTGTGGGAGGTGAAGGTGGAACAGACTAGTGTGTGGAGCAGTTCATAGGTGAGGGATGGAGATTCTGGGCCCTCTTCAGACCGAGGAGGTTCAAGTTCATGTCTCGAACTTCTCAAGAACGTGTCCTAACCACTGGAGAGAGACAAGGCTGGGGACAGGACCACTCAATCTTAACCATTCACTCTATAGATGGGGATGCCTTACTGAGCCAGGTATTTATTGAAGAAGGAAAAATCCACAAAGGGAAGGAAGCTCTTATCGAGGGGGGCACTTTAGTTCTGTATTTTAAAAAGCTTCTTGCAGGCCCGTGAAGAGACGAACAGATATACATTGGCCAAGATAATTCTGACAGAGGTTTCCATCCTGTAGACTACATCATCAAACAAGTGATGAGTTGAATATGTTGATACCGACCCATTTTAATTACTCCATTAACTTGACTTAGCCTCCAAGCTGGTGACCTACCAATGGCCCATGCCTGCCAGCGCTTCATATGGCAACTGCACTACGAAGTCTGTACTGTTCACATCTAACACTGCTTCTTTAACCCGTTTCTGTTTTCTAAGCTATTCTTCCTTCTGTTTGTCCCAGTCAAAAAATAACCAGTCAGGGTTTTATAATGATATCAGACTAATTGTGTGGGTTTGTATTTAATGCTGTGCCTTTTGCTCTATGCTATTTCTAGCTAATTAGTAACTGCATGTAAAAAATGTGTGTTTCATGGCTGACCCACTTCTCAGATAAGAAGAAGAGTGTAAGGAAAGGAAGAGCCTCTTCCTTGGAAGAACTGTATTTTTATAATAATTCCTTGTGGTTCTGGGCTAGAAGGGACTACAGAATGACAATGCTACAGCACCCTTGGAAAGCAAATATATTGTTCTTATTTGAATTGCAATAGCATTGGCCATGGGTGGGGCATTGTACAAACATCTAGAAAGGGAAGGAGAGTATGATCTAAATGACAAGGAAAAGGATGGGAGGCAGGAAGTGCTGTTATCTCCATTTTACACATGGGAAACTGAGGCACAGAAGGCGAAGGGTCATAGCCAATAGGGAACACTGCCCACAAGAGTGTTCCTTAAAGCCTCCTCTTGTCCTTAATGCCTCAGGGTGAGGCCTCCCTACTCTTGGGAACCAGAGCCCTCTCCAAGGGGTTAGGACTGTAGATGTAGAAGGGATAGTTGCTCAGGCTGCCCTTGCTGGAGGGCTCCTGAGTGTTGCTCCCACACCCCTCAGGGCAGGGCCGCTGTGATGGGACACAGCTTGTGCACACCCAGTTCAGTCCCACAGGGCACCCAGGACATGAAAGACCTCATTCAAATCTTTCCTCTACCCAAGGAGATGCAAGTCCACATCTCACACCTCCCTAACACCACCATAGGCTGCCTGGGGTCAGGAGGCATTCTCAGTCCCTCCTTGGAGGCTGTTCCTTTTTTGCCTGATGTATTTAAAGCTTCACTTGAACTACATCAGGAAGGGGGTAAGAATGAGAGACAGCTTAAAGCTGCTTAATGTTGCCAGTTAAAAAGGGAGGAGAAGCATAGTTTCATAGTTTCATAGATGTTAGGGTCGGAAGATCATCGAGTCCGAACCACTGCTCTGGACAGGAATGAGTGCTGGGGTCAGATGACCCCAGCCAGGTGCCTGTCCGATCTCCTTTTAAATTGGTCCAAAGAAGGGGACAGCACCACCTCCCTTGGAAGCAAGCTCATCCAGGGCTCAGAGAACAGGGAGAAAAAGGGGGGTCATGGGGTATGCCTACCACTGGGGCCGGGTGGGTTGGAAAGGGAGAACAGACAGACAGACATGGGACAGAGGGAGGGAAGGCTTTCCTGTAGCAGCATCAGCTCCATAGAGCACCAGCAGCCCTGTAGCTTAGCTCTGCGAACTGATACCTCATTTGCTCCCACCTCCCCCTCCCCTCTGCACCCCCATACATACATGCTGGGCATAAAACTGCAAGGCTCCTGGGGAGAAAACTCCATTCCCCTCGCCACCGTTCCCCTATACAATGCAGCAATGTCCTACCCATCTCTTATGGATGGGCAGGAGCTATGCAGAGCTGCCACTCCTGTGGCAAAGACTCCCAATGGGGCGGATCTTGGCACCTTCTCACCATTGATGCCCAGGAGGGTGCCCACTTTGGCCCACCCTAGGAGCATATAGCAGAGCCAGGAAAACAAATCAGAGCAGTTTCTGATCTGAATTATGAACCTCTGAGGTTACATGAAACGAAATACCATATTTACTTGAATCTAAGTTGCCCCCCCAGCATGAAAAAGCCCCTCTTCTTAGATTCACATACTGAGTGTGTGGGTGTGGGGGTGTGTGTGTGTGGGGGGGGGGCAGCTGCTTTGGCTCTGACTGTGGCCCTGAGCCCAGGATGGTGCCAGAGTCAAATCACAGCTGTCTCCTGTCCCCCTCTGCTTGGCTTCTTCAGCTTCTGCCCCCCGCCTGCCCCCACCCCTCTTACTGCCAGGTGCAGCTCGACTCCAGCTCAGGCTGGCTTCCCTCCCGGGCACAGAGCA
>NW_017729028.1:22351592-22353959 GCF_001723915.1 Gavialis gangeticus | reverse complement strand
TGCCAGAGTCAAATCACAGCTGTCTCCTGTCCCCCTCTGCTTGGCTTCTTCAGCTTCTGCCCCCCGCCTGCCCCCACCCCTCTTACTGCCAGGTGCAGCTCGACTCCAGCTCAGGCTGGCTTCCCTCCCGGGCACAGAGCACTTGGAAACGCCATCTCCTGCCCAGCCAATCCATGGTGCCAACACTGCTGCATGCCCTGGCAAGGGCTGTGCTTCCACCCATGTGCGGTGCTTTTGGGGAGGAAATAGAGCCCAATCAGCATCCGATAGGAAGTGGGGAGGGGAAAGAGGCAGAGACTGGGAAATGAGGGAGGAAGAGACTGGGCAGTGTGGTGGGGGGAAGAGGCGGCAACTGGGGAGTAGAGGGAAAGGCGTAAACTGTAGGGGCTGGGGTGGGAGGGTGCCAATGGCAGGGAGGCAGGAAGGCTGGAGGGGGAAGAAGTGGGAGCCAGATGGCAAGGGGGCTGCCTGACCTCCCCAGCCACCCAAGCCCCTTAGCCGCTGCTTTCCCTGCTATAGCAGTGGGGGTAGGGAACAAATTCAAGACAACCCTCTGTTACTTGAAAGTTATAACAATTTTATAAATTTTCTATATATAAAATCTAATTACTGGGGGGTATCTTAGGTTTGAGAAAATATGGTACAAAATGGGTTTGTATTTTTCATGTTGTTTTCTGCTTCATTATAATATACAAAAGGTATAGATGACCTGAAATATTTTCCCCCTCAAATTTTTATCTATATCTTTTGCCTCTTTCTTCCGTTAGTAATTCAGGAAGATTCGATGGCCACTGGGCATCACCATTAGCATCATGAAAGATGAGAAATGATAGGACACGGGCTTATTCATACTGCTATAGGTCTACAGTGGGTTTGCAGCAAAACCTATTTAATTCCAACGTGTTTAATGATGCATGGGAGAAAAGATGTCTTTGTTAAAGACTTGGTACTCCCAACACTTCACAATCCATGCAAGACAGGAAAGCATAACTTTTAAAATGGGAGGAAAACCCCCTGAAGGCTTTCTTTATTATGTTACAAAGACACAAGTGAAGGGCACACCCCTGATATTTTAAAAATCCTTTTCAGGTCACCTTTCTTTATATTTCCACATCCAACTCCCACCCCTTAGTCACATACATTTCTGTCACTTAAGTCTGAAGAACAATGATCTTTGAGGATAAAGGATTTATTGGACCAGTTTCAGAATTCTTATAAAATGCACAAAGAAAAGGGCATTTTTTAAAAAAAGAACAGCGTCTCTCAGAAGCATAATGAAATTGTCACAGCAAAAGCCACAGGTGCCATCCTCAAGTCTCACAAATTACACCTCTCTCTCCTTGGAAACCTATTTGTATTGTTCTTAGAATTAGTAAGCACGGTGCTGCTTCTCAAACTGATCAACCGGAAAAAATATATTACATACAAATATTAGATCAGGCCTCAAGTGTTACGATTTGTCTCAGATGATCAGAACAGTGTCACCCTGTGAAAATTAGACGATGCTAGCAACACACGCAGTACACTCGGAGGCACGGGCTGCCTAAAATGGCAATGTTTTCAAACCCAGCAGTCCAGTGATGGGATGTTTGCTCCCCACAGGCTGAAAACAACCCATTTGCATTCTGCAGTGGTCTTGACCTTTACAAATACATTTTGCAAATGAAGAAATGTTGACTAACAAGGCATTATTTAAGAGTATAGCTACTCGTTTCAGCAACAGAAAAAGCAAAGCTTAATGTAAAGCTGAAACACTTGGGTCACTGAAGCATGCCAAGTTGCCTTTGGTGGTTCTGATTATACTTTGCATTTTTGTTTGCTTTTTTCCATCAGACCTCATTATTTTATGTTCTTTAGGGAGGCGGCTGGTAGAAGTTGTGCGATTGAAGATTTTGGAATCTGAATCCTGGTTTAATTTGATCTGAGCTTGCTAATCGTTTGGGGCTCCCTGTAGCATATTGAATACAAATTGGAAGGGGTTGCAAGTAAAGCAACAACCTGATTTTTGCACCCAGTTAGGTCAATGGAAGCATGACAATTATGATTTATTAGGCAGAAGAGTTAGCATCTCCTATATTAATGGTGACTCCTATATCAATTCCATTTCAAAGCCGGACTCTCCGTTCCTTAGCACTTTACCAAACTTTAGCCACTCAGGCTAAAGTTTCATGTACTGGGTATATGTTTGAGGCTGAAGTTTTGGAACATTCCTGCTTGCTACAGTTCAGCCATTTCAAAGAACAAAAGGAGGGAAAAGTACTTTTTTTTACTCATAATAATTTTCTACTTACATCTTTTTGAGAACTTTTAGTATTTCTGTGTTTTGGAGAATGGTGGGGGTCTACTACAGACCACCCAACCAAGGGG
>NW_017729028.1:22350223-22351581 GCF_001723915.1 Gavialis gangeticus | reverse complement strand
ATGGCAGGGGGTCGGACTTGATGATCAGCTCAGGTCCCTCCTGACCCTACTAACTATGAGAAGGGATTAGAAATTTGGTAAAGGGGGTCACCTTAATGTCAAGGATGTATGGTCACCATCTTCCTAAAAAAATCTGCCCAAATTTGGCTGAATTATAAGATATCAACAATCTAAATTTGCATAAGCTCAGTGGAGAATTATTTGGCAGCTATGTTTGCAGTGGGTATGTCAGATTCGAACTGCACAGTAGCCTAATACTACTGTGCAGTAGCCTGCCGGGCAAAAGGCGTGCTAATACACCACTGCACAGCAGTATTAGGCTACTGCACAGTAAGTGTCACTAAAAATCTGTGCACTGGCACTACTGCACTGTCGCATGAGTTACTGAGCATTGATTTAGTACTTGGTTAACCAAGTACAAAATTTAACGCGCAGTAACTATGGCACATCAGTGAACATGTAGACGCACCCAGTATAAACATGTTTTGTCCTTTCCAAACCCCTATCTGTGACCAGACAGGCTATAATATCAGAGCATCTTTGCAATCCAGTCCAAGGGGCTGAGCAAGACTTCCTCTGACAATGTATTTCTGTGGTCCTGAGAAGTGGACCTGCAAGCAGAGATACTGGTTCTCCTACCTTCTCTGTCCTGCTCCCTGCTTTATTCCTCTTTTCATTTTTTCCTCTCTGCTCCTGCCCAGCAACTCCTGGCTCCTGCTTCTAAAGCCTTCCCATTACCCACATTCCTTCTTCCTTCCCTTTCCTTGAATGCTTCTTCCTGTCCATGCTCTGTTTCTATCTCTTCTCTCTCCTGCTTCCCTCCCCTGATCTCCATTTCTCTGCTGTTTTTTCTACCTCCTCTGCGTTCTCCACACTGTCTGGACAGCAGTTGAGGGAATAATGGAGGACAAAAGAGAGGTAATGCTTCTTTTTCTGAAACATTTTTATGGAAAACAATTGGAAAATTTCAGCTGAAATTTTCCAGATAAATGAGGCCTGAAGAGGATACCCAGCACAGAAAACTCAAGCCCTTAAACTACAGCCTGGCAATGTTATAAGCAGCTAGAAACATGCTCTTCTACTGGAATGGGCATGGCTGGGTGAAGAGATTTGGAGGATGGGGAAGAGACTGGCATGGGAAGTTCAGAGGGGGAATTTAGGACAGGCTGGGCAAGAAGTCTGGAACTGAAAACTGAAGCCTAGCTTAATACAAGCCAGATGAAAATAATAAGACTTTGACAAGGAACCAGAGATAGGAAGAAACAGGGCAAAAGTGTTCAAGCTTCAGGAGACCAAGCAGAAGAGCCAGTGCCCACTATGCTCCAGAGACTGAAGAAAACCCAAGTTTCTTCTCTCAT
>NW_017729028.1:22324306-22345223 GCF_001723915.1 Gavialis gangeticus | reverse complement strand
ACCGATGCAAAGTACCCATTTAATAGGTTGGCTTTTTCCTGGGCGTCAGTTGTCAGTTGTTCCGTCTGGTTCAGCAGAGGTCCAATGTTGCCCTTGTTTTCCCTCCGACTCCCCACATATCTGAAAAAGGACTTTTTATTGTCCTTGATGCTTGAAGCTAGTTGGAGTTCAGTTGCAGCCTTGGCTTTCCTGGTTTGTGCCCTGCAAGTGTCTGGGCAGCTCACTGGTAATGCATGTGTCTTGGAACATCTTAATTACCTGGTCTGTAACACAGTTTTGTTGGAAAATGCAAATTTATTGTGGCCTTCCTACATTCATAGTAGGTGTGTCCACAGGGGAAGGACTCTGGCGGCTGTGGGTCTCTGGCCTTGGAATAGTGCAGCCAGGCACATTCACCTTAGGGCTGAAGACACTACCAGCCTCAGAGAAGCTGACGTTTTCGTTAGGTTCACTGTGGCTATTAGCAGCAAGAATGATGTCCCCTAAAGTACCAGGCCATCCTTATTATCATAGATTCCAGAGATTTCTAGGGTCCGATGGCACCTATTAGATCATCGAGTCTGACCCCCTGCTCTGTGCAGGAAAGAGCGCTGGGGTCAAGTGACCCTGCCAGGAGCTTGTCTAATCTCCTTTTAAACCCCTGCAAGGTAAGGGAAAGCACCGCCTCCCTTGGAAACCCATTCGATACTTTGGCATCCCTCATCGTAAAGAATTTGTTCCTGATGTCCAATCTAAATCTGCTCTCCTTCAGTTTATGGCCATTGTTTCTAGTAACCCCGAGGGGTGCCCTGGTAAACGGAGTATCCCAGATTCCTTGCTGATCCCCGGATGAGTTTGTAGACAGCCACAAGATCACCTCTCAGCCTGCTCTTGTGGAGGCTGAAGAGATTCAGGTCCCTCAACCTGTCTTCATAGGATCTTACCTGCAGGCCCTCAACCATATGAGTAACAATCCTCTGAACCCTTTCCAGGTTATTCACATCCCTCTTGAAACTGGACGCAGTACTCCAGCTGCGGCCTCACCAATGCTGCATAGAGAGGAAGTATCACCTCCCTAGACCTGGTCCTTATGCACCTGCTAGTGCAAGACGGAGTGCAATCAGCCTTACTTATTACCTCATCACATTGGTGACTCATGTCCATTTTTGTGTCAACTATGATGCCAAGATCCTTTTCCACTGCTGTGCCACTTAGAATGGTACTTCCCAGTCTATAGGTGATAGGTGTATTGGTGCTTCTTTCTCCCCAGGTGCAGCACTTTGCACTTATCTTTGTTAAATTGCATCCTATTCTGATCCACCCACTTCCCCAGTCTATCCAAATCTGCCTGAATTCCCTCCCTACCCTCTAGTGTGTTTACTATACCCCATAGTTTGGTGTCATCTGCAAATTTGAGCAGCGTGCTTTCTACACCCTCATCCAAATCACTGATGAAGATATTGAACAGTACTGGTCCAAGGACAGAGCCTTGGGGGACACCACTGCCCACATCTCTCCAGGTAGAAACCAACCCATCCACCAGCACTCTCTGGGTGTGTCCCATAAGCCAGTTTTCCACCCACTGTGAAAAAATCCACGTCACAGCTCCATAGTTTATTTGCAAGAATTAGGTGCGACACAGTGTCAAAAGCCTTTTTAAAATCCAAGTAAATAACATCTACCTCTTCTTCTGCATCTAAGCACTTTGTGACCTGGTCATAAAAAGAGACCAGGTTAGTCAGGCAGGATCTACCTGCTATAAACCCATGCTGGTTGCCCCTTAGCATTGTATTACCCGCTGGTCCCCCACCAATGTGATCCTTTATGATGTTTCCTAAGGTCTTGCCAAGAATAGAGGTGAGGCTAACCGGCCTATAATTACCCGGGTTCTACTCCTCCAGTCAAGCCTGGACTGAATAGCTGTTTTAGGTGCCATCGCTCTGTTTCGCTTTTTGCTGTTGTCATTCAAACAGCATCCTTATGCCGTTCTGGACTTCAGTACTTAACTTTCTTTATGACAATGATACAAAAGGAACTAACGAGAAAGAGAGGCTTTGCCTTGATTCCAAGTGCCAGCTTTGTCAGTTTTTATCTTTGCTGTGCAGCTCGGTGCTGCCTAGGATGTTGGTGACAAACTCCAAGTCCTAAGGCCCTTTGCAGGAATGTGGCTCAGTTCGAAATAGAATGGCAAGCACGTGTATGGAGTTGGGTAAATCGGTTGTGTGGAGCCAGAGAGAAGCACATGGGCTATTGTACATGCCACAAAACTGGCCTTTACAGTGACTTAAATGCCCTTTTGCACTGCTTTAATGGCATTGCTGTTTGCATTCTTGGTGGCGTATTCTGCTTTAAATGACTTTGGCATGTAGCAAGATAAAACACCCCTGAGGTGTTTGCTACCTAACGAAGTGGAACAGTGCATGGGGTGCTGGAAGCCGATGTGCTTGGGGCTTGGAGGGCCTCGCGCAGCTCAGGGGCTGTGGGCCCCAGTGGCAGCCTGTGCAGGCGGGCTTCACTGAAGAAAAAAACCAAAAATTGCAAGCCTGATTTTTTTTTGTCCCCAGAGCGTGCCTGCCTGAGCTGTGTGGTGACCCAGCGCTTGCCTTCATGGCTGCAGGGGGATGGAGGGGGAGGCGGGAGTGGTGCTTCCCTCCATGTCTGCGGTGCACCCTGAGACCCCCTGGGCCAGGTACCACTGGGCAGGTGCCACCTGGTGGCCCCTGCGCAGCTCAGGGACAGCTCAGCCCACTGGCAGGTCTCCCTTCCCCCCGCTGCTGAAGAAGCAGGTAAAGATCAGGCCCTCACCCTTGTGTACATGCCACAGGGGGTTAGTTCAATTTAATTCTCCCTAAATTGAAGCAATGTTTTTAAAAACCCACCGCTTCAATGTAGGGAGAACTAAACCAAATTAAACCCCCATGGCATGTACAAGCAGCTATGTTTGTGATAATATTTTGTGCTTGTGTCCATGCTTCGAGGCTGCTAGGAAATTCTATAAATCAAAGCACCCAACTCCCGCAGCTAGGAGAGTCCTGATGATTATGCCCATTGTACAGCTGGATGAACTGAGAACTCCTCTCCTGCTCAGTCACATGACAAACCAGCAGTTGACCTGGATATAAATTTGGGAGTCTTGACTCTTCCTAATTGGAGCATTGAAATCCTGGCCACATTCCCAGACATTTTTTGATGTGAAAGACAGGACTGCATGGAGAATTTTACTACTGAGCTCTGAGTACATGCCTTGGGAATATTTTACACATTATCCCAGCTGAGCAGTCTCGCCTGCGGCTGCCTGTAATAGTTTGTTGCCTTTAGGCTTTCAAGCAGCTAGAAGCTGAGAAGGCCAAACACTGCCAGTAGCATCAGTGGACCGTGTACAAGCTGTTAAACTCTGGAGCCATTTGCTGGAGGTCAGCCAGTGAACTAGCATCAGGCTGTTCCTGTGCATGTGTCTGAAATCCTTTGGTCCCAGATACTGACCGACCAGCCAAAAATGTGTTGGCAGCAGGTATGGGGAGGGGGAGTGGGGTTTCTTACTTGTCCGTCCATTCAGACCAAAGAATGGTGTGGCATTAGCCTGTCACGAATGAAACTTGATCCCAGACTAAGGGATGAGAGCATGTCATCTCCCTGTGAAACCATCTGCCCTTTCACTCCCATTCATAGCAAAAACATGTACAATGGTCTAAACTCCTCCAAAGGGTGGTTGTACCATGAGTCCTTGTAAATTAATTCATATAATTTCATCCTGCCCCGAGGGGAAAATTGTAGGACTGTATAGGAAACATTTTTCCCAACCTGGGAAGATTACCAAGATGTCAAAAATGTTATCTAGGCTCACACTGAGAAAAAGAAGACAACACGTCAAAAAGTTTTTACTAACCAAACATCAGAACCAAATTTTGGATTCAAATCAAACTCCTGAGCCTCATAATCCCTTGGGCTGGTCTAATTAAGGCACAGTAGGTCCAGCAGCACACAAAACAGTGCAGTGGCTAGCATCGTGTCTGGCCACCTTCGACTCCTCAGCCCAAGGAGCCCAGGAACCCATTCACAGCTGGCTCAGCTGAGGGCAGCCATCAGCTTGAGTCCTGGGGAAGACTTGTACTCATACCTCTAGAGCAAGGCACTGTAGCTGCTCAGCCAGCATGACCCAGATTTTTTTTATTAGGGTCAATCAAGCCATTTGGTTTAATTGAGAGTTTTTAATTTTTTTTTTTACTTTCAAACAAAGAAGATAGTTGATTACCGCCCCCAAATGGGAAATGGGATGTATTAACCATTTAGCACTTATTTTTCGAATGTCTTTGAATCATGACACTTGTCAAAACGTTACTTATCCTGCAAAATGGAGTGTTGCTACTTCCACTCGTCTGACTCCCTTGTGTAAGCTCCATAATGGAAAGCTCCCTCGGCTCCCTCAGTTCTTAACGTGACAGCTCATTTTGTTGAATTTATGAGTATCACTCAGTGTCACCACCTGCTAGCACATATGGACTCCACCTTTGCAGCTATGAAACGGTACGAATTTTATAGCCTAGAACAGTTAATTAACAAACTACTCTGAGAACTTCCTGCCTACATAAAACCTTGTTTATAAAAATAATATTTTATCTTCATATCACACCTTCTACCAGAGGATCTCAAGACAGTCCACAAATATTAATTAGGTTTTACAACCTGGGAGGTTGTTTTTTTTACCAGCTTGGCAGACAAGGGAACTGAAGCTCAAAGTACTCCTCACGCCACCCACTCTTCCACCCATTTCCATCACCGATCATGTAAGCTGTTTGGTTGTAAAATACAAGACCTCGGGAATTCAAGACGATTGTTAGTTCACTAGAGAATGTTACTGAAGTCAATGAGAGGGTGAATGCGTAGCCCATCTGACTGGGTCAGAAATTATTCAGAGAGCATGTAGAAATACTCTTTTAACAAAAGCCTTGGCTTACATACTTAACTGAATCACAAGTTTTTAAAGAAACAAAACAAAAAATAACCCAGAACAAACCAAAAACCCGGTGCTCTTTTAGTTACATTCCACAGATGGTAAAGTAGTGTTAGAGTGATGCTGAAGCCATGATGGCCCAGGAATTATATGAGAGGCATATAATTTTCTTTTTTGGGTGATATCTTTTGTTGGACCACCTGTATTGTGATAAAGTTAGACAAGTTTTTGAATGCAGGTTGGGTCAGGTGCCTTGAAGAAGAATGCTTTGCATTCAAAGGCATGTCTAACTTAGTCCAACTATACTATTGGTCCAGTTACAAATACTGCCCCCCCAAACCCTTACCTCTCACAGATGGGAAAAGAGAAGTTGCCGTTCCAAATGCAGAACACAGGGGGGGGCTCTTAGTCCATTATTGGATTTCTGTGCTACAGGAGAAAATTCTCTGAAAAGATGCTACCTTAAGAAATGAGGTAAAATAGAAACAATGTGCTCAAGGCAACCAGCTCCACAATACAAACTTTACACTCAGCAGTCAGAAGCTGGCAATCATGTAGAAGTGTTTGTTCAGACAGCATCTACCATGGCACATTGCTTCACATACCGTATCCATATAGCTGACTACCTTTGAGTGTCACTCAGAAGGTAGGGTGGGTGGGTTTTGAGAAGTGCATCTGACAAAATAGATTATTGCCAATGAAAGCTCATACTTCTTTGACCCACTAAGTCCCTAAGGTGCCATCCTACACTGCTAACCACGCCTCTGCTTGTGAGTGTCATTGTAAGCTTGAACACACATCCCCTGTATCATGTGGCAATGGATTTGGTACTGTGTTAAAGAAGGAAGGGGAGAACATAGGAAATAAAACCACCCAGTTCCCCATACTATATTCTCGATATGATATGAATTGCACAGCAAGGAAATCAGTAGCGGTGGGAAGTGAGAAATGACAGGAATGGGGCCAGGGGTCATCCCAATATTGCTTTAAAACTGTCTAAATGAATTGTTCCTCTATGCAGAAGTGGTAAGGTGAACTGAACAAGGGCCATTGCTTCCAGATAGCCACATAAATAAACAGGACTCTGCATGAATGAAGTATAAAGCTTGAAAACTGCATTGCTTTTGGGATTGTGAGGGAGATACCAGTTTGATTGGGCCTCTGCCTTTCTTTCTCCCTGGCTGCATCTACAAGAGATGCTGACTGCACAGTTGTTACTGCAAGTACTAAATGACTGGCAGTAACTAGAGTTACCGTCCCTGAACAGCTTTTTGGTGATACCAACTGTGCAGTAGCTTGTTACTACTGCACAGTAGCACGCATCACACTTTGTACAATGCAACACTACTGTGCAGTAGTAATGAGTTACTGCACCGTCAGCATTTTGTGTAGATGTAACTGCTGTCCCTGTTGCTGTCTGTCTTACCCAGCTTGGAAGAGGCAGATGTTGGTTCATGTGGTGATGAAGAAGGCATCATGTGGAGTAACTTGAAGACTAGTGATTGGCTGGGTGTGTTTTAGAGTAGTGACTAAGCTGTATTCACATTAATATCTCTCTGATCAAAGTAGGCACAATGGTCCAGTAAATATAGCAAAGGATTGGGAGATGAGACCTAAGCTCTCAGCATTGCAATACATAATCTTTAGGTGAAGCATCCATAGCCCCAGGCTCTGACACAGTGGACATGTCTACACGAGATGCTTAATGCGCAGTAGCCTGATAACACTGTGCAGCAGCGTGCTGGGCAAAAACCAGGCTAATATGCTACCACGCAGTACTATTAGGCTCAGTAAACATCACTAAAAATCTATGCCTGCTACTAATACTGTGCTGTTACTGCAGTTACTGCACATTTAGTTAGTACTTCATTAAGCAAGTACTAAACTAAACACGCAGTAACTACTGTGCATTAATAAATGTGTATACACACACAGTATGAAGTGAGTTCGGTGCCTGAAAATGGGGGCTAGATCTACACAGGGCATCATGGCATTGAAACACTCTGCTGTGGTGTATAGCCACCTAGCAGAACCCACGATACTGCAGGTAGGCTCCCAGGTGCCCAATCCACGGCACAGGAGAGTTAGGTGCTTCAGAAGGGATCCACACCTGAACGTGAAGCCTTAACAGGCCAGTAGGAAACACTGAGGACAGGAATGTGACTTAAATCCTGTTCCTCTCTGGGACTTTGGTGCAGTATTCTGGGCTGCAGGGTGGTGTCTCCCTCCTCTTGAGAGTCATGGCTGTGAGCCCTGCCTTAGCCCCTTTCTTCAATAAGTCAGGTAGTGGTGGTGTTCTTTTTATCTACTACTTCAGTGGTCAGAGCACTCACCTATGCCTGGGAGACCTGGGTTAAACTAACTTAAAGGGATTTGCACCCACTTCTCCCAAGAGAGTTTCAATGACCAGGCTATACAATACAGGCAGTCCTCAGACTTACGACACAATTGGTTCCTGAAAGCCATGTCTTAAGTCGAAATGTTGTAACTTGGAACCAATTTTCTCATGTTATAAATAGGGGATTCGTTCCTAAACCAAGGCCTAATACCCTATTTTCACCAAAAATAACCCAGAATTTTGCACTTGATCAATTATAGATGAGTAATATAGCTACATTAATGTATTTATATTGTAAATAACAATCGTATTGATTTGGAAGGACTTCTTTGAGGAGACTGCTGGACTTTTTGAAGGGCTCTTGGTTGGAGTCTTCTCAGAAGTCTTGGCTGCAGGTTTTTCTGGAGTCTTGTCTGCTTTCTTAAAGAAAGTGTCCAAGGAAGTTTGGACAGATGTTCTCCAGGGAACTGAGCGACGCAGCGAACTAGTTCACTGGCGTGGCGTCGCATCAGATCAAGCATTGTAAAGTTAAAACTGATGTCAGAAACTTGAAACAGGGTGTCAATTTATAAACATTGTAAGTGCAAAACACTGTAACTCAAAATGTTGTAAGAGGATTGATTGCCTGTACTTCAACATCTCTTGTATGTTGCATGCAATAATTAAATATTTGGTCAAAGGGAAGCTGGCCAATCATGGGCATTGTAACCTAGTGGCTTTAGTTACTGCTCTACTGAATTCCTATTATAAAATAGAAAAACTCTGAGAATACTTACTGGGTCAAGTCCTGTTAGCCAGACAAGTTTGTTTACTTGCTGGACTACAGTGGGGCTTAGGTGGGAGATAATAACCATAACATTAAGAAATCGAGGTACCTACAGACTTCAGTTGCCTTCTGGGTTAGTCAACAGTTCAGTGGGTGTCTTACCATCTACAGTTTGGACTTGGGCTAAATTTGGATTGGGTCCCTTTGTGAACCAGTTTAGGATACACAAAAGCCAATGCGTTAAGCAGGGAGCTGCCTAAGTCAGTCAGTAGGAAATGTTGAGAAGAAGGTCACATCTTAAATCATGTAGCTTCTCTGGGACTTAGGAAGGTGGGATGAATCTCCAGTTGCACTTTTGCTAGAACAAGCCACCTTTGCACTCGTGATAAGCAACTAACATCTGTGGAAGAGCTGCCACCCTCCTTTTGCACAACAGTTCCATACAGCAGTGATTCAGGATGTGGGGGACCTAGGTTCATTTCTGGGTTAGCGTTATCTCCACTTTTCAAGTTGAAGCTGTTCTACTTTGCATGAAACAATTCAACATTCTTTGGGCCAGAGCTACTAAGCCAAAGTAATGGGGATTCTGGTCCCAGGTTTAAGTATTTTATGGGCATATCTACACATGCATTTATGCTGGCTTAAATTTACTCCACAGTAAGTTACTTCACAGGAAGCAGAAATAGGTCAGCATGTACATGTGCAGGCATTAAGGTGCATTACCACTGTGTATGGACTGACTTGGGACGAAAGTTAGTCCCAAGTCAGTCCACACAGTGTTACTGTGCAGTAAGGCATCTACATGTACATTACTGCACAGTAGCTGATAAGGCATAAATTTGATACCTGCATGATGCAGGTATCAAATTTATACTCAAGTCAGTGTAAGTCACCATATTTACTGTGCAGTACAGGTGTGCACATAGAGATGTGCACCTGTACTGTGCAGTAATTTCAGTTACTGCACAGTAAATTCGCACATGTAGATGTACCCTATATTAAGTATTCATTGGAACAGAGACTGGAACTCAGGTTTCTACTCTTCCAAGTGAATGACCTAACCACTAGGCAACAGCTGTGTTCACTTTCTCTGCCCCTATGAACATTTAATTATTCCATGCAAGGTAAAACAAAGAGGTTTCTATTGGGATAATCCCTCTCTAGCCTGAGTACTCACTTGGCAGAAGGAAGATGTAGGCTTATATCCTCTCAAGTAGTCAAGAAAATTGAAGATGCAACTTTCAAGTCTTGAATGAGTTGTCTAACCACCAACTTACTAGACACTTTGGGCATTTATACACATACCTTTTTGGTCCTGCGATGTGCTGGAGATTCTCTGCTTCAGAGCAGACTTGATTAATCAAATCTGCTCTGCACACGAGTTGATGTGAACTGTGTTGCACTGCATGCAGTTGTATAAGCGACAAAATACATGCCAGCATGCAGAAAATAGTGGCAGTGCACTTTTGAACTAAAACACATTTGATGAGTTTTAGTTCAAAAGTGCACCGCCACCATTTTCTCAGTGCTGATGTGCATTTCTCCACTTATACAACTGCACCCAGTGCAGCACCAGTCACTTTTCAAAGCACCTACCACTGCGGCATTTACATGTGTAAAAAATACCCTATGCTTTGTGTGTGGCCTGCAGGCTGTAGGCCAGGAGGGGATCAGACCAGTGGGGAATAAGCAGCAGAGGTGGGGAATGGGCAGCCCTCAACAGCCACGCGGTTGCAAGCAGCTGGCCCACTGCTGTAAAACGATGCCAACCTCTGCACAGATCTGCACATTTGAAAAGTACTGGGTTTAAATAACCAAGTAGCTGAAGTGTGCCCTTTTCTCGGAGAAAACACAAAGCATCCACAATTCATCTGGAGGAGGTTTGGGGATTATAAATACATTCATTGCAAACAGAACTGATCTATGCACAGTGCATTAGGTTTCAGTGTAAAAGGAAAATATATGCCTTATATCACTGTGTGTCTTATCTGATTCTGACAGATTTTGTCTGCTGTATGTAAATTATTGTATCCTTTTTTTATGAATGCTTTGTGTTGGGTCTGATGAGGTTGGGATGTTTGCTTTGCAAATCCCCATAAAGCGAATACAAAGGGCTCCCCCTTTTTTCCTTTAATATCACTGACTCTGATAAGTTCTCTAATAGGCAATCACCTAATTCCCCCTATAGAAGAGATAAGCATGTGAGTATAATGGCAACATGAAAGAAATGATTAGAAAGGCCAAAAGGAAAATATGCTCAGTGCTATGGCTTTGACACAGTGGAATTTCCCACAATGAACACTGACTCCACAAAATAACCTGCTCCGGCAGCTGGTGACAAATGATAAGCAGCTGCTAGCACTTTGAATGGGTGGAAATGCTATGTACAGCCCATACCAGGCAATGTATTAGTGGGGATGGTGTCTTCTTCCGTGAACCTGCCTTTAATCATCCCAAGTCAGAATGTATATAAACACAAGCTATTGCATTAAGACTGGAATACTTCGGAGCGTACTGACACCAGCTTGACACTGAATGGAAAAAAAAGATGGAAACAGGAGCCTTAAAAGAACCTGAAACCTACTTTTGGTTTAAAAAAAAAATCTCCACGGATATCCTGATCTTTAAAGAATTAGGATATGGCTTATATGTTGTAAACAATTATTTGGCATCTCCTCCACTAATTTGTAGGGAGGAAATGGGCGTTTTACTTGACTAAGGAATCTGGTAACGAGTTTAAGACCCACAGGTCTGGTCGTTATCCTTCTTTTACAGAATGTACCCCAGTGTAACTCCACTGAGTTACTCTTGACTGATATCAGTGTTGGGGAAATCAGGATCAAGCGCCAAATATTCCATGTGTATACACTTAATGCTGCTATGATTTGCACTATATTGGGATTGGACTGCAAGGACTGGGTTAGTGTATCCAGTGCTCATTTTCTCCTGTGGCCAACTTTCATTTCCCATCCATTTGGCTACAGAGGGGGAAAAGTAATGGGTTCTCAAACATCCCCCAGCCCTTCAGGGCAAATGACTTGTTTAAGAGGCCAGATTTTAAAATTTCAGGAAATTGCTTCAATACGTGGACATTTTTGTTGATACTGAAACCTTGCTAATTCTGCTACAAATCAAATGCTATGTAACCTTTCTTCCAGGAGCTGCCAGCAGCAACATCAGCCAGATTCAAGGGTAGGGGGCTTCCTCTTAAACTCCGTGAATGCCGTGAGCTGGAATGCACACCCAGCATACTGGGAAAAGGAAACACCTTCCCAACCTGTCTTTATTAGGCAATTTCATCCCTCTCACATGCACTGAGCCCATGTGCAAAACAAGGAAAACTTTCTAGATGGAAACAGGACAATGCAGCAGCAATAAAGTGAAATTTCAGTGTCCAGTGACGCATACAGAAAGGTCCATCTGCTTGGGAAGTGCTGTCTGGTCTAATTCCAAGTGTCTGCATTGTCTGCTATTACACCATGGCTTTGGAGTCTGCCCAGTTTTGTCCTTGTCCAGTTATAGTGATTTCAGCTCTGTAGTGCTGAGTAGAAGGGAGGAGGGTCCTCACAGAAGGTCCCTCGGCTCTGTTGCACCCTGCATCATCAGCAGCCCCAAACCCATCATTACACCTTTGCTACAACCCCCTACTTGTGATGCTGGACCTACGTCTGTCAGCTGCAAAGCCATGTAGAGAAGCCCACAGCTCTGCTGATGCTATATCAGCACCACACGCATCAGCTTTCCCACAATGCATTCTGCTCTATTATTCCCTGTGGGAGGGACTGGACACCAGTTATTGGCACTAAGAATTCATTGCTCCTTGTAAGATAAGAGTACAGTCTCCTTTGTGGCCAAGTGCCTCTACTCAGTGGCACGTGATGTTCTGGGTATGGTGAACTCCTCGTTTGGGGGGTTATTAGTACAGTTGCGTTGCTCTGTAGTCACACAGTAAGGATAACAACACTTCATTTCCAAATGCAAAGCCTAAATTAATTTGAACCAAAAGCACCAAAAATATTTGCATTGTCCGAGGGGATGCTGCACAAGCGAATGAGAGCCACTCGTTCCATCTTGCCTTTCAGTTCATCCATACACGTTAGCAGAGTGCTCCTTCGTCTACAGTTGTTATACCACAAAGTCACGCCGCCCACATTTGCATTGCTCCAGATAATCCCTACACGACAAATAGCTAGGAACACAACCGTGCTAGTCTGTAACCAAATTATCTTCTTTAATAAAACTGTGTGTTAATTCTAGAGTCCACAACCAGGAAGCTACTTTTTGCCCCCTCTTGTCCTAATGCCTGTCCCACACAGAAGAAGACCCTGGGCGCTACTGAATTCATCAGTATCCTCCTGCTGGTTTCAGTGGGGCCAGGATTTCACCCCAGAAGAGTCATTTCCAAAGCCAAATGCAGACCTGACCCCGGTGCTATTTGCATGCCAGCACAAGGTGCACTGACAGAATAACTACTGCAAATCATGAGGGTGGCCACGGTGTGAAAAAGGATTACACCCAGCCCATAGGCTGCAGCCTGTATCCTTTCAGGTTTGAATGTATCTATATCCAGTACCTGAGCTGAGCCAGCACTGGTGTTTTGATCAGTAACTTGGTATTTCTCTCCAGGCTATTTAAACAGGAATGTAAAAGGCACGTGTCCTAGAAAATTTCTCTGAGGGTCTCAGAGCATTTTAATTAAACCCTACAACAGCCCTGCAGGCAGGATGGCTTCTGCAACTGAACTTGATTGGTTCCCCTGTATGCTAGCTCTACGCTTAAACAAGACTGTGTTTCCAGACAGTGAAAAAGAATTAAATGTTGAACTTCCAGTGTGTGATCCTTAGACATGTAAAATGCCACTGAGGTCAGGGGAGTGGTGTCACTTTGCCCCAACCGGGGGTGCAGAGATATGGCCCAGGGCTACAACTCTGGATTCCTGGGATCTTGAACGGTTAGCTTTAAAATGTCTCATTCTTGTTAGGTTAGTTGTTACATTTCCTTTCTAGACGTTCTGTTCTGTATGCTTTTTTTTTGGTGGATGGGAACTACCCCTTGCTGCAAAATGACCACAGTGGCAGAACGAGCTCCCTCTATGTACAGTATATTGTTCCTTTTTTAAAAAGTGATCTTAAAACAAAATGTCATGCTAAAAATATTCCTTGAGAAAACCAGCAAGATAAAAATATCATTGTGAATAACAGAAGCTAACATGCCAGTACGCACAGATCTGATTTCCTCTTGGTCTTTTGCTCATGATTAGAAATTTCTTCTACTGAAGTTCTGTGGTTTGTGACATCAGTAAAGGCTGCTGAGTGAAAGACAGTTTTATAGTCATTTGGGGAACATCATTTTTCACATATGTACCAAGTTTTCAGCTCTAAATCTGACTGACTTCATAACTGTCATCATCTGATGGGAAAAGTCCCCTGGACTCTAAATGATTTCCTGATCAAGGAAACGGTAAAGATTACCCTAGCTAGAATGCTAGAGGGCCTGGCGCAGTTACAAAACATCTCAGGTGCAAAGGCTAATGCCTTCTTTAGTCCAAAATTGTGAGCACTCAATCCTGGACTCTACTGCTGTTTGACATCCACGGGCCCCTAAGGGTGAAACATGAAAGGCTCCAAGTTAGGCCCCTACATTTTTGCTTCTGAACATCTTGGTCTGTCTGAGCAGCTTGGTGTTAGCAGCTGGACTCCTACCCCATCGCCGAGCCCCAGGGCGGGTTCCACACCCCGCGCACACTTCCGCCTCTTGCCCAAACCGGCTCAGAGCACACCTAATGCAACAGGCTGCATAGCAAGCAAGCCTTCGCCCCAGCCCCGCCAACCCTTTTATCCTCATGCTCTGCTTAGAGAGCTCCCCAGAGAAGGAGAAAACTTTGGTCTGATACTTCTCAGCTCAAGGGAATTCAAGCTCAGACTGCTGCCTCCTAGGAGGACCCCCTACATAACAGACTGCTGGGGAGTGGGTGAGAAGCACCCTCCAGACCAGTGGTTAAGGTAATCAGTTGAGAAGGGAAAACCTGTGTTGCAGTCTCTGCTCTTCAGACTAGAAGCCAGGCTTTTCCTCTCCCAGCTGAATGCCCTAACACCAAGCTGCACAGGCAACTGGTAGGGGGGTCTCCGGCTTCTGCGGGTGCTCGCCACCTCTGTCCCCGCTGCCAACGCCACCAGCGGCTTCTATGGGTGCTCGCCAGGCCAGTCCCTACCGCTGCCAGCTTCTGCGGGTGCTCGCCAGCCCTGCCCCTGCTGCCACTACCACCACCAGCTTCTGCGGGTGCCCCCCAGACTCAGGAGGCACCAGTCTCCCATGCCAAGCTGGAGAATCACCAATAAACATTCTCTGTCATGCAAAGATCCTTTAATTCAGTAGGTAGGGTTGAAAGTTTCTGTACTCCAGAACAGCTTGTAACCTAGTGGTTAGGGCATACCGTCAGAAGCAGTAAGAACCAAAACCAGCCCTGGGGAGCTCTGTAAATATTGCACTCCAGGATAAAAGAGGAGTTCCCTGCCTCCTCTGCAATATAGAAGGAAAGAACTGGCCCTCAGTTTTTGATAGCACTCAACTCCAGAATGGGATTCAAGGTCATAATCCTGAATGTAGGGAGATGCCTTCTTGCAGCCTAGAGAAAAATATTTAAGACATGCAGGGAGGCTGCTATGATGCACTGTAATTTCAGTGCGTCAGAGCAGACTCAATTAATCAAGTCTGCTGGAGTGTAGGGAGCTAATCAGTGTGCCTCCAGCCACCTCTGTGTCTCGTGTATCAGTGTCCCCGTGCTTCAAAATGTCAGCCGAGGCACTTTAATTAAAACTTGTTCAATGAGCTTTAGTTAAAGCACCCCTGCCCCATTTTGAAGTGCGGGGATGCTGATACATGAGACACGGCAGGCACTTTGAGTATTTTTATGCATGCAAGCGCCACAGCACCGGGTGCTTTGAGAAGCACCTGGCACTGCAGCACTTGCAGTTGTATAAGCAGCAAAGTGCTCATCAGTGCTGAGAAAATGGTGGTAACGTGCTTTTGAACTACAAAACCTTGGAGGTGCTTTAGTTCAAAAGTGCACCACTGCCATTTTCTGCACGCTGACACACATTTCGATGCTTATACAACTGCACACGGTGCAGCACAGCTTGCCTCAGCTTGTGTGCGGAGCAGATTTGATGAATCAAGTCTGCTCCGAAGCGGTGGATCTTCGACACATTGCGGGGAAAAAAAAGTATGTGTATAAATGCCCTTGAATTAGAGCAGCTGCCAGAGCCACTCTAATTAAAACCCCTCTCCCCACTCCTGGAGCACATGTAAAAACTCCCGTAGGTGTTTGGTGTGGCAATGGTGAGCACTTGTGGGGCTTGCATCTATGGTTAGGAGAAGAAAGAAATTCAGTCTTTGTCTGTAATGATTTTCAGCTTGGATTAATGACATAGGACAGGAAGACCAGCCGTGTTATCCTTTCCAGGCTCTGGCAGCTCTGGGAATGTCTGAACCACTCTGAATGAAGATCTCTCTCAAGGATCCCCCTCCTGCTCATGTACCCCAGCTTTGGACATGCACCGCTGAAGCCACTTGAGGGAGGCCTTCTGCAGCATGCTGGAGATGGGGATCTTCAAAAAAACCATGAAGGGCATCCCAAGAGCATCTTCACCATTGTGTTTTCCACTCAGGAGATCCCCTCTGAGAGCAAAATGCCCGTTGAACTCTTCAGATCAGGTCATAATTCCTCCCAAGCTTAACAGCTCTTTGTGGAAACTACTACTTGATTTCCAGGCTTGGGATATGCAGAACAGGAGCAGATGGGGAGGAAATGCTGGGAATAGTGTGGATGCAGTATGAAATGCCGTAAAGCTGTGACCTTCACTTCCAGTGTTGCATGACTGATATGATCATAGGAGACCCTGGCACAATTGGTAGGAAGCACACAGTGCTAGAAGTCAGTGTTAATGTGAGGAGGGAGATCGTGCCCATAACTGCCTTGTATGATATTACATTGCATTACTTTCTTACACTGACTTTGTCCCAAGGACACATGCCCAAAAAGTTTCTGGGAACTATTCTGGGAAAGTAAGGAGACTATAAATTTATGTATACCCGTCATAATGGAAGGTGGCTGGCTAAGCCGCATGAGAGAGGGCTAAATTATTTGATAACTGGTGAACTATGAGGAAAAGAACTGTTTCCATTACACGGCCCATTTCTCATAAATGGGCTTGTAGCCATTATTTTCATGTCTTTCAATCAAGCTATTAGCTATTTTTGTACAGTTTTGAGTAGCGTGTGACGACCAGGCTGCGCCAGCTGATGTGCTCAGAGGTCTGATTCCTTTTCAAACTAGTTTTACACTAGTACTGTCACACTGGCTTAAACGGAGTACTTCTGATTTACACTAACATAAGTGAGAGGAGTGGAAGGCTGAGATTATTGGAACCCGGTCTGATCTGAACACAGCAGTGAGAGCCCCAAACTAACTGATGTTTTTAAACTGGCTTCTTCTGCAGCCTTGGCCTCGGGCTTCTCTGTCTGTCACTGTAACATTTACTTGTCACACCAGGGTCTTTTGAGGACTAAGTAATGCATGTTTATGAAGAGCTTTGGTGATGACTAATGTTATGCTGGCAAAACATCCCCCTGCATGAAGTCTGCACATATTCTGGTTTTTTGTTTACGGATGTGGAAGATGGTAAAATATGTCCCTTGGACATGATTGTGCAATATTTAAATGTAAAGACAGGCTGCCCGTGAAAGGGTCGTCCATTGTGGAGACCTGACTATACTTTTTGTGCATTTCAAATACTAAAAGTATGATGACAGGACTTAATTCCTCTTTGGCCTTCAAGTTCATCACATCACATTTGTGAATAAATCAAAGACACTCAGACTTTGTCTGAATGAAAACGGTTCTGCCAGCTGCCAAGTGCCTGAGGGCAGCACCGAATTTGCATTAGATAAAGGAGATTGCCATGACTCTTCCCTTGCATATAGATGTTCCAGCCATATTAAAGTTCATCCATTTATGCAAGGTATTTTAGACATGTCTATCAGCTTTGCATGAGGAACCAAAGTAACTCTGCCATGTGATGTTTCATTTCAGCCCAAACAGCTTTCAGTTTAAATCTGCACGGGATGTATGATCAGGTCTGAGTAGCTTGTAATGACAGCATAAAACAGCTTGTGCTGAGTTAGGGGGATAATGGGCTACTTTCATTATTTTACATTATCATACACTAAGTTTAGTTATATTGTAAGGTAAGTGATTGTAGATATTATCCCAAATTTAATATGATCTAATTGCACTTCTGATGCAGACTCCCACTGTCCCAGAACACTTTATTAAAAATACTTTCCATTCTGTACTTTTTGAAATGGCTCCACAAGAAGTTTTAATTGCCTGAGAATGGGAATTATAGGTGCATGTTATGCGCATTTTTAAGGTGCACTACATTCAGTTTTTTTCATGGTTCTTTCTTTTAGGTGAGTATAAGCCTTGTAGCTGCTATTCAAGGCCAATAAAGCCTGTGTTTCCTAGAACTCGGAGAAAAGAAGAAGCTTGAGTAGCTTCTGTGTGTGGTTCCAAATGCAGCTGTGTAGAACAAGGAAAAAAAATACAGGCTTATTTTTCTTCCTGTGAAGTCGATTGCAGTGCTGAGCTTGACCACCTTGGGAGCATAGCAGACTAACACCCCACTGAGTAACTTCCATAAATAACTCTTTTGTTGCCTCGATATAGGACCATCATTTTCCCTTCTTCTCCCATCCACTGTTGCACTCCCTTGAATCTCCAGAAAAGCATGCATCACTTGAAACTCTGCTAGGAAAGGCATTCTTTCTTCACTGGACACATCTTTCAACCTCAATTGTTCTCTTCGCTCTCCATCTCACTGCCATTGGATAATCCATTTCTAGAAGGTCTTTCCCTGCCTTGCTCAAAGCTGCTTACCTCAATACCCCAATAGAAAAGGAAATGCTCACTTGAAGTGTGAGATGAGCAGCTGGGGAAGTGTAGGGTTTGAATTATGGGGGAGGTCAGGGGAGCTGAGCCCCCCCCCCCCCACTCCCAAAAGAGGCAAGAGCCCCCCCTGTAAGATTTGAAAATCATAGCCGGGGGGGCTCCAATTTTATTAGGGCATCATGATGGGCAGCCCATTTTTATTTTTTTTTACAGACCCCTTCAAGAGTTAAAGTATAATTTGAACTTCGGGGAGGTGTAGTAACCTAAGCTAAAGTTTGCACCAGAATGAAGCAGAGATAGACCACAAATTTCTTTAGGGTCATGTGAGGATGATATCGTAAGGATTACTGCTTGGTGCCAGTTGAAGCCAGGGCCAGAACCTCACTGTGACTAACCCACTAGCTCCTAGCTACAAATCCAAAAACAGATCCCAGAATTTAAATAAGCCATGGCCACTTTAAGAATGTATGGACTGGATTCACAGATCCACACATCTGTTTTAGTCACATTTAAGTCAGTGGGAATTAAACATGTGGTTAAATACTTTACTGAACTGAGGTCTTAACCCACAACTGGAATTTCCTAGTAAAACCTACTTGACTGCCAAGTGACCCCAGGTTTCTGACTTCCCTCATCAATTTTGTGATATAGACTACAAAATTACATTAACTGTACCATAGGTTTTCAATGGCCTTTATAGAACAGGGTGACCAGCCCTTGCTAAATTAGGACATTCCTTATTCAATGACTAATGTTGTATATGCCTGCACAAAGGCATGCTTTGTTCTATATTTCACCACACATCATGCAAAAGATCATGTATGCTATGATACAAAGAGCAAAAGCAGAATGAGGAAGCAAAGATGGCTGTGAGGACAATGGAAGAACAATAGCTGCAAAGAGCAGAGCAGCAACTCTGCATGAGACAGAGAACAGTTAGCAGAAACTCAAAAATGTTGGACTTGGGAATTTTGCTAGTATTTGTCTTGTGAGAATAGTTCTTTCAGGTGGATTTATTTCAGTGCATTGCACAGCCCATGGATATACATGTAAGTTTTACCAACAGCCCCAAGTGCTATATTTCTTTTCCTGTGTCTAACTTTTTGTACAAGAACTATAGTTCAGCAAGGGCAAAAGAGAGTCAGGAGAGCACTTTTGGCAAAGGCAAACTTCTAATGTGCCACATTTAATAATAGTACATATAATCCCAAGATCTATACATGTTTTCTCACAGAGTCTAATTTTCATTGTCATTAGATGTCTATCTCTAATTATTTTTGTCTTGACTTATTTACTGTTCAGATATGTCCTTAGTCAAGAGAGGGAGACTGAATGACAAGACCACTCGGTTACAGAATTTTTGAAAGAGCAATCATCAAGACTCAGTGGGCACATCTACACATTCATTAATGCACAGCGGTTACTGCACATTTAGTTTAGTACTTGCTTAATGAAACGCTAACTAAGTACGCAGTAACAACAGTTACTGGGCAATAGTGCTGGTGCACAGGTTTTTTGTGAAGCGTACTGTGCAGTAGCCTAGTAACACTGCACTGTGGTCTATTAACATAGTTTTTGACCAGTATGCTACTGAGCAGTGTTATTAGGCTACTGCACAATGCACATCTTATGTTGACATGCCCAGCAAGTCTTAATATCATGTAGGAAGTTCACTGTTAGAGATACAGACCCTGGGGTGTGGACGGTTTGCATTTTTTTTTCTGTCTTATCTCTCACAACATTTTATAGGCTGCCAACATTAATGGAAATGCGGATTGCCAGCTGTTATTTGTGAATAGAGTCAAAATAAAGAAGACCTAGTCAAAATAATGCTCTTTTGGGTTGCTAAGGCACTGTTTTGATGTGAAGTGTTTTGCAAACATTAAGGGCTGAGAAGACATTATGTGGCAGGAAGACCAAGCAAGGAAAGGGGCAGGGCACAGCAACTTCCTCGAGTTTCCGTAAGGATATTCTGACACTGTGTTACTAAGGTTATTCCAGGAAAGGGAGTTACTTTTTCCTTGAAAATAAGATGGTTTGAAGGCTTAAGGACCTCTTCCTTATTTTCAAAATTTCTTCCCACCCAAAATTGAAGAGGAAAGGTATCTGAATTTGGTGATGTGTACATTAGACAGCTAGGCTTGAGCTGGAAATGCTTACAGTTGGTTCCTGAAAAGCCAGCCTAAGTGTCTGGACTATATAGCACTTAGTTCTTAAAATGTGGAGGGTGAATCTTATCCTGATGTCACATGATTCCCCTTGTTGCAGCCCACAGGCCAAGGAAGAAGTGATCCTGATGTTTTATGAAATTGGCCAATTGTGGCCTTGGGTCCACCACGGTCTGCTGGCTGGGGAACTGGCTTTGTGGGCGGACCCAGAGGGTGGTGGTTGACAGAAGTCAATCATCATGGTGTCTTGTGACCAGTGGGGGTCCCTCCAAGGCTCTGTCCTTGGACCTGTATTGTTCAACCTCTTCGTTAATGATGCGGACATTGGAGTCAGAAGCGGACTGGCCAAGTTCGCCGATGACACCAAACCTTGGGGCAAAGCATCCACACCAGAAGACAGGAGGGCGATCCAGGCTGACCTGGACAGGCTCAGCAAATGGGTGGACGAGAACCTGATGGTGTTTAACACCGAAAAAATGCAAGGTTCTCCATCTTGGGAGGAAAAACCTGCAGCATCCTTATAGGCTCGGCAGTGCTACGCTGGCTAGCATTAAGGAAGAAGGAGACTTGGGGGTCATCATTGACCACAAGATGAACATGAGCCTTCAATGCAATGCTGTGGCTAGTAAAGTGACCAAAACACTGGCTTGCATCCATAGATGCTTCTCAAGCAAATTGCGGGACATCATTCTCGCCTTGTACTCGGCCTTGGTGAGGCCGCAGCTGGAGTACTGCGTCCAGTTTTGGGCTCCACAATTCAAAAAGG
>NW_017729028.1:22322599-22323895 GCF_001723915.1 Gavialis gangeticus | reverse complement strand
GGTCTGGAACAGCCTGCCATCGGAGGTGGTTCAAGCACATACATTGAACACCTTCAGGAGTAAATTGGATGCTTATCTTGCTGGGATCCTATGACCCTAGCTGACTTCCTGCCCTTTGGGTGGGGGGGCTGGACTCGATGATCTTCTGAGGTCCCTTCCAGGCCTAATGTCTATGAAATCTATGAAACAAGAATTGTAACTGATATTGGTGGCATGACTTCACTCTTCACACATGGTGCAATATACCTGTGAGATAGCCAAGTATCATTACCCCGTCTGTAAACTGGGGAGCAAAGAACAGAGAGACAAAGGCCAAGATCCACAAAAAGAAACTGGGCACTTATAGTGGCACTTACATAGTGCTTTCCCCCCTCCCCGCTCTGCCCCGCCACTTCTAAATAATAACCAGGGATCCTGGTTTTCTCTGATAAAAAATCCCTAATTTTTGGATTAAAATAATAACACAAAATCCACATTTTTCTGTGATTAAAATGACATGCCACATTATACATATCTATATGTTAGTGGTGTTTCATTCCTTTTTATTGCAGGAAAATGTGGATTTTGGGTTCCTATTTTTAATCTGAAAATTGGGGATTTTTTTTTTTATTCAGAGAAAACCAGGATCCCTGATGCTAAGTTAAGTCAGGAGTTTTCAACCTTTTTTAACAAGTGTACCCCGTCTCAAAGTTTCAGTTCATGTACTGCTTTATATTTTTTTTCTTGTTTTTAATGTTACCAATTATGTGATATAAGGGGGGGAGGGGCTGGGCAGATGAAGGCCCCTGTGGTGAGGGAAGGAGTGGGGCAGGGGCATGGGCAGGCACTGCCCAGCCGAGATGGAACATGGGACAGAGCTGCAAGCAGCTTGTCCAGGAGTCGTGGTGGGAGGGGGGTTCCTGCTACTGCATGCACCCTGGGAGGCCATGGGGGGTGAGCAGATCAGCACTCAAGGAGAGGGCAGACTGCTCCTGTGAGCTAGGGCTGGGGTGGTGCTGGGCTTTTCCAAGTGGGAGCATTCGGCCAGGGCTGCATTCAGGGCAGGCAGCAGTGGCAATGGGAGGGGGCTATGGGGGGTGGCTGCAGCCACCCCAAAATTTGCCATAGCCTCCACTCCCAGCACCGCCACTGCCCACCCCTAGTGGAGCCCAGCCCGACCCCTGCCAGGAAAAGCCCAGAGCCAATCTGGTCCCAGCCTGTGGTGGCAGCTCACCCTTGCCCCACACACAGATCTGGGGCACATGCGCCCCCATGCACTCCCAGGGTGTGTGCAGCAGTGGGAGCCACCCCCCCACC
>NW_017729028.1:22317666-22322370 GCF_001723915.1 Gavialis gangeticus | reverse complement strand
ACCTCCACCCCGCCTCTTCCCTCACAACAGACTTACCAGCCGACGGCTGCTCTCCATGATGTTGGGGTGCGCTCCTGGGCACCTGCGTGCTGTGTTGCGACTGTGCGCATGCATGCAGCATTTATTGGCTACATCAGACAAAAAAAAGCCAACTGCTGACACAGTCAATTTTCCTTATATCAGTGCACCTCTAGTAATATTCTTTCATTTGTCCTGCATACTCCCTATGACCTTTTAAAGTACCCCTAGGGGTCTGCGTACACCTGATTAACAACCACAGACTTAAATTATTAGAATACTTAGCTCAACAAGGAAACAAGACATTAGACTTCAATTCCTTCCTTAGCCAGAGAGGATCCAAACCTATCATCTGCCATCTCCTAGACAAGTGTCCTAACCACTAGGTCACAGGCTCTTCCAGGTTAGTGGCACCCTACCCCCTCTCTCGTTGAAGTAGGAGAGGAAAGTTTTCCTCCTCCTGAATACTCCATTGTTTGGCACTTCGAGTGGCACTCTCCCGAGAGGTTGGTGACTTGGGCTGAGGAGGGAATTAAACCCAGGTACCCCACTTCCTGACTGAGTGCTCTAATGACTAGAAAATTAGAAGAGGTACCAGTTCCTTGAGCTGTATTTTAATGAAGAGAGTGAGGTCTGCTCCTTTCTTTTCAAAGGATCCCTAACTTCAGGACAAGGCTCTGGGCTGCAGAGCCCAACTGCAGGTGTTTTCTCTGTAGGCCTGGGCTAGAAGCCCAGAGTGGAAGGGTTTTAGACACATCCCTGTCCTCAGTGTTTCCCTCTTGGGCAGCTCTAGGCCACTGTACACTGAGCATGGTAACAACCCTGCTCAGTGATTGTCTTGGATCCCATTCCCAAGCTCCCAGTCTGCTCGTGCATGGTGTGAGGAGGCCCAAGTACCGAACACAAAGCTCTGGAATCCAGACCGCCTGGCAGGCACCTACAAGTCGGTGCAGCTCCCACCTTTTAGGCACGTCAGTCCTTTATTGGCTCCAGGCCTAAATGGCTTGCCTAGGGTCTGGCAGGAAGTTTGCAACACAGCCATGAGTAGAAATGAAGTCTCCTGACACCCTACCCCGTGTGTTAGCCACAGAAGCATCCTTCCTTCCCTAAAGAACATGACAGGGTTTGAACAAGGGTGTGAGAAAACCCCCAGCAAGAAGCCACAATCATCACTGCCAGCTTGAAAGGCTAAACTGTAAATGGGAGCTGCTTTCTGTTTTGTCACGGAACAGCTAATCCTTTGATAATTTACTGAGGATGAGCTTTACTGAGGCACTGGACACTGTCCAAAATGTTTGTCATGGAAGCACAACTAAAGGGTGAAGTGGGGTAGCGTCTCGGCGCAGTATAATCCTGCTGTCTCAAGGCACAGCTGAGTGCTGGTAATGAGGAAGGAGAAGTGATTCCCAGAGCTCTAGCTGAGAGGCTAAAACACATGGGGGGGGGTGTTCGTGTATAGTGGGGGCATCTCCGAAGACGTGTGGTGATGTGGGAATTGTGGCTCTTTTCATAACTGCAATTCCTAAGCGGAATTCCTCTAAGAAGGGACTTAACTCACCATTTGGGATACCTACATTTGAGCAATTTCAGGCCCAGCTTTGTCATGAGAAATGAAGGACCAACTTTCCATGACAGTGGGAAAAGTTAAATTGTAACGTAGTCCAATTCCTGCCCATTGAACATCCATTTACGGAAGTCTAAGCATATGATCAGGCAGAAGCAGGACAGATTGGCCCCTAAACTAACTGGTTCAGAGACTTCTCCCTGAATTCAGACTTACACGATCAGACTTATACCCCCTCTCTACTATGCATGGGATGTCAGCGCAGTTCCAGGCATCACCCAAAGCCCTGTTCTCAAAGGAAAGAACTAAAAGGTGCTATTGAAATTAACCCCATCCCCTGCCGGGGCCATTTCTCTATGTGGTAATGACATCAATTACTTGCCTATGGAAACCACTCTGCTGTTATCTGACTGGCTGCATCAAAGGTGGTCCAGCAATTTCCTCTACCACGTGCATGAAACCTATTGTTTGATGGCCCAGCCATGGAAAGCAAATCCATTCTCTTCCTTACGGTGCTCCCTGCAAGTGAGGGAGACTTGTCCTACTGCTACCCATATTAAGGTTAATTTAAAGTACATCAGCTACTGCAGCACTGAGACTACCTCTTCCTAAAGCAACCACCACTTAAAAAGCCGGAGGGCTGAGTGAGGACTTGAGGTTCAAAGACGCCACTTTATTTATGAAATAGCAAATCCCTGGGTTGGCACAGCTATCATATGCATTCTGAATGGAAAGGCTGGCTGTTATCACAGTCCTCCTGATTTAAGCTACTGCATTTTGGCTGCCAATGACATTTAAATCCTGCACTGTTTATCAGAGAGTACCCAGGGTGCTTATTTCCAATGAAGAAAAGCAAGCAATTTGATTAACTCTCCTGAATTGAATTTCAGCTTGTGAAAATAGGCTCTCTCAATAACAGATGAAGTATAATATAGATACTTTCCTTTCTCAAGATTGTATATTTGGCTGGCTTGACTTCCTTTGCACATAGGGATGTTACATGTCTGAACAGGGAACAATTGTTTCAGACTACTCTCGTACAGGCCATGCTGAGTTTGTCCTGGTTTGTGTACTGTGGTGTTAGCTGAAGCCTCTTTCATTCATTCCAGGGGTATCTACTGCCAAGTAAGGGTGCTCAGCTCCTGGGCAGGATAAAATTGCTACTGTCATCAGAGAGAAAAGACTAATATAATTCCTGTAGCACCCGCCAGCTAATAGGGTTGTGGGGAGAGAAGATGTACAAGAACACCCACTCCTGACCCTGACACCTTCCCATCCATCTGTACTGTGGAGAGTTGGAAGGAACTTGGGGCACTTGCACACATACAAACACTATTCCAGGGATTCATAGATTGTCAGGGGCTGGAAGGGACCTTGTAGATCATTGGGTCCAGTCCCCCTGCACTAGGCAGGAAAAGACAACTGGGATCAGGTGACCCCAGCAAGGTGACTGTCCAGTCTCCTCTTGAAGATTTCCAGGGTAGCTGACTGCACCACCTCTGGAGGGAGTTTATTCCACAGTCTGGACACCCTGACAGTGAAGGAGTTTTTCCTGGAACTGAGCCTGAAGCGGCCTTCCAGGAGTTTGTATCCATTGCTCCTGATCTTCCCCAGAGGTGCCCTGGTGAATACCTGTTCATCAAGTTCTAGATGTACTCCCCTGCTGTAGTGGTAAGCCACTACCAAGTCCCCTCTCAGCCTTCTCTTCTGCAGGCTGACAGGGCCCAAGTCCCTCAGCCTCTCCTTGCATAGCTTGTCTTGCAAGTCCCCGATCATATGGGTGGCTCTTCTTCTTCTGTGGACCCTCTCGAGTTTTTCCACATCCTTGTTCAAGTGCAGTGCAGTGCCCAGGACTGGACACAGTACTCCAGCTGCGGTCTCACCGCTGCGGAGTACAGTGGGAGTATCACTTCCTTAGTTTTGCATGAGATACAATGGTTAATGCATGCCAACACGTTGTTTGCCCTGCTGGCCACAGCATCACACTGCTGGCTCATGTTCATGCGATGCTCGATCACTACCCCATGGTCCCTGTCAGCCGTGGTGCAAGTCAAATTGTCACCACTGAGCCTATAGGTATGTTGGAGATCGTTTGCCCCCGAGATGGAGCACCTTATACTTCTAAGTGTTGAACTTTGTCTGGTTCCGGTCCACCCAGCTCTCCAGCCTGTCCAGGTCTGCTTGTATCTGCAACCTATCTTCTGGCATGGCCATGCTCCCCCATAACTTGGCGTCATCTGCAAACTTGGCCAGTGAGCTTTTCACCCCCACATTCAAATAATTGATAATGATGTTGAAAAGCACTGGTCCAAGCACGGACCCATGAGGGACACCACTGGCCACTTCTTGCCAGTGACACAGATCCATTCATGAGAACTCTCTGGGTCCTACCATGCAGCCAGTTCTCCCCCACTGAACTGTTGAACAGTTAAGACTACAATCTTCCAATTTTTCCACACGGATATTGTGGGATACTAGATCAAAAGCCTTTTGGAAGTCTAGGTATATAATATTGACCTTCTTTCGCATGTCCAAATGGCGAGAGACCTGTTTGTAGAAGGAGATGAGATTGGTAAGACAAGACCTACCCACGATGAAGCCATGCTGGCTGTCATTCAGAATCTTACCTTCAATGAGCATATTTCACATAGATTCTTTAATGAGTTTTTCCAGGATTTTCTCTGGGATGGAAGTCAGGCTGATTGGCCTATAGTTGCCTGGGTCCTCCCTCTTCCCCTTCTTAAAGATGGGCACAATCTCTTCCGATCCTCAGGGATCTCCCCTGTCTGTCACAATTTCTGAAAGAGTTTTGCCAGGGGTCCTGCAATGACCTCAGCCAGCTCCATCAGCACTCTCAGGTGAAATCCATCCAGTCCTGCTGACTTATAAATGTCTAGCTTTTCTAGTTAGTTTTGCACCAGCTCAGCATCCACAATGGGAAGGCTATCATTCCCACTGTGCCCCCCGTGATCCTTACCTTGCTTGTCTTTCCCCTTTGTCCGAAATACCGAAGCAAAGCGGGCATTCAGGAGTTCAGTTTTTTCCTGACTGTCCATTTCCAGCTGTCCCAAGGTGTTAAGCAGGAGCCCCAGGCTTCTATTTGTTTTCATTCTGCTGTATAT
>NW_017729028.1:22312328-22312666 GCF_001723915.1 Gavialis gangeticus | reverse complement strand
AAGCCACTACCAAGTCCCCTCTCAGCCTTCTCTTCTGCAGGCTGACAGGGCCCAAGTCCCTCAGCCTCTCCTTGCATAGCTTGTCTTGCAAGTCCCCGATCATATGGGTGGCTCTTCTTCTTCTGTGGACCCTCTCGAGTTTTTCCACATCCTTGTTCAAGTGCAGTGCAGTGCCCAGGACTGGACACAGTACTCCAGCTGCGGTCTCACCGCTGCGGAGTACAGTGGGAGTATCACTTCCTTAGTTTTGCATGAGATACAATGGTTAATGCATGCCAACACGTTGTTTGCCCTGCTGGCCACAGCATCACACTGCTGGCTCATGTTCATGCGATGCT
>NW_017729028.1:22292832-22307328 GCF_001723915.1 Gavialis gangeticus | reverse complement strand
TTCCCCTTCTTAAAGATGGGCACAATCTCTTCCGATCCTCAGGGATCTCCCCTGTCTGTCACAATTTCTGAAAGAGTTTTGCCAGGGGTCCTGCAATGACCTCAGCCAGCTCCATCAGCACTCTCAGGTGAAATCCATCCAGTCCTGCTGACTTATAAATGTCTAGCTTTTCTAGTTAGTTTTGCACCAGCTCAGCATCCACAATGGGAAGGCTATCATTCCCACTGTGCCCCCCGTGATCCTTACCTTGCTTGTCTTTCCCCTTTGTCCGAAATACCGAAGCAAAGCGGGCATTCAGGAGTTCAGTTTTTTCCTGACTGTCCATTTCCAGCTGTCCCAAGGTGTTAAGCAGGAGCCCCAGGCTTCTATTTGTTTTCATTCTGCTGTATATATACCTAAAGAAGGACTTTTTATTGTCCTTGACTCCCTTGGCTAACTTAAACTCAGTTGCCACCTTAGCTTTCCTAATCATTTCCCTACAAGTGCAGACCACTGTTGTACAGTCCTCCTTGAGGGCTGCCCCTAGCTTCCACAGTGTGTACTCCTCTTCTTTCTTTTTCAAGAGGACCACAATGTCCCTATTGAGCCAGGAGGGCTTGCCAGCCCTTCTGCTACCTTTCCTCTTCATGACAATGGTTTTCTTTTGTGCTTCAAGGATCGTGTCCTTGAGGAACGACCACTCTTCGTGCACCCCATTCACCTTCCATCCCTGGTCCTGCATCACCTCCCCTACTAATATCCTGAGCCTGTCAAAGTCTGCATTTTTGAAGTCCAGGACTTCAAACCTACTAGTTGATTTGTCAACCTTGCAGTGGACAGTGAACCTGATGAGCTCATGGTCACTGTCACCCAGGCTATCCTCAATGTTCAAGCCACACACCAGATCATCTCCTTCGGCCAAGACCGAGTCTAGGAGAGCGGTACCTCTGGTTGGACCTTGCACTTCCTGGGTCAGAAAGAGCTCCTCAGTTACAGTTAAGAAGCTACATGACTGATCCAACCTAGCCAAGTCTTCCTCCCAATCTATGTCCAGGTAATTGAACTAGCCCATGACAATCAAGTCCCTTGCACGTGCGGCCTCTGGTAGCTCTTGAGAGAACTCCAGATCAAGTTCCTGCCCTTGGTTTGGTGGCCTGTAGTAAACACCCACAGTTAGGTCTCTCTCACCTCGCCCCCCACTCCAGAGCTTGACCCAGAGGGTTTCAAGCTGCTTATCTTTGGAGCCAATGTCAGCCTCCAGAGAGGTGTACTGCTCCCTCTGCTCCCCAAACCCAGCTCATTGGAACAGACTCAATTAATTAAGTCTGCTGGAGCATGGAAATTACCATGCTCCAGCAGCCTCCAGAGTCACTTGTATCAGCGTCCCCATACTGAAAAATGGTGGCGGGGCACTTTGAACTAAAGCTGGTTGAACGAGTTGTAGTTCAAAGCACCCCACCACCATTTTTCCAGTGCAGGGACGCTGGTACACATGATGCTCAGGTGCTTTTAATTAGCATCGCTCGCTAATTAAAGTGCCCCCCGCCCCCCCGAGCATGTCTAAAAACACCTTTGGACTGTTCAGGAAGAGTTTGCAGAACTACCTCAGGGGCCCGAGGTCAGGAATATTTCTCTGGTCCTCCCACAAAAAGATTCGTTTTCCCAGACCAGAGAACTGAAGGTCGAATTGCAATGCTATTTTCTCGCCACCCTTTGGGCCTTCCCTTCATTGTACTGACTGGCCACATGATTCAAAACTCCTTTCACCCACTCTGAGCTCTGTCTGCACTCCAGATCCATTCTTCAGCCATTCCCGTTCTGCCAACCACCCCCTCTGCTCCTTGTTTTCAAAGTGGTGCGCTCTGTAAGTCACCATAGAAGGCCCCATGGAGTAGTGGTAATCTACAATAGACAGAAGGTAGGAAACCAGAGGAATAAGTGAGCCATTTTATTATGCCTCTGTGTAAACTCAGCCATCCTTGTTTCACTGACCTCATTGCTAACATGCCCCTATAGGGTTGGGTTAAAACAGAAAACTTTGGAAGAGCAGAGAAAGGTGAAATGCATGCTGGAGGAACCCAGTGTAGGTAATATTGCTCAAAGCATCCATAACAATGTTTGCTTCATTCCCTGTGACCCACATTAGCAGAGTTAAGAAATCAGAGATGACAACACAGTCAGCAGTAACACTGCAAGAGAGCCAGATATACTGGCTACTTAGGAGGGGAAGGGGAGCAAGCAGGATAGATATTCTTCTATTGTCCTTTCCTTCCTCATAAGAGGACTACTCAGAAGATGCAAATATCTGACATCAAGCAGTGTCTATTCCTATTTTTTTAATGACTTTTAGAGATAGGAGGAATGTTTATATGATTCTCTTCAGCAGCATAGCTCCAATACCACATCCGTTTTATTAAACCAGGCTCATTTTCTAACAGTCCTGGGATGATTAAGGAATACACTGTAGGGACCAATGCAACAAACTTGCATTGGCAGAGTGATAGCTGATAGGGTAGCAAGCAAATCGGTCTTTACCGCCTGCAGCCTTCTGTGGTATATCTGAAACCTAAAAACCATTTAAAGACCTTAACGCATGCAAATGAGACTCCTTAAAATGGATGGACAAAGAACAGAGCAGTGAAGGCCCAGATCCACAAAAAGGAACTGGGCATTTATAGTGGCACTTGGATGGTGCCCTTCCCTCCCCCCATGATAATTTAAGTGATTAGAAAACTGAGCTCAACCTGGAAACGATAAATTAGACTTCAGTTTCCTCCTTAGCCTGAAAGGCTCCAAATCTATCACTGACCATCTCCTGGACAAGTGACCTAACCGCTAGCAAAATCCCTGTTATCTGTCAGTCAGAAATTAATTTTGTTCAAGACCTATTTAAAGGAAAACATAAAGGAAATACTTACTAGGAAACTGTACAAATATGCTGATCTTGACGGCAAATGCTACTGAAAACACTTTGAACTGCATTGTAGAGAACAAACCTGCTTTGGCAGAGAGATAGGTATGGGATAAACCTTTCATAAGTTCTGAAGTGACTTAGGAACCTAAATCCTATTGCCTTTCAAAGAGCCTTAGGCTCCTAAAGATGAGGGCCCAGATTCAGAAAGGGTTTATTACATGTTAGTCACTTCTAGGCAGAATGTATGTGCTTCTCTAATATGTGCTTTGCTCTAAACCAGCAAAGCCATGCCCAAGTACTGGTGTGCACATCGGATCATAGGCATTTCAACACATAATAGTGCATAGGCATAACTAAGACTGGGCCTAGGCCAGGGGTCAGCAACATTTTTGGGCAGAGTGCCCAAAACCCACACAACCTCAACTTGTAAGATGTTGGCATGCCGAGGTGGGGTGGGGGACCATGAAGGGCAGCTCAGTCTCAGCCCCTTCCCCACCTTCTGTCCCAAGGTGAGCATGCCAAGCAAAATGCCTTTGCGTACCATGCTCTGGCACCCTTGCCGGGGGTTGCCTACCCCTGTCCTAGGCTGTGATTCATGACGGTGCTTACGCACAGTGATGTTGTGGCATGTCATGCCTAAAGTTTGGGCACGTGCAGTCATAGGTGGAATGAAGGAAGAGTTTTGCATTCTGCCCCCATATCCTAAATGGAGACACCCAAACACACTGTGGTCATAACTCAGAGCAGCCAGCTAGATTGTATTTCTTTTCATTTACTCCAATTTGATTACAAGTTAGATGGTTTGATGCAAGAGGAATCCAGTGAGCTTTTTTAGCAGGTGGTCAGACTGCATGATTAAAATGGGTGTTAAAATGTGCGAACCCTTGCCTCCTCCCACTAAGCTCCATGGATTGAACTTGACTCATAGTGACTAGATACAATGAGCAGTGCAATCAATTTTTAAAATCAAATATCCACAGTAAAACAAAATGAACAGAAGGTGGAAAAACTACAGAATGAAATTCCTTTTACAGTGGATAAACTATTCCTGAACTAGAAATACTCCAAATACAAATCCACTCAAATTCTACATATTTACATTAGTAACCTTTTCTGCAGAGTTCTTATTTTGTGCTAAAGGTGCATATAAGGTAAAATAGCTGTGCAAATTAGGTTAACTATGCTTCATTAAATCCCTTCCCAAACTCAGAGCAAACCACTTAGATACACGCCAAAAACCAATAAACCCCCCACACGTTATTTTGATTGCAGTTGCAGACTTGTCTTCTGCAGGGATATATGTAAACAGACAGGATTGCTGTAGCAGATAATTTCAGAGATGATTTTAATTTCAATTTCATAGATAATTGAATTGAACAGGAGGCCTATGGAACCACCTATGAATATAGTTTCCAATTTGGGTATTTAGATATCCTTTAAAGATCAGGTTTGTATACCCTTCTTCATGCAGAATAGCATTTTATTCTATTGATTTCAGTGTCATCCCTAGTGATGTAAATTATAAATTAGTGTGCCACTTGGCCCTGAAACAGTACTGATGACATGCTGGTTCAATCTCTAGGCAGCAAGCCAAATATGCCTCTTGTGCTGTAAAAGTTGACCATAAGGAGCATGGCAGCATTCAGTTCTGTTGTCACAGACTTCCTCTCCACCGATTTTGGCAGGTCAACAAGAAAAGAACTGTTAAACCACAATTGGCAGATTCAGAGCCACTTAAATCTATTTTCTTGCCATGCTCAAGATGTTCTGGAGTCTTGGAGGATGTGTGCTGCCTGCCACCTATCTTTGACAAGAAGGAACCGCTGGATGGGAAAAGCCTTGCTTCTCAGGAGTATGTGGGTAGCATCTTTATTCTCTGCCACCTTGGCACATTCTGCCTTTCTCAGTAAGGATGCTGAAGAAGAGCATGGTGTAGTAGATAGCAGAAAGTATTCTCTCTCTCTCTCACTTTTTTTGATAAAATGGTTTCCAGGACATATCAAGAGATATTACCTGTGCTAATATGAAGTCAGATGGAAGGTATGGCAGGGGTGACACTTTAGAGACTAATCAGTTCCAAGAGGCATGAGATTTCATAGGCAACAACTTGCACAGCAATTCCTATTGGCATCTGAAGAAGTACACTGTTGCCTACAAAAACTCCCTCCCTGAAACTATCAGTCTCTAAGGGCATTTTTACACATGCTTCGGGGAGGGGGTGGGGAGGAGAAGGTGTTTTTTAATTAGAGCAGCTCTGAGAGCTGCTGTAATTAAAGCACCCACAGCATCGTGTGTCTCAGCGTCCCTGTGCATCAAAATGGGGGAGGAGGGGTTGCTTGAACGAAAGCGTGTTGAACATCCTTTAATTAATGCACCCCCACCACCATTTTGAAGTGCGGGGATGCTGATACACAAGAGGCTGGCTGGAGTGCACTAATTAGCATGCTCCAGCAGATTTGATTAATTGAGTCTGCTCCAACGCACTGTACATTTCCCCAATCAGGGCAGGGGGCCAGGAAAGAGCTTTTGGGGAGGGGCAGGGCCCAGCCAGCTCTGGGCTGAGTGGTGTGGTGTGCCACCCAGAGCTGGCTGGGACCTGCACAAGACCAGGACAGGTCCTGGCCAGTCCCCAGCTGTGCAGGGAAGCCCTGCTGAGCACACAACTTGTCCCCATGTGAACAGGGTAAGAGTTCTCTACAGCAGTAGCTCTCCCACACAGTGCACATCAGGACCCCTCCTGATGTGTATGGGGCCAGGAGACAGATGTCTCCTGGCCCTGTGTGCATGGGGACTGGCCCTGTACTCCTTGCCAGCCCCTGGGCTAGCATCCAGGGGGAGCCTGGAACTCCCCCTGACTCCTGCAGGGGGGCAGCGCAGGGTGGGAGTATATCTGCTCCCAAAGGGTGCATCTACACAAGACACAGACTGCACAGTAGCTGAATAATACTGTGGAGTAGCATGTTGCAGCACTGACAGTGCTAATACACTACTGCACAGTATTATTTGGCAGTGATGGGCAGTAGCATCACTTAGGCTAGGGACAGACATTCAAAAAGCTGGAGCCTGAATTGATTCAATCTTTGCAGGCAGGACCATAGCAAGGAAGTCTGGCACCCAGGACAAGCCCACAGCAGCAGCCAGCCCTTGCCCTGTACAGAGATCCAGGGGGCACATGCCCCCCCATGCTTGCCCGGGAGTGTACGCAGTGGCGGGAACCTCTCTCTCCCCCATCCCCGTGTCCCCCCAAACAAGCTGTTCATGGCTCTGGCCCATGCCCCAGCCTGGCTGGGCAGTGCCTGTTGGTGCCCCTTCACTTTGGTACACAGGGCGGTCTCCCCGCTAGCTCCCTGTACTTGCTACAGTACTGTTCACAGGTTAGTCTAACCTGCAAAGATTGAACTGATTTGCAAATGCACAGAGATTTACTTTTAATTCCGGAAATGCAGGCACATGCCTACAGTGGTTGAGGCTAGAAGCTGGGGGCTGCTAAAGCAGCCCTCCCTCCCCTTTGCAACAGCCGCAAGGCTGGAAGGAAGCTGACCTGGGAGGCATGTTCAGGCCCCGACAGGGGCTAAGTATGATTGTGGAGGGATTTAAATTCCCACCCTGGCCTGTAGGGTCTCCAGCCAGGCTGTACCTGGAGGGGTAGGTGAGAAGCATCCCTGCCAGCCTTGTCCCCGAGGCCAGACACCAGCCAGGGCACTGCCTCAGGTGAAAGGGGGAAGGAGAGGGCAGGATTAAATTCCCCTGTCTCCTAGGGGCATGGGACCCTGGTTGGGGTCTGCCCAGCTTTCTCCCCACTCTTGCTTGGATGGTGGGGGCCTGGCCAGAGATGCCAGCATGGCCCTGCTATCTACTGAGGGCTGGGGCTGCAGGTACAGATGTGGCTGTGGGGCTGAGCCCAGCTGGGCTGGGGACGTTGCTGAGGGCAGAGGCAGAGGGGCAGCCCAGTCTGGGGCTGTGGGGGCTGCACGGCCAGACTGCTCCGGCTTCCTGCATCCAAGCTGCCTGAGAAGGGCCCTGCAGGGCTGGTCTGTAGGGGCAGAGCCCTTCCTAGCCCACTAGGACTGCATGAGACAGCCTGGCCCAGCAGCATGGACAGGGGCAGAAGTGCTGGAGGGCCCGGAGCCCAGCAGCCACTACTGTGCCTCTTGTGCTGTGCAGCACCTGGGGCTGCAGGCACACAACCAGCTATGGGCTGGCCGGAGCCCTAAAAGACCTTCGCTGGTACCACTGTACAGTAATTCTGGTTACTGTGCATTTATTTAGTACTTGCTTATACATGTACTAAATAAAAGCGTAGTAACCACTGTGCAGTAGCATCTTGTGTAGACGTGCCCAGTAGGGAGCACATATAGACATGCATACCTCAAATTAATAGCATGTGCAGACACACCCATGTAGAGGATCGTGGCTTGGGAGAGGAGAGGTCATGTTAAGTGCTTAGTGCATAAAGGAAGCACAATAGTTGAATTCAGCTAGTGTAACTAACTCACAACTAACTCCTGATAGTATTCTTCAGCAAATTAACTTCTAAACATTCTGTTTAAACTCTTGTTTTGAAAACTCCTGAATTAGACCTGGCTTTACTTGCCTGCAGGAAACATAAATGAGATCTGAACCAGGTCCACAAACCCCGGGATATTTGGTATTTTTCTATGCTTTAGTTGTCTATTGAGAATATACAATATTCAAATTCCCTTTTACTTGAGCTCTGGAGAACTCATTTGAAAGGTTCAGTCATATGTAGGCATTACCAAGGAATGCCTTTAATGCTTTAAGTTTCCACAGAACACCCCCAAAGGGGGAATAAGGACATGTCACACCTTCCACTATCATTTCAGCGTGCATTTGTTTTATAGCTAATTACTGGGCTAGTGGTGAGAAGCTGCTACGTCTGCCAGTTCCATTTGGAATGGAGGAAAGTCCAGATGTTCTTGCTGCAACTGTGTTGCACAAAGTGAATTTCGTTTCAGTGCCAGCTTGTAATTGTTGTAGAAGAGGATTGGAAAGGAACTATCAACATGGCTTCTGCCTTGAGGTGTGGAAAGCAATCAGCCTTTCAGTTGGTGATTTAACGAATACCTCTACAAGGGCGGCTTGTTTCTGGTTTAAGCTTGACATGGATGGTTGTATGATCCCTTTTTCTTCGGAGCTGGTTTTAGAAGGAATGCTTTTGTCTGACTCTGCTCTTGATTTTACTGATGCTGATGCCTTGACATGTTTGAAAACAGTCGGCTTCCCTTCAGCTATTAGAACTTAGAAGACTCATAAGCAGTGTAAACAAAGAGAATAAGGCACTTACTAATCAGCAAATTGATTGCAGTCCTATTGAAAGCTTAAATGGGAGAATGCAGTCAAATGCGGCGGCGCAAAACAAGTAATCTCCCTTCTGAAATTTGAGCATAAAAATCTAATTTGGTTTATGAAACAAAGCCATTTTCAAAACCAAGGAAATGATGATTAAAATCAAACGAAGACACAGACTCTCCTAACAGGGGCAGAAAGGAAGAAAGAATCAACAATTGAAATGTAAAGCCATTTTACAGCCCTTAAGATAGTAAAGTTGGAGCAAGATCTGCAAATCATATGGCTTTTAGGAGCTCCACTGTGTAACTAGAGCATACAGAAAAATTGCAGATTAATTGTTAACAGAGAAAATCAGATGATGATCAATTAGAGCTGGAGGGGGGGGTGTATCAAAGACTGCTGCCACCTCCGTGTGTGTGGTTCTGTGCGTCTGTGTGAAACAAAACGGGAACTTTATCGTATTTACCATAGCATATCTATTCACACTTCCTTTTGTTGCACTCCGGCCTATGCAGAACAGTTGGAGGTAGCAAAGGTAGGTTGCCATACTATAGACAGACAAACATCATCTAGTGACATATAAAAGACAGCCAGAGATACAGAAAACTTGAAGGTAGTACCTGGAGGTTTTAATAGGATCTGAGCAGTGCATTAAACTATGGGATTAACATCCGCCACTCACTGGTTGTGTCTACTTGAGCCATTTAGTACTTGCATAAGCAAGTAGTAAATGGCCGGGCAGTTACTGGAGTTACTGCACATTACCATCGCCAAATACCTTTTAGGTGACGCTGACTGCGCAGTAGCTTGTTACTACTGTGCAGTGGTGTTGCATCACACTTTCTGCCATGCAGCGCTACTGCGCAGTACTAACGAGCTACTGTCAAATTGCTACCGTCATAGTAGCTGCAGTCTGTCTTCAGCTGACCTATGCATAGTATGTGACTGCAGGACATGGGTCAGGTTATCTGAATGCTGGATACATGGCCAACAGCCACAGAGATGTTGATCCACAAGGCTGAACTTTCACACATTGAAGGAAGGAGGAAAAGAGAAGACATGACTTTGTATCATAAAGGAAGATTTATAGGCTCAGTTTCATCCATTAGATTCAAAGATTAGCCAGGGATGAGTTAGGTCCAATTTTGTTTAGTGAATGATGAGAAGAAAGGGAAAAATCAGCTCTAACTGTTCAGTAGTCTTTCCTCAGAGGCCCAAACCACTGCTGACACTCCCTAATGAACAGAATGAGGAAGAGCAGCTTTATTGGAAGATCCATCATGCTGGTGACATTTGCTATCCTGAAGTAACAGCTGTCCCTTTAGGATAGCTTTGCCTGCAGAGTCAGAAGGAGTGAGATGCAAAGGAGCGGCTCTGGGTATTAGCTCTGATAGACATTATAGAAGGGGCATTTATGTGAAAAGGCTTTGCATAAAATTAGCTACTTTTAGCATAAGGTGGGGGCAAAGGTTTTGTGTCCGATATCCCCGTTCAGCATCCAGGCAAACACCAGCTTCATGAAACCAAGGCCTTATCTTTTGTTATATTTCTAAACCACACCCATCACAATGATCTCTGAAACACTTAATCCACACCCCCAACCAAAAAAACCCCCAGTCCCACCAGGGCCTAGTTACATTCAATGCTTCTTAAAAGATCTTCCTTACTTGAGACGTATTTTTTCCTCCCTAACCATTACTTAATGGCTTTAAATTACCTATAAGAGAATCAGGCAAGGCCCTGCCTCACTCATTTATATCCTTGTTGCTTTGGATCAGATTCTAATAGGAACTGTTTCATCTTTTCAGCCCATTGCTAATGTAGTTACCCAGTGGTGCGTATTGCTAGAGGATGAGTAGCTGGGTCCATACAGAATGATATTTTCAAAACACTTAAATGTGCACCTTGGAAAACTTAATGGGGAGGGTTAGGCCTAGTTTGATATCTTTTGGAAATCTCAGCCATCTATAAAACACTATTTTAGGATTTTTAAAAGTGAAAAGCATGCAAGAACGTGCTATTAGAAGTGAACCCGTCCACCGTACTTTGTGCATCTGAATCTTTTTCAAAATATTTAGCCCACAACTTGCCATTCATGCAAACAGAAAAGTACAGCATAGCTTAGAATAAGCCTCCTTGGTTCATTTACAACCAGTCTTTGTGTTGGCCTCCTGACAGATGGCAGCTTAATTCAGCTTACTGGAAAGAACACATAAACATTATTTTGGATTTTCTGAAAAGCTCGGTGCATTCCAAACAACATTTAAGAGCACATCTGACACTAGCTTTTAGGGAGAAACTTATCACTCACAGATTAAAGGATCTGAGTCAAGGACGAGTCTCTAGCTAGATCTGAAAATTTACAAAAAAGGAAGAAACATCCTAAAAAAGAAAAAAGATCAGATCTGAAAAGGCTAACCGCTGTTTCTAAAAAGGTCACTAAAGCTGGTCTTTCCAAATCCGTAGTTCACCTCTTCCTTTGGCTACAGTTATGGCTACAGAGAAGGCAACCATCCAAAATGAATTTCATCCTGGTGGACTGAACTGGTACAATAGGAAGCTCCTTCTGCATTCATGAAATGGTAATTCCACATGCAACAGGGGTTCCTAATGTAAGGAAGGGGAGTATTCTCATAGTTTCTTACCCAATGCCTTCGCACAAAGCTTTGATTACAGAAGCAAAGCCCAGAAACTACTCTGCCCAAATGATATGGTGCATCCACAAAACTACATAGCAATCCAGCAGTTAAAGCCATGTGGTCTGGAAACCATGAATACACTGGCTGAATTTCTAGGTGTTTGAGGAATGGTCACATTAGGTGCTCAGACTTTGCCCATGATGCCTTTTTATTGTTCCTAATACCAAGTTAGCTGAACCATGTTAGCACCATTGAAAACCCTAATGTAAACAGAATGTAGGTTCATTGAGTCCCTCCCTGGAGCCCTGATTCAGCATGGTACTTAAACACCTGCCTAATATAAAGCAGGTAAGTAGGCCCGTTACATAAATTCAGGCTCCTGGAACCATACAGAAGTAGGACTGGAAGGGACCTGAGGAGGTCATCTAATCCAACCCCCTGCTCAAGGCAGGAAGATCCCTCTCTAAACCATCCCAACCAAGCTCTTAAAAACTTCTAGTGCAAGAGATTAACCAATCTCATACCTAGAAAGACCTTCCTAATATACAACGGTAGCTTTTGACATTAAAATTCTGCATACAATCATGCACACACCCCCTCATGTCTTGATAGCACTGAGTAGCTCAGGCCTGGTCTCACACCTAAACCCACTGTGATTGAAAAACTAGGTGCATTCCTGTCTACTCACCTGCTGAGGCTAGTCTGGTAAGTGTGCTAAGAGCAGGCCTACAGACCTGGACTCTGCATGAAACACAAGACAGAGGGTTGGAGCTTGAGACACCACTGTCCTCAGCACTGCCTATTGTCTAGTTTAGGAGACTACTAAATCATCATGCTGGCTTTTGTGAATGCCACTTTCATGTTTCTAACTCCCTCCATTCGTTGCATAGGGAGCCTATGTGCCCAATTCAAAGTTGTGGATCTCACCAGGTAGAAAGGCAGGAAAATCTGGATATTGCAATATCCAGAAGAGTGACAGCCACTGCCTCATTATGGACCTACTCGTTGGCATCTTACTTTAAACCAGTGTAAAACTGCTCCTTGGCTTGGGATTTAATTTTCTTTTTTTGCTGTGCAGATCACCAAATGAAAATGACAGGCTTTGTGAAGCTATGAATTATGAAATACTCTATGAAGTTTTATGAATTACTTCAGTCCAATGTAAAGAGGGAAATTAGAGTTTCGAAACTGTAGAGCTGGAAGGGAGCTCAAGTAATCTAGTTTGCTCCCTGCTTTGAGGGATGATCATATACCTAAACCACCCAGCCCTGGCCCACATTGGTCTAACGTTCTTAATAAACCTCCATGAAGGAGATTCCACGGCCTCCCTAGGGAGTCTGTTCCCATGTGTGTCACTGCCATTAAACTCAGAACATATTCCTAATATCCAATCTAAATCCCCTTTGCTGTAAATTAGGCCAGTTTCTTCTTGTTATACCCCCAGCAGACATAGAGAAAAATTGAGCACAGTACCCTTTATAATAACCTTTTAATTATAAGAAGACTGTCTCCCCCTTAGTTCCCTTTAAACTGGACTAAACAAACTCAGTCCCTTCAACCTTCCCTCAGAGGTCATGTCTTTTAAGCCTCTTGTCATTCTTGTTACTCTATGCTCATCTCCACCCAATTTGTCTACATCTTTCTGAAGCATGATGCCCCAAACTGAACACAGTTCTCTAGGTGAGACCTCACTAGCTCTAAATGCAGCTGATAGCTTAATTCCTAGCCTGATTCCAGAGCAGGGGTGGGCAAAATATAGCTCGCGGCCTGCATCCGGCCTGACAGATCATTTTATCTGGCCCACAGGGCCCCAAAATAATTTAGTGATTAATATTTATTTGCTTCTGGCTATCAAAGATGATAGGAGACAGGGGCAGCAGGACCCAGGGGGAATGAGCAGCAAGACCAAGCAGACCAGTGCCACCCGACCCCCAGCCATGGGTGACTGGTGCTGCCTTAGTCACGGGGGGCACATGCCCCCCCCAGCAGCCAGTCAGTGACCATCTGCCCCCCCTGCCAGTTGCCTAAGCAGTGAGCGCAGCCTGTCAGGGGGTGCACCAGCTCTCTCAGGGCCAGAAGCAGGAGGGGTGTGTGTGTGTGTGGGGGTGGGGGCAGAGTGTTTGTGTGTGTTCATAGGGTGTATCCCACCCCCCCACCATACGCGTGTATCCCCACACCCTTGCACTGCCATACACACAGACCCGCACACCCACACCCCCTCATACACCCCAGCCACCCTCTCCCCCACACACAACTCCCCACAAACCCCATACCCACTGACACTCCATATATGCACACCCCCCACATCCTACCTCATCCCACTCCACACAGGCCCACCCACACCCTCCCCCACAAACCTATACCCACCCCACACAACATACAAGATTAAGACTTCATTTTAAGCTATTGTGCGGTCACCTCTATGCACACTACACAAACACTTGTAAACGGACAAAAATATTTTTTGAAATCGAAATAATGAACGTTGTAAATGGTTGCTTTTTAGAATATAATTTGGTATTTTTTTGGTTCCGAGATGGCAAAACCCCTTGCTGAAAGGAGTACTTCTATGGGTGAGGGGAGGGACTTCTTGTAGCAAATGTCAGGGGCTAGAGGTCGGGACTTCCACCTGTAGGTGGTGGCCAGGGGGCGGGGCACCTGTCAAGGGGCGGGGCTACCCATGCAGCCCTCAACAGCTTGCCAAAACTTGGTAAGTGGCCCTCCACCCAAAATAATTGGCCACCCCTGTTCTACAGGAACGTAAGTGTGCGCTGCATATCACCCAAGGCTTGTGGTAATTCTATGGTTTATTCCTGGATGAGAATTCATCATTTTCTTTACATTTGGCCTTTCCAGTCTGCCTCAGGGAATGACAAACTCAGGGTTTATCAGCCTGTGCAAAAACATGGCACTTTGTATACTGGTTTTCTACTTCCTTTGCCCAGGTGTTGCTCATCTGCCTCATTCTGGCTGCCCTGTTTCTCAGAATGCTTCTTCCCAGCCATCCCAAATTCAACTGTTAGGAAGATCTCAAGGGCCTCAAGCACCTGTTCCTGCTTTGGATCTTCCTATTTCCAGCAGGATGTCACAACCACAATAAGGGTGAATCTTAAGATGCAATCAAAAGTATGACTGTAGAACACTGTAGGTATACACAGGCTGGCCCTAATCTAGTTAACACTAGGAACTGTAGCTGTGAAGACACTATGTAAGTCCATTATTGTGGTCAGCAATCCCTCAATGTGAGGACAATCTCTACCCTGGCTCATTCATGGGTCTTGAGATAACTTAAGACCCCAACCCTCAAGCCACAGATCTGTCTGTAGAAGTTGCAGGTGTTCCTGCGGGGGCGGGGGGGATAGGCTGGGATTCTTCTCCTTTCCCTTCCTCCGCTCTCTTTTCTTGCCTTCAAGGGCAAGATGCTTTACCCTGAAACAGGCTGCTGCTTGGTTGAGGTTGCAGCACCTTCAGAGTCAGTTGGCAGCCAGATCCTTCCAGCTCTTGATGTTAGCATCCATTTTCTGGAGGTCTGTCTTCAAAGTGTCCTTTTAGTGTTTGGAAGTCCCCTGGGGACCCGAGTACATATGTGACTTGCTAGCATGCACTGAAATCTACCCCACCATCTTCAATCCTGTTGTTACCCAACTTGGCTTT
>NW_017729028.1:22287389-22292821 GCF_001723915.1 Gavialis gangeticus | reverse complement strand
CCCACCATCTTCAATCCTGTTGTTACCCAACTTGGCTTTAGGAGAACATGAATACCTCTGGTACACTTGTGCCTTGGGCTGCAGGACAAACATACCCTAAGACTCTTGCTGAAGAAGTGGGGGTGACACAGCTGACCCCAAAAATAAGACCCCCCAGTGAAGGCTGCAGAGTTTATACCAATCAGGAGTCCCTGCATCAGTCCCTAAATCCTTCTGCCTGACCCTCTCCTAGGGTCAACTTGCAGCACAACTCCCTTTCACTTGCCCTCCAGGAATAACTTGTCCTTCCCAAACCACAGCCAGTCTTCCCAGGGGGGATTTCTCCTGTCATCTTGTGTCCCATCATCCTGTGCATAGTGTTCTACTAAGAAAATGTGCTGCTGGAGTATCCTCTCACAAAGGAGCCCAACCCTGGAGCTCCTTGAACCTGCCATCCTGAGACCCGTTGAGATCCTAGGCAGGAAAACAACTCCTATTGATATCAGTGCTGATGAAATAATAGAGGGAGGTTCTCAATGGCTATGTAATAATGACTATTTTTTTATAACTGAAGGGGCAGCTATCTCTGTCTTCTCAGTCACGAAAAAATGCATGAATCTTTCATAGCTCATTCCCTACAGAAATATTTTTAAATAAAGGCACAAGTTCAGTCTGATTAAGCTAGATGTTTAGAGACAGTTTATAATTCTCCTTTTAAAGTAATTTTTGCCTCAAGGAAATATAGCAGAAGATCAAATTTGGGACTGAATTTCCTTGTAATGCAATCATGACTGTTGCAGCAGCAAGTATTTAATAAAACCAGCATCATTTTCTTCTTTAGAATGAAATAAGTTCTCTGACCTCTTCTGTAATGGAAGCCCATTTTTTTTTATTTCTAACATCAGTCCAAGTGTTGCCATGGAAATTATTCTATATGGGAAAAGGGTTAAAAGAAAATAATCTCTCAGAGAAAATTGCTGCTTGAAAGGCACATAAATTATAATAATTTAATCTAAAGCACAAAGTACACAATCTAAAAACCCATGTAAGTATAATAATTCAATTCAAGAGCTTTATCTTTCCCTCCTATTCATATCTTCTGCGCCGTTGTTAGAAATCCATTACTAATTAATCTGCTAATGAATCCATTTTCCAGGAAACAGTTGGCTGCTGAGAAGCATTTTACAAAGCAAAAAAGGAGGGTTTCTGCAATGTGAAATACAAATCACTTATCCTACCAGCGCTTGTCTCTTATTGAGACAGATAATTTCATTTGGGCTTAACGGTATTCATTGCATCCTTTTCTGAGGTGTTATGAAGTATTGCTGCTTCAGGGGCTGCCACATCATGGCTGCATTTCTGTGAGGGGCATATTTTTTATAGAGACCAAATTCAAAGATTACTGACTAAATGGGAGTCTTTCCGTTAAGTTAACTGTCGCTTGGATTGAGACCTATATTTCCAGATATGAAACATTATTCGCATAGAGGTAGAAATTAAAATAAATGCCTGCTAATTTCAGTTAATCTCATTACTGTATTTTAATAGGGAAATTCAGAGTTAAGGTTGTACATGAAAAAGCAAAACACTTTAAGAAAAAACAAAATCCAAGATGATCAGAAAGCAGTTTAATTTATCTTATATTTGCCCACCAATTCTCGATTATTCTCCTGATGAAAGGTGTGATAGGAGAGACGCTTTCAATCTCCCATTGTGGTGTCTATGAACTGTATGTGATAAGGTCTTCCTTGTAGGCGGTTTCAGTAGCACTATAACCAGTGCTGTTTTCCTTGTAGCATATATATTATCTGCCTTTTAATAGTATCTGTCTTTTAGTGGTGCCTGTCTCTTAATCCAGTCAAACTTCTATTTACCCATTTGAAAAATGGGTTTCCTGTTACATAGATCATCAAAGTTTTTATGTCATAGACATTATTGCAATATCTTGATTGTCTTGAAAGTCAAACAGCAAACCTCTGAGCACTCCATAAGTTTTCTATCCCTGTAAAAAATGAAGTAAGGCACAGAGCTGTGAAGTGATGGGCCTAAGACTATATAATATATCTTTGCCACAACCAGTGAACAGGATCCAGAACACCAAGTCCCAGCCCCTACTCTCACTGCCTTAAGTAATAGCAAAAGGCACTGGGAACGTTGGGTGAGTAATGCTGTATAAATGTAAGTGTTTACTTCTTTTAAAGATGTGAAGACTCCTACATTAGAGAAGGGTAGAGAAAGACAAATATGACTAGAAAAGCATTAAAATTAAAAATATGTCTGAAATAGCCCAGGATAGCAGTATTAACTGGAAAGATTTGAGTGCATATAATATGCTACAGAGGAGAAAAAACTCATTCCTTTCAGGAATGATAGGGGGAAGGTAGAGTCTAAAAATAATAGAATAGCAGAGTTATTAGACCATTGTTTATCTGGCTTTAAAACTGAAATGTGTAGGCCTTTACCTACCCTGGTGATAAGATTTACAGGAGGAGAAGCAGAAGAATCAGGAGTCTGCAGATAAATCCTAAAATAGACCTTGAAGGCTCAGAGCATCTTTGTATTGACAAGGCATTAAATGCAGACAATACTCATCCAAGAGAGCAAAGGGAAGTGGGGGTGGAAACTAGAGAGGCCTTGGCAGAATCTTTTCCAAGGTCACACATTTCAAAAGTGAGTCATTTCACTGACAAGGGGGTAGAATAATATTAGTGTTAACAACTAGCTAGGAATATCTAAAGGCCCAGGAGCGCAAGGGCAATACTGTTCAGTCTTCTTGATATTAGTAATGTGGAAATACTAAAAACTGTAAAGGAACAAATTATGAAAAGCGTGAAACAGCATGTTTGTGAGAGGTCTTCTGAAGTCAAGAAAATGTGTGTTCAAGAAAAGATTTGTATATACCCATAACTCCCATTGAAGTGAACGGGCAAGTTTGAAGTTAGCCATGTACTTACATATTTTCTCAGATCAGGGGCCATAATATTGATGAATTTGGCCCTTCTGTTGTTTAATAAAATATTCATGGACTATTATTCCTGGACAGATTTATTATTAATAGGTATTTACCAAATAGTTTCATAGTATTGTTTGACTAATCGGTTGTTCTTGAATGGTGGTTTTGAATATAATTTATTCATGTTTATTAATTGGCTGCATACTTCACTTGCTCTTTATGCTTCCTGGTTGGATGTTTTGTATAGAAGGACAACAAAAAGCCAAATAATGAACTGCCAAGAAAGATTAGATAAATAATCATTTGTGCTAAATTTGTAATATTTCAAGGACTTGCAGATACTTCCACTAATACCCAAAAGGCAAATGAATAATCCTGAGCATCAAATGTGACAATATATTATTAATTCACCAATAAACTATTGTGATTCAAACTCCTGATTGTTATTCACAGAAATACTAATACATTCTTTTCTTTTTTTTACTCAACCAATACAGAGTATCATTTTGAAAGAAAAGTTATGTTCCTCCATGGCGACTTGGATTTTTTTTTTAACAGATCTAGCCATTGTAAAATAGAGTAACATTGATTTTCTAGAAGCAATTGAAAAAGCCTTGCTTTGCCTTTGTTAATAATTGAAAAAGAGCAGCTATAAAAAGGAAGAATAGGGGAACCCAATTTGACAGAGAAAAAAGACTTCAGCTTCTATTTTCAGTTGAAACAAATGGAGCGGCAGGGTTTTATGAGTACAAGCATTTGAGTGATGGCTCTTCCTTTTCTCCAGAAGCTCCAGGAAAAATCTGGAAATGTAGCTGAGAGGAACTGTAGTTAGGCCACGATTCAGCAAGTCACTTAGGGGAAGATTAAACAAAAAAAGCCTTCGGTGCTTGGGTGCATTTCAGTGCCTAATCCCAACTGTGACCCTGAATAGTCCCATGTCGACTGACACTAAACTCTATAGGTATGTCAGGTTTTGCCCTGCAAGACCCCTAGGTACTTACTTCTAATGTTGGGCATTTTCAGAAGCACTTCAGTCAGACTAAGCCTGACCATGATCCCAAAATTCAGTATTTCTCTGTCTGCACCTCCTGAGGGGCTTTATTCATTCACTACCCATTCTCAGAGTTGCGTAATGCTCACTTGTAGGATTAGCTTTTGCACAAAATGAAGTGACGGGTGCCATTTACTTTTAAAGTACTGTTAGAGGAAGGGCAGGTAACAGTCATGCCTTCATAACTCAGTGATTGTCATATTATGTGAGCCACCCCGCTTCCACTCCTCTCCCTGCCTAACAGGAGTCAAACTCCGCACTCTCATCTTCCTGCGATGGCCTGGCTATAGGCGAGTCTAAGATGGGAACATGCTTTCAGCAAAGGGGCTCTTCACAGTACAACAGAGAACTCAAGAGTCTTTGGGCCCGCTTGAGTGACGGTGACTTTGTAGCCTAGAGGAAGAAAGGAAAGGAGGGCATGACTCCATTCCTTGGTGGTTAAGATGCTCACTTGCTGTGAGGGAATCACAGAGAAGTAGAAAATGCCTCCCGCCCTAGAGCAGTCTGTGGCCCGGTGGTTAAGGTAAGTGAGAGAGGTGGATTTCAACCCTGTGACTCAGAAGAAAGAATTAAACCTGGGCCTCGCACATCCCAGATGAGTGCCCTAATCACTAGGTATTGTATCATGTGACACTTCTGCCTCCACTGAGCATTTGAAAATGGAAGATTGACCCCAAAATGCATAAATTTCTATTTTCAGCACATGTTTCTGGGCAGCAGATTGGCTGTACCCAGGGACATGATATTGGATGATGGGGGAGGCATGCACTGGTGCACTTGTGCCTGCACCCTCTTTGATTCCTACTCCACCCCAAGTTTAAAGCAAACTCCCTGGAAGTGGCAGCAGCATTTCTATTCAGGCAGAAGTGAGGGAGTCACTTGACCTCATACAATCTGCCCAGTTCCTTCTCAACTCTTCATTGCACAGGTATTAACAACCCTCTCGTCTTTTTAAGGGTCTTAACGTTCCACTCATTAAGCTATCCTTTCTTCTGTAATTCTGCTGTCTGGCAGTTGCTTCTGATAACAGAGCTCCTATTTCAGATTCTTTACAAGTATAGCTAAAAACATTAACTCAGGTGTGGAAACGTTAACTCAAGTTGAATGTTAACTCAGTAACGTTCAGTGACGTATTTTAGATGTGCTGTCTGTCAAAATGCTCCAGAAGTCTTGATTTTGTTTAATGAATATGAAAGAGATATATATTACAAGAGGTCTCAAGTTGCATCAAGGGAAGTTTAGGTTACATATTACGAAAAAGGAGGAGGGTAGCAAAGCACTGGAACAGGTTACTGCGAGAGGTGGTGGTGGTGCTTGGAGGCTTGGAGGCTTTTAAGACCTGGATAAATAAAGCCTTGGCTTGGATGATATAGCTGGAGATGGTCCTGCTTTGAGCAGGGGTTTCGACAAGATGACCTCCTGAGGTCCTTTCCAACCCTAATTTTCTAT
>NW_017729028.1:22275285-22287378 GCF_001723915.1 Gavialis gangeticus | reverse complement strand
TCCTGAGGTCCTTTCCAACCCTAATTTTCTATGATTCTAGGATTTAATTCTAATTACTACAGGACTAAGGAAACATCTTTTGAATATTTTTTCCTAATTTGTTATGTTTTAACACATAATATAGGAAATTATGTATAATAAATTAAAGCACATTCCAATGAATTACATTTATTTTTGTTTCAATTTTAATCTGAATAATATAGACCTAGGCCCCTAGCATATTAGTAAAGTTTCTAGTTTTGAGGTTGTTCTAACCTGAAGAAAAATATGTGTCGTTTTATATGTGAGGATGCACCACACCATCTGCACCTTCCTTTTCAAAATCCTAGATCCACACATGAATGTACCTCCTGGCCACTCAGAGTAAGGAACCTGAGCTGTGGAAACATGTGGGATTTGGTACATGTCCTCAATACTTCCCATAGGTTAGCTCTAGGAATGTGATTTAGCTTCACTGAATTCAATGCTAGGCAGATACGTAAACACTTCGCTGAATTATAAGGGGAAATGTGGAAAATCCAAGTTACAGAAATACTTGCTTGAAGTACTTTGAATAAAATTAGACTTAACATTTAGATGTGGCAGGCAATAAAGAACCTGTGGCCTGAGGTGGCAGAGGCAATCCGGTGTGGGATGTCTCGATTCTACTCCTGATTTGACATTAGTTTCCTTTGACTAACTTGACTTTTCTGTGTCTTTATTTTGCTGCAAAATGAGTATGGTTATTCTTCTTACAGATGCAACTCAGAGATGTGATACAAATGGGAATCATTCAGTAACTTTCCCTAGATCCCTGGAAGTCATTTTAATATTTACATCAGGCTGTGCCCAACACAGCATAAAATCCTTCATGAGCATAAAAAGATCAAGAAATTAATAGCATAAAAAGATTTGTTTATCATCTTACTTCAAAGAACAGATCACAACCAGATTAACTATTCAGTATTACAAGCTCCAGAAATCTTTGTTTCCTTTCATTTGACTATTGGTGAAAAAACACCCCAACAACTTTCACATTTAATGCCTCTAAAAAAAAAAAATCAGCCTTATTTAAAAGAGAGGAAAGTCTGTCTAATGCATAAAATACAATCAAATAATCAGAGGCACAGATATATTTTTAAGTTTATTTTTTGGTTGTTTATTGCCTCCATCCAATGCCATTAAACATAATAAGTACAAGTATGATAGTTAGAAGTAAAAGCACCTTCTCCAATTCTGGCTACTAAAGCCAAAAATCTGTACTCAAAAGCAGTCCTGAGTCTAGAAACAAACCAATACAGCCAGCTTTGCTTTTGAATGCATTGTATTCTTCTTTTCCAGAATGGGTTGGAAGCAAACCTTCCTCCTAATAACACAGATCCACCCGCTGGCTACAGTGATGTCACCACTCGGGCATTCAGAGGTTCAGAAAGCCCTAAGAGGAATGAGCCTAACTGCAAGTAAGTTGTAAATGGAATATAGGGGTAGGAAAGAAACCTTGTTGGCCAACAGGCTAATCCCTCAAGATAAAAAACATAGTTAATTGCAAGGACATGGCTTAACTGTCAGATACACTCTGACATAGCAAGTGAGGAACAAAACATCTCCATCACAAAACTCTCCCTCAATCTCATACACAGTTTTGCTTGTTACCAGGGACTGTTTGCAGCTGGCTCAAGATATGTTGCCATGAAGTAACTGGAGTCAGTGGGCTAAGAAGGCATAGAAAAAAAATACAGAAGGCAGAAATAGGGGCACCAAAGTGCAGGTGTGACACAGGAAGGGTCTGCTAGCCATACAGCTTTGCTAATCTGGGCACTTAGCAGAGGGAAGGAAGGTGCACTGATAAGGAAAGACAATCCCGGGACATGGAAACTTGATTTTGCCTATTCTTACTATTTGTAATAGCCAAGGAGTCCTGCCAGATGTAGGTAGTCATTAACTCCATGGTAGAAGTAAAGCATGCATGTAATTTGTGCACAGACAGTCAGTTGCAAAGGAAGTGCCTATGTTTGATGCCTGATGGCTCCCTCTCCTTTCTAGCATCCAGGGTGGATGTTTGCAGGACTCTTCTTGTTGACATACACAACATTACCCAATCATTCAACTAATCCCAAACACAAGGGCTGATGTTGTTAAGTATTTAACTGCCCACTACAGCCGATGACTTTCTGCTTCAAATGAGAGTCAATTTGTTTTCTTACGGTAGATGGAATATACACAGCTCTGGTTCAATAATGGTGGGTTACCAATCTGAAAATGCAGAGAAACAGCAGTAAAATATATACTATCCAATATAGTAAATGACCACATTTAAGTGATGGACAGCCATTGTTTGGTGGATGATATGTTGATACCATTGCCCTTTATAGAAGCAAATACATAATTTGATATTATTTGCTGGCAGGATATTCAGTTTTATTTGGAGTTTCTTCTATCTGTTCACAGGTCCCTTATGATTGAGAACAGCAGTAGATCACTTTCACAGGCTTGTAGTGCTGAGTTAAACTGATTGCTATAATAACAGCCACAACCATAATTCCTATTTATTATGTTGTCTTTAGGTAATTGGTTGAATGCTTAGGTCAGCTCAGCCTTTTTTAAAGTCATACAGTTGCTTTTAATTTAGGAAATGCTTGTTTCAGTTGAGATACATTTGCAAAAGCAGTTAAGTTACTCAGGAACTGATGCATTGAATCATCTTAGAATATGACACAGTATCTGGCATGACTACCAGGATGATTTGCCCTGCAGTTGCAGGATGGAATGGAGACCTGGCCATGAAGTTCTTCCCAAGATTCATCAGAGATATAGGATACTGCTGTATCTCACCAAGCACAAACTCTTCGTGAGCTCAGCTAAATTCACCCAAAGAACTGATTCTGTGAAATGCTGAGCACCAGCTGTAAGGCATAGAGTGCCCTCAACTCTCATTCGTAACCTTTTGGTAATGAACAGAAACCAATGGACTAACAGAGGTGATTGGTTAGATAAGGCACTGAACAACTGGATTGTTTGCTAGGGATTGTTTTTATTCCCTCAGATTATCCTAGCATTTGGGGTAAATCTAACCTGTGTCCCCAAGAAAGTCACTGCAAAGCAGACTCCTCCATGTCTATGTACCTGAAAGCTGCTCTGGGCTAAGTACAGACAGTCAAAAAGCCTGAAGCTGAATCGATTCAGTCTTTGCAGGTTAGTCTAAAGTGAACAGACATTTACCTTTGTTCAGGAAATGCAGCTACATGCCTGCAGTGGCTCAGACCAGAATCCAGGGGGTGCTAGAGAACAGCTCTCTGGTAGTGTGTTCACTTCTGCTTCCTGCTACCCCCAAGGTCCCTGGGATCTGCAGTCCAGAATTATAACAGCAGGACTCTGCAGGGTTGCTTATCACTTCCTCTTCCTGCTTTAAGGTCCCTCTGGGATTTGTAGTCCACAGTCACAGCCAGCAGTAAGTTTGAGTGGGGGAAGGGGTGTTAAACCCCCATCCCTAGACCTCAGCCAGGGTTTTCTGGGGTTTGTCGGGGGGGTGAACAGTACTTCCCTCCTCCTCCCCCCTCCCATAGACTGGGCTGCATCCCCAGCTGGTCTTGTGCTCCCCTTCCCACCCCCTTGTCAGCTAGCCCTCACTGCTCTAGCTAGGGAAGAGAGGGGTGGGGCCAGCCCTGCTCTCTGAAGCAGACAGCACAGCCCAGCCCAGGGCTGCAAAGGATTCTGGGATGCTGGGGGACTTTGATTTAACTTGAACCAGGAAGGGGTCTGCAAGAGAAGTTTCATAAACCAGTTTGACCCAAATCAGTTAAGTCTGATACACAGGGCTGTCCTGGGGGAGGGAGGGAGAGGGGGAGTGAATCAGGGCAACCCCCCAGTGTCTGCACTTTAGGGGGACCCGCAGAGCCGGGCAGAGCAGCTGTGGTGACTCTGCGCCGCTGCCATTGGCTTCACATCAAGCCACTCGCTGCCTCCCCACCCCCCGCTGCCACCATCGGAAATCGGGGAGCGCAGGATCAGGGCAGGGGCGGTGCCCCACACGGGCTGATTTGCCCTGGTCCCTGCACCCTGCTCAGGTCAGCTCTGCTGATACAACATTCAACTAGATTTATCTTATATCAGTTTCAGCCATTTTGAAACTGGTTTATGTGCACGGAGCTTCTGTTCTGTTACAGTTTAAACCAGTTTCTGATCACTTAAACCAGTTTATGTGTAACTTTTGTCCCTAGCCCTGGAGTCAGCCTCTGCTGTAGCTCTCAGGGATGTAACCCCAAAAGGGCTTCAGTGCCTCAGTGCTGGATTTGGTGCCTGTGAATGACAGTAAGCAGGAACTTTCCCTGGGAGCACGAGGGATGTGATGTAGATGTGCCCTAGTGAAGGATGCTGTGAGCCACTGCACATATATAGAGCCAAATGACAGTCAGTTCCCAAAAAAGCTTACTGAAAATATATGGCGATATCCAGGAGGTGGATGTACCAAGCAGACAAGGCAATTGTGAGAGAGTTATGCTTACTTGTGTAATACATAGTGGTCACAGCACGCTGGCTGCCTAGCCGCTGTCACACATTTTGCTTGTCAAGTGAGGACAGTTTGGGGTGGTAACTTAAGACAGCTGGTTGCTTAATATGAGTGCTCTCTCGTAGAGCTTCCAGCATACTTTTATGGAAAGTAATCTGCAAGCAAAATGCCTGTTTGCGTTTGATGTGATGCCATAGTTTCTAACACCATCTGCCAACACTTAGCACTGCCTGCAATAAACCTATTAAGGAGCAGGCGCTGCTCAGAAAGACGGTGAGTTGAAGCTCTGTCATTGTACATCGATGTGCTTCCGAATACAGCACAAGCCACTGACGTAGCCTGTGACTTACTGGAAGCTTCCAGGTGAAAGGCATGTGCTGTATGCTAAGCATGCAAGTGTGGCTACTGTACTGACGTGGGAGTTCACGCTGCAGTTGTACCCTGGGACTCTAAATCCCGCCAGGCTAACATTTCTATGCTCAGCAAGCAACTAACTTTGGAGGAGTCAACACATCATGAAAAGATGTCAGAATAAGAAAGGAAAAGGAAAGGAAAGAAACGTGTGCTACATTTGTTTCTATAACTGTAGCTCATAAAAAGTGTGGCTGTGAAAGGCAGCACATTACCCATGTACCCCAGGCATTTTGTGTATTTTGGGATGACCCAAACAGAACAATGACAGTAACGTTTGGGAATCTGGTGAATATGTCATTTTGCTACAGCTCCTTAGACCCTGAAGGATCATCTTGAGGGTGAAGTTACACATTACACTTAGACCATACTAAATCTGTGCAATGTTAGGTGTTGTTAAAGTTCAAACATGCTGTGAGCAGTCATTAAAATATTAACATATTAAGGGTGAATATTGTTTCTTGCCTAGACAGCTTTGACTTGCCAATAGAGGGCTGGTGAGCAGGGGTGTGGTTTGATTACTAGGGCTAGGTACAGACATTCAAAAAGCTTGAGGCAGAATCAGTCTAAGTGATGTGCTTTTCTGCAAGCAGCACAGTAGCAAGCAGTAGCAAGCGGAACAAGCATTCACCCTTTGGTGGGAGGGGCCAAATTTTAGACCGGGTTCTGCCATTAATAAACCAGTCTATGTATGCTGAATTTCTGTTAGGTATAGACTGGTTTCTGATCACTTTTACCAACAAAAGTGTAATAATTGCACCTGGCCTTGGGCTCAATCCTAGCTCTGGGTGTTGAGAGGAGAGGCTGGGAGCAGTGCATCCTGGGATGAAACTTTGAGATGCTCAGAGGGCACTTAGCATGACTTAATGAGCTTTAACTTGTGGACACTCACATTTTAAGTATCCTTAGTATAGTTTAAATTCATGCTAATTTCACCTGATTTTACCTCTGGAAGTGTCTTATGATCCAGCACTAAAATAAAGCAGTTTGCTAGAAAACAGAGAGAAGACACACTATAAACAGAGATTAACCATGCAAAAGTATACTGCAATCAAAGACATACTAGCTTTGCCTGAGCAGCGCCCTTTCATTTCTATTATAGCCCTAAGAGTCCTGATAGCAAGGTCCCTGGCAGTAACTTTAAGGTCCCGAAATATTATTTTTCACAAGCATATCACTACTAGGAATAGCTCAGAGGTCATAGCTGTGACTCTATTTTATAAAATCTGCTTTATATTGACTGTGCCATTTAGTCTGCCAAGCAAACAGGAAAAAACCTACATCGTTCATCTAAGGAAAATTCTTAAAGAAGCTGCTAAAATGACAGTTCATGTCAAGGATCTGCTCCTTCATATCAGGATTTGTCCTCAACAAGGTAATTTTTAGCAGGGATTTTTGATGGTGGATTTGTTTGTAGTCGTGGGAGACACTAGAGGCAGCAAAGGAGATGGAGGAGCCTGGCTCAAGCAGTGAGAAATATGTATTTTATCACTCACAAAGACAGAAGGGAGGCAGAGGGCTCTCCAGGAATTTTAGGTGGAGGAAGCATGACTCAGTGAGACAGGTACTGCCTAGAGGGGAGGAGGTCCTGCTCCCACCAGTGTTTCTTCATTCAATAGTTATTGGACAGAACGAATATATAGCAGGGCAATAGCTGCTGCCTCCTGGGGGGTAGAGGCCTGAACCCATGGCCCCTCCCTTCCAAGCAGTGTGCGTCTCACTGAGCCACTTTCTCTTTAGCGTCCTCCCCTTCTAGATCCACTTTTTTCCTTTTGGCTGCCCAGTGGGCAAGCCTCAACAGAGTGCCATTGGTAGTGTCTACTGCCTAGCCCATGGCTTGGTGGATAGGACACTTTTCTAGGAAGGGGCAGATTGATGTTCAGGGCCCCTCTGGGCAAGTGGGGTGTCTAGAACCTGGGTCTCCTGCTTCCTGAGCAAGTGTCTATATTACTAGGGTAAAAGAAGGGAGGGTCATCCTCCAACTCCATTTTTTAAACTTAAATTAAGTTATGGACTTTCTTGGAGGAGCTGGAGCTAACAGCTGTATAAAGCTCCTTAATCTTCTAATAGTGGAGTTTGACTTGGGCCTTTATGTCTTGACAACTCTGCCCTTAAAGCCCCAGCAGATTTGAGAATCTTTAAATCTAGTTTCACTGCAGCTGCTCAGTACCTCACAGGATCAGACACAAAGTTGGACGTTTGTAGCCTCCAGAAACTTTCTAAAAACTTCACCCAAAACAACTAGGGCGGTTTCCAAAGCAGCACAATTATTTCCATCTAAGTGACAAAGTAAACTGCTCCAAAATGTTTTGTGTGTGTTTGTCCTGAAAAAAAGGTGGTTATATTGGTGTAGCTGTCTCATGTAGACAAGCCATGCATGAGTTTAGGGAATGATTTCCTTCTCTTGCAGTGCGTCTCCCAGCTGCCTGCCATATACACTGCCATATCTAGTTATTCATCTTCCTTTGTCCCTCTTTGCCTGTTCTTCCATAGCCAGGGTAAGACCTTGTAATGGGCAATCTCATGAGAAGTATAGTGTTTGCCTTTACTTGTAGCTACGGGCACATTGAACTGGGGGCCACATCCCAAGGTAATAAACTAAGTCCTTGGGGAAATGAAGCCAGTTTAAGTGCCACAGAACAGTCTCTCTCAGCTAGATAGGAGCCTGGCCTGGCCTTTGCCAGTTAAATGTGTTGAAGTCTTTTTGTGCAGTGTTGCCATAGTTACCTTACGTATAAACCGGGAAACAGCTTCTTTGTCCCAAATAAAGAGGAACAGGCTTGTGGAGCAAAGTCTGCCAGGGTACAGTTGATAAGAAGCATGAAGTCCACTTGCAGCGGCTGTGATTTTTGTAATGTTGCTGTATAAGCCTGGAAAAAAACTGAGAAGGCCAGAAAGGGAATTGGGTGAAATAAATACATTTGAGATGAACAAGCAAGCAGCACACTAGAATAGCAGCAGAATTCTCTGGAGGATTAAACAATGCATGAAATAGATGAAATCCCCAAAAAGTCAATGGGTGTTTTGCTACTGAATCTTTGGAACAAGTTTGACTACATTGGGGTATGAAAAGGCAAGGCTATAACAAAGTTGCACATCATGACAAGTGCTAATTAGTGCCCACTCCACTCACAGTTGCACAATGGGGTGAGTTATAAACTCACATTTTCACAAGCATGCATTTTTCTGAAATAATTGGGTTTGGGGCTGAAATTTCCCATTCTTTGTCTCAGTCCCAGGATGGAAGAATTAGTTTTGAGGAGCAGAATGGGTATAAGTCCAGTAGGCCTAAGCACAATTGGTTTGGGGAATTCCTACACTTCAGTAATTGCTGCAACTGCAGTGTACAGAAGATGTGCATCTAAGCTAGCTTCAGACACATTAGCTTGAGTGTCAGCAACAGTCTGATGGCAGATCAGCAAAACTTGCTGTAACGCTGTAGAGATGGCCCTATAGACGCATCTTCTGTAAATTTGAGCAGGGTACAGTTGAAGTTGTTTGGACAAACTTAACTGGGCACATTCTTCACTTGTAATGCAATGCATTGTGTAGTTATGTGATCATCTGATGTTTTTTCCACCAAACCGTCATACTCTGAACAAATAAGGCAGTTATGTGGTATATTAGTCCTTTTTTGGTAACCTACCTACCTCATTTACTGAAGCTGTACAATAAAAGACAACTATCTCCAGGCAGAGGAGAAATGTTCTTGTGATCAGTGCTTTGGACTAGGAGCTCTAGATTCTGATTTGAATCAGAATTAGTTCATAGAATCAGGTCCTCTTTCCACCATAAGCTTCCTTAGGCCAGAATCTTTCATTGCTTCTGCTACACGTCTGTAAAATAGGGATATTTCTGTGCTTCCTGAAAGCCAGAACATACAGTTCTTCTTATTCTGGAGGATACTTCCTTGTCCAAGTAATCCCACGGAAGGCAAACAGGCTCTTTGCGCTAAATAGGGTGCTGCTGCCTGGCCTGTAGTGCCTGGGATGCAGTGGAATACAGCAGGGATGATTCAGGTAAGAAACTCTCTTTCTTCACTGAGAGTTTGGATAACAGGCAGACAAATTCTCTGAAGAATTCTCTGGAGCCTATTTTCCTGCACCTCTTTTCTCTTATAAAGGCTCCTTATAACACCTCTTCACTCCTAGTTTGTTCCTCTTCCATCCCTCCAAATAGATTGCATTTGTATGAACTCTTTTCTCTGCTTTTAGTTCAGCTAATATCTGCCTCCTTCTTAAACCTGACAAAGGGCACTTGATGCCCAAAAGCTTTCCAACAACTCTCCCAACTATATAGTTGGTCCAATAAAAGATATTAGAAAATCCTTTCCTCTGGAAGAAAAGAATAATTGGGAGATATTAAAAGAGATTAAATGCAATGGTTTGCCAAAGATACACAGGGTCAGACTAACCAGCTATCTGTTTTTGATTAACTAGACAAGCCAAATATGGTAGGTTCTAATCTATCTGGATCTGATAAAGTGCCAATAATTCTTGGCACTTTATCAGGATCAACACAAGAACTGTAAGAAGGGTAAAGAGCTGCATAAAGGGAGGATTAATCAGCTTGTCCTGAAAGGGAAAAGAGCAGAGTGGAGGGACATGACTACCAGCATAGTTTTTCCAGGGCTGGCCTTGAAGTCTGTCTTACTGAATATTTTCTTTAATGATCTTGGTACAGAAACTAAGTGTGCTACGGAAACATGCAGACAATGCTTGGAGAGCATTGCCAATACAGAGGAGGAGAGGTATGTCGTCATGCTGAAGTGGATAACCTTGGGGAGCGGAGTAATAGCAATAAGATGAAATATAATAGTACAACGTGTGAGGTTGTGCATTTAAGCAGTACTAACAAGAACTTCCAGTATATGTTGGTGCCCATCAGTTGAAAGCACCAAAGGAAGAGAAAGACCTAGGCCAGGCACAGACGTTACACTTGTACCAGTATTGGTGATCAGAAACTGGCCTGTACCTGTAACAGAACAGAAGCTCAGCACACACAGACTGGTTTAAAGGTAGCAGAGCCCAGTCTAAGGTCCCCACCACCACCAGAAGGTGAATGTATGTTCTGTTTGCTACCGACTTAAACTACAATGCTTACAGAAAACTGCAAAACTTAAATCAATTCCACCTCAGGCTTTTTGAATGTCTGTACCTAGCCCAAGTATATTGGTTGATCACTGGATGACTATGAGCTACCAGAGTGATCCATCCATCAATATACCTGGTTTGGGGATGTATTAGATGAGTTCTGTCCAGAAGAGACAGTGATGTTTAAATGCCATTTTGCAAGGCCTTGGTCAAACTGTCTGCAGTGCTGAGTGTTGTTCTGGTCATGTTGAAGAAAGATGGGTTTGAACTGCAGCAGGTGCAAAGAAGGTTATTAGAGTGATCGAAAAAATAGAGACCTCATTCCAGCAGAGGAGAATAGATGAGCTTGGCTTGTTTAGTCTAGAAAAGACAATGGCTGAGGGGGACATGGTCGCTGTCTATAAACACTTTGGAGAGGTAAACACCCCGGAGGGTGAAGAACTGTTTCGACTAAATGGAAATGCTGCCACAACAGCAAATGTCTATATAAACGGAGGCAGGAAATTAAATGTTTTTTAGTCATTAGGGAAGTGAGTTTATGAAAGTCTTTGAACAGGAATAGGAACCTTCCACTTTGTGTGTTAAATAAAGTGGCTCTTCTACTGACAAGAGTATGAGATATTGAAATGGCGGTGAGATATTAAAGCGGTGCTGTAATACCCAATGAAGTTTGTATATCACTTCTAGATATCTGATTTGTCATGCTGCCTTCTGAGTGACTTGGATACTCAGTCTTCATTAGAAATTAAGGGGAATTGGATATCTGAGTCTCAGAGATGTTTCTGAATGCCTTTCTTTTAATGGGTATTTAATGGATCTATTGTGCATGTGTATGCATCCAATTCATCACATGCTTGCTTCAATGGGTTTTCAAGCTCTTCTGATTTCACAAACCATGAAAGTCTATTGGCAAACAGCTGAGGGAGAACGAATTTCCAGATTCTGCTGATTTCACCATCTGTGAACACATCTGATGTGAGCAGGTTTTACCTGTCTTGACCTCATCCAGATTAATTGTATTGCACTTTGAAGCTGGCAATTCAGCTCTTAGATCAGCAGGATTTTAAATACAGGAACATAAAAAACCCTACCAGAAACAAAGATTTTTGTAATTCATAGACTAAACTACAACCTGATAGTGGGGAGGGGAGGGGGAGACGGGGTGGTGATTACTACTCGGATTGGCTAGTAATTGTGCACATCCTGTTAAATTTTCCTCCATTCATTTCATCCTCAACGACCTGCTTGCCTTATCCATTAATTATGTCTTGACTTTGACTGGAGATTATTTGGGGTGAGAACTGTCACGTTCTATTGGCCTACCATATTAGAAAGTTGAACCAATATAATTATAGTTGTATATTATCTAGAGCAATACAACTGCCCTGAATATGAACACAATGATATCTGTCTAAAGGTACTTTATATTTATGGATAGTCCCTTCCAGGAAAAAGTGGAAATTATACTGCTGCAAGTCATTCTTATACCAGTATAACTAAGTGTTGTACTATTATGTCTATAACAGTTAAAAAAAAAAATCACACCACTAATCAACATAGTTATGCCAGCAGCAAAACTGTCCAGGGAATGGCCTAACTTTGTACGTAACCGAGCAAAATGGGACCCCAACGCGACCGGCCTCGAAGCGCTGGGCTAATACAAAAATTAAATAAGGAAAACAAAGGTAAGTCAAGTCAATCAGGACGGTGACAGAAGTGAGAGGGATAAAAATTAGCCAAAAGCAAAGTGGGTGGCTTTGCATGTCGTAAACTCCTCTACCATGAATTTGTCCTGTGTTCCCCCAGCAGGAAATTTCTCTTTCAGCAGGGATCTGGAGACCAGTCATCTGAGTCTTACACAGCAGGAGGGATGACAGCAGCAAAGCAGCTGTTTTAAGTGCTGCTTGTGGAAGTGCAGCCCTCGCCAGACCATGCAGCAGCAACATTGGCAGGCAGGAGATGGAGTTTCCCAGTGCTCCAGCTGGAGTCCAGCCAGAGCCAGAGCCAGAGCCAGACCTGAGCTGGCAGTACAGGGAGGAAGGGGACATGAGGGTGGGGTTGATGCAGAAGCTGCAGAGGGCAAATGGAGGGGCGGGGGGTGGG
>NW_017729028.1:22273019-22275203 GCF_001723915.1 Gavialis gangeticus | reverse complement strand
AGAGGGCAAATGGAGGGGCGGGGGGTGGGGGGGGTAGGGAAGGGGAGAAGGGCAGGAGCCTGATGTCTGAATCTAGCACCAACCCAAGCTCGGGGCTCGCGTCAGAGCCTCAGCAGCTACCATCCTCCACCCACTGCTTTGCACATAAATCTAAGATGAGGGGCTTTCCCCCCCCATGTTGATTAGAAGGAACTCATCTTAGAATTGAGTAACTATGGTATCACAGATAACATGGCAAGAAAGAAAGGTGGTGGCCCAGTGAAGTCTATGATTTGGGAGAAGCAGATTAGCATTCTTGCTTTGCCACCAACTGCCTGTGGGACTTGGACATGCCGCTTAGCTTCTCTGTGTTTCTGCTCCCTGTATATAAATTGGGAAACAAACAAAGGCCTCATGAGGATGCAAACAATTAAAAGTGTGAAATACAGGGAAGGCCGTGCTAATAACGCAGATTGAAATATCTGAGGTAAGGATTTAAAAATCAGATTTGAGGCACTGAAGTCCAAGTGAATCTCTAAACATACCCTGCTTAACTGCCTGAGAGTCCATGGGTGCCTGTTTTTCCCACAAAACTTACTCAGGTGCAAAAATGTACTCAGGTCAGTGGAGAGCAACCTCCTGCACGTACCATCAATGCCTCAAGTTTATTTGGTGAAAACAAGTGAGAGGCTGTTCTCAGTAGTCCCTTCTCAGGTCCGAAACTCCCTGCCCCTTGAGGCCTGCCAGGGCTTGAGTCTGGATGGCATCCAGAAGCAGTCTAAGACCTTCCTATTTGGGCAGGCATTTAGCAACAAGGCTAAGCAGGGATACTATGTAGGGAGGTTTTGTTTTAAGTTTCTGCACCTAAGTCACCTTAGTAGCCTGATCTGATAAGTTTAGATAGACTCAGAGCATGCCTAGCATGCAAAGACAGCGCCAGGTTCAGCACAAAGCACAGTAGTCACCACTGTGTTCATTCACAAACACAGCTAGGGTGGTCCTTTGTACAACAGCCTCGTGGTTAGAGCCTGGGAGAAGACCTGGGTCCTAAGTCCTCCACAGTTTTCAGGAGTTCCAGCTCCTACCTCCCAGGACACTGCCCGAATTGTGAGGCTATAAGAAACACTGGGATGAGGCTACTCTATGGCCCACTGTTTAAGCTAGGTCATTGCTGCTCCCATTGGAGGAGATTCTGCTGGGTTCATGGGTTAACCTAACATGAAGCATCAAGAGTCAGTCTTACTGAAGAAGCAGAATCAATTGGATGACCTTTAGTTAAAGTGTCCCCATCAGCATTTTTCAGGGTGGGGACACTGATACATGTGATGCTCCAGGCACTTTAATTACAGTGGCTCTTGGAGCTGCTCTAATTAAAGCACTCCCACCCCCACCAACTCCCAGAGCACGTGTATAAATGCCCTATGACACAATATTGGAAAAATCAATTTTGCCAGCTGGAGAAGCCCCCTATCCAGATAAAGTAATAATCATAAAGGCTTTAAGAGGGGAGAAAACCCTTCCAGGAGACATCAGAGAGTGAGTATAAAAAGTCAGAATCTGCTTTGTATTATCCTGGTAGCACAAATTCAGCGGGGGGTGCATAGCAACTGGAGAACATGGGGAAAACTGATCCAAAGATTGTTATTATTTCATTAAGATTTGAGGGAACTTACAGGATTTTTTTATGTCTCAGATACTGCTATGAGGAAGGACAGCTTTCCAAATACCACACCAAGTACAACTGAAGCACCAAAACATCTGGCAATGGCAAAATTTCATAGACATTAGGGCTGGAAGGGACCTCGGAAGATCATTGAGTCCAGCCCCTGCCTGAAGGGTAGGAAGTCAGCTGGGGTCATAGGATCCCAGCAAGATAAGCATCCAATTTACTCTTGAAGGTGTTCAATGTAGGTGCTTGAACCACCTCTGATGGCAGGCTGTTCCAGAGCTTGGGGGCTTGGACAGTAAAGAAATTCTTCCTTATGTCCAGCCAGAAATGGTCTTGCAGTAGTTCGTAACTGTTCAACCTCATCATCCCTTGGGGTGCTCTGGTGAACAAACGTTCCCCCAGGTCCTGGTGGTCACCCCTGATAAACTTATAGGTGGCCATCAGATCACCCCTGAGCCTGCACTTTTCCAGGCTAAAAAGCCCCATGGCTCTCAGCCTGTCATCGTAAGATCTGTTTTCCTGACCTCTGATCATGT
>NW_017729028.1:22272044-22272275 GCF_001723915.1 Gavialis gangeticus | reverse complement strand
GATTGGTCAAGCAAGACCTACCCGCAACAAACCCGTGCTGGGTATCCCTCAGGATGTTGGCTCTTTAATAAACTTTTCTAAGATCTTCCCTTGGATAGAGGTCAGGCTGATGGTCCTATAGTTTGCCAATCCACTTTCCTCCCTTTCTTGATAGGCACCACATTGGCCTTCTTCCAGTCTTCAGGTCTTCGGGCACCAGGAGTTCTCAAAGATCTGTGCCAGGGGCTGAGC
>NW_017729028.1:22267629-22267834 GCF_001723915.1 Gavialis gangeticus | reverse complement strand
CCAGTCATGGGTGGAGTCCCACCAGGTCTCCATTATCCTGATGACATTGTAATTTTTTGCGTTAAGCAGGAAGACAAGTTCCTCCTGCTTATTCCCCAAGCTGGTGTTTGTATACAGGCAGGCAAGTGTCCCCTTGGGGGCTCTTGCCTTGCCCACAGATTGTACCAGGGCTGGGGCAAGGGTGGGCTCCCTTAAGTGCCTTGGC
>NW_017729028.1:22261721-22266839 GCF_001723915.1 Gavialis gangeticus | reverse complement strand
TATGAATCTATGAGTCTTTGGTTAACTACCTGGATTCTCCTGTCCCTCCTCAGCCCATAGCCCAAGACTGGGAGGATCGAAGAGAACACCACCTGCGCCCCCAGACCCTTTAGCCCTGCTCCCAAATCCCTGTAGCGCTTCATGACCCAGCTGGGAGCGCTCCGAACCATGTCATTGGTGCCCACATGAATAAGGAGCATGGGATAGTGGTCTGTGGAGTGCTGGAGGAGCTTAGGGATCTTCTCCACAATGTCTCGGATGCGAGCCCCTGGGAAGCAGCAGACTTCCCGGGCTAAGGGGTTCAAGTGGCAGATTGCCTCCTCAGTCCCCCGCAGGATGGAGTCTCTCACAACCAACACTTTATGTTTTGTCTTGGGGAGAACAGGGGGCGGTAGCTGTAGTTGGGCCTGTGTTTCCTGTGGGAGCTGGCAACTCAGCAGGCTCTGCTGGGGCTGCAAGAGGTGCGTACCTGTTGGGCTGACCCCTTAGGATGCTCCTTCACCAAATAGCTGAGGCGAGGCTCCTTGAGTCACTGTGAAATATATTCTACCTTCCTTTCCTGCTGAAGTAGAACCAATGGGACAACCCACAGAGGAAGGTGAATTAAAGAGGTAGCATCATCCAGTGTGCGAGGTGAGAGAAGACACGTTTCCCAATACCCTGCTCCGTAATCTTGAACAAACTACTTCACCTGACTCCCCACTTCACACCCTGGCCTGTCTTGTCTAGCAAATCTGTGAGCTTCTCATGATGGGGATGATTTCTTACTGTTTCTATTACAGCAGGATCTGCCAGACAGTTTTCTATTTCTTTGGGTAGGGACAGACGAACTACTTATCCCTATGGAGTAATTTACCTTAGATTATACCCTGTAGTATTTTTTATTCTAGGGCTGTCAAACTTGTAAATGGCCAGGGGCAGTATGGCCAATGTGTGTGTGTATGTGGGGGGGTACACTTTTCACAGGCCACACCAGAAATAGCCACTGCCCCCTCTCCCCCAGGTCATACACTACATGAGCAGCCCTCGCTGCACCATAGCATGGGTGCCTGGCCTCAACCTTAACTCTCCAGCTGAAGGGTCACATTGTGCCACCCCTGGGGTGGGGACAGGAAGTAGAAATCAGAGGAAGGAGGGAGAGAATGGAGCCCGGGCGACTGATACAGCCGAAGTGATAGGAGGAACGGTGGTTGGGTGGAAACTGCCAATTAACCCCTGTGTCCAAGGGTCACCAGCTGGAAATCCCTGATTTACTCTGTAATAAGGAGAGGGTATACAATCAGTTCTCCCAAGCTGGGTGCCTGCCTTGGCATCATTTCAGCACTTGGCCATTAGGTAGTAGGAGAACCAGTTTGCACTGAGCAAAGAGCTACCCCGAAATAACATTGACAGGGCCAGTAACTTGCACTGATGCAAAGTTACTCATTATTCTCTGGTCATGTCTCCATGTTCATTAATGCATCTTTGCTACTATGCATTAAGTTTAGTACCTCTGGGTGCCTATACACAAGTGCGCCGGCTGCTCCAGTGCACTGTAATTACAGCGTGTCAGAGCAGACTTAATTAATTTAGTCTGCTGGAGCATGGCATGAGCATCTCCACACTTCAAAATGATGGCAGGGGTGCTTTATCTAAAGCTCATTGATGCTTTAGTTCAAGTATCCCTGCCACTATTTTGAAGCATGGGGATACTCATACATCAGATGCTGTGGTGCTTTAAGTAAAATGGCTCAGAGCTAATGTGCAGTAGCAAAAGTGAATGGTATTTTTTGTGACGCTTAACGTGCAGTAGACTAATTCTACTGCACATTAGCTCATTAGAATGGTTTTTGCTGTGACAAAATAACGTGCAGTAGAATAGTCTACTGTGCATTAAGGCGTCTCATGTAGACACATCGTCTGAGAGACCATTTGTCCTGGAGTGGAGTAACTTACTCCAGTATAAGTCCTGTTGGCAAATATCCATCCTACTTCCACTACAGTGTACAGTTCTCTGGTATGTCATGTGTCTGCACCCTGAGTTAAAAGTGTGTTGTTGGGGAGGCAACTCACCCCGTATCAAAATGATCCACTGTAACTAGCTGCCTGCTCTATCCTGGACAAGTGGCAGGTAAGCTGTGGGAATTTAGCATTTGTTTAATTCTGGGATAAACTTGTTTAGCATATCTTCTAATCAAGATATAGAGGAATAGTATAGAGATATGGAACAGTTACAAAGAGGCAGCTTTTAAGTAGGTATAATCACTTCATTTGTCCATACCCTGATGATCGACCATTTATATCAGTGTGCAAGATTCTCAGGGAACAGATGTAACTACCAACATATGCTGGTATGAAGAGAAATCAGTACTTAGAAACGTGTGCCGTCATATAATGGTTAGCCCGACAAATCAATTTTGTACTAAAATGAATAAACCTGTACTGTTTTAATTTTAGGTACTGTAAATAATCAAAAGGTTTACTTCCTGTGGGCCCGATTCAGAGACAGGTGAAAGAGTCTCAGTTAATTCATTAATATGTATGAAGTGCACCAGTAGTTTAAGATATGAGAATAACCACAGCCTTTTAAGAGAGAGAGTTAAAATCAAGAACCATTTCAAAATCTCAACCTCAATTTCATAAATTGAAATTGCGTGTAGTTGCAAGTAAAACAAAAAAAGTGTGTGTGTATGGGGGAGGGAGAGAAAGAGAGAGAGGGAGATTACTCAGTTTCAGTCATTTGAAGCAGTAGTTTTCAACCTGTGGTCCATGGGCCCCTGGGAGTCTGCAGACAATGTCTAGGGGGGTCTGTGAACGATGACTACAATGAATCAAAAGTATGTGAAAACTCACACTTACAATTCAAAGGGCTTCACGTCTCTGTTCAAGATTTCCAAAGGGGTCCACACCTCCATTTGAAACTTTTTAGAGGTCTGCAAATGAAAAAGTTTGAAAACTTCTGATTTAGAGAAATATTGATGTGTTGAAAAAAAGCGTGAAAAAATATTTATGGAACTTGGGAGGGTTTTGATGCAGAAGGAATAAAAAGAGCCAAATGTTTGACATTTGTAAAGCTGACTTTAGGACATAACTATACACATCCCACTGAAATTAACGTGAGCTACCTCGTAAAACTTCTTATCAGCTCCCATTATTTTCCATAATCCTGGATAAATCCTCTTGGCTGCTCTGAAAATCCTATGTGATATGTCTTGTTTAGTTAGAATATGGTAAAATGAGTATAACGGCTTATTGAAGTGTATATGGATGGAGGAGAGGAAGGCAAACTTCAAATTGGTCTAGTCAGGTATAGCTAGAAGCAAAGATAAAAGATGAAATCGAGGAAAGGGTCATTTTGACTGAATATGAGAGCTGAGTTTTCTAATAGGTTATTAGGCTGTGGAAGTATTCTCCAAAGGAAGGTGGGGAATTTTCATTGCTTGTTTTTTCAACACTAGTCTGGACATCCCAGTAGTACTCAATAATGTGTTTTTAGGAACAATCCTGCATCAACACAAGAATGCAAGATGAATAAGTCCTTTATGACTGATTTTTATAACTCTTCCCACTTTATCCAAATGCTCAAGGTTATCATAATAGCAGGGGGACAAGATTATCCATCTTAGATTTCCATTCAAAATGCAAACCTCTGACAGGCAGGAAACATTATGCTTTCATTTACATTCCAAGCGATGAGAATACTACACAGCTAGCTATGAGTTAATGTTTTAGCCAGAATCAATTGTATAATTAAATTTTATGGATGTTCCCCTTTCCCAGTTGCATGCGACCAAGTGTACAACGTGGTGGTGCTCAGATGAATTATCTTGTATTTATGGATGGCTCATAAAAAGAAGGGGGGAACAGTTTGCCACAAGGGATGATGGGGCAATTATATAAAGTGGTGTGATTTTAAACATAAATGAAGTTTGTTAATGATGCTTTGAATTTAAATGTGTTTGACGAAAATGAACAGTAAAGTCAAAGCGCATTCTCCTTAATAATATGCAGGAACTGCATTACAGGATCAATTCACTGATTTAGCTAGTCCAGTGTCCAAAATCTCATAATGCGCTTCTCAATGGTACCCCATGCTAAAGTAAAAGGGACATAAGTATATTTTAGGTACAGTGTTAAAAAAACTGTTGCTTATTGTAGGTTCCCCAAATCTCATCCACATTTTCTGGTGGCCACGCTCAAGGCCTTGGTCTCCAGCACAGTTAGGAGCAATTGCTGGGGACAATCCTGAAGGGGCCACATTGACACACTTTCTAGGTTTGGAATGCGCGAGAGGGAGCACATGGACAAGACGTCTACAGAGGTTTCCTAGTTGAGATGTTCTGCTGCCATGAGGAAAAAACACAGCCTTTGATTCCTATGTTAAGGTCATTCCTGCCAAGTAAATCTGTAGCCGTAGCTTATTTTCAGTATGAGTAGTATAAATTCACTTAGATAAATAACTGAAAGGAAACTTAAAACACAGAAAAGCTGAGCACACTTGTCACTACTCTTCATAGATTTCACAGACATTAAAGCTGGAAGGGACCTCGGAAGATCATTGAGTCCAGCCCCCGCCCGAACGGCAGGAAGTCAGCTGGGGTCATAGGATCCCAGCAAGATAAGCATCCAATTTGCTCTTGAAGGTGTTCAATGTAGGTGCCTGAACCACCTCCGATGGCAGGCTGTTCCAGACCTTGGGGGCTCAGACAGTAAAGAAATTCTTCCTTATGTCCAGCCTGAAACGGTCTTGCAGTAGTTTATAATCGTTTGACCTCGTCATCCCTTGGGGCGCTCTGGTGAACAAACGTTCCCCCAGGTCCTGGTGGTCACCCCTGATAAACTTATAGGTGGCCATCAGATCACCCCTGAGCCTGCACTTTTCCAGGCTAAAAAGCCCCATGGCTCTCAGCCTGTCGTCATAAGGTCTGTTTTCCTGACCTCTGATCATGCGTGTGGCTCTTCTCTGGACTCTCTCCAGCTTCTCCACATCCTTTTTGAATTGTGGAGCCCAAAACTGGATGCAATACTCGAGCTGCAGCCTCGCCAAGGCCAAGTACAGGGGGAGAAGGACATCCTGGGATTTGCTTGAGAAGCATCTATGGATGCAAGCCAGCATTTTGGTTGCTTTACTAGCCACAG
>NW_017729028.1:22252389-22256721 GCF_001723915.1 Gavialis gangeticus | reverse complement strand
GGCTCATGTTCATCTTGTGGTCAATCATGACCCCTAAGTCTCTTTCCTCCATAGTGCTAGCCAGCGTAGCACTGCTGAGCCTACTCTTTAGTCCATATATACATTTTTGTGGCAAATATCCTAGGACATCAGATGATTTTCACCCAGTTTTCTTCTATCATCATCATCATCATTTATTGATTTTTTAAATACAGAATAGGTCTGCCATGCACATTCATGCAGAAAAGTGCCTTCCTTTGCAAGTCATCCACTAGAGATCAGAAACCCCAAATACTACTCAACAAAAATATGGTGGCACAGTATGGTTATGAATTATTAGTGGCACCTTGTCTTATTCCTATTTGATTCTTACCTATGATTATTACTCTCTTCCCATGGACTATGCCAGGCAGAACACTGCCATCAGTTGCAAATATGAGATGGACTTGTCTCAGCTGTACGCCATTGCAGACTTAGGCCCATGTTGCACGTTACAATTAAAACATGTTAACTGCACTTAAAATGCAAGCATCCACAAGTTCAAGCAGTAAAATACATGCGAAGCATGATCATATCATTGCAAAGTTCGGACTTTTTTGCAGGAGGAGCATCCCCAGATAGTATTAAATAGCACATGTTCAGTTATCATTAGACTGCTCCACAGAGATAATACAAGTTCAAGACTGGTATAATACAGGGGTCATCTAATCGTTGGTCCCAGACCCAGCATCTCACCAAAGCCAGTTCAAGACTGCCAACAGCAGAGACCTGGCTTGTCCTGCAGATCCAGCAGCAAGCGCAGGTCCAGAGGCAGGAGCAGCACCCTCTCCCAGGCTTGCTCCCATGGCTCCCTCTGTCTACCACCTTCCATGGAAGAGCAAACAAGATGGCAACTGTGCAGGCCTTCCACTAACTGGTTTTGAAGTATATAAAATGGGTGATAATTAGGCAAAAGAGAGAGCAAGCACTATCAACACAGCAATACCCTTATCAGTTGATACACCATGCAAATATAGAAACACACTGTGGATCAAAAAGGCATTGTTAAATCTGACCTGAACCTTCAGTTTCTTGGCAGGAAGGTGGGCATGGAGGGCAACTCAGGGTGATTATAAGATAGCCAATGAACAGGTAAGTATAGTATTTACTTCTACTCTGTCAATGTGGAAGGCTTGGAAATCTGTCACTGAAATGCCATTAGAGGGCAGAATCCCTTCCATTTTTTAATGTAATACACAAGGGTTGCTGAGGTGCACAGCTAACACCTGGCACATTGCTTCGGAAATAAAGAGCTCACGTTAGAGTCCAGTAGGTGCATTGTTTCTTTGGTGCTGAACATTTAAGCCACCAGTCAAGAGAGCCCTGCATAGAAACACTATTCTATTAGGAGCTCCCTGGGGCCTACAATGGGAATAGTAATACAGTACTAGACTGTATAGGGGCTGTTAGGCTAATTCATGTACTGGTTGAAAAGCAGCTGGGATCACTCAGATGGCAGTATTCCTGAAACACTGGCTTTTATCATGATCCTTTCTGTCCTTGGAGAGGTTATTAACGTAAGATCTATGTTCTGATAAGATTGTTTTTTCCTTGTTAATATTGACCACAGAATGTATAAGCCATCAATTTGCAGCAGACAATTTGCAGCATTACAATGTTGTACAGTGTGGAGCTTTTCATTTACTTTCTTTCTGAGCAAAATAACTCAATGGAAGCAACACAGCAGTATCTGTTATTTCTCCCTGACCTTCACCTGTTACGTAACTACAACTGTGGCTCTATATATTTACATCTGGAGTGTAAACACAGACAGCCTTGCTCTGCTTCCCTTTTGAAGAGACTGTTTGAATTAAAAGATATTTGTCCATTGTTTCTTTTTAACTAACTGCTGGTAATCTGATCAAAGACCTATCTGGATTTGCTCGAGGTTGCTATCATAAGGCTGAAAGATACTGGCAGGGAAAATGGTCTTTTATGGGCTGACGTGTTAAAGTGGTGCTATGCCAGAAGAACTGTATCTCCAAGGTCATGTCAGTGACCCCTTTCATTTTGCACGACTTTCAGCGTCCAGAAGGTAATTAATTACCGACTGGGTCAGATGTAACCAAGGAGGTTATACTGTTCAGCGTTGTTGTTTTTCATTAAACAAAAGCTTTTCCATTAACCTCACGAGGAAACCAAATCTTTTCTGACAATGTGCAGGCAGTGGATTAACAGCTTTGTTTTTATCTCATGTTATTTCTTTAATTCCATTTCCAAATATTTATGGTTAATGTAGAAACACATTGAGATTACAGTCTGTTTCTAAGGATGAGTTAGTCCCCACCGGCACCTTTACAGCCTTCTCAAAATAATGATGGCTGGTGTTATAGAACATAAGAACACAAGCTATTAAGCATACCAAACAAGCAGAGGCCTGCAAGACAATTATGGAACCCAGCTCTGCCAACTTCAGTTGGTAAATAACTGGTTGCAGCCAAAAAACCATTAACTAAATGAGCATAGAGAGTAAGGTTCCTTCCCATCACCAGTTTTATCAACTGCATTGTTGAGTCATAGAATCAGACAAACCTAAGGTTGGAAGGGACCTTAGGAGATCATGCAGTCCAGCTTCCTGGACATCATGTGATCAGGGACATCAGACATCATGTGCCCCAACCCTCTAAACCTTTTTGCTGTGCTCTGCTGAATGCTCTTTAATTTGTCCACATCCTTTCTGTAGGGGGGTGGGTGGGAAACTGGACATAGGACTCCAGATGTGGCTTCACCAGCGCCTAACAGAGGGGAAGAATCACTTCTCTCAATCTTCTGGCAACGCCCATACTACTCATACCTTACTGCATACTACTAATGCAGCTCAGTTAGCCTTCTTTACAACAAGGGCACACTGTTGGCTCATGTGTGGCTTGTTGTCCACTGTAAGCCCCAGGTCCTTTTCTGCAGAGCTGCTGCTTAGCCAGTCAGTCCCCAGCCTGTACTGGTGCATGGGATTGTTCCATCCTAAGTGCAGAACTTTGCACTTGTCTTTTTCCAACCTCATGGGCACGTTCAGACAAGTGCACACATGTGTTTCCCCTGGAGATGCTTTCCTGCGCAGTAGCGTAGTTTTCTGTGCAATAAATATGTGCGTCTACACATGCACATGCTTACTACACAGTAAACCTCACTAATTGCAAAAAAACTTGCTACCTGAAAATGCAAGTAGAAAATTTACATTCAATTAGTAACAACCCAGTAGTGCTCATGTAGATGCCCGATTGGGAGCAAATCTGCTCCTGGTCAGCCATCCACTGGGGGTGAGAGATTGCTCCCTGCCCCCAGGAGCTGGCTGCTGCCAGGGTGAGCTCTGCCACTGGAGCCCAGGTTGGGACTATGTCCCCCTGCCCTGGCAACAGGGAGCTCCAAGTCCCCCACACTGCCATCGGGATTGGGGAGCAGATCCTTACCTCCCAGCACTGCGGGTCTGGCACTGGGAGCTCCCTGCTGGTGGAGGCTGGGAAGCCTGTTCCCTGCCCAGCTCCATGATTGCAGATCTGAGTGAGGAACAAGCTGAGGAGCTTGTTCCTGCTCAGGTCCACACTTGTGAAGCTGAATGGGGAACACCCTCCCCACCCAGCTCCGTACTCACAGAGCTGAATGGGAAACAGGCTCCTCAGCCTCTGCCCCAGGCTGGGAACTGTCCTGGTCAGGGGCAGGCCCCAGCCCTGTGCCCTGATAGGGTGATTGAGGAACAGGGCTTATGGGGATTACGGAAATGTGGTGGGACTCAACGCATGATTGGGCGGTGAATGTCAAGGGCTATAGGCTGTACAGGAGGGACAGGATAGGAAAGAGAGGTGGGGGCATGGCACTCTATATTAAGGAGGAATACACGTCCTCGTCAATTAGTAAGCAGTCGGGGAGGGGCAGTCTGAAGTGCTTTGGGTTAGGGTACAAGGCAGTCGAGGGGAAAGAGACTTAACGGTGGGAGTCTACTACAGACCTCCCAACCAGGGAGAGGAGCTCGACCAGGAATTCTTGGGTCAGCTCACAGAGGTAGTGAAGGCTAAGGATGTGGTAGTCATGGGGGACCTGAACTTCCTGGGAGGAGCAGTCAGCCAGGTCTGAACGCTCGCATAGGTTCTTAGACAGAGTGCAAGACCTCCATCTAACCCAGGAGGTGCACAGCCCCACCAGGGGGGATGCCTTGTTGGACCTAGTGCTGGCCACGGGTGATGACCTGGTGAGGGGGCTGCGGGTGCTCGACCACCTGGGCGACAGCGATCATCGCCTGCTGGAATTCACCATCCAGCGCAAGGTGGCAAAGGCATGCAGTAAGGCAGCGGCCCTAGATTTTAGGAGGGCAAACTTCAA
>NW_017729028.1:22242452-22251786 GCF_001723915.1 Gavialis gangeticus | reverse complement strand
CCAGGAATAACGGTCACAAGCTGGCAGAGGGTAGGTTTAGGTTAGACATCAGAAGGCGCTATTTCACGGTCAGGGCGGCTAGGGTCTGGAACCAACTTCCAAGAGAGGTGGTGCAGGCTCCTACCCTGGGGGTTTTTAAGAGGAGGTTAGATGAACACCTTGCTGGGGTCATTTGACCCCAGTACTCTTTCCTGCCATGGCAGGGGGTCGGACTAGATGATCTGCTCAGGTCCCTTCCGACCCTAGAAACTATGAAACAGCTGCACGGGTGGGGTGGGGTAGGTCCCAGCCCCCTTCCCCGATCTGCCGGTGGGGCAGCTAACAGCAAGCTACCTGATAGCTGCCCCACCAGCAGATTAGGACAGGAGGCTAAGACCTGCCCCTCCCCTGCAGCTCTCTCCAAGCCCTCTGTCCCTGATCAGGGAGCCAGGGACAGGAGCTCCCTGAAGCTGAGGCAAGGGGACATTGTCCCTGCCCTGGCAGCAGCCAGCCCCCTGGGGCAGGGTGTAATGTCCCAGCCCCAGCCAGGAGACAGCCTTATCCTGGCCTGGTGCTCCCTGCCAGCCCCTGGGCTAGCACCCAGGGGGAGGCTAGAGATCTGCTTGGTGGTGGCAGGGGCCCACTGCAGGGCCTTAGGAAGACTGAGCAGCTTGCTGCCATTGGCAGGAAATTTTCTCCCACTTTGTTGCATGTGTAGATGCCTGACTTACTGAGAGTGTTTACTTGCAAGTAGTTCACTCATGAATAAACTGATTCTGGATCAAATGTATGTGTAAATGCATCCACTGAGGCACTAATTTGAGCTCAAGTATCCTAGATCCAGATCTGAGTGTCCCATCTACTAGAGTATTCGCAGAACTCCTTACCCAGGAGGAAAGACAACATCCTCTCTTATTTCATCCATAGATTCCATCATGGAGCTCAGAAACCTAATTCAAGGAACATTTTTTATCTCACCTGGTACATTCCCAAACAAAGTTTCTGTTTTGATGAGAGAAAATGAGTTTATCATTTTCTTAAGATTAAAGTTTTGTTGGAAAATATTCCTGAGCCTCTCATGTCATGTCATTTTAAGATTTAAAAATGCTGTGATAAAAGAACATACAAAAAACTAGAACTCTTGGTTCCAAAATGATACCTTTTATTAGACCAACTGGAAAATGGCAAGAAAATTCTCCTTTTCTGCAAGCTTTCAGGATCAAAGTCCCTTCGTCAGGCTCTGGAAAAAGTGTAGATGGTACAAGATGGTAAAAAGTCCCCATAGGTAGGAAATAAACTTCATTTTTGCACAGAGGGAGTTGAAGATGGAAGGCTGTCCCTCTGGGTCCATGACAGCGTCTTTGTGAGCTGTGTTGAGTAGCAATTTGATGTGTTGATCAGGTACAATTCCTTCCCTGGAGGTGTCAGATGACAGGCAGGGAGGCAAAAAAACTTCCTTGTTCCTTGTTATGAAGTTTATTTCCTACCTACAGGGACTTTTTACCATCTTGTACCATCTACACTTTTCCCAGAGCCTGACAAAAGGACTTTGATCCCGAAAGCTTGCAGAAAAGGACAATTTTCTTGCCATTTTCCAGTTGGTCTAATAAAAGGTATCATTTTGGCACCAAGAGTTCTAGTTTTTTGTATGTCTTTTTGTCTCAGACCAACACGGCTACCAAGTACACCCCTGAAACATGATAAAAGAACAACATTGGGGTGAAATTCATCATATTTTTCCTGTGCCTGGGTTAGATTTCTTTTAATGAAACAGCACCCAAAAGACATTTCAACTGCTTATTTGGAGTTGTGATTCCACTTACTTATTGTAGGAATTAATTCAAATACTGATTAATATCAGCTCATTTCCTGTAAGAGTTTTATAAATGGAATACTAGAAAGAGACTGGCTACCTTTTAGAAAAAGACAGCAACTTTATCAAATTATGAGAGCAGCAGGGCATTACTTGCAATGGAGACCTCAGCTAGAGACTGCATGTGCGGGGGGGGGGGGGGGGGGGAAGGGTGCAATCTGGCACTTGTTGGTATACGTTAAGTGGGGGTAGTTTCAAGCAATGATAACCATTAATGTTTTCTCGTAGGAGAATACTAAAATAACCTGGGTCAACACAGTGCAGATTCCAAGCCAACTTGTTTGCTTAAGGGCCTTTAGTCAGTGCTGCGCAAACAGCACAGATAAATTGGCCTCCAGTGAAACAACAATCCCTTCCTCATATTATTACACATGAATGTGAAATCGGTCCCTTATACCGGAGTTAAAAGCACTGGCAGAAATGATTGAGAGATTAGGTTAATCTTTGGGTAAGATTTTGCAAATGCAGCAAAAATCCAGCTGCCTACTGTTCGATCTGGAAGGCTGCAAACATTATGTAAATGATTCAAGCTGTAAACTGATTTAGGACAAGTGTTTGGCAATAAATGTAAAAAGGGGGGGGGGGCAAAGAGGCAGTTTTTCCAAACAGACTTTTTCTTTCTGCCTTCCTTTGGGGACAAGCATTTTTGCCCGTTTAGATACTTTTCTTCACTTATTTTTCTGTTCAAAAGCAATCATTTGAAAGTAACCTGAACATACTTTCCAGCTGGTTTGTCAATGAACTTGCCCGTGTCTGGGATAAACAAAGCTGTGTTAACCCAAAGCAGCTGGATGCATTTTACTCCAATAACTCTTTAATGCAAAATGCTTACAGGATCCTGCTGTACTGCAGGGGAATGGCCTCTTCACTGGGCTCCAGAGTCCAGTCTACTGGGTGGGCTGACTTATGCATCCCCCTGCATAATGTGCTGGCTGCTATGAATCTCAGCTGAAAGGTACTTAGGTGTTCCCAGTCTAGAAGTGGGAATATGAGATGCACAACTCTTTGAATTCCATCTATGGGCATGCAGGCCTTCATTTATGGTAAGATAATAACCAGCATCTCTGCGACTAGGACTATGAATCAGGGCCCTAGCCCTGAGTTGTTGACTTCTCCTCTGGACTCCATTCATGGAAGAATGGAAAGACCTGAGTATTTCTGCAATTTCAGCTCACTTAGGACTTTGGCATTTGGGACCAAGCAGAGCACCTGATAGACAGAATCAAATTGACCAGAGATGAGCTGGCAGAAGAGTGTTTTCAATACAGTGTCCTTGACAACACTAATACCTCTACCTCCTTGTTCTAACACAGCCTAGATACATTGACTTTCAGGTCATGTGGTAAGGCTTAGAAAAAGGATTTGATTTTGTCAGGCTTTTCCGAAGGGACTGGATTAAGAAGTGGGGTACCCGCAGTGTGTGGATTATGCATACTATTGAGTTTGAGTAGGGAGGATCTTAGTAGTAATCATTTTGAGGGAGAGAAGTTGGGCTAAGGAGGGAGAACTTATTTTGGATGGCTGCACCTGAGCCAATAGAAATACTGAAGAAATTGCTACTGGAGAAATGAGTGTAAGAAAATCTTTTGTCTCCTTCTGCTGTTTGTTACCTAAAACAACTTATCCCTTTCAGTTCAGTACTGTGGCAAAATCGTCAGTAAACAGAGGTTTTTGACATAATTAACCAGATTGCAGGCAATGGGAGAAGACTTTTCACCAATTTCCCTACTTCAACATTCAAACAGTTTGTCCATCCATAACACAGCATCCCTGGAGCTTGTATTTTAGCATAAATATTTTGCATCAGCATTAACTATCCAAATACCTGGCACCCAAGTGTTAACTTCAGAATCACAATCAAATAGTTATTTTTGCCCAGTCTGTTTATCTGTAGTCTCTAGGTTATTAATAAACATCCTCTTTCAAATGCCTTTGGACATCTGGAACATGCCTCAGTGCTTGATACTCTTCTGAGACAAGGATATCCTTTTAGACTGGGGAGGGAAGGATGAAAACATGTTGTAATTATTCCTTTCTCTAAAAACCTGAGGGCAAGATGCACACACTGTATCCCTTAGTACAAACAAACTCACCATTACAATTCTTTTGGCCAATTCTTTCTAATGAGTTTTCTTGTCAGCTTGGACTCAGTCCTACAAGAGGCTTAGCCCCTTTATCCAGTTCAACAAAGCATTTTAGCACATGTCTAAAGAGTCTGATGTCTTGGTCATGAGATATCCCTGCCACAATGATTACAAAATGTCTAGCTTATGCCCTGAATCAGGAGGGTTCTTTTGAAAAAAAACATTATCCAATTTTGTAAGAAGCACAAGGGCAACTTCAGCTTTGGCAACTGCTGATTTTCAGTCCTTCTCTTTGCTACCCAGATGCCCATTTAAAGTAAGGGGATTTTTAAAGAAAAAAAAAAAATCCAAGACTTAAAAAAAGTATACTGTTGAGAAATTCATAGAAGCACCTGATTGTTGTATTTGATGTAAGACAGGCATCAAGGGCCAGCTCCAGCTCCACTCAGGTCAATACAAAAGCCTCCCATGGATTTAATGGAGGGTGATCTGAGCTTTGATTATGAATGTTGTGCTTGAATGAGGCTAAACTTCTTGGTTCATCTTTACTTTGACAGATCATATGAACAGAGGTATAGCTGGTCCTGCTGGGGCTCCCTCCAGCACCTTGTGCCATTAGAAATCAAAGTCCTGATGCCACAGCTAAGGACAAAAATTACACATAAATTATATAAGTGATCAGAAACCAGTTCAAATCTGTAACACAACAGAAGTTCAATGCGTGTAAAAAGCTTTCAAAATGGCCAAAAACAGTTTAAGATAAACCTGCATGAATGCAGTATCAGACTTAACTGATTTAATGTTAAACCAGTTTACTGAACTTCTCTCTGAGATCCCCTCCAGGTTCAAGTTAACTCACAGTCCCTCAGCATCCCAGGATGCTTTGCACCTCCCCCACAAACACCCCCCCCCCTCACAGGGCGAGTGGGCTAGCCTTGGCCCAAGATATCTACTCCAGCTGAGGAGGGAGGCATGCTCTAGCGCCCCCTGGCTTCTGGCCTGGGCCACCCCAGGCATGTGGCTGCAGTATGGAATCAAAAGTGAATGTCTGTCCACTTGCTTATCCGTTCAATCTACACAGCTAAGACTAACCTGTGATGATTGAACTGATTCTGCCTTGTGCTTTTTGGCTGTCTGTACTTAGGACACAAGGCTCTGCGTACTGTAACTACACACGACATGGAGGGCACATTTGCAGTTAGCAGCTTGCCTGGCCCAGCCCCAGATATTTTTGTCCTAGCTCCATAAAGCTAAAGGGGTGAGCACAGTTCTTATAAGGTGCTCAGATCCACCTTTCAGGCGGAAGCCAGAGATGTTCTCTATCTCCAGAATTTTACTACCTCTTGCTTGATAAAAGGAAGTGAAAAATGGTTAGGAGTGTAGCAGGGCACTAAGGTGCCTGCTACTTGAAAAGCAGCAGTATGGGCTCAGGTGCTGGTTGCTAGGGGCAACCAGGAGGAGCTAAGGGCCCACACCTGGTGAGTCAGCCGACTGGAAGGGGCGGGGCTGACTACTATAAGACACAGACTGGAGGCTGTGAGTGCTCTCTCTCTCAGATAGCAGTCAGGAAGAAGGAGTACTGCCTGACTAAGGAAAAGAGCTCACCCCTGAATGTGGGAAAGAGAAAAAGGCCTGGATGTACAAGCTGCTAGTTACACGGGTGAGAGATGTGGTGTAGTTTGGAGAAGGTTTAGCCATGAGGCTTAGATTTGTGTTATAGCTGATTGGCTTGTGTTATTGTTTTTGGTGATGTTGTAAGACCGGAGGACTGGGTGAGGCTATTAGGGGATGAAGGAGGCCTCACAGGGGCCCCACAGTAGCATGGGGACCCCAGTGCCAGAGAGGGCACAACATTCAGGGGGTGCACTGATGCCAGCCCAGAGAAGAGGAGCAGAGGATTAGGGGCCAGGTAAGGCTGAGGCCGTCTGAGCCCTACAGGAGGTTTAAGACCTGAGGAGGAGATTTGGAGGCCAGGCAGGGCTACGGCCACCTGAGCCCCAAGGTGAGAAGTCCCAGAAAGGGGGCAGAGATTGACAAGTGCCAGGGAGCACGATTGCGAGGCAAGCCAGAAGCACTGGTAGGGCGCAGGAGAGTGAAATCGACCAAACAATGTCCGGTACATCTGCAAGGCTTGGGGCGTGGTACAGGGGTGGCTGGAGCCACGCATAGCCCATAAGGCTGGGGTGCACTGAGTCACCCAAAATAGCACAGGGACCGAGATACATCAGAGCACCGTGTCAGAGGGGACAAAAGGCAGCCTCCCTTATACAAAGTTGACATCAAAGACGTGGCGGGTGAGGCATGAGGGTGCTTTAACACCACCTTGGCACGGTAGGGGGCGCTAGGGGAGATCACGGCCACCCCTAGGACCCTGCGCTGTTACAAGGAGACTTAACAAAATCCTGCTGAATGAATTAGTTCATTGTGATACCAAATACTGTGGACACTGCTGCACAGAAGCAAGACAGTAATTTGACTGGAAATGAGCAAGAAGGCAGGTCCTCTTGTACTGTGGTTCCCCTCAGTACTTAGTTGCTATGATGATGAGTCCTGGGATGGTTGGAGGAACTGATCACAAGAACATCCAAAGGAAGCAGACCAGGAGTCCACCTGGCTGACCTCTCTGTCTCTAACATCAAGCAGCGCCAGATGCTTTTCAGGAAGGTGCAAGAGTGTCAGAGTTGGCAGATATGGAGCAGTGTATCTCCCATGAGATCATCTCGTTTCCTTGAGTACTTGGAGAGTAGCTTACACCTGAAGCATCCATGTCCCCACCAAGACTCTCCCTAACCATTAGCTACTGTAACCCTAGAGGTCCTTGCAATCCCATTGCTATGTACATCGTGCTAAATTCCTGGCTTTAGTCGTACCCTTTGATGAATACCACACCGTAGTGATTTAGTGTATAAACCATTTATTCTAAATCATTAATATAACACTGTGTGCAGTGCGGTAAATTTGCATGCAGTTTTACAAGAATAGAAGATGGTCTTTTCAAAAGTGCTCAGCACTGGCCTATGTTGGTTTCTATAGGAGCTGGTGACCACACTTCCATTGACGAGGAGCCGCATGAGGCCAACTCAAAATGCTTCTGAAAGTCCCATTGAGATTAGGCAGGCAATCATCACAGGACAGTCATCACAGGACAAGAAGACCATAAAGAAATCTAGGACAGGACTCCTCACTGCTGAAGGAGCTGCACTGATTATGCAGTGCATTTATTTAAAAATGCCTTATCTCTATAAGGCATTTTTAAGGATTCAGATATATTCTGAACTTGTTTTAATGGCATAAGCACTATGTATTGGAGGCAGTAGAAGATTTTAAAAATGGTTTGAAGTAGAAAATATTGGGGTTTTACCCCTCATGAGTAATTTTGACTTTTCATAACTCCTGGCCAAATGTTCACTCTTTGGTTAAAATATGTGGTTTTCTGACAAGAAAAAAAACTATTTTGTAAAGAAATCACATACTTTCCATGAAAATATTTCACGGAAACCTTAGTTTTTCATGTACAGACAATTTTTGAGAGAGAATCTTCTACCAGCCCCTAGTTTAAAAACAACTGATGGGCTTGCTGGATACTAATACCCTATTGTTTAAATATCAACCACTGTTTTAATATCTGGTTAATCATCGATTGTTCATGTATTAGACTTCAGTGGAGTATTTATAAATGGAAGTTAATTAAAAGGGTAATCAATACATCCACCTGCCATGCAGTCGGCCTCTGGTACATTTCCAGCCTAATGATGAGAGTCTTTGGGGACACCCGCACTGTGTGTGGAGAGACGGGACAAGCTCCCTTTGTGAAATGTCTCCTATTCCATCCCTGCCTCTACTGAGAATGGAGGCTTCCTTGAAATGACTTGAATTTAATAGACTTAAACATTTCCTTTTCATAACTCCCTTTTCATAATCTTCCCTCTTTGACTAAAGCAACTCTGAAAGAAACTGCCCAAAGCTGAAGCGGAGAGCAGGGGTCAGCAGCTTGCTCTCAGTGAGTCAGAGCCGAAGAATGTGCAATTGGATCCCTTTTCTTGTGGGCAAATTCCTTTTGCATAGTCTGCTAATTTGCTGAACTCTCTAAGATCTCATTTCAAGCAGGGTTTCCTTCTGTCACCTTGGCTAATTGGAAGAACTCATGTGGCACACTTCAGGCAGATAGTGGTGCTTTAAATGTTTCAGTGTATAATTTCACAGTCCACATCAATAAAGGGAAATTGCAACGGGCTGCTGGAAGCCCAGCACATCTCCTCTTTTACTGGTTCAATGGGCTCTGTCCTAACATCAGCTGAAAGTATTCTAATAATACCAATGTCCCAAACCAGCCATGGAGCGTGATTTGATTCAGCCCTGCTTGAGGACTCCTTTCCAGTGCACAAGATTCCCTAGACAGACACTTGATTGGGATGGTTTAGTCAAGGATGCTCCGGCCTGGACTAGATGACCTGAGGTCCTTTCCAGCTTCACTTTCTTAGGATCCTATCAGTGTGGAGTAGGACACATGAGAACACTTGCCCTTATGATTCAGTGGAGATGATGATGGGAAAGAAAATGGGAGTGAGTGACGTGGCAGGAATGGGATATGCCTAATTCCATCTTTGCCTATAACCAATGTCTGTAAGACATCAAAAATATGCAAGCAAACTAAGAGTCCCCCACATCTATTGCCTCAGCTTCAGAGACTTATACATTGTGGGAGTCAGAAAAGGGACACAACCATTTCTCCTACAGCTCTGTTTCTGGTCACCACTTGTACCATTTGTATATGCAACAATGGCAGCCTTACTGCATCGCCAGATACACATCGCCAGATCGTTGCATGTGGCAGCAGAAAAATAGATTAGCAGGAGTTTTTTATTATACCTCTTCACAGGAATATGAAACATCTACACCCCCATACCTATTTAAGTATCAGAGGCAGCTCTACTGTCTCCATATGAGTAGGGTTACCATCTTTCCAGTTTCAAAAAAGAGGGCAACTGTCAGGGAGGTGGAGGGGAAATGTGATGGGGGGGGCAGTGATATGCCGGTGCCCTGCCCCTCACCCCAAGCCACAGCCCCCCTGCCCTGCTGCTGCCCCTCAGTCTCAACCCACAGCCCTCTGCCCCTCCAGCTCTGCTGGTGCCCTTCACTACCAACCCCAAAGTGTCAGACACTGCTCGGTCTGCTCTGTTCCAGAGCATAGCACATGGAAACTCAGTCCTTGCCTGGCCATGAAGCAGTGTTGGTACTCTTGATTGGCTGGCAGGCAATGCAGTAGTCTCAGTGCTGCTGATTGGGTGGACAGGGGAAAGTTTCCACATGCTCTGTGCTTATGACATACCGAAGCCAGAACTGAAGCCCAGCTGCTCCTCCTAGTAAGGGAAAGGGGGCTGAAGCTGCAGAGGGGGAG
>NW_017729028.1:22211812-22237452 GCF_001723915.1 Gavialis gangeticus | reverse complement strand
CCTTGCCCCCCAGCCCTACAAGCATCTCCTGGCTGCCCCACTCCTGTGGCACAGCCTGGCTACACAGCTCCCTGCCGCCCCTCCCCTACTCTCTTCCCCTGCTGGAGGAGCAGGTGCCTCCCCTGCCCTGCTACAGCCCAGTGCAGGGGAAAACTTAGCTGCTGAGCAGACCAAAATCCTAAATCCTGGAGATTTGGTGAAACCCCATCCAGAAGTAGATGGGAGGACCCAAAAACCTGGAAAACCTGGACGTATGGTAACCCTACATATGAGTTGAAAACCTTCAGTTGTTTCAGTTGTGTTTAATCTTGTATGAGTTTGGCTTGACCAGGTTTTGTCTCAACTCCTCATGTCTTTAGAAAGAAATCAAGCGGTAGTTGACTATCTTCCAGTTACCTGTACAGGATCTATCACTGTAGAGATGGCAAATGAAATACAGCACGCTAATAAAGAGTATACATTTCCCTGTGGTTCATTAAGCAAAAGCCATTTGGCCAAAGGAGAAACATGATGCATCTGTTTTTTTGAGTTTCAAAGTATTTTAGGCCCTGTATCAAAGTTTACTGAGTGAAATTACATTTTCTGGCAACATCTAAAGTCTGGTCAAGTCAGACCAGTTTGCACTGGCTTGCCTATGAACAAGCTTTTTTCAGAAATGTATTATTGAGGCACAACAATTTATGGTCTCTCAGAAGTCTTTTTCTGCAGAGGCTCTGAGCCTCAGGGAAAATGCAGAGGGTCTGTACAGCCTAATTCCCCACAGAAATCAATATCTCTTGTCTTTCAGATCAAGCATACGAATTGAGGTCCTGACTATTCGCTGTTCTTAAAGATTGCAGACATTTTTCTCAAGAACTGCACTTAATTCAGACATCTTAACCAAAATCTAATTCTCAATTCCCCCAACAGTTGCAAGTAGCCATGCAATTCTGGTTCAGTTCCTGCCTTAAACAACTGCATAGTATTGCTGTACTGCCCAACAGCAACTGCATACAAAGACTACTACAGGTAGCTGCATTTCATTGAGCTAAGTGATTATTATCCATATACAGAAAAAGTCCCTGAGGTCCTCTGGGCTAAAATGTGCTAAAATAGGTGAGAATGTTAGCAGTGCACATTAATAAGGTCAAAAAATGCACCTAAGTATCTGAGTTTGGGTCAAACCACACAAAGCCATGCTTGCAGGAAGCTTTCAGCAGTTTTTTCCCTCCCATTGTGAAGTCTCTCCAAATAATATAGGGCAAGGAAGGTTATTAACTGCTGTAAAAACTTCCTGTATCTTGGAAGGAAGATATGAGGTCTCACATTCTAAGCATTCAATGGGGACAGGCCAACTCCTGAATTTAAGTCTTTGATCTGACAATGAGGTTTTGTAGCCTAAAGTAGGGCTGTCCAAATTCTGGTCAGTCAGGGGCCACGTGCCCAGTGGGCTGCACGAGAAGAGTCTGCTCACTTTATGTCCCCCTCACTGCAGCATGCACCTGGTGTCCCCCCCCAACACTGCTGCCCTTCACCTTTCCCCACTGCACCATGCCTTCTCCTCCCATCCTCCCACTGTGCTGCATGTTGCCCTGATGCACTAGGAGCCAGGAGTCCTTTGCTGCTTCTGCGGCAAAAGTAATGGGGGGAGCAGCACCAGGGTGGGAGCCTGGGCTGCAATTTAAATCCCTGTGGGCTGCATGTGGCCTGCAAGGTCACCAGTTGGACACCCGTGGCCTAAGATATGTCACTTAATTGCTCTGCCTCAGTCCTTTGCCCTATTAAGATGTGGTCAATGACTCCAATGTCCACAGGCCAAGCAAAGTGAAACATCTCATTCCTTCAGTCCAAGAGGTGACTCTGGCCCAGCTCCTGTAAAGTGATGTGAAGACCTAAAGCTTGATGCATTTTTGGCTTCATTTTTCAAAGCACTTATGCTTGGCAAGGCAGGCACCGAACAAGAACACACAAATACTGGGTTTGAAAATGTTTTGTTTTGGGTTTTTTTACAGAGGCTGCTTTTTTGCAATGTATCACAGACAGCGAATTCCAATTACATGATGTTTCCCCTTAAAACTACAAATGCAGCTATCTTAACGAACCCTCTGTGCATGCTAAACCTCAGTTTAGACTACACCAGTGTAATGAACTTATTAAGCCATGACAGAATTAATTGCATTAAAAGAGCAGGCTCCATGCTGTCTGACTATGTTATAATTGCTATTTCATACTGCTGGTTTAGGCTGTTGCTGGACTTTTGCTCCATAAATTGTTACTTCCACACAGAGCATATAAAAAGCACATTTTGAGGGAAAACACATCAGGTGGCGCTGAGCTGGAAGAACTAATTATCTTACTTAGAACAACGACTGCTAATAATGTGTGTGTTCAGGCTCCTCAGGAGGGTGCCTTTGCAGTCAGATTTATATAATGTCTATGACCCCAATGCGTAGAAGTGCAGGGCCAATGAGAGGCTGAGGTGCCCAAGATGGGGTGAAAAATCTCTGCCCAGCTGCCCATTCACCATGAAGGCACTTAAACTCTGTACATGCCTTTGGTTTCTATATTTCAGGGCCCCACGTACCTAACGTGGCTCCTCTCTGCACATCCAAACTTGCCCCAGCATGGATGGGGCTGAGCAGCACTGTTCCCAGTTCACCCTGTGGTCCAACGGGAATCCAGAAACTGGGTGTGCCTCCACCTAACTCCCTCAAGGGCTCTCTCCAGTAAGTGTGCTCTGAGAGCACCAACCCATGCCAGCAGGACTGGGATCAACTCAAAACGCACATGCAGCTGCTACTTTCTTTTTTTTCCAAAGAAGAGGGTATTACACAACAGCCTGGAGACTGGGGCAGTCAGCTAGGAGAAAGGGGCCCTGGCACCTAATCCCTGTTGCTGGGACTGCTTCTGCATGGTATCCAGTCGCTGTTGCATGTGATCCCAGGGACACTTCTGGGAGTGGAAACAGCTCTCCCACACAGGAGTGCTCTGACCACTGTTCTGCAGTCATGATCTCCTTTGCTTACTCTCTTGGCTCAGGGACTCTTCCATTTCTTTCCTCACAGTAAAACAGTTTCAGCTGAGAGGGTACAGAGACTTCCCCCTAAAGCCAAAAGCCTGGTGGTTAAAGCCCTCCTTGGTGAGGTGGGCAATGTGGGAGTTTACCACTTTGAGGAAAAAGGGGAACATAAACCTGACCAAGTACTCTATCTAGCATATCCTCCAGTGGCCATGGGCCATGGCTCCATCTAGGATTTTGAAAAGGGTGTGCTGATAGTGTGGCACTCCAGCACATAAAATGCCACACATTTGTCTCCTGTTCAAGAGAAACTAGAAGCTTTACTAATATGCCAGGGGTCTAGTGCTATATTATTCAGTTTAAGATAAAAAAAAACCAAGCATACCTAGTGAATGTGCACTCCTCCCCAGGGTGCCAGCCCCGATCTGCCTGCAATTAGAGGAGGATGCTCCTGCTCCAGCTTCATGCTTCCGTATTATAGCCTGGGCAAAACATTGAAACAGCATCGAAACTTCTAAACTGTTTCAACAAAACGAAATGCAAGTTGCTTTCGAAAGGAAACTAAACTCGGAACGAAGCACTGTTCCGCCGAAACGTTGAAACACAAGTCGAAGCAAAATGGTGTTGTTTCGCACAGCCCTACTATATAGCTACGTAACTGAAATTTTGGGCACTCACAAACAGTTTGGATTCTGCTTCTGTGGCAGAATAGGGTCATCTTATGTATATGTCTGCTAGAAGTAAAACAAAGGAGAAGGCCCCCCTTCTTTTGAGCCTACTGGTTAGGGCCCAGGGAATGGGAGACCCAAGCTCTAGGCCCTTCTCAACTAAGAGATTTTGAGCCTGCATGCCCTGCTTCTTAGAAAAGCACTTTAACCACTGGGCCATGGGTGAGTCATTACCCAGAACATCTTACTGCTCTCCTCTTGAAGCTAACCCATTGCATTTACTATTTATTGGATAAACAGTGCTGGGATAGGTTCTGCCTCATTGGGGAAAAAGGCTCAGGCTAAAACCCAGGACCCCTCCTATTCAGGGCAGCATCTGTCTCATGGGGCCTCTTTTCCTTTTCCTAGTCCCACATATCTTCCCCTCCTGGCTGCCCATGGGGCCAGCTTCGAGAGAACAGCAGGAGTGTGTTCTGGATAAATGTATAACAAGCAGTGGGACAGTGTCTCTCACCTTGAAGGTCTCCTCTCCTTCAGGGCAGCATCCATCTCAGTGCTGCTTTCTGGTATGTAGAAGCAGGCATCCAGGCAGGCATTTCTCACTCATATTCTGAATCCTCCTAGGATGTTTGTGTCTTACACAGTCAGGAAGAATTAGGATTGTGATAAAATGAGGATATCTCAGCACAGATTGAAACTCCCCAAATGAGAGATGGAAGAGCGATGCTTTCTTGGGGAACAAGACCTGTCTCTGGAGCTACCTGTACACTGCCCATTACAACCCTGTAACCCTGCCGGATGAACTAGGATAAGCCTCCAGTGACACATGGCTCCCCATTGAAAGAGGAAGACAGCTACATGTCGACACAAGCAAAGTAGTCTACTTCTCTGTTATCTTAGAAAAAGCAGTAGCTGAATCAGGGACATCTGGGCAATGGAGAGCTTGGCCCTTACAGTCTATCTCCCACAGATACTTCTAGGCTGGAGTCCATGCCTAAGGTATCAAGTCACCTGGTTCCATTCAAATCCCTCCCACAACTCACTTGTACAGCAAGGACAACTGGAAGTGAAGAGGAGAGCAGGGAGGGAAAGGGAAGGAAAGGAGGAGGCTTGCTAACCAGTCCAAACAAAAGGAACTGAATCATCAAGGCCTTATTAGAGCCATCACTGGCTCTCGCACCCCTTCCCCTTAGGTGTGTTTATGACCCACACCTTCAGTTTCAGATTTATCTCGTTGGGGTACGAACTGTGGCCTCTTATGTATCTTGGCACCTAACTCCCAGTGATTTCAGTGCAAGCTGGGCACCAGAATACTTTTGAGGCTCTTGGCCCGAGTCTGTCCTTGCTCTGAAGTCGCCTTGAACCTTCTGGGTGCTCAGGTAATAATGGATACTGTTAATAATAATGCTGATGAGATGATAATTCATGTTCTGCACCCATTTTATTTTTGGTCTCTTTGATTGACATTGCCAATGAAAGTGCTAGTTATTGCCAAGAAGAGGAATGGGCTGTTTGATATACAGCAGTTGCCACTGGGGCAGGACACCACAAACTCATTTTGCATAGGCCACCAAACAGCTGTCAGGTGGTAATGACTTTCAGTCATTATTACTAACCTGGATCAGCTCTGAAGCAGTGACCTAGAGTTAATAGGCCTTGAGTCCCATTACAAATCTCTTCAGCTGTCAAGTATGCATTCATTTGGATTTGGACACTGAAAGATTTAATTATTAGGGATTTATTGTTTTAGAGCGCACGTCCCATTTGTGCAACGACTGTTTTGGAGAGCAGTCTTCAAGAGCGCTCTTTTTTCAGGAACCTTTCCACGGAGGCAGCATTCATGTCAATATTTTTAATTCTGCTTTAAAGCTCCAAGAATAAAAATTTAACCATCTATCACTTGAGTAAACTTTCCTAATGGAAAATTGAACCTTCTAAGTGGAAACAAAAAGTGTAATCGGACAAAAAAACATTATAGCAATCTGATTACTAGAAGTAAGGTGCAAAGGATAAAAAAAAGCTGGTTTGAAAGAACACGCCACTAATTCAAACACACACATGGCATTTTCACTATTTCTTTGCCGTGCTTGAAATGAAATGTCTATTCTTTATTCGTATCTTAGCTATTACTTTACATGCACACACTCAAAGTCTTTCAGACCAGTCTCCTGACATTTATATTGGTGTAAAGAGAAATTCCTTTGAAACCACTGATGTAGAGAGAAGAGTCAGGCCCCAAAACTTTGTCGAATCCTTCCGCATGGCATTTCTCCGGTAACAGAGTCTGATCCTGAATTCTTTGCATATAAGTGCTATTGAAATCTGCCTTCAACATTTCTTAATCTCTGCTACTGGTAGCTCCCCCCCAAAAACTGTTCATCTCTTCTCAAGAATTAAATCTTATTCTGCCCAGGGAGATGCACAAATCTTCCATTATCTCATTGGGAAACATTATACGTCTCCAGTTCTCTAACTCCTCACATAGACAAAACTTGGCATGTGAGCCACATGTGCATGCCTACCAAGAGATGGGAGGGGGAGATGATGGTACACGGTAGAATTATCCAGTACTAGGTTGATCAGGCTGGAACGGGAGCACCTAGGTCCAAATCTGGAACAAGCCCACAGTAGAGGGCGGTTTAAAAGGTTCAAGATATGCATAGAATTCAATATGTCATTTCTTTTGTTCACTGTATAAAAGGAGAATTGGAAAGCTGGGGGATTTTGTAGCAGCCTGAGGGTGTGCCAACTACCTCGCAACAGGTACAAATGCCTTAACTCCTGGTCTAATATACTTGTTAGGCTAAAACATGTTAGAGCTGTGCTTGTAAGCAATAAAACTGGCTAAATCTTTGCCACCAAACCAAGCCTGCGGCGGTTCTTTAAAACAAGATTGGTGTCAGGATCTCCTGGCTGAGTCTTTGCCGGGACTGTAGTTCCTGAGACTTCAGTATTAACAACACATCAGTAACACCCAAAAACCACAGCAACGACGGCAGTAATAACTCCAGACAACAAGTGGCACTTTCACATCTATGTACCTGGTCTAACTACACTTCCTTTCTAGCCATTAGGAGTTCAACAGGAGAAGAGTTAGACCAATAGCATTTTTATATTAAATGTATACATTTGGGGTAAGGCAACATATGTACCTAATAAATAAATAAAGTGACATGAACTTTAGCATCCAATTCTGCACTGCCAAGTTATGACTGAGTGTATCAACATCAGTGAATTTAGTCTGGCTTTGTGCTGGTGTAATGGAGCACACAGTGGCCCAGTATTTTACCCTGCACATTCATCACTCGCACACTTATTTGGTACACCCCTTAAGTTGAGCACTCCCCTGCCTGAAATCTCTCCTGCATGTTAAAGACCGACGTGGTTCTCTTTGCTATATTTTGTCTCTCACAGCTTCTTCCACACTGATAAATAGCATAAGTGGAAGTTCTTTTATGAGGTGAGCAGGCGCTAAAATATTTATATAGCTTGAAAATCAGTGCAGAGCTGGAATTGATTGCTTGGACCATAGGGTGCTGGTTGCTGTTATGAACAATGCAGCTAAAGAGTCTGAATCCTCTGATTTGCATTGGTTTTATACTCAGTTAATTCCATTAATTTCAGGCCACCTCCTCAGTGGGAGCACATTGTTGTCACTGTGTTAACTTCAGGGGAGGGATGCTGATTCCCACCTGCTGAGGATTTGGCCTGTCGCTTATTCCTGATTAACCTTTATGTAAATGAGACAATTTGCTCCCCTAGCTTCTGTGTTGCACAATACGTAACACAGCTAAGAATGAGCACTAAGGCGAATGCAGAAAGGTAATTCAGAAGGCTGTTTGTTTGTTCAGTTGTAAAGGATTAGTGACGGCCGTGGGGTTGGGCTCCTGCTCAAAAACAGCCCACAGCAGATGAATTGTGTGGCGGGTTCAAAAATTACACCCCCCAAGGGCTCTTTAGTTAACGGTTTGTTTTCAGCTGGCTCAAACAACTATGACGTGCCCCTATTTTTCTGAATTCAGGAAACCTCACATTTAGAGATTACTCATACAGGACAGATGATTCACCATGTGCTTTGCATCCCTTCCTCAAACTCCATCTGAGGACTTCAAATAGAAAATGATCTCATACAGACCGTGTACTGGGGAACCCCATTTACTGCCCAGAAAATAAGCTCCACATGTGTTTTTGTTTGTTGTTTCGTGGGGTCCCAGATTCTAAGCCTGCATTTTCGTTCCTCTGACCTTGAGTGTATTGATGTCACAACTATTTCCTTGCATTCCTGGGATGTTTGGAATTGTCTGAGGTTAACTGGGAAATGTAATGGGGTTTGGGAAAGTAGGAGAATGATTCTGTTTTCTTGAGTAAATGAATAAGAAACACTTCCATGTAGCACTGCTTTATGACAAATTAACTGTGTTCAAACATAACTTTGCTGTAGCGGAATGTAGGTAAAGGGCACTTATCACAGTTGATGAAGAAATTTCCTGTGCATTTACTTCTGAGCTAGATTTGGGGGAGCCTTTTCAATAAAAATATGACTGACTCTTTTTAAGTTCAAAATTTGTAAGCAGTGTTGTGTAGCCCCCTGCAGGCTATGGCCACCAGAGTAATAAGCACAGAGCTATGGACATGGGCAGATCTAGGATTTTGAAAAAGGGGGTGCAGATGGTGTGCTGCATCATCCCATATAACAACATATTTTTCTCTGCATAAAAAGGAACTAGAAGATTTACTAATATGCTAGAGGCCTAGGGCTGTATTATTTGGTTTAAGATAGATGAACAAATAACTGGAATGAGTTGAGTTGAGTAAGCAGAAATAACAAATTGGAATGAGTTAAAAACAGTCTGCAGGGCTGTGAAATAGGAGCTTCATTACCAGGAGCAGCTAACAGACAGGAGAATTGCAGAAGAAAGGCTAGCTTTATAAATGAAATATTGAGACCATTATAAAGAAAAGAGGGTCACTAACCCCTGTGGAATGACGAGATTAGAAGGAATCAGCTAGATTTTAAGGAGCCACGTATTCGGTTGGTTTTAAATTCTGAATGGGGTAGGAATTAAAGGGGGGTGCAAGTGTATCAGTGCATCTGGATCTGCCCCTCCCTGGCTATGGATTTAGCAAGTTAATGTCCTCTACCTACCATTGCCATTTACAGCCTTAATATTCTGGTGCATACAACACTTAGCAAGGATCACTGAGGTAAAACTCGTCACTCTGCTATGAGGTTGTAACTAAGGAGCCTCTCAGGGCCTGATCTTATCATCAGCCCACCCACCTGTCTGGGGCAGTCTGCCCTGTCTCACCTGCTGTGACATGCTGTTGAATAATCTTAGTGTAAATATGCGGGAGGCTGCCCATGTAATGCCCTGATACCTGGGCTCTTATACATGGCTCTGACCTTCCCTATATTGTATCTCATGCCTCACAGATGGCATTGCAAATTGGTAACAGCCCTGGCCCGAGGCCAGGCTGAACTCTGCCCCTTGCTGGACCTCTACCAGTCTACTCTCGCACTCCGCCCCCTCTCACAGGGCCTCATTCACACTGCTCCTCTCTGGGCCACTTTCAACCCACCACGGATCCATGCAGCCCCTTCAAGTCCCCCTTCGGCCCTACTCTACATGGCCCTTCAGGCTTTCCTACTCACACTCTGACCGGTGCACATTCAGCCCTTCAGACTCTGCAAACACTAGCCTTATGCCTCACACTGGGCTAAACTCAGCCACTAGCCCCTCTCCAGGCAATGTGCTCATGTTGTCGCTCCTTTGGGGGTTAGCCCATGTATAGCCCTTCAGGTTGCCCACGCAACCCTACTCTACATGCCTCCTGGTGCAGCCCTTCAGGCCCGCCTGTGCATACCCTACTCTACACCCCTCACACACAGACCTTCAGGCACCACTGTGCACCTTGCTCTGTGTGGGCCTCTCTATACACTTCTGCCCCTTCACTGGAGCCGACTCTATGCCCCCTCACTGGGGCTTGGAGTCTTATCAGATGTCCACAAACATGCTTGGCCCCACTGCCTGTCCCTGCTCTAAAACTACCTAATGGGGTGGGAGCTGGGGTTATAAGGCACCCCTACCCACCTTTCACTGGGCAGGCAACTGGCCTAGCATTTCTGAGGAACTACCCTGCCACTGGCAGTCCCACCAGGTCATCCTTCCCCAACAGGGTGTAGCTTTCGGTTATGCCCCAGGACCAGGAGCCTCCTGCTATCCCCGCAGCTCCTGCCTTTACCTCCCAGGATCTTCTGAGCAGCAGCTCAGTCAGGTGGTGTTCTTCCAGTTGTCAGCAGCATACTGATGGCTCATCCCTGAGGGCCTGAGCTAAGATGGAGGCCACTCAGCCCTCTCCTCCAAACACTGGGTCCTCCTGCAGTCATGTGACCACCTCATCAGGGCTGGCCTGCACCTGCTGGCTGCCCTGCTCCCTGATCTCAGTCTGGAACGAAGGTGTCCCACAGCCCAAGTGAATTATCTCACAATCTACCAAACTACTGGGCTTTCCAGGGTGAAGCTCTCTTGGTCTCTCCTGTTGAAACTGTTCCACTTTTCATAACAGAATTAAATATCCATTAGCAAGGAGAGAGGGAGAGAACAAAATTAAGAGGCTCACTATAGACCAATGATTAGGACACTTGCCCAAGAATTGAAGGAGGCAAGCTTCAGTCCCTACTCCAATTAATATGTAATGATATTACGGAAAGCGGAGCAGCTTCAAAAGGAGAGATTTAGAGAGGCCAACTCTGAAAATATTGGCTAACCCAGGCTTTAGGAGAGCTTCAGGAAAAGGAAAGACCTGGGTTTGAATGCAGTCAGGCAGAGGTGGGCCTCTGGGTCTCCACTATCCCAGAAGAAAGTTCTAACCCCTGGGCTACAAGGAGGGCACCTCGTCTGTTTGACCAGCGAGGATTTTTCAGTGACTCTAATACTGTGTGTGTCAGTCAGCTCTAGACAAAGAAGAAATTACTTTCTTTTCCTCGTGCAAAAATGCATTTCTGATAAAGTACTATTTAACTGGAAACCAATTCAGGTATAAAGGGAAAGGAAGCACAGCCTAACAATTAACTTATCCTTCTGCTTCCTCTGGAATTTTATTGCTTTTGCAAACAAAGAAAATAAAAGAACAGTTAAGATCTCCAAGGCGTTGGCAGTGACTGTGTAGGGGAAAGACCCAAAGACAAACACATCTGCAAGAAGAAGGCAGTGAGCCAAACCACCAGATGGTCTGAAATGATAAATCCATAAGTCTATTTTTCAGGTGCTAAATACAAACCAGCAGGAACAATAGAGTTCTTATTAGTGGAGATACAGACACAGACCTTGTGAAGGTAAAGTCCCCAGGGACCTGGATGACCATATTGCAGGGTGATCAAATGTTAACACAGCAACTTTATAGATGACTATTATTCTCCTTTTCTTTCAGACACATCTCCTAGTACTCACTCTTAGTGCCTCACAATCATCCAAGATGTGTTTCTCGCATCTCCCTTGTCCCACAAGGAAGCAGACAATTGCCCTACATCTATACTTAGTGGTAGATGGCATAAACTTAGACCTATGTTTATTCAGCACCTCACTGGCTCCATATGCCTGCTGTCTCCAGAAGGGAAGATCAAATGGCAGCTCAAGCCCAGTTGTAAAGATGAGCAAACATGCTGCAATATATTTCTCTCTTGCACTATTGTCTATTTACAGAATAAGAGAGCTGCTGGGAGTCCCCAACACAGGAGTAAAATGGACTGGACCTCTATGATGGCATGGTTTTTGTCTGGATTCTCTCTTCCCTGTGTCAATTGGCTGCTTGCTTCAAGCTCGTTCACTTCCTTTCCTCATAGTCTGTCTGCAGACCTGACACACTTGCCTTCCTTTTCTCCACTGCCTACCTTTCTTCCCTTCACTGTGCCCTCTCCTTCACTCTTCAGTATTCTCTCCGAACAAACTCCATCTACTCCCCAGCTGTAAAAGAAAGGGGTTAATGTTATTTAACTAAAGTGTTGCTTACTGCTTGTGGGCGCTGACAGAAGTTATATTTGTCATGCAATCAGCCCCTTGAAAGCACTCTACAGCTGTGCCCTGACAGAAGTATGGCTGCAGAGCATTTTAAAAGTGCCTGTTTGTGTGACAAATTGACCATCATTTAATGAGGGTTCAGATGAAGGCACTCCAAAGCAGAGCACCTTCATTAACTTCTGTTTGTCCCTGTGTGTGAGCAAGGCTGGGCTGATGCAGCACAGCCCTGCTCCTCCTGATGTTTGCAGGATGGGAGGGAGGGAAAGCAAGGGAGGGAGCTCTGGGGTTTGCCCAGCCTGCACTGGAGTTGAGGGGAGGATGGGTGGATTGGAGCCCCCTGAGATGGGGAGCGCCAATCAACCCACCATCCCAGCACAGGCTGGGCAAACCCCAGACCAGAGGTCCCTCCCTTGCCTTCTCCCTCTCCCATCCTGCAGACTTCATAGGAACTGGGAATGGAAAGCGGGGTGGGGGGAGGCTGCAGATAGACAGCCTCTCTCTACTGAACTGGCTCTAAAGTGAAGCTTGATCCTCTCCTTCCCAGCTAAACAGCAAACATCTGTTGGGTTGTGGGGGGCGGGAAGGGGTTGCTGTAATTCATGGCTGTTTCTGTGAAGTGCTATGAGTTATAGTGGGGAGCTGCATGTCTGTCAGTGCCCACACTGCAACCACTTGCTCCACCTTGTTCCTGTCTTGTCTATTAATCTGCGAGCTCCTCAGAGAAGGGACCACATGTCTGGTTAGTTCCTGATATAATAGAGCTCCTTTCTCCAGTCCCAAATTGCTGCCATAATCAATCAGAAAACATTCCAAAGGCCAAGAAATGGGCAAGATGGTGTTTTGTATCCAACTAGAAGTTTTCAAATCTAGCTGCTATGATAAAAACATAATTTCTTTTCAAACAAATTACAGAATATGGATCGACAATGACTGTCTAATTGCATTGCTATCCTTCTAAGTAACATAAATTCACAAGTTTCTTATATTGGATCCTATAATAAGTGGTTAACAGCAGCAGATTAATTCACTACTTCCATTTATTAACTAAACAGTGTAGGGTCATAGGACTGGAAGGGACCTCTTAAGCCCTCCAGTGCAGTTCCTTGTACCAAGGCATTTGTCCAAAGGATCCACAAGACGCTTCACTGTGACCCCTCTCAAACACCACACCCACAAAGCACCCTACAAGAGATAAAACTCTACAATGTGCCACAGGTAAAAAGTAAGGGAGAAATCAGATCACCAATATCCTGCCACAGCAATGGGTAGAAATTTTGGGGGTTAATGTGTCATCAGATGATCCCAGGAAGAGAAGCATGCCTATGATCCTTGCCAAACTGAACACGGGAAAAGTTTCCTCCCTGGTTCCAAATCCAGTGATGGGTTCGACCTCAAGTGCATGAGCAGCACTTTTCAGCTGGATTCCCAAGAGCTTCCTAAATAACAGGAGGAATACCAGAGCATTGCAGCCCTCTCATCTCTAGCTGTGGTCACAAGCTCCTGCTCTTCCATGCTCCACAAAAACCTTTAGTGCATCGCAGAGCAATAAAAATATGCCTTTTAGAAACTAATCATTCCCCAAAGCACGCATAACTAAAGAGATCTCTGTTATCCATTTCTTTTGCTTTAACATGTTTTGAGACTTTCCTCAGCTATTATCAGCTTCAACTCTAAATTACATGGAGGCCCTTTACAGGCAAGAAACTGTGTGTTGCAAAAACATCCTGCACCCCTCTAACCATGCTGTGTTACATGAACAGCTGGTTAAAATATTTCCAGTAGAGTGCTTTTCTATCAGAAACAACCCATTCACAGAAATGGAAATGTATTGTGAAAACACACTTATTTCAGTGACATTTTATTTAAAAAACTGACCCCCTATATAGCTGGCTGACTGTGTTTCAGACTTCCAAATGTTGAATTAAAAGGAAAAACTGGAAAACATTTAAGAACAAGGTGGTTCAAATTCCTTTCCCTCTCCAAGGTTCTTTGGGTAAATCTGATATCTTTTACTAGACCAACTAATTGAGTTGGTCTAATAAAAGGTATCAGATATACCCAAAGAACCTTGTCTGCCCATGTCCTTAGACTAACATGTCTACAACCTATTCACCTGTTTCCCGCTCCGATACTTTCTGCTCTTTGAAGGACAGAGCTATTTCCCCTCTTTGCAGATCTTGGTTGTCCTAATGGGAACTTTAAACCATTTTTTCCTGTGAGGATTTTCAGCGGCACGGTGAAGAGCAGCCAGTGATGTATCCTGCTACACTCATGCTCAGACAACTATATAGGCCTGATGTAAGGCTTGCAGTGGGAACTCTCCCCTGGGGCTGAGGAAGCCAGGGTTCAATCTGCAGTGAAGATACACACTCAGTGCAGCCACAAAGGCTGACAGTCTCCAGCTATCCTCGGAGGTGCTACAGTCAGGCTCTGAACCCAGAGAGCAGCAGTCACAACAAATACTCCCCTCTAAACACAACGTTTGAGAAGGCGGGACACTGAGTTTCCATGCTTTCAGTCATTGATTCAGTCTTTTTTTTCTTCCCTATTCTGTTACATTTTATTTTTCTCTTTTTTGTACTTGAACCATCATTTCTAGAGTGCAATGGAGGAGGCAGACTGGCTGCTGGCTCACCATTGAAAAAGTAACTGGATTTACTTGCTGATACTGAGAGAGCCTGGGGTGTTGGTTTGCCCCAGAACAGTGGTGCTCTAGTGGTTAAAAGACTGCAGTAGTCCTTAGGGGGCCTGGGCTCTTCCCTCTGCCATGGGCTGCCTGCAAAAGCTCAGACAAAGGATTTAATCTCTTTGCTAAACTTCTCTCTCTGTAAAATGGGTCTAATGCTGCTTCTTCTCATTCACTGTCTGCCCTATTTAGACTGTAAACTTGCAGAGACATGGGCTGCCTGTCACTAACTACTTATGCAGTGGGCTGGGACAAATCTCTGTTATGGCTTTGAGGAGATGTTGCAACACTCATACATAATAATTGTCTTATGGTTCAGACCCAGGGCTGGGACTCAAGAAGTCTGGGTTTAGCTGATCAGTGCCTCTGGCAGGAGGATGACAAGTATCCAAATCGTATCTCCTCTTTGTACCCCCTTCAGGGTACTGATGCTTGCTCTTATTTGCTTACGTCCAGTTAATTTCAGATTCACCTTTTCTATCAGTTTTTAATTAAGGCTTTTCAGTTCAGAGGGTCAGGTTGGTATAAGGAAAGACTCTAGGGCTGGATCTACAGCTGGGATAAATCTGCTCCATAGATTTGAGTGAAAATACATCAATTTGCACCAGTTGGGGATGTAGCTCCTTATGTCAATAATTGTTAATCCTGTACCAAGGATGATAACAGCAGGCTTCTATGTGGCAAAAAGTAAATATTGATCTGTTTGCTTGGAAATCCAGATTAGGCTTTGTCCATAGGTAAACATTCCCTGCTAGTGAATATAGAAGAGGGTGATATTTTCGCATAAGGCAGAAAAACTGAATGAAAAGATAAATCACTTTCAAACCTAGTGAGATTTTAATCAAGGAGGCTTCAAACTTGAGGGAAATGGAAGCATCTGGGGGCTTTGAAGTCACTGTTGTTGTAATGTAATCACTTTGTTGGACAGGAAAACACAAGCCACTTGGAAATGAAGACCTGCACTGATTGGTGCCAGTCATCTTCTTGACCTGGGAGGAAATGGTCCCAGAGACAATTTCAAACTTTTGTATTCTGGGGTGCTGGCAATCATGCTGTTCAAAGCAGCTGCACATCATATTTTCAAGTTGTCGGAGCTGTGCTCCTAATTAAAAATCTGCTCTATTATGTAGATGTCCCTATCATACCCTAGATGCTTTCCCCACAGAAATAAAGATTCAGGACCAGGTTCTCCTCCCTTCTGCAAGCCCTAGTCTTGCTCTTCTACCAGCAACCAACTGTAAATGCACTGAATCTCCCCTGGGGAGGATTCCTGTGGTGTGCAGCACCTATTGCAACTATAATGCAGTGTCTATGTCAGCTGTCTCCTATTCCAATCTGCAAAAGACAGCATGAAGCCAAGCAGCGCTGGGAGAGTTGTGGCTTCCCTACTGAAGTGCCACCACTTTACCTGGCAGTAAGCCGTGGCCAGGCCAACAGACTGCACACGTGGTGGGGAAGAGACCTTTTGGGCCAAGGGATTTGATTGCAAAGTCCCATCCATGGGGTCTTTCATGTCCCCACACAGCAGTTTCAGCTAATTAGACTCTATTGCAACATTGAGGGGTTGCCAAAGGCTAAATGGGGAAGAGACACCTCTGGAATTTGTTGAAGAGGAGTAAAATCTGCCCACATCAGGGCTGCACACTGTTTGGGGTTTGAGCCCTTCTCTCCATTTCTCATTTGTGTCCTTCCCATATGGTCTCTTTCTTTTCTCTGCCCCAGAGTTTTCTGCCTCACTTCCAGAGGAAGGATCTCCCTTTGTACTTTCACATGTTAGGGACACTGGAGTGGAAAACCTCTCAGGCTGGCAGCACGGTTGCTGCTGAGCAGACAGGGCATTTCCATCCCTTTCATCAGAAATCCCCACACATGCCCGCAGGGCTGAGTTAATCCACCTGACAGGGAGGAAAGGTCTAGTGAGGATTTGGAGTCTCAGTTGCAGGGAATACAAATCGTTCAAATGTGCATCTATGCCACTAAGCTATCACCTCCGGCTATTCATAGCATGTAGAAGGGACTGTTAGACACATACTTTGTCTGCCAGAGAAGCAGTCTGTGGTTTTTAGGATTCAGCTCTTTATTTCCTTTTAGCTCATGTCCTTAACTGCCACTGTGCTGGGCCCAAGATCACTGCTGAGGATTATACCCCAACCACGCACTCCTGCTCAGCACCCACCCCAGGCAAGCAACGCTCCCCACTGTCCATCTTGCAGAATAATAGCTATGATATATCTGGATTGTAGCAAGACCCCTGATACCTACAGCCCTTGAGTACCTCATGTCTCATTGTCGTCTTCTACCCTCTTGTCTGTCTGTCTGTATCCGTCTGTAGTATTTTATCTTACTGAACTCTTTGAGGTATGGACCATTTTTCCCTTCTGTGTTTGTACAGCATGTAGAAAAATGGAGTTCTAGTCCAGGAGAGGAGCTACACAGCTTCACCATAATACAAACAGCTAAAAATATTAACAGGTATTAATATTCACTGGAAATAAGTAATATATATAATTTAAAATATATAATATATATTATATATGTATACATTAGCAATAGACTAATATAAGCAAAGGACTGTGTCTTCCACCATTACATGCAGAGGTGATGCTAATCTCTCCTGTGTAGATTATCTCTCTGTATTAATTTGTTCTCAGTCACTAAAAACACATATTATTTTACAGGTTCACGTTAGAAAGGTTAACAGAGAGACTGCACACTGACAGTTATTTCACTGCCTAGAAATAATTCATTAGGCTGCAATAAGTAATCAGAGTGGAAGACTCCATGTAACAACAGTACCTAGAAACACTGACTGCTCAGAAGCTAATACAATCATTTTTGCTTTCAGCAATTCAATTTTTCCTAACCCTTCTCTGGATGAACTTTGCCTTGAATAAACAGCAACATCTGGAATTCAGCAAAATACGCTGTGAAGGGAATAATATGTCGAAAGCAGTTTTGTTGAAAAGGACAAACCCATTTATTACTTGAACCAAACATTACAATTGCTAAATGTCAGATTAAATAAAAAATATCGAATTCACGGCGTGTCTTTTTTGTCCTTGCCAACTCCGTGTGTGGAGATAACAGTCTCCTGGTTTTTATTTTCTTTCCATGGTTTTTTATTTTTGATGAAAGCCAAATAAAATGGAATATCTTGCTACTTACTGATACTTATGATCAGTTCAGTTTCCTAGTTCAGTTTCCTAGAAAGTGAGATCTGGGGGAAAGTGCTTCCCTGTTCAGTTTACAGCCTTGTCAAGTAGTGTAACAGTCAGACATGCCAATGTTTCATAGCCAAACTGGGTTCCCATTCTACAGACTCTCACCCGTATGGCACTGGACCCTGCGTCTGCTAAAGTCAAATGACAAAGTTCCCAGTAGCTTTAAGGGGCCTTCCTTCATGTCCTTGCCTGCAGAGATTACTTGTTATGATTAGATGTGGCCCGACTGTAACAAAACCTATAGGGGAGCCAGGGAGAGCAAGGATTCTCCAGGTACGTAAGGACACACCAACAGCATCTGACTTTTCGATCATGGCTGACAGTGCACACAGTTGTGTGGGAGCAAGGGGCTAGGAAGCAGGTAGTTACTGTTGTACTTTCCAGGCTGGGCGGAGAGGGGATTATGCTGAACTTCTAAAGAAGTATTACAGACATTAGTTCCCTCAGCAGTACAGGGAAACCGTAAGGGTATTATGCTTCTGTAACACAGTGAGCACATCTACACATGCAATTAATGTGCCTGAATGTTACTGTGCAGTAAATTCAGGCACATTAAGCTTTGGCCACATGAGGAACATGTGTTTGTTTGTTTTTTAAATGTAGACATTTTATTAGAAAACAGATAATATCAAACAAATTAAAAATGACCCCAACCGAGGCCTCACAAAAGGTAATGCAAAATACAATTTCAAGAAATTACATAATACTCACATGATAACTGATGTCAAATTCACTTTGCTTAAACTAGTTTTATCTAGCCAACGTCTTACCCTTGCTTCTTACACGGATACAGGGTCACGCATTTGATACATAACACAAAAAGTGCCTACGAAAGCCCTCACCCACCCTTTCTGGCAACAAATGCTGTCCCTTAGCTTAACCTATACCTATACGGGGCTGAAGTCCAGCCCTTGCCAGAACTTTGTATCCCCTCCTGTTCTATTCTTTTCTCTATCTTTAGAGAATTGCAGCTCGTGGAGGAACATGTCTACACATACACCTGCAGGAGTAAATTTGCTCCAGACAGGAGCAGTTTAGTTCAGGGCTGCTCCTGCCCTTTTCTGCCCCCCTCCAGGCTCCCTCAGGTGCCAGTCCCAGGCTGGCAGAGGGCACAGGGCTCAGGCCTGCACTCCCAAGAGCAGAGGGAGCTGTCCCTGCTCTGGAGGCAGCTTCCTTGCAGCTTCAGGGAGATCAGGGCTGGCCCCAACCCCTAGGAGGTGGCAAGATCTGTCCCTGTTCCAGGGCAGCTCCCTCACAGCTGTAGAGAGATCAGGGCTGGCCCTGAGCCCTGGGCAGCAGGGTGAGCTGGCCATCCTCTGGGGGCAGCTCTCTTGCAGTTGCAGAAAGATTGGGGCCAGCCTCAATCTCCCTGCAGCTGCAAGGGACCTAACCTCAGAGCAGGGACAGCTACCCCTGCCCCTCACAGCTCGGGGCTGGCCCCAGTCTCTGTACAGCTGGGAGAAAGCTGACCTGGAGCCAGGATAGCTTCCCCCACCACACAGAGATTGGGGCTTAGCCAGGCAGCAGTTGTGGCCCTCTGCTACCTGGGCTGACAGGAACAAATAGCTCTCAGTCAGTCTATACATATGCTTTGGTGCATTAGTTAATGTGCCATTTTTCTAGTACCTGTAAATGTTGGCATTAGCAAATGGTGCATTAGACTAATTTAATGCACAGTAATTGATGCACACAGGTAGGCAGTGACACTTTACTGCACATTAGATTAGTCTAATGTTCAGTAAAGCATCTCATGTGGACACGCCCAGTACCTTCCCCAGGGTGGTGAGTTGTGCAGCCTGCCAACAGGTGGGGCCCAGATGACCCAATATAGCCCTTAGATGCCTTCTGCATTAGTGAACTACATGCACATGTGGAGGTAGCGTGCATCCATGTTGTTTTGTTCTGCCTTCCAATGGATATTTGTTATTTTCTGGCCACGTTATTGCCTCTTGCAAACATGCCTGGCCATCATTCAGCCCCAGCTCCCAGTTAAGTCAATGGGAGCATCGCCAAGCAGAATTTGGCCTTCAGATTGTTGTCAATTCCTTGTCTCAGGGAGTTGTCCCTTAGGAGTGAAATGCTGGCCCCAGCTAGAGTAAACCCCACTTTTAGGAATGACACTGTATATTTTGCATAGTGAAGCTGTTTGGGTCATTAGCAAAAAAACAGCAGCAGTCACCGCAAGGACAAGGCTGGACTCATGCTTACAAAGCTGCAGACTGACCTGAGCACTAGGTACGGGTCTTGGGTTTACCACACAACATTTCTTGTGGAACTTCCTGCCAGTCAGTCCAGCCATGTCTATTGTGCCTCCCTGCTAAGCCTAAGACCATCACCAAGAAATACGCCTTGCTTACTTGGTCTTGCTCTGGATGCTCCTGAACCTGAGAATTAGGTGAAGTCGACTGTGCCTTTCTCAAGCCACCTCATGGCACGGACTCAGCACCCACAGACTAAAGCTATCTGTGCCATCTACTCACTGGGTTTGGGCACCTGCAGAGTTGGAGCAAGTGGGCAGAACTTGTTTCTCAGCAGCTGTCCCAGGCTCAGCAAGGAGGTGGTATAACTGGGGTCTTAATTTCTCTATACCAGTTTTTAAGGCTATTTTAAGGAACCTCTAAACACCTTTGAAAACTGGTGCCCTGTCCCTGCATTTCACATGTGTGGAAGGAGAAGAAAATGTCATTTCTGTGATGTAGCTAGACTGTCATTTCTCCAGAGATCTAGTGCAAGAGCTGTCTCTTGCAATATGTCTGTACAGTGCCCTGGGGCTTCAATTTCAGGTGCTTCTGTAACAGAAATAAGACAAAGAAGAAAGCACCAAATGTACGTTTTTGTTCTTAAGCACTTTGGCCATTTAAAACAAATTAATTCAGAACAGACTTAAGACAAGAAAAAGAAAACTGAGCTGAAATGCTGGGAATGGATTTAAGGCCAAAGTAAAATTTTCTTTGACGAGTTGCAAATGCCTCCTGCTTAGGTTTAATGTATTAACTGTTGTTATGCCAATTCTCTAATTTGGTGGAAAACGGAAAACTGCACAAGAAATAAACAAGCTAATGTGTACACATCTGTATGTGGTTACTGTTCCAGATGTATCTTCAATCTACACATAGATAAACAGATAAAAAGGAGGCGGTGAAGTACTGGAACAGGTTACCCAGAGAGGTGGAGGACACTCCATCCTTGGAAATTTTCAAGGCCCAGCTTGACAAAGCCCCGGCTGGGATGATCTAGTTGGGGATGATCCTGCTTTGAGCATGGGATTGGACTAGATGACTTCCTGAGGTCCCTTCCAACCCTAATCTATGGTTCTGTGAGATCCACACATGGTCTGCTGTTAGAGCCGTGGGGCTGATGGTCCCTTCCTTTTACTACTCACTCTTCTGTGAAGTTTTGGTGACTTTGTTCCCATAGCATCTAAGCTCCTCTTACTTTTCAGCAGTATAAATCAGAAGTAACTCTACAGAAGCCACTAAACTTATTATATATGTGTGCAGTGGAGAAGCAAATCTGAGTTCTAACTGCATGCTGCAAATGTATCATGTAATAGTACAAGCAGGGTAGAAAGAAAACAAAACCCTGGCTCCTCTAAGGCTCAATAATCTATTCAAAGTTAAGGGTAACAGGATGACTATCTCCTGTGGTAGGATCATAGCAAAGTTTCCTACCTCTGTCCCCGAGGCCAATGGCATCTACCGAGGAGGGTTGATGTGAATGTCTCATTTCTCCCTTATACACACACAGCATTCATAGATTCATAGATGTTAGAGTCAGAAGGGACCTCAGTAGGTCATTGAGTCCAAACCCCTGCTCTGGGCAGGAAAGAACGATGGAAGCAGACAACCCTGGCTAAGTACTTGTCCAGTCTCCTCTTGAAGACCCCCAGGGGAGGGGAGAGCACCACCTCCCTTGGAAGCCCATTCCAAACTATGGCAACTCTTACTGTGAAGAAGTTCTTTCTAATGTCCAACCTAAATCTGCTCTCTGTCAAGATGTACCCATTGTTCCTAGTTACTCCAGAGGGTGCCCTAGTAAATAGAGCATCTCCTATTCCCTGCTGTCCACCCCTGATGAATTTATAGGCAGCCACAAGATCCTCTCTCAGCCTTCTCGTGCAAAAGCTAAAGAGATCTAAGTCCCTCAGTTTCTCCTTGTAGGGCCTTGCTTGCAGGCCTCTGACTATACAAGTGGCCCTCCTCTGAACCCTCTCAAGTTCCACATCCCTCTTGAAGTGCAGTGCCCAAAACTCGATGCAGTACTCCAGCTGCGGCCTGACCAGTGCCACACAGAGGCGAAGTATCACCTCCCTGGACCTGTTCTTTGTACATCTACTAATGCATGATCAAGTGCACTTAGCCTTGTTGATCACTTCATCACATTGACGACTCATGTTCATCGTGAATCAGCTGTGACTCCAAGTTCCCTTCCACTGTTGTGCTGCTGAGAAGATCATCCCCCAGCCTGTAAGTGTGTTGGTGCTTCTTTTTGCCCAGGTGCAGCACTTTGCACTTGTCTTTGTTGAGTTGCATCCTATTTCGTTCTGCCCATTTTTACAACCTGTCCAGATCCACCTGGATCCATTCCCTGCCCTCTGGTGTGTTAACTTTACCCCATAATTTGGTATCATCTGCAAACTTGGGGCAGGGTGCTCTCAATGCCCTCATCTGAGTCACCGATGAAGACATTGAATAGCACCGGTCCAAGAACGAGTCTTGTGGGACTCCCCTGCCCACATCTTTCAACTCCTCCTCCATAACTTTTGTGAAATGAGTGGCATCCAACTTCAAAAATGAATTTCTATAATTACAGGGCGTACTTCCTTTCAGAGGGGCCGAGTAGTGGGGGTGGAGATAGCCAGGCAGAGACATGCTCGAACCAGCTCTCATCCGCTTATCTTTTCCCACTTTGCTTATTTTTTCATGCCTCATGGCACTCTTCAAAGGGTCTGATAGCACCTCTGGGTGCCATGGTGCCCTGGTTAAGAATCACTGCACAAGGGGTTATGCATCTTCTGTCAGGAGTCAATGGCAGAAAAGGAAGAAACTGAGCTGCAGCCCCCTCACAGTCCCATACTCCTGCTTCTGGGGTTCTGGAAAATGAAAATGAAGCCTTTCTCACAAACTCCCAGCAACCTCAGGTCCATGGAACACAAAATACTTTATTACCTGGAGATAGAGAGTCCAAGAGACATGGATTGAATTGTGCAGCGGTGAGACAAGGTGACCTTCCATGGTCCTTTCCAACCCTCATTTTCTTTGGTTCTATGACAGCTGTGCATTTACACCCAAGAAAAAGAGCAATGTAAATCAGCGTATGGGTGAGGCACTCTTTCTTCCAGGTGTTGTTGGCAGCAGCAAAGCTTGGGTTCAAACCCTTAGACGTTCCTTTCAAAGTTAACAAATACACCACTTTGGTTCTCTGTCTGGAAATCTGCAAGCACGAAATAAGTTTATGAAACAAAGATCCTTTATTAGGAAGAAAAATAACTCAGCATTGATTCATGGAAAATCAACAACAATAAATCAGCAGTAGGCTCATACAAACAATAAGTACACAGTATCTTTGGCAGTGGCCACACCTCACTTTCTGGTGTCGACAGCTGATGGACAGAAGTCCTTTGGATACCTCACTTTCCTCTTTTGTGAGTGTACTTCACATACAGTTTGGTAGTGAAGCCCAAGAACCTGGGAGTGAACTCAGGCAGGTCCACCTCCTTCCTCTCTCATGGTGGGGAAAGGGAAGGCTGCCTTACTTCAGTGGCAGGACACCATGCCATTACCTCAAGCCATGATGCCAAATCTTGTGCCATGCTCTTGTTGCACAACAACCTTTAATAACAAGGCCAGTGCCCTCACCTCTACCTACTTTCACATCATTTCTGCAGACCTGCTCTTCCACACCATCTTTCACAGCATTGCCACCTTGGCCCACAAGGCTAGATTCAGGACTTCCCGGTTCCCAACCCAGCAATAGTGATTACAGCTGTAGTAACGCCAGCTAGGGGCCAAATCCAGATCACTCATTTAGCTCATTTAGTTGGTAATTAGTTGGTATATGTTTTTGTGAGGCAAGAGGTATATAGGACATAGAGGACCTCTGGCAGAGTCTTTGCCACCAGGAATTCACTCCACCGTATGCAATAGAAATCTCTTTCCCCTTCTTTTTTATAGTCAAGCTGTACCACCCACTGGCACACAAATTAGATTAGTTGTTATGAACACTTGTCTCAGAGCACATCAAGTAAATTATTTTCCCTTTTAGTCACACAGTAAAATAATGCTTTTGTTACTGCCAGAATGGAGATGAATTTTAACCAAAACAGCCAAAATACTGTTTAAGCCTTGTGAATAAGATATGGTCATTGGTTTATAAATGGGTAACGTGAAAGTGCTCACCAACTATTATCTTCACAGGGCCAAAGGGGCATGGTGAGCCCCAAAATTTCAAATAATAATTATCCTGCACTTTAAAGGTCAGAACTATTAGTCCGCCACAAAATCCTCCATCATGGGGCCAATCAGACTCTTGAGTAGTCGATGAGCGCCTCCCCCTCCCTGTTTCTCAGATCCCGTTTTGATGGGATGAAGCCAGCTCTGCAGGACTGCCATTTCCAGCATCACTGCACTACAACTGGTCACATCAGGTATTGCTAGGAAGGAAGCTCTTGCCTGCTGCTGCTTCTGACTCTAATGCTAATTGTATAGGCCAGCCATAGGCTTGGATATACTGTATTTACCTGAATCCAAGAAAACTCTGAATTCAAGGTGATCCCCCACCCCATTAGATTCTATGCATGAAAAATTATTAGAAATTTCTTATAATTTTTCATGTATAGAATCTAATTATTGGAGGGTCATCATAAATTAATTCTCCCCACAGCAGCATGGAGGTAAGCAATGGGGAGGCAAGCAGCCTGACCTGATCCTTTGCCCCCCTGCAGCTTGCTCACCTCCCACCTCCGTCCCCCGTGCTTTCCCCATAGTGTCTGGCCCACCCTCCCCCCATACTTTCTCCTATACCTTCCCCCCACCACTACTGTATGCTGTCCTGCCAGGTGGCTCTGCGTTGAGTCCTTAGATCTGCACTACTTGCCTCACTGGTCCCAGCCTCAGCAGGAAGCAGCAGGACTCTGGACCCAGGAAGTAGGGAAGGAATCAGTGTGGGGCCAGGGAGCGGCACAAGGCAATCAGCAGAGAGCCAGAGAGCAGTGCAGGACCCAGCACTGCCTGCAGATACTGCATTTTTATTGAATACTCAATTTGAAGACAAGGCTTTGTTTTCCCCTTGTTGAATAGAGGGAACCTCATCTTGGAACTGAGTCAATGCAGTATTATTATCATTATAATTGTTGTTATTGCTGTTGCCATTATTTAGATTTAGAGCCCACCTTTTCCAGAAAGGCTCAGGATGGCTTACATTAAAAGACGACTCCCCAAACAACACTCCAAAGTTTTAAAACTCCACCCCACCGACTTCTGCTTCCTTTCCTATCACCCAGGAAAGCAAACCCTCTGGCCCACTGCATCTGTACTTCCCAACTGCCACAGCACACAGAGGCGGCAGTGGCATGTATTTATTTTCAAAAGTTTGTCTCAGCTTCATAGTTAATCCTCATTAAGAAAACCTAATTGTTGTTGTTCTACTAGCCCCCTTAAGTACACGGAGTTAACAGAGGTGTAGATGCACCCAGTGGGATTTATAGACCCTAGGTAAACACTAGGTTTCTCCATATTATACATTCAGAAAGCTGGGTACTTAAGAACTCAGTTTGCATTAGCCAGCAAAGTTGTGAACTATTTGTGCCAGGAAATGGCTGGCAAAGAATGCATAGAACAGATGTGAGAACAAAGGCAGCTGCCTAACTTAGGGTTGCCATACCTCTGGGCTTACCCGGACATGTCCTCTTTTTGGATCCTCCCATCTTCATCCAGGATTTTTTTTTTTTTAATATCAGCAAATGTCCAGGATTTTGCTCTACCTCTGCCCCAGCAAGAAGCTGCTTGGGGCTGGGGAATGCAGGGAAAGGTGATTGGAGGCAGGGCATCA
>NW_017729028.1:22206141-22206812 GCF_001723915.1 Gavialis gangeticus | reverse complement strand
ATACCTCTGGGTTTACCCGGACATGTCCTCTTTTTGGATCCTCCCATCTTCATCCAGGATTTTTTTTTTTTTAATATCAGCAAATGTCCAGGATTTTGCTCTACCTCTGCCCCAGCAAGAAGCTGCTTGGGGCTGGGGAATGCAGGGAAAGGTGATTGGAGGCAGGGCATCATGTGCTCTGCATGCAAGCCCAGCAGCTGCAGGCAGGGGTGTGTGTGTGTGTGCGCGTGCGAGGGAGCTGCATGGGCAGCAGGGCTGGGGGAGGCAGAGGGCTGCAGGTCAGGAGTGAGGGGCACTGTGGTGTAGGGCTGGGGGGCTAGGGGGCTGTGAGGCCAGAAGTGAGGGGTATCAATAGGGACAGGGGGCTGTGGGTTGGAAGTGAGGGGCACCAGGATGGTCTGGGGGGCAGGGTACCGCGGATCGGGGTGACGGTCATTAACAGGGCTGGGGGGTGGGGGCTGTGGTTTGGGACTGAAGGGAAGGGGCAGGGCACAGGCATATCACCGAACCTCCACAATCATATACCTTCTCCCACCATTCCCCCCACAGGTGTTCTCCGTTTTAAAACTGAAAATGTGGTAACCCTACCTAACTCGAAACCAGAGAGAGGCACCAGTCCGAGCTCAGGATTCCCTTCTGGAACTAGGTGCCTGAAGCAAGCCAGCACTACC
>NW_017729028.1:22187196-22201141 GCF_001723915.1 Gavialis gangeticus | reverse complement strand
AGGATTCCCTTCTGGAACTAGGTGCCTGAAGCAAGCCAGCACTACCTCACAGCGTAAAACCAAAGGCGAGAGACACCTTCCTCATTACAGCTCGGGGCCTTGTTACACGTTGCCCTTTTTGTTGCTGGAGGGGTAGTAGACTTGGTGCCAGAACTGCCCCCTGGGCAGTAGAGTTCAGGGGGTGGAAAGTTTGTCCACAAAGAACAGGAGGGTGGGGGAAAGGACACTGCAACCTGGGATGCTGGAGGACTGCAACTTGGGGGGCTCGTCTGTGGGGAGTTAATGGAACCTGTGAATGGGATATGAGCTGGGTAACGCAGATGAGCAATAAATCTGCCCTGCCCTGAAGTGGTGTAACTTTAAGCACACTTTAGGAGGTTTAAACCTAGTTGTAAGTGCTATTATGTGGACAATCCAGGGGTTAAGAGCTCCAGTAGCTGCCTAAAATTAATGTGTAACAAGGCCCTTACTGTGAGGTAAAAGCAGAGAAACTGATAGTTCAGTGCCTGGGAGCTCAACGGACAGACATGTTTGCAAATTCCCCACTCTACCTCGATTTGACTGAGGCCTTCAATCCAGGTCTTCCACATCCCAGGAGAGCTACCAAATTATTTAGTAACCATTCATTGGAGCAGGGCCTTGCACATCACTCTTCCTCAAGCCAGGTGGATGCTATAACCAGCCTCTGTCTTGCCTCCTCACATGGCTCAATGACTGTTTAAAATAAAGCAGAACAACTTGAACAGGAGATGCTGAGAGCACTTAGCACACAGCACTTAGTGCAGACAGGAGCTGTTTAATAATGTGTGAGCTGACTGGTTAATCCCCAAAAGTCACCTTATGTATTGTGTGCTTAATTGTGTCAGTAACCATGACAACTCATGGGCATATTCTAACATGATGTAATGTCCTGGTACAGGCAAGCCCGAAGTCTCAATACAGAGCAGTATAAGGCACTCCCCTTTCCGGACGGATAACCAGTCTGCCTCAAAGGATATTCCCACCCTCTGCTGGGCCAAAAAGCCACAGATTTCTGGAAACGAGAGCATGAGAAAACAGTTAGATCAGCTGTTCCTTCCACCTTATTAGCTGGAATTAATTGCTTGCATCTACCTATGTTCCAATAGGTAGGCAATCAAACTCCTGGTCTATGCCTTTGCCTGTGTAACTTGTCACTCTTGCAATCTCCTCTTTATACCACAGTCCAGAGATCAAGTGCTCAGACCATTGGATCTCAGCTCACTGGGTCACAGCCCAGGCACAGCAGTTGCTGGTCCACTTGTGAGCAGCCACCACTGATCCCAAGGTTTTGACCAAGGCTCTGCAGAAGATTTCATTTTCTGTTTTTAAGACCCAACCTCTTCTAGTTCCACTTTAATTCATCAAAGCTTCATTCTCACCTTCACAGATGTTTTCAGCAGCTGCACCCTGTTTACCACCAGCACCTTTGACTCTCTCTCTTTTGCATCAAGATGGGATCTCTGCAGTTATGCGACAGGAATCCTAGAATCCTAAATGCTTATCCTGGCTCAACAATTGACTCACTGTGTTGCCTAAGGGAACACTTCCTGTCCATCCCAGTCTCCCCATCTATAAATTGGGGATAATATTTACCTCTGTAGCAGTAGGTTTGGAGGAATCATGGCTAGACCTGGTCTAGAATTTTCCAGTGAAACAGGTTGTCAGTGGAAAATACTGTTTTATCAAAACCCAACACTTTGTAGGAACATACTCTTTTTCCTGAAACTTTCATATGAAAATGTTTCTTAGGTTTCAGATAACATTTCTATTCAAAACTAGCCAGAGACTTAAACAGCAATAGCCTGATGGTCATGGGAGTTACCCAACAGGTGATGTGGGTCTCCCACCATCTCAGTTTACCACCAACATTCAAAAGATAACCATATTACTTCATCTTATTTTGGAAATCATGAAAAAGTGTATAGGGTGGGAAAACTCTTTCCTACCCAATTTTAATTATCAGTTAATATTTGTTAAGTGCTTTGAAGCTATAAATTCGTATACAAGTAAAATGTCTAGCATTTTCAATTAGGTATTCAGTTCCCTTATGAGTTGGGTACCTAGTTCCTGTACCTATTTTGGAAATATTATCCTACATTAAGAAGCAAAGAATAATAGTTTCAATTTAATATGGAATCAAAATAAAAATAAGTTATAAAATGGTATGCTGATTTGCACACAGTACTTTTAAACAAAACATGTATTAGGTTCCAGTAAGGAATGATGAGGCAGACTTACAATTTCCCAGAATACACTTAAAGTCAAATTATATATATGGTGCCATCAAGACAGATATTTGGAGAAGTAAATTTTTGAGAGATTATTTGACATCCTATACTGTATGTGCTTCTTATCCACCAGCCCAACTGTCTAAGAAGCTAACATAAATTTTATGAGTTTAACATCCTCCCTTTGCCTTTTTTCTGACAAGTGCCAGCAGAATGTAACATTTAGCCAAATAGTTATATAAATATAACTATATATAACCCAGCAGCTATTACAATTTTATCTTTTTTATTCTAACATCTTGGAATACTTCAACCAGAAGAAAGCAGATCATATTTTATGGTGTTTTGTTTCACACTTCTAACTACCATGAGATTTGAAAGATATTAATTATAATGTTGTCTTGGACGTTGTTGAATTTCATCAAAGTTTTCTCTCTTTAGTAGAAAGGGCAACTATACACATGCCAGACACTGGCTCTGATGCACACTAATTAGCACACATTGGAGCAGACTTGATTAATCATGTCTGCTGGAGTGTACTAATTAGTGTGCTGTGGCACACTTGGCAGCACATGTATTCAGCATCCCCACACTTCAAAATGGTGACAGGGGTGTTTTAACTAAAGCTCATTGAATGAGCTTTAATTAAAGCACCTCCACTGCCATGTTGAAGCACAGGACACTGAATACACAAGATGCTGTGGGCGCTTTAATTAAAGTGCCCCTCCCCCCACTTCAGTGCATGTGTAAAGACACCCAAAGAGAGTGATGTTATATCCTGTAAGTAACTCATAGGAAGCTGGGAGGGAACTGATTAGCAGGAGGAGTTAATGTCTTTTGTCATTTTAATTAAATACATGACCTCAGATCTAACCCTTGTCCTGAACTTTTCAGATCACACCCATATCTTGGGAACTGGGCAAATCTCTGATTAGTTCCTCTGGGCTACGTCTTGTTTTCACTATTCTCTCATTCTTCTACTCTCCCACGTATTTTTTTTTTCATTTACTGGTTGAATCTGCCACTAAACAGGACTATCAGCTTTTTGGGGCAGCGTGCTTCTTTTTTCTACTAGTGTATAAATGCCTGGCATCACAGTAACCTCAGCTCAGACAGGAGCTTCTAGATGTTGCTGTAACAATAATCTAGCACTGTTGCATACAGGGGGGTGGCAGAAAAAGCCATGAGAGAGGCCTTTACCAGTGCTGATGAGTTACTAGGTTACCTGGTTTATTCCTGGGAGACTTCACAGGTAGCATCACTCATATTATTGGTATAGTTGGGCTAGAGAAAGAAATGCATGGGCTCTGATTTAGAAGCAAGAAGAGCACACACTGATTCGCTGATACGTTATAATGTAACCTAGTTCTTTTTTTTCTGTTGAGTGGTTTTAGAGGGTACATTATTCAGAAGAGGAATAAAATTCTACCTTGGCCCATTTCACCTTGCATGAATTCCAATATATGGAGAGAAAATTAATTCAAAAAGACCAATAAGAGCAATAAAAGCTTAGTGTATCAGGCAGGAGGCTCCCTCTGTTTTGAGACCATGATTTATTCTAACTTGGTTTGAGCTCCTGGTTCCTTTACATGACTCCCAAGCTTGCAGGACTCTTGGATTCTACCATAAACTGTGAAAATGTGCCTATTAATTTTAATTAATGGGAAATTTGCATTTTAATAGAAGTGATGATGGAGTCCTAAAGCTACAGAAACAATTGCAAATTGATTTCATGAAATAGTGCCAAGTTCATTCACATTAATGTGCTTAGCTTCATTTGTAAAGGGCTGATAAATGTTGTTCTCCTGGGGCTAAGTGCTGGCTGTCAGGCCCATCCCACAGTTAAGTAGCACACAAAGCATCTCCTCCTGATGCCAGTGACAAGGGAAAATGTGGTCAGGGAGATCTCTACACCCTTTTTGACAGAGTGGACTGAACATGATTCTTAGTTTTGTATTGCCAGGGCGAATGAACATAATGATGAAAACACAGTGCTAACAAAATAGCAGGTAATACGTAGTTCTGTTGGCTTGAGGATATAGCCTATTGGATATATATTTTATTGCTGGGTACAGACCTGTGAAGGGGAATTTGCTTGGCCAGGATGAAATAAAGCTCTTACTGTCTAATAGCAAATATGCTATTGTGCCCTATTTAAATCAGTTACCATCACATACAGGCATTCTGATTATAGCGGTGAAATCAAAGCCACAGTTGATTAGTTATGGGGTTCTTGCGCATCTCCATGACATACTGAGATTATTGAAACAGCAATTTTAAACTGACTCCTGAAGATCCTGTGGGATAGATCCCCTGTGGATTTGGTCCATGGGCCTCACCCACAGCATCCTGATCCAGCCTCACAACACCCTAGTCCAGCCATGCACTGCTCACCTGCTGCATCCAGCCGCACATCACCCACCTACCAGAGCTGAGTGTGTGGTGGCACCATCTGGTATGCAGGGCCACATTATCCAGCCCACAGGTATGAAAATTTGGCAGCACTTGTCCCCCTCTGCCATACTCCTAGATCTATGTGGCTCTATGGGCTGTATCTGGCCCACAGACTGAGAACTGAGTCCCCCTGACCTAACCCAAAATGTAGGCCACTGTTGTGTCCAAACTTCTAAAGTGAAACCCCTTTTCTCTCTCTATCTCAGCAGCTTCAGCTAGCAAAACTTCCATGGCATAGAGCATTATACTCTGTATGTTGCAAAAACATTTCCAACTATGAAAGTATTTCATTTTTATTTGCTAGAAATGGAACTTCAGAATTCTACTATATTTGGCCTTGATCCAAAAAAATCCCCCAAACTCATGTACTTCTATTTCTGGGCACACATCAGCATGTATTCCTGTAAAAAAAACTGAAGAATTAGTAAATATTTTGAGCTTGAGAATTTTTTATGAAGTGCAACACAGAGTAACATGACAGGAAATTATAAGACACTTCTGTTTGTTACATAGACAGGAACGTTATGTGTTTTCCTGGATCTTCCACTGATTCAGAGTATATTAGATACATTTTCTGTCTCCTGATGACTTATAATAAATATAAAAATAACTATTTAGTTTTTCCCATTATACAAGCAAAGTTTATGACCAATGATATCACAACAAAGTCCTAGTAATTTGACTCATCTTATTTAAGTGTGCAGGATGTGGGTAACACCACAGCTTCTTGAGTGACTGAGAAGTCTGATGTGGGGCAAGCAGACCCTCCAGCAAGTTGCACATACAAACTCGGTTGAGTTTGTACCAGCATACTGAGTACCGTCTTGTCTCACCTGCCTCTGATGCCTCTTCATCATTAGTCATCTTGAAGCAACACAAGCCCTGCTTCATGGTGGCTTTCCACTCACAGCAGTCCAAAGCAACTGATTTCCATCTTTGGCCATCAATGCACAGCTCATGAAGGTTTTTCTTGCGGGCATCAACAAAACAGAGTTTGGGTCATCCAAATTGGTGTTTGCCAGTGGTCAACGAGCCAAGCTGATGACTAAAGAGAACTATAGGTTCTAGAGACAGAAGGGCTTCTACTCATTTTGTTGGTTATTCTTATTTCCTTTTCCTATTTTTGATAAAGACTGGACATTGTACTTACCTGAGGCTGATGAAGCTGTCTGTTAGTATTTGGAGATGTATGTCCATCACTCTAGGCAGGGAGAGATCCAAGGTATCTAGAGAAAAAAAGAAAAATAATTTAATCGAAAAAAGATAATTAATAAAGAGAGTGAGCACTATGAGTTTTAATAATAAAAGCTTCTGAATTTTCAGCATCACTGAGTTGTGTTACAAGAGAGTTCAAAGCCACAAGAGAAACCAACCTTGGTCCTGTTGTTTAGCAGTGTTTAAAATTCAACCCTCCCAATAGAAATCCTTTTACATCAAAATATGTCAGGCAAGACTTGGGATCACCACTAAGATAACCCCGTAACTGAATTTTTTTTTTGTTACTTGAGACCTAATCTTGAAGGCTGTGTCTAGCTATACCATTGAAAAATTAGGCTGACAACCTCACACCATCAATCCATCTACTTATTGCAGTCATTAATGACTTCACCTTTGGAGGATTTTAAAGGAGCAGTTTTGCTCGGAACATGCCCAAGAGCTTTCCTGATGCCCCCATACAATGCTTGCCTGTTGCCCCTACAGACTGTCAGCAACTTTTTGAATACTTTCACAAAGTGCTAGCCAAAAATGGTTTGCACAGCATCTCACAATATGTCTGACCTTCTGCTGGTTCTCTCAAAGCACCTGCAAGTTGGAGTGGCTAGGGTCACACTTCTATTTACGGAGAGCCGACCATTTATTTTGTATGAGTGGAAACATTTCAGAAGAGTTCTCTTCAAACCAGTTATTTGAGCTGTGATGCAAGATACAACAAGAGTCCAAGGCAGTTTGATAGATGGCTGCTTTGAGCTGAACCCATTTCTCCTCAACAGTATTATGCAGCTTAAGAGATGATAGAGCTGTGGAGAGAGTTTTGATGTATTGATATGATGTGTCTTCAGCTTTCAGTCATGTGGCATTTATTTGTAGCAAGGAGAGTTTTTGCTCTTGTATAATTTTCCAGGATGCAATATGACTTTAGTGCATACCAATGAATGATTGACATCACAGTTGCATGATGATTTCATCGCAGAAGTTTCATGAGTGGGTAATAATCGGATCAAGTTGATGCCAGTGTCCAGAACATGGGTAGTACCAAGATACTTTGTATTGAGGTTTCACCCTGCAGAAAGACTTGGTTATATATAGCTCATTGCGTGAACATAGCTTGAGCAAACGTTCGTTTTCATTCATTTTGCTGACACCACTGGTGCCCAGACAGTGAGGCCAGGCAGCATGCTCAGCACCAATCCTTGCATTGAAGTCTACAAGCAAAAGGATTTTTTTCATTAGGTGAAATATTGCTGATTAAGGCACTAAGCTCATGGTACAATGGTCCTTTGATTCAGATGAAGTGGTGAGAGCTGGAGTGTGTGCACATACAAGATTGACAGGACCAGAGGCAGCAGTGAGTCAAAGCACCATTAATCTTTTGGAGCCTTTGTCTGGCGCTTCCATTGCAAATGGCAGTTTATTTTTGGCTGCAAAGCCAACACCATGCTCTCTGATTTCTTCAGGCTGTTTACCATATCAGAATAAGATGTAGTTCTTTTTTTTCAGGATGCCAGTGCCTGGTAGTCTGGTCCCTTGTAGAGTGACAGTATTGACATTCAGACTCAGCAGTTCTGCATCAATGACTGCAGTTTTGCATGCATCGTCAATGGTTTGGAGGTTAGCGGATATACCCAGGGTCATTGTACATACATTCCAACTTCCAATCTTTAGGATTGAAAATTTGTCCGCACATTTTTGTAGCAGCTAATGATGCATGATAGCAGTCTGCTTTCAAGTTGAATCTCAGAGCTCCAAGCACCCATTGAAGCAGCAGATTGTGGTGGGAAAACACCTTATTGGCTGGGGACTGCCCAGCTTGAGGTGGGCAGTAGTTTTCTAATGAGGTGTAATGACTTCTCCTGCCATGGAAGACAACCCCTGGCATGTGGGTCTATGTCAATTGATCCATGGCTTATAACCAGTAACTGTTTAATCCCATTTGTTTCAATGCAATGGTGAAGCTGGAGTAACCTCTCCGGGTGCAAAAGCCTGAGCATTTTCGAGGTGATCAAGAGCTTCCCAAGTGTCAGCATCACCCTTTTGACTTTGCTGAATTATCCACCGGAAAGGTAGAACCAATATGATGTGGGGCAGGGAAAGTTGTAGGAGATTCCGTAATTGCCTAACCAACTTATTCCACTCCAGATTTTCTTTCTGGGTTTACTCCCTTAGCCTTCACCTCTCTAAAGGCAATCCACAAGGCAGTGGTTGTGGTTACTGTCACCTTCTTCTGCCAGCTTTGCCATTGGGAAATATCCTCTTCCACTGCAGCTGTTGTTGTGATGACCAGAGGACAGCTCTTAATGATGAGAACTGTCTCCCTTTACTAAGTTCAGCCCGCTGGCGAAAGCAGTTGCCCAACCTGTGGCATATGCAGCCATTAGTAAAAGCTGGATGCAAATGAGGAGCAGTGATCCCAAATCACCTTAACACGGTGCTGCTGTTTGAGAAACAAAGGTTCTACCTCTCCTCAAATACCCCATGCACCTCAACCAGTACCATGTATTGCAACTGTCCCTCACATTTCACTTCAAAGCTTTGGAAAAAAAAGAACAAACCCTCCTCCTGAGTGAGAAATACAAACCTATAATGAAAGACATTTGCAATGTTATACAGCAAAACAGGATGTGCTATAATAATAGTACCAATGGTTAATATTTGTCTGATAGTAAAGCACAGAGCCAAAAGGCATTCATAACTCTTTTTTATTAGTTTTGTACCATATCCATTTCAGACCACACCAGAAGCTGACAATTAAAACCAAGAAGACAGATAAAGGTAAGAAAACAGAAATGTTATTATCCTCATTTACTCTGATTGATGAGGAACTCCAGTAGTAAACTGTCTCCAGTCTAATACTTTCTCTTTCAGTCGGTGTGTCTACATGTGCGCCCAACTGCACGGCTGTTACTGCATAGTCATTTAGTACTTGCTAAAGCAAGACATGAAGGTATTGCTCAAGCAAATACTAAATGACTGCACAGTAACCACCATTACTGCATGGTTTTGACAGTGCATGGGCCATTTCTGACTCTACTGCACCATAGCAATGAGATATGGCACAGTAGCATTGGTGTCAGGGTTCATGTCTGCTGATGCTATGTCGCTGTAGTGACAAGCTCATTGCTACAGTGATGTAGTACGTGTAGACATGCCTATTATTGCCTACTGCCATCTCCCCTTTACCAGTTCTTTACCTTCCTTACAATGCTAGTACTAATTCCCATCTTCTCCATCTTGACTATTAATTCCCATATAGCACCATATCAGATTCTTACTGAAGTTTAGATAGGTCATATCTATATCATCATCTTTCTTAAGTACCACACCATGTCTTCAGGGTCGAGTTGCCCAAGCTAGCTTTAACTGAGCTAGGCTTGAGCAGTGTAGCCATGACACAATGAAGCTTCAAATGGGCTAGCTTTGCCTTGCTTGTCAGCAGGATAAGTTAGCCATCAAGGAGAATAGTCCGGGAGGCACTGAGGTCCCGGAGGGGAGAGGAGTCAGGTGTCCAAGAAGAGTGGTCATCCCTTAAGGAAATGATCCTCCAAGCCCAAAGGGAGGTAATCCCAACATGGATCAAAGGGGGAAAGAGGGCACAAAAGCCCCCATGGCTCACCAAAAGCATCCGGGAATGTCTCCTAGCTAAAAAGGAGGCGCACACCCAATGGAAGGGAGGGGCCATCACCAGGAAGGACTATACTGCAGTTGCTCGGGGATGCAGGGGGGGCGGTCAGGAAGGCCAAGGTGGGGATGGAACTGGGACTAGCTGCCCAGATCCAGGACAACAAGAAGTCCTTTTTTAAATACATAGAGGGTAGAAAGAAGGTACCAAGTAACGTCGTGCCTCTGCATGACACGCTAGGAAATCTGGTTGTCACACCAGACGACAAAGCTAACCTATTTAACAATTTCTTTGCCTCCATTTTCCTGAGCAGGGACCGGGTTACTCCCCACACTGGGACCCCCATAGGCCCCAGGGAAGGTGCACCCAGGCCTAGTGAGGATCTAGTCAGGGAACTTCTAGAGGGACTGGATGTATTTAAATCAGCTGGTCCAGACGATCTCCACCCCAGAGTGCTGAGGGAATTAGCTGCGGTCATTGCAGGACCCCTGGCACGGCTTTATGAGCACTCGTGGTGCTCTGGTGTGGTGCCAGAGGACTGGAAGAGGGCCAATGTGGTTCCCATTTTCAAAAAAGGGAGGAAGGAGGACCCAGGAAACTATAGGTCCTGGGGGTCTTTAAGAGGACACTAGATTAACACCTTGCCAGGGTTGTTTGACCCCAGTACTCTTTCCTGCCACGGCAGGGGGTTGGACTTGATGATTTGCTCAGGTCCCTTCCAGCCCTACCAACTATGAAACTATGAAACTATCATGGAGCTCTGTGCTGATACAGACAGAATGTTTCTGGTACCTGAACCAACTTATTCAAAGCTAGCTTGAGTATCTCTACACTCAGCTGCAGTTTGCAGTATAGAAACAAGTTAGTCTGGTGCAATATGCCTTTAGTAAATTCATGTTAGATTTCATCCCATTACCTATTAACCTTCATGTCTTTATTCTTTCTTTCCAAAGTTGTTATTAAGCTATTCCAAGTTTCCTGTTCATTCAAGTCTATCAACTCTTCAGGTAAGTTGACTTCATTAACTAGTTTCCTCCATTTTTCAAAGTTTGTCAGAAACTTTAGTCACAACTTACTTTTGCTTATCCTTCCATTTAATTTAATTTGAAGCACCCCCATCACTTCATCCACAGTTATTTTATACAATCAGATTGCTTATAAAGTCATCAGATTTTAATCATAATATGGAAATAGATCAATTTAATGTAAGAGTTGGCATGACTTTAACATTAGATATGAGAATCATAAGGTATATCATATCTAATCTGGTCACTGGTTAGATCAATCAGGCATTTGTCTTACAGCAGTAGAACACATCTGGAAAAGGCACTATCCAGGGGGACTGTCTACATGAGATGCTTAACTGAGCAGTAGTGTGTTTACTGAGCAGTAAGCATGTGCATCTACACATGCACATGCTTACTACATAGTAAACCCTGCTAATTGCGAGTAAATTTTCTACCTGCAAATGCAAGTAGCAAATTTACTTTCAATTAGTAATGGCACAGTACTGCTTGTGTAGACACCTGACAAGGAGCAAATCTGCTCCCAGACAACCATCCACCAAGGAGCGGGAGATTGCTCCCTGCCCCTGGGAGCTTCTTGCTGCCCAGGTGGGCTCTGCCATTGGAGCCTGGCCCTCTCCTGCAGCTCTTTCCAAGTTCTCTGCCCCTGATCTGGGAGCCAGGAGCTCCCTGCTACCAGGGCAGGGGGACATTGTCCCTGCCCCAGCAGCAGGCAGCCCCCAAGGGCAGGGTGTAATGTCCCAGCTCTGGCCAGGAGATAGCTGTCTCCTGGCCTGGTGTTCCCTGCTAGCCCCTGGGCTAGTACCCAGCGGGGGATGGCTAGAGCTCCCCCTGGTGGTGGCAGGGCTCATTGAGGGCCCAGGAAGCTAGAGCAGTTTGCTGCCATTAGCAGGAAATCTACTTCTGCCTCCCTGCATGAGTAGATGCCTGCCCAGCTCACAAGTAGTTTACTTGTGAGTAAACTGATCCCAGATCAAATGAATGTGTATACACACCCAGTAAGTGTAATGTATACAGAGAAAAAAATTCTTGCCTGACTTCTTTGAGAATCCGCTGATGCTCTGAAAAATGGTATTTGATTACTTTTATTTTAGCCTGCAGACTTATAAATATTATTGGTTGTAATACTACCAAGCTTCAGTATTTGGCTCTAATACCTTCATTTGGCTGTAAATTCCAAATGCAAAATACATCTCATGCATAGAAGTGTTTCTTATTTTAATCTGACTAGAATCTATTTATCATTAACTTATCTGGTTCACTGTCTCCTACTGTCAGAGTTTTGAAAGAAGATATGGTACTGATGAATTTTCAATATTCCCTAACCATGTTCATCAGCATAATACGTTGCTCACATAGCATACTACTTCACATACCATTTGTCAGTCATATGGAAAATGTGAGAAGGTTTTATACTCATTTCAGAAACAGGAAAGGGGAGGCATAGATGGACTAATTTACTTCCCCAGACTCATTCAAGAAATCAAAAGCAGAGATCTGGTCTCTTGGTCTAACACTTGGTTCATTAGATTATTTCAATTGTGCACTGAAAATAAAGTGTGTTTCTGGCAAGTTTAAAACAGGTTTAAAATTGAAAAATTTCAAACAGCTCCAAACCCAAATGGAAAACTAAGGACTTTTTTTTCTTTTCTGTAGATATTATATCACTGATGAAATATCTACAGAAAACAAAAAAAGTCTTTAGTTTTCCATTCAGGTGTGGAGCTGGTTGAAATTTTTCAATTTTTCAATTTTAAACTTTAAATGTATCTATATATTAGTGAAGTTTCATTTTGATCATGGAAATGTGTGGATTTTGGGTTACTTTTTAAATCTGAAAATTGGGGATATTTAATCAGAGCTGCAGAATCCCAGGTCCGTATAGCCAGTTTGTTCCCTCCTTTCTCCTCTTCTCTCCACTTAACCAGCAGAGGAGTTGTTAAGTGGGAGAAGATGTGGGAACAGAGAGGATGGTGCTATAGCAAAACCTGGCTGGTAAATTCATCTTTGTGAGAGGCAGTAAGCATTTATAATTCAGAGGAGCACTAAGTCTGCTCCAAATTATGCCAGAAGCTATTTCAGCCCCAAGAAGCTCTAGGATCAAGGGGATCAGGAAGATAACTTATTCTACGTTTCATAAGAATATAGGTGCCATGCTGGGCTACCTAGCCCAGTCCCCTGTCTCAGACAGTGGCAAGCAGTGGATGCTTTAGAGAGAGAGTATAAGTACAGGACATGTCTAGTGTAATCCATCCTCTGTCATACGGTCCCTTGCATCAATCATCATTGGTTTAAAGATGTCAGAGGACACATCCCCGACTGTTCTGTTTAATCGTTCCCAGTGGACCCGTCCTTCATGAATCTGTCTATTCCCTCCTTGAACCTATTTATACTCTCTGCCTCCACAACCTTCTGTGGCAATGAATTCCTCACCTTCCTAGGCAGATACCTCATCGCTCTTCAGACACAACTGGAGATTGATCACCTGGTTTTTGTGGTTGTACAAACATATTTTAAACAAATATTTTTTCAGATAACCTGTTAAAGTTCCTTTTTCAGAACAGTCAGATGGGGACATATACAGGGTCCTTCCTAGTGCCTATAGGTGATGTTCATGCCCTTGATAAAGCAAGGACCTCATAACCAGGTTTTCTTTAACCATGATTTTCCATTTCATCTCTATGGTTTCTTTAATCTCTCTCATACAAAAGTATGTTTCTCCTATTCAGCCCTTTCCCCTGTGCCTGCCACACACATACCAAATGTTCATTCAAACAGACAGCTACAGCTGGGGATTTCTGTATGTGTGTGTAAACTTTTAACAGCTGCCTGTGGGTCCTCCTGACCCAGCTCAGTCTCTGGGAAGAACCATTTCAGGATGGGAGGAAGGGGGTAAAGATAGTCACTTAAATGTCATCCCACAGACATTTAGTCAGAGCAGTTGCTCTTGACAAGGGGATTAGACAACTGTGCAATGAATTATGCAGGCCTAGGGCAGAACCCCTAGAAAATCATCAGTGACTAATGTCCTCTTTTGTAGTAGAAATGACGGATGGCCCCAGTGTTTTCACACACAGACAGTATCTCTACAGAGCATAGAATCATAGAAGTAGGGTTGGAAGGGACCTTGTAGATCTTCAAGTCCGACCCCCCCGCCTGGGCAGAAGAAAAACTGGGCTCAGATGACCCCAGCCAGGTAGGCATCAAGCCTCTTCTTAAAGACCCCCAGGGCAGGAGCCAGCACCACTTCCCTTGGAAGTTGGTTCCAGATCCTAGCTGCCCTAACTGTGAAGTAGTTCTTACGGATGTCTAATCTAAACCTACTGTCCAACAACTTGTGGCCATTATTCCTTGTTATACCAGGGGGTGCTAGGGGAAAC
>NW_017729028.1:22186053-22187185 GCF_001723915.1 Gavialis gangeticus | reverse complement strand
CTTGTCCTGGCCAGGAGCCTAGGGCTACTTGCCCTCAGGAGCTTCTGGGGCCTGAGCAATTAGTATCTGGGGACACTAGCCCTTGTGCCAGCTGAACTGCTGAAGCAGCCCTGACCTGGAGTGGCTCCTTCGCACTCTACCCACTGAAGCAGCGTGGCAGTGAGGGCTTGTGCTTGGCTGTGACCTGCTGCCACCTTTGACAGCATCTGCCTCCTTGGACCTGCAGCCCCATGGCTGCACCCCTGCCAGACCCAGATGGGGTGCCCCCGCTCTGCCATCTGGGCAGCTATCATGCAGAAGATGTGCTCCTAGTGGTGGTCCACAAGTGTGTCCTCTTGGCCCCAAATGGCCAAGAGGTGAGCCACCTCATCTGCCCTCCAGCTAGGTCCCCAGTGCCGGCCCTGTGCAGGCTCTTCTGCCTGGGTTTCACCACTTGTCTCCCCAGCAGAGATCCTGGTGTTCCATGTTTAAAAATTGCAAATTCGCTAATCAGAAACTCAAATTCTCTTATTAAAATACCCAAAATAGAATTCTTCCCCTATTAAAATGAAATGCCACTATATAGCGAGAGATCAGTTGGGCAATGTTTTATTGATACATTTACAAATTTAAAGCATTTTGGAAGCCTACCAGTGCCTCTATCATCATAATAAAATAAATTCTAAATATCTATACACTTTGGCATTTATTTTTGGCTTTTTTGTCATAGAAAAATCAGAGCTGCTGCTACCCCTTCACTCACCAGGATGTGCAGCACTGAGCAGCACTGATATGCCAGTGCCCTGCCCCTGCCCTTGCCCCTCGCTCTTAACCCACAGCCTGCCTGCCTCCCTAGTCCCCTCACTCCTGACTCACAAGGCCAAATACTTGGGTGAAGGGTTTGTGGGGTGTGGGGTTTGTGGGTGGCTTGTTTCATAGTTTCATAGTTTCTAGGGTCAGAAGGGACCTGAGAAGATCATCTAGTCCGACCCTCTGCCATGGCAGGAAAGAGTACTGGGGTCAAACGACCCCAGCAAGGTGTTCAGCTAACCTCTTCTTAAAAACCCCATGGTAGGAGCCTGCACCACCTCCTTTGGAAGTTGGTTCCAGACCCTAGCCGCCCTGACCATGAAATAGCGCCTTCTGATGTCTA
>NW_017729028.1:22184748-22185681 GCF_001723915.1 Gavialis gangeticus | reverse complement strand
TGGACACAGTACTCCAACTGCGGCCTGACCAGTGCTGCATAAAGGGGGAGGATCACCTCTCTGGACCTGCTCGAGATGCATCTGTGGATGCATGACAAGGTACGGTTGGCCTTCCTAACTGCCTCCCCACACTGCCGACCCATGTTCATCTTGGAGTCAATGATGACTCCAAGATCCTTTTCTGCCTCCATGTTGTTGGAAGACTGTGGGTATGCGAGGGGCTACTCAGGAGGGGTAGGTCCCCTGCCCCCTGCAGGGTGCAGCCCCTGTGCACAGCTCACAGACTGCCTTCCCCACAGAGGCCACAGCTCCCTGCCACAGAGCCACAGCCCCCACCGAGGGGCCACAGTCCCCCATCAGGGGCCACATGCCCCCCTGCAGGGTCCAGAGCCCCCCCCCCAGCCCTGTCCACATGGCCTGTGGCTTACCAGAAGCAGCAGCGGCCATGAGGGTACTCAGGGCCTCATGGCACAGCCCCCCCCCATGCGGTGTGGGGTGGTGGGGTACAGCGCAGCTTGGCACCAGCCTCCTGGCACCCAGCACTGCCTCTGCCACATTGCACGGGTACAACCCAGCTCAGCACAGTGCTGTGTGGTGCTGTGTGCCTTCAGGCAGCTCTGGGCCACTCGGGCTGGTGGCACAAGGTCCTGGGTGACAGCTGCAATGCCAGCCCGAGCAACCTGGAGCTGCCTGAAGGCATGCAGAGCTGTGCAGCAGCACACTAAACCAGGCCATACCCGCTCAATGTGGCAGAGGCAGTGCTGGGTGCTAAGCAGCCGGTGCTGAGCCATGCTGTCCCTGCTGCCCCACACCACATGGGGAGGCTGTGCTACGAGGCCCCAAGTGCCCTAATGGCCACTACTGCTGCTGGGAAGCTGCGGGCCATGCAGGATGACTGGGGCTGGGCAGGAGGGCTCTTGGCCTTGTGGGGGG
>NW_017729028.1:22182797-22184737 GCF_001723915.1 Gavialis gangeticus | reverse complement strand
GGGGGGGGGGGGGTTGTAGCCCCTGGGGGTGGACTTTGGCCCCTGCAGGGGGGCTGTAGCCCCCGCAGTGTGTGGGTGGAGGACCCACCCCTCCTGACCTACCCCTCATGGTCCCCCACATCCTCACAGCTGCCCCACCTGCCTTCCACCGCTCCCAACCCCCTACTTACTGGGAAAGGAGCCCAGGTCCAGGTCCCTGCAGCCTGCACCACTGTTCACCTTGCATGGACAGGCAGCGTGCTTCAGCACCAGGGCAAAGGGCAACCATAGAGATGCTCTGGCTGGCTACCAGAGCATCTCTGTGGAGGACCTGAGCCTTCAGTTGTTCACCAATTTTTTCCCCCATGTTTTATTTTGGTACCAAAGTTTGAGCCCACGCTGCAAATATGCAGTGCAGGGAATGTTTTTTTGTTCCCAGCATGCGTCTTGCTATGTCTCAAACTGCTTTGAGATGAGGCAAGAGGCATGTGTGGGCTCATCTGGATGCGCCCTATTAATTTATACTTATAGCAACTCTTTGCAGTCAAGGGACCCTCAGTACTTTACAAATACAACTTTGGATAGTCAAAGATTCAGCAAACCTAGAGGAGCCCAGATGATGGAAAGTTGGTCTACATACTGTTCCAACCTCCAGGAGCTTGTGGGGGGGGGGGAGGAGAGGAAGGGGGAACTGAGCCCCACCCCCCAGATGAGAGCCCCCCTGTAAGATTTGAAAATCATAACCTGGGGGGGGGCAGTTTCCAATTGGATTGCTCCTTCACTTAGGTGGACTTGTTAATCAATGAGCCAGTTAAATTTTTTTTGCAGACACCTCCAAGAGTCAAACTGTAATTTGAGCCCCGCCAGCCTCTGCTCCCATTAGTACGGGGTGGGCAAAATGTGGCCCACAGGCTGGAAGCAGCCTGCCAGGCCATTCTATCCAGCCCATGGGGATCCTAAAAAATTTAGAAAATTAATATTTATCTGCTCCGGCTGCCTATCATGTGGCCCTCAATGGGGTGCCAAACCTCAGTAAGCAGCCCTCTGCCTGAAATAATTGCCCGCCCCTGCATTAGTAGGCACCTGTTCCTCTAAGCATTAAAACTGTGCTCTTCACAGATATATGAGAACACTCTTATTACAAATATTCTTCTCTTGGCTTGAGTGCAGCTTTTAAAAATCAATTATAAATGGATATATTGAATTTGTCCAAAACTGGCAGAGGGGCCTATTGCCTGTATGTTGGTTTGGGGTAATCTTTAGTTGTCACCTTTAGTTTTGTTCCATTCACATGAGGCATCCAAACTTGGTTGAGACAGAATGAGTTTAAATGATGCCTAAGGATACCTGTTTTGGCTATGCAGAAGGAAACAATGAGCAGATGAGCCTTGCAGTGTAATTTAATTCACTTCCTGAGATACCAGTATTGTTCCCTGCAACAAATTTTTTTTTGTTTTAACATTATTCATGTTATTCTTGGAGTGGAATTTCCTGGTGAGACAACAGGAAGGATTTCCCACAGGAAGCAATCTCACACGTGTAGTTTAGCTGACATTATAGTTCCTTCAGTAGGGAAACCACAAGGTCTTATTTTATTTCAGTAAGGGGAGAAATCAGCCTTTATTTCTTGCATGGCAAGTTGAGTACCTATTCATATTCCCAGGCTTCTGGGATGCTTAGAGGCAGGCTTTATTCATTACAGAGACAAGGACAAATTCTGAAATTTGGACCCCCCCACCCATGTCCTCCTTCTGTCCTCCTTTCTGCCTGTTACACATAACACTTACTTAAGAACCTTTCAGCTGAATGTTCTTTGAGAATGTGGATGCCTGGAAATATTGTTTGGTTGTTTGTTTCAACCAGTTTGATGAAATTTGCCCCAGTTTTGAATTTTCCTTCCGATTTGATTTACTTTGCCTTGGGGTTTTGGTTTGGCCTATTTCGTGTCCCCAGGATAAGGA
>NW_017729028.1:22173220-22177797 GCF_001723915.1 Gavialis gangeticus | reverse complement strand
TCCCCCAGATTTGGACCCCCCTCCCCATGTCCTCCTTCAAAAGATGAGGGGTGCTTAGATTCAGGCTGTTTGTTCAGAAAATGAATATTGTTCTGAATAAAAGCTTGCATCCAAAAAGTCCTTGAAGGGAGATGATGGTCATGAGAATTCACCATAACACTGGACTTAAGCAAACAGATTTAAACACCCATGAACAGAGAGGGATGGAAGAATGGCAATTCCCCTCGGTGAAGGAGATAGTGATGTTGACATCAATTTTCATCACAATTTGAACTTTTCCAAATAAAAAAAGATTTCTAAAATGATCTTTGATTAGTTGAAACATTTAATTTGGACAAAATCAAAACAAGCTGTCGTATTGTATGTGTTATATTATATCGTCTGTATTTGCATAAATACAGAAGAGAAAATATTCGAAACAAAAAGTCATTTCAAAACAAAAATTCCAAAAGCTTCTTTCCAAAAACACTGAAACAAGATTTTTCTATATTGCCAGAATTGTTTTTCTTCCATGTGAAATTTTGAACACACTTTCATAAAGCAGTGGGATTTCAATAAAACCTCATTTTCCAGCAGAAAATGGGTCTCTTGCTATTCTACCAACCAGCAGAGTAACTAAAGTTGGTCAAGTGGCGTTCCAGCTCCAGGGGCCAACTTGGGATGTCAGAAATGCAACCGCTGCCACTGGTGCCCCGGCTGCCATCTGGGGCCCAAAACTTCCTCGTTACAGCTCTGATTCCAGCTGGGTCTTCCCCAGGACTATGGGAACAGCTGAAATTCAGACCAGAATCCAGCTTGTAATAGTTTTCTGTGACCCTTGTATAATGGGAAACAGCAAAGAAATTGTTGAGGCCTAAAGATTTGTCAAAGGTGAGGCAGAGGTGTAGTCTCTGGTGAGATTAGACAGTCTTTCTTCCACTTCACTCCCGGTATTACAGAAAACAATATAAAAGGCAGCATGTGGGTTTGTAAGAGCCCTCAGTTTTACCTGAAGCTTTACATTCCAGCTGTCGGGTTTTTACTTGTTTCCCTTGGAGCCTAGCTCTGAGGAATATGATAGGAGAGATGATTAGAAAAGGCTGGTTGCCAGCAAGTGGGAGAGAAATGTTTCAATAAAAAGGATTTTATTTTGCCAAGGATACTTATGTGAAAAAATAGGACCCTTGGGTACAAAACAGAAATAATCCTAAGTATCTTTTTGTCTCCTGATCTACATTTCTCCCCTGGCACAGACATCCTATCACACACAAAGCAGTATTGCAAAAACAAATTTTGTTCAGTGTCAGAGCCATGCTAGAAGCAGCCAAAAGATTTTTCAGTACCAAGACTGTGCTAGTTGCTCAGAAGGCAGATCAGATGACTGCACCTTCTAAATGTGGGCCCAGCCTACACAATGTGCATCCAAATCCCAATCCACAGTCCTATTAATATTCCCAGGCTTCTGGGGTGCTTGGGGGCAGAGTTTATTCATTACAGAAAAAAGAACAAAGTCTGGAGTTTGGATAATGCTTCAGATTTGGATTTCCGCTCCTTCAGAAGATGAGGGGTGCTCAGATTCAGGATGTATGTTCAGACACATCTCACTGCAACCTTAAAACTTAGATCCTCTTAAGTGGATTTAGGCATTTAAGTGCAATCCTATGCCACCCATTCCACCTTGAAAATTTTTAACACAAAACCTGGGTGGGTCCTCTACCTCCTCTCTGTCTTTTGTAACTTAAAGCTCACATGAAGGCATGCTACCAAAGTCAGTAGCTTTCCAGGAACTAAAGTAAGGTGGAAGAAGCCTGCACTTAGGGACCTGCATACCACAAAGGATGCTTAGGGGAGAATTGGGGTTTTGGCCTTAGCAGTCAGAGCTCTCAGTCACAACCCTGTTACTATATTGTAATTAGCAAGTGTCCAAACAAAGCCCACTTGGAAGAAACTTTCACTTCACATGCTCTGTCTGGATCAGAGAGGGGAAATCTAGTTGTGATAAACAACTGGCTGAAGGGGGGAAAAATCTCTGTATGGTGTAAAATGTTATTTATAAAAAGTGCACTCTGATAGCAGCTCTTCCTGGGCCTGGATTGATGCTCATTCTTGATAAGCTACACTGGTTGACACTTTCAAACTCCTCAGAGAGACCACCAGTGAATAAATAAAGTAACATCTCTCACAAAGAGATGATCATGCATGAAAAACATATTGGTTATGGAATCTGCCAACTCAGGGCTAGACATTAGAGAAGACATAACCACTTAAATAAAGCCCTCCCCTCTCCCCACCACATCTTGGCTAAACTCTGCGTGTGCGCATCTTGCACATAAGAGCTGTGATTCAAACTGGGATTCTCAAGGTCCATATGATCTGCATTCATATGTCTTTTTTCCTTGTTGGAGAGCCAGAGAAGAAAAATTTACTGTTAGAGCTTTCACTTGATTATATTTCTGTTTCTCAGTACTAGGTAGTTAAACATAAGGGGCCACATAACACTAATAGTGATCGTAAGTTAGCTGTTACTTAATGTTGCTGTTATTTTCCAATAGGGTTTTTTTTATTATTGCAAACATTTCCTGTATAGGATTTCCACAGGGTTTACGGTGTTTATCTGACACAGAGTTACTTCCATAGTACACTCAACAGAAATCCAAACACCCGCGTCTAATGTGACTTTGTTAAAAATGCAGCTTAAGCACATCTGAATAAGCCACAATGATGTACTCAAGGGTTTGGTTTTTTTAAATTTTTTATATAAAAAAGGAACTTTAGTTTCTTTCTTTTTTTAAAATTCAGTGCGGCAGATTCTGATCTGTTTCACTTGTGTAAATGTAGAATAAATTCAATAGGGCCTGATTCTTTGCTCAGGCTGGAATAATGTTTTTGTAGCCAAAGGGTGGTTTTAACTGAAGGACTAGCAGGGGAAGAGGAATGCTGACTGCAGGGGCAAGAGGGAGAGACAGTCTCCATCTTCTGAAGAAGAAGCTGGGTTCATATCTAGGAAGGATCCTGACTTCCATGACAGACTCTGATGTGTTCAAAGATTACTCAAGAGTGGTGAGAAAGCTGAGGCAGGGAACTGTGTGTACACATTTCTGTAGCATTTTGTCTAGATGTGCATATTTCTCTTGCTGGGGGGAAGTGGAGTGACTGGTTTTGGAACTGAGAAGTCTTACGTGCTATCACTTGTCCCTAGAGAGATGACCTCTCACCCAGGCTGCCTTGAAGGTTGGAGCACGGAGGCTAGATGTGCTTAAGCAAGGGACATGTGTGTCTTGAGGCATCAGCACTAATCCCGGGTGCCAACAGTAGCCAGGCTGTGAGGTCCTGTTTCAGTGAAGAAGTAGCAAGGAGATAAATACAGGAGTATGGCTGAAGATGCATACAGGAATTTCAGTAAAGGGGTAACAAGGAGCTACATCTGTGCACCTGGGAACTGTGTCAGAAAGGCAGAGAAAATTTCAGTGCTGAATTTGCTCAGACCCAAGAAGTAAAAGCATATAGATCTGGCATGGCAAGATCCAAACATAGCAACGTGAAGAGTGTTTAGTAATGGAGGCTTCACCAGGAATCTGGCATCATACCCAGCTACTCAGTGCACATTAATGGAAACGGTTAATACACAGTGGCTCTCAAAGTCTCTGGGGTCTTGGTCCCTTTTGTAAGTTGTCTGCACTGCTGTGTGCCTTAGGTTCTGTGGTTTATATTTAAAAAATCACTTATTTTACTATAAACACACTGTAACTTCTCCAACAACCTAAGACGTACTATGGCGATGTCCTGTATTTTTAATTTTTCGTCCTCTTTTTTCATGCACATTTCTCCTTTACTTCTTCTCCTTCACTTTCTCTTCTTCTTCTGCTTTCCCACTTGTGTACCCTCTAGAAGTTATTTTCCCACCAGTGGTGGCATGCAGGAGACACTGCAATTGTGAAGATGGTATAAAAATCTAAAGGGAAGAGATTAGACCAGACTGGTGGTCTGTCTAGTCTAGGATTCTTTCTTAAGGTAGCCAGTACATTATAGTAGCTTAACAATGAAAGGGACCACAAAATAAACCCATTTTTTAAGTCCTGTATAGATCCAATAGAATGATTTTTTTTCTGTGTGAATTAATGTACAGTGGGTCAGTTATTCAGCTGAAATAACATGTCATAGCTCTGGTAAGTTCAGTGGAGCTACGACCATTTACACTTTATCTGCTTCTAAATACCAGAGAGCAGGAATAGGGCATTTTGGACAGTGAGACATCAGTCTGTAGAGAGATTGGATCATTTCAGTTCATGCTTCACCTCTTCAGTAACTCAAAGTAAGGAAGTATATCAAGTGTTATGTACTGAGCAGTGTGTGCGCATGTGCACACACACGTGCTCACAGATGCACATTCATACCAGTAGGTGGAGTTATTCTATGATGTATTTGTCTTTGCCAGGTCCCGTAGGCATGGTTGCTGGAGCATCTGGCTTATTGTCCCTGGGACAGACTATTAGGGCTGTGTGAAATGGGCCCTATTTGATTCAGATTTGGATTCAGCCGGGCACAGTGATTCAATTCGTTGATTCGGATCACTGTCTCCGATTTGATTCAGCTAAATC
>NW_017729028.1:22167249-22168220 GCF_001723915.1 Gavialis gangeticus | reverse complement strand
GTTGCTGCCTCCTGTTTTGCTTGAGAGCATTCAGTTAAGTCTTTTATTCATGTAATAAAGATTGTTGTCCTGTTGCTCCCTGTGTGATCTCACTGGAGCAAACAAAGTCCTGCAATAGGCAAAACTAAGAACACTTTTCAGTGCATGATTTTTCATGGGGGGAATAAAGGGCATGGGTCTTCTGCATTCCTGCCATAGCTCTAAAGCTCTTCTGGCTTTAAGTAGGTTCTGCCCATGCTTGTCATGCATGTAAATCTGCACTGGGATCAGTGACATTTCCTCAAACAAACACTCTTTGAAGGTCAAGCCCCTAATGGCTGTTTAAACAGCATGCATCTAATCATCTCATGGTCACTGCTGCCCAAGTTGCTGTCCACTTTGATATCTCCCACCAATCCTACCCTGTTTGTGAGCAGCAGGCCAAGAAGTGCATGGCCCCTAGTCGGTCTCTCCAACACTTCCACCAGGAAGTTGTCCCCAACACCCTCCAAAAACTTAGATGGCCTGTACACTGCTGTATTGCCCTCCAAATAGATGCAAGGGTGACTGGAGTGCCCCATGAGAACCAGGGCCAGTGATCTGGAAACTTCCACTAGTTGTCTGAAGAAAATCTCATCTAGCTAATCTTCCTACTCTGGTGGTCTCTCTATATTGGACACCCACCACAATACCCTTGTCGCTCTCCCTCTGACCCTATCCCAGAGAGTTTCAATAGGCCTATCTCCAGTTTCATACTGGAGATCTGAACTTCATACAGCTCGTTTACACACGGAGCAACTCCTCCTCCCTGCCATGACAGTATTTCAGTCATGTGAGCTAGTCCGCCAAGTCTCTGTTTTCCCAATTAAATCATAGGGCATTTGTTTACATGTCCTAGCAAAGGCGGGGGGAGCAGGGGCGTGCTTTAATTAGAGTGGCTCTTGGAGCTGCTCTAATCACAGTGTCCAAAACATCTTGTGTATCAGTGTCCC
>NW_017729028.1:22160610-22162249 GCF_001723915.1 Gavialis gangeticus | reverse complement strand
GGTGTGCTTTAATTAGAGTGGCTCTTGGAGCTGCTCTAATCACAGTGTCCAAAACATCTTGTGTATCAGTGTCCCCATGCTTTAAAATGGCGGCTGGGGTGCCTTATCTAAAGCTCGTCAAATGAGCTTTAGATAAAGCGCCCTAGCTACCATTTTTAAGCGTGGGGATGCCGATACATGAGATGCTGGAAGCTGCTGGAGCGCAGTAATTACCATGCTCCAGCACACTTGATTAATCAGGTCTGACTTCCTGTAGTTACAGCACATTGGAGCAGCCTCACTGCTCATGCGTAGATGCCTAGAGTTCCTTGACTGCACAAGGTCTTCCAATTCTTCCTGCTTATTTCCCAGGCTCCATGTGTTCATGTACTTACCTTACACCTAAGGTAACTAGCTGTTGCCCTACATTCTCAAGAAGAATGAGGAGGCCTCTTTTATACCCCCCTCCTCTTTCTACTTCCTCCAGGTCTCCTGCTTCCCCACTTACCTCAGGGCTTTGGTCTCCGTCCCCTGGCAAACCTAGGTTAAAGCCCTCCTCAATAGGTTAGCAAGACTGTCTGCAAAGATGCTGTACCCTCACTTCATCAGGTGGATCCCATCTCTTCTACCAGTCCTTCTTCTTGGAACAACATACCGTGGTCAAGGAAGCCAAATCCCTGCTGGCAACACCATCAGCCCTTCCCCTTGACCAGAAGGATTGAGAACATTACCTGTGGCCCCATCCCCTCCACTCTTGCACTCAAAGCCCTGTAGTTTCCTCTGGTTAGTATTGTTGGTGGCCACATGCATAAGCATCATGGAGTAGTAGCCAAAGAGTCAGACAAGTCTTGGTAATCCCTCTGTGACATCTCAGATCCAGGCTTCAGGCAAGCAGCAGACTTCCAGGGCCAACAGGTCGGGCTGGCAGATGGATCCCTCCATCCGCTGCAGAAGGGAGTCTCCAACAACCACCACCCATTGCATCCTCTTTGTGGAAGTGGTCTCGACCTTCCCCACCTTGGGGATTCCTGGCCTGGCCTCTTCCACCAATGAAATGTGCTCCTCCTCCTCTGTTGCTAGCACTCCATATCTCCAGGCAAGCCACTGTAGTTGGGGATGATGACTTCTTCTTGCTGCCACAAGTCACAAGCTTCCAACTTCCACCTTCCTAGGAGTCCATGCCCTCTTCCTTCTCGAGCACCACCTCTGGTAGCCCTTCTTCCACAGTCTGAGAGGTTTCCTCCAGCATGCAATTGATTGATCTATTGATGGATCCCAAAACTGCATTCACCTTTTGTGCGGCTGCATCATACTGCAGACTCACATTGAGTCTGGGGTCTACTAAGACTCCCAAGTCCTTTTAACATAGTGCTGCCATCCAGCCAGGCATCACCCATTTTATATTTGTGTTTTTGATTATTCCTTCTGATGTGTAGTACCTTGTGTTTGTCCTCATTGAACTTCATCCTGTTAACTTTATCCCAGCTTGCAAATCTGTCAAGATGACTCTGAAGAAAGCATTAGGAGACTTGTTTTGTTGCTGCCTTTAGTAAACTGTCTCCTTAGATCAGTGATTCCCATATTGTGGGGGACTAGGGATCTGTATGGCCATGGTAGGTGGCCCACAGCTTGTCTAAGCAGCACCCCCCCCCCCCCCCCC
>NW_017729028.1:22148468-22160581 GCF_001723915.1 Gavialis gangeticus | reverse complement strand
GTTTTCTAATTAAAGTCTGATCATAAGGATCCATGGTGGTCAGTGAGACATTTTGAGAATGGAATCAAAATGCTTTGAACTATCACCTTCAAAGAGCTGTCAATCCAGCGCTACTCCTGAGCTCTAACTTTACTGTTAAAAATACTCCAAACCCAACCATCAGAGCAGCAAGGAAATGTTCTTCATTCTAACTGTATCCAAATAGCACTAGCTATCGCTGGATCCCAAAGGAGCACACAAACACCCTGAGGTTTACGTCTCACTTGTCAGGTCATATTACCAATACACCAGTATATAAATCCTACTTGGTACAAGGCATTTCTGCACAGTATCCGTGAGCCTGCTTTGCTTTCTTCTCCATCAAAATCCCTGCCGTCATTTCTAAACATCCTTTGACATGACTTTGCCCATACTGGGATTAGCTCTGAGCCTGCTATATAGAGGTAGCACCTTGTCAGGCACTGTGACCTCAGGGTCTGGTACGAGATATAAAAAAAGCGGCTCTCAGCAGAGGAAGGAATGTACTGCTGTTGAAAACCCTGTTCCAGGAAAATGGAAGGGCTTGACTAACTCAGACAGGGGCTACAGGGTCAGAGCCTGTGTGAGGACGTATTGATGCTTACAAAGGACCACATTCTGTTTATTTGGAAGTCCAGGGGAAACGCCCACTGATTTGAATAGCAGCAAAATAGCAAGAGCATTAAGGAATGTGTTTCAGATGTTCTTATAAATGGTACTGAACTTTATAGGGAACTTTAAATAGAGACCTTCTGAAAGACCTTGTTAGGATAAGAACTGTGTAACAATACTAATAAAAAACCACTTTTACTGTCTTCTGTGACTCACAATCTCTGGATTTATTTCATGCTATAACACAGATTTCTCATGTGACCTAGCTTCTCTGGGTACATCTACACTGTGGTGGCAGCCTGCCCTGGCTAGCATACCCCAAAGCACATCCTGCCCACTCCCTCCTGCTTAAATATACATAAGACTCGAAAATCTGTGAATGAAGTGGCTGCCTTCTGGACCTCAGCTTCTAATGTCTGTGACAGCAGCCTCTGGGAACAACTATGGGACAGCATCGCTCTGTCTTCTAGGCACGGGCTGTTCTTTACCATGTGGTTGAATGGACAGCCGGGTCTCAAATGAACCACTAGGTATATCGGTTGCAAATATTCCATTGATTTCAGTGGGGGAAGGTTGGGACCCAAAAGAGCATCATTTGAAACACCTAATCCATTTTACAGTTCTGTGCTGGGAAGGTAAATATTGTCTGTGCCTAATCCAGGCTTAGAGTGGGCATAATTTTCATGATACTGTGGATGGTGCTTAGTTCCTTGCATTTAAGTCTCTGCAAAGCTCAGCATGATAGGTATTTAGACATGACAGAAATAATGATAGTATAAAAGCTTAAAACAGGATAAAGCAGGGGCTGGCAATCTATGCCATGTGGACTGGGTCCAGCCCATGAAAGGCTGACTAGGCCAGGGGCAGCCTGGGGGATGTCACTGGGCCATGCCTCCCATCCACTCTGAAGTGCTCCCCTCCACAGCTCTCCCTGCTGCTGCTCACCTGCATTTACCCTTTCTTCAGAATTTGCTTCTCTCCATGGTGGTGGGATGGGTATTGGTGAAAAAGGTAAAAGCAAGCAGCTTGGTGCTCCCAGGGGCAGAGATATGTAGCCCATAGCAAGGGGTCAGATCAGAAGTGGCAGGTCATGGCAGCAGAAGGTCATTGACCCCTGGGATAGAGAGAATATTTTTGGCAAGCCCAGATTTTTGTTTGTGATCTATAGGAGAATACAATCTTGATAACGATCAGGGAATTTAGCATTTGATAGTATGCTACAGCAAAAATACCATTTCTTCCCTCATTTTCCAAACATCTCAAAAGCAAAGCGAAAACACTCACAGCTGAAAAACTGTCTTCCAAAGTTAGCTGGCACTATTTGTACATTTTGCCGCACACATCTATATGCACATTCATGGCTGATTCACAGAGTCAAAAGAACAAGTACAAAATGTGCCAAGTAGTGTTATGTAAAATGGGGAAGATTTTACACACATTTATGGTTTTAGTAAACTATTTCAGAATGAAATTGGCTGGTGATATGCAAACTTCTATTTTCTCTCCATGTTTTGAAGATAAGCATGCTTTGAATTTTTCCATGGGACTGGGTCATCATGACTAGTAGATCTTAGCTTCATGACCTTAAACACCAGGTTCTTTCTATGAATAACCATTGTTATTTGCCACTGACGATAGAGTAAGCTGTAACATGTTCCTCTCCATGCTGATGTTCAACTTAAAAATAAAGCTATGAAACTATAAAACAGGAACATTTGCATAAAATGGGATTCACATTGCAGGCATTTCTGTCTGTTGCCCTTGGTACTACGCTAGAGTTAGCGTGCATGCTTTCTCCTGAAAACCTTGCTGTCTCTCCTCAGTCCCATGCTATAAGCATAATCCTACCTCTGGGTTGAGGCTATATGGACCAATGCATGGAAGTAATGAAAATGATCACACTTATTTGGTTTTCAAAGAAAAAAACAGCAAAGAGTTAAAAATCTTAGTTCTGAAAACCAAAGAGTTTGTTAAAGCCAACCTGATCAGTGAAGATCAAGGCTTTCAAAGCTATAAATATCACACCCATGGAGCCGATATTATTTAAAGCATGTGTGTGGTGAATGTTCTTTGGGATACTCAGAGCACGGTGCTGGAAGATAAAAGCATCACAGTGGTCTGGGAAGTATCAGAAATGCTATAATTTGAGATGGTGACATGCAGCTTTTCTTTATGGCTTGAGAGGAATATACTAGAGCCTTTTTCTAAATGAACGTCGCTGCCAAGCATGTTGTTTATTGTAAAAGTAAAGCACAGAGGGAAGTACTGCTCTGCAGTTTGGCAATGCATCATCATAATGGACATGGCAACAAGTTGCTTTTATGGCACTGTATATCCCATTCTGAATGTCATGGCGGAGCATGACCAGGAACAATTTGTCATAAAAACCACCTGACGGTCCTTCATCAAACTGCATTAAAATGAACACTAAGCAAATTGGTAGGGACCTTGAGAGGAAGGATGAACTCCTTTGTCCCACAGGAGTCCTGCTGTCTTTCGGCAAGAACCTCAGAAGTGAAAGGTCCAGACAAAGCATCTCGTATCTACATGCTGGATCTACACGTGACAGTCTATGGACTGGATCGGAGCACACCTGGGTGAAAATTAAGACAGCACCAGACACAAATCAGCATCAAATCCAACTCCTTCTTGTTTATAATTAACACGTTTTTTTCAATGTGGGGCTTTGCATCATCATGAAAATGGATGAATAAGCGTTGCAGCAACTCAGGGAGATGGTGGCGGGGCTGGGTCTATAATTATTCCCATCTTTTACAGACAGGGAAACAGGAAATTTGTGGCAAAGCCTGACAGGATACAAGCAGGAGTCTAATAGGACTCCTTCCTGTATCTTAACCACAAGCCTGTCCTTGCTCCTGTCTTCACACAGTACAAGGTCAAGCTGTGAACTCAGAAACAAACCTGGATCTTGAATCCAGGCTTTGGGTCTGAGGATGCATCTCTGATAGCACATGGTATTTGCTAAGATTGGGTTTGCTTTTTAGTCCTTCTCCCACCACCTGCAGATACATCTTGTATCCCATCAGCCTCCCTCAGGCTGCAGAGGGGATGGACTCAGGCTTCCTGCAGAGCTTCTCAATAGCGCTAGTTCCTGAAGAACAATGTGTGGTATATTTTTTCTGAACCTCCTTAGTGTTGAATGTACTGCCATTCCATCACCTTCTCACTCCCTGCCACCCAGCAGGGAGACGGGAGAGGTGCCACACTCAGTACCTATGCTAAGCTAACTGAAGTCTAAGAAAGTTTCGTTCTCCTTCAGCATCTGGTGGAAATATCCTTCATTATGCACTGGCTCTGCTCTGAAGGACCTATAAAGCCCTAGAAGGAATCAAGACAAGTTTTCTGCCCCGTCCATTGCAGACAGATTTCATGTGCATGTCCTTGGACCAGCACCAGGACTACTTCCCCAACACTCTTCCCGTGCTTGTTTATCAAAGCTCATTGCAAGAAGCAGTGCTATTTCTATTTAACTCTTCCATAAAGCTGAGGGCAGTGGGAGCTGGAAGGCGTTAGACTTTGGAAAATTCCCTTATTTTGTGGGCTGGAGTTTAGCACCCAAGTTGGAAAGTGTCAGTCGATGTGCTCTCTCCAAGGTCACCTACTGAGCAAGTGGTACAATCAGGAACAGGATCCAGGTCCTCTGCACTAAATGCACTGGAACACACAGTCCCGCTGCTGTCTCTGAAGGAAATACCGTCAGATCCTGCTCCGCTGAGGGCTACTGGGAGAATCACCACTGACTTCAATAGAGCAAAAGCGGTGACAATATTTGTTCAGGCACTCGGCTGTTTCCTGCAAGTTCTGAAATGCAAGGCAAACTTTATACCAGGGAGTACAGCAGTTCAGCAGTGCTCACTTTCCCATTGGTTTGTGCATTTTTATATTCTAAATATACCTTGTCTGGTTCTCATGAGGAAGAGAAGATTTGGCACCTACTGAGGGGAAACACAGCTGTTTGGCTTCTAGCCCTTGGAATTTGTTGAACTTCCATGGACAAAAGGGGAAAGGCTAGAGGTCAAGTAGCAATGTTTATTCTACTGTGTTTCTAATCAATTGTCCAAAACCACTCAGAGCACTAAGTGCAGGCTTGACATTGCCATGGACTAAGTGCATTTCTTGTCTACAAGAACCCCCGAGTCTGTCTGGCACTGCATAAAAATTCCAGTCATTCCTTCGGGTTGCTGTGGGGCCGGCTGATTGCTGACCTGGGTAGTGCCGGAGCCCAGAACATGCAAGACAGGAACCCACTGCAAAGCAAACACTATTGTTACCTGGTGGAAGTGGAATGTGCCGTTATTTGTTAGGCTTGTATGGAAAAAAATATTCTGGGCTGCAACAGGTGCCTCCACTACCAGCCAGATGAGTCATCCCTGAAGGTGTCATTGTGGGGGCTGCTGGAAGAAGGACTGCTTTGCACACAAGCCTGGGGAATGGAGAAGAGGATTGCCTGTCCAGTCTTTCAGCTGAGCTTCTCACGTCCTGTGGGCTTGATTCTTAAAAAGGCATGACCATGGTTTCCTTCCTTGCACAAGCCAAATACGACGTAGTTTCTCAACACGAGGGCCCTTATCCCATATAGCTGTAGACTATAAAAAAGGAGATGTGAAGTATATAGTCCTTTTCCAATAACGTTCTGTTAAGCGGAGGGAGGCAACCTATGGGTCTGCGACTGATCGGGCTGCAGCTCTCACCACAATCTGATATCAAAGAATGTATAAGGCATATCCCATAGCGGTTCTGTCTGCTGAGAATTACTCATCCTTTCCTTGTGCCTTTATTTGAAAGCACGCAGACAGACAGGGCTTAGGAGGGCTCTTCATTATCTTCCACTGATAATGACCTTAGCCATGGTCTTATCTGCTGCTCTCTCTTCTTTATAAGATTTCCCACGGTAGCTCTCAGCAGGGCCAGTACTAGCAGCATGACTGCTGGTGAGGGCTGCTGGCATTTCAACTGCCATGCTAAGCTGCTGTGAGCAGCCTGTCTATGTGGCAGAAGTCTAACTTGGGGTGTGCGAGTGGGGCACTAGCCCAGATGTCAATTCAGAGGGGGCACCCGAATGGCAGCCCTCAGGAAGCCTGTTTGGGGAGCTGGTGCGAGAAGGCAAATGCTCACTTCCCCTCCCCTGCCGCTGGCCAGCTTGCCGAAATGTCAAGTTATACCTCTGACAGCGGGTCCCAAGCTATACCCACTGATGGCATGACAGCACGTATGAGAGAAATGATGGTTAAAAAACCTAGTGCAAGCAGAGCTTGCTCTTGCTGTAACATGCTCTGTGCTGGGACTCGCACACTACTAAACCCAGCGTGATGTAATGCAGATTGTAAAGCCCTTTATGACACAAGCTGACTGTGATTCAGCACCAGGCACAGTGCTACCTCATCAGAGACCTACTACAAGGTACATAATAAATAGCAGTCATAATGACTGAGCCTAATGATCCATTCTGCCATGGGCCCTTTACCCTTTTTGTGCTGCCAGTAAAGGGGCCATAAACTCAGCCCAGTTTCCAGGAAATATAAGAGGAATCTGTGCCATAAAACAAACATACCGGGTTTGCACTTCTTCCCACTAGCTCATCAGTCAAACCAAGAACTTCTGCTCTCTGATTATCAAAATGCACTGCTGGGGCCATAGGCGAGTGAGTGCCGCATAGAGCAGTCGGCAGGCTGCTTTATCTTAGGCTGGCACTGAAACAGTCCTGTGACCATTTCTGGATGAGGGGAAGGTAAAGGTAGTGCAATGCGAGTCTCCCTCCATTCCTGCACCGAGTACAGTTTAGCTAGAAGAGAGATCACTGGGGCTCCTATGTCCAGAGAGTGAGTAGGAGCATGGAGTAGCCTGGAGGGCTTCAAACATTGCTAAACTCCTGAAGAGCATGCCTGAGAAGACCAGCCTGTGATATAACCAGAACCAGTCAGGATGGCTTAGCAATAACCTTACTACATTCACATCAGTCTTCTTCCGCGAGTTGATCCCTCAGACTGCTCTGAGCAGTTTATATTTTTGGAACTTAAAAGTCAAAGCCACCCGCTTTTATGAAGTAATGTTATGCCATTCACCTAAACACCTGAATTTACCTGGCATGTTCTTGCACAAGTTTAGATGCTTCCCCAGAAGGCTTGTATGCTGGTTTCTAGTATATGCTAAAACCTTTGTGTCTGCTGCTATGGTTATCTGTGCTGGCTACATAAGCTACTGCAGGCATGCTAGCAGGGGATGCAATCACACCTTGTGCCCAAGTTTGTACAGGGCTGAGCACAATGAAGCCCTGCTTGTTGACGGGAGTTGCTAGGCAGCCCTGCAATATAAATAATAAATACTAACAGTGAAGATCCTGACAAATTAACTGACTTGCCTAAGATCACACACTGGAAGCCCAATCACAGCCCACTGACATCAGTGGGAGTTTTGCCATTGGTTTCATCAGGAGCAGGAGCACACCCAGAGTCAATAACAGCAACCAGCAGAAACAAGGAGCTCCTAATTCATGAACAATTAGACTGCAGCTCCTCTGGGACAGCACGCTGTGTCCGGACTCAACAGAGCAGCAAACTGGTCTCAGCTGGTGGCACAAGATGACCCAGCATTAATATTTGACCAGTGCTGGAAACGAACCTGGTTGCGCAGATTCATCATTGACCAGTTCCAAAACTAACAGTGGCTGAGTCAGTGCTGACGTGATGTTCCTCAGCAGGGCACCGCAGACACAACTGCACTGGCAAAATCCTTTGCGAGCAGCTAGGGAATAGCCCCAGAGTGGCCACAAGGGTCAGCAGAACTGCCACATCCTGAGCTAAAGGGCGTTTCTCACAGGACCAGGGTCAGCCCCTGAATGGCAGCAAAAGGTTTGCACCCAGCGTGTCTCGAGTTAATCTGCGTGTTCCTCCTCTGTTCATGATCTAGCTGTTTTTGGGCATGATCCAGAAAAGTGCTTACCAATCCTCCTCATGACTCCTCCTTGAACATCAAGGACCATCCAGCAGCAGAGCATAGTTGAAGCCGGATATACTCTACCACTCCTGTCTTTCCTCAGCTCCCCACCATACCTAGGCATGCCCCTTGCTGAGGGTGCTGTGCAAGTTGGCTAGGTTGGCTGTCCACACAACAGACATGCTAGAGAAGTCTCTGGTGAAAGGCAATGCAACAGTACTTGCTGCTCCCGCTGTGCTCCCTGAGCGGTGCAAAGCGAATGGAACAGACCAGAGAACCTGCCTTTCATTTGCTCTCCCGCATACAAGCCTGCTAAGAGGATGCCCCCATTGTGTGTCCGACAAGGAAGAATGTACCAGTAATCTGGGATTTTTTTTGCTGTCCAAATTCTCTATGCAAAGCAAAGCATGCCTTGTTGGTCGCTGCCTTTAGTAAAGCAGTGGGTAATGAGGCTGGGAACATGCTCCATGGGGGTCCTATTGTAAAAGAAGGGACCTACTGCTGAGCTAGGCTGAGACAAAGTGAGCAGAAGGGGAGAGTCTGTTTAACGCAAATAACCTGACAAGTGCTTCCAGCACGCCAAATAAGGGCTTGATCTTGTAACATTCTGGACATCCTTAATTCCCACAGACCTCAAGAGAAGCCCTAATACAAACATGGACCTTTTTGGGAAAAGATGCCAAAGAATATGAACAGTAAAGCCCTGGGCTCTTTAAACACTTGCGAGGAGTATGGGAAGCCAAGCTAGCAAGACAAATTAGAGCTGCTACTAAGTGACAGAGGCTGTGATGCAGAGAGCTTAAGTGCAGCTTGCTGAGATTGTTCTCATAACTAGAATCCTAGCACATAATCTATTTAAGGGAGATAGGAGAGAGAGAAGCCATGGGGTGGGGGGTGAGCTGTTATGCATCAAACATACATTGCACAGCCAGAACCCTGTCATCTGATAGTGAAGAGTGTGGTGATGAAGTCCATTGACTGAGTTCATGAGGCAGGAAAAATGGAAAGAAAAGCACTGAGGCATCTGTTCCAGACTACCATGACTGGAGAGTAAGAGAGAAAACCATCTGGAATGGGGCTCGAGTTGCTAGATGCTAGAGACAGGTAAGGTTGTTACCTCTGCTTTTGCCCTTTGAACACTGGGCTTGACTCTTGTTTTTCTTATCTCATATCCTTAGGATAACATTTCCAAATCTGCCATGGGAGCAGTGGATGCTGGCAAATGGCATTTAATAAAGACTACAAAAGTACAAGAGACCTTTTTAAGCCCTTGAAGCTAGACTCACAAGAGGGACATGGGGCTCCACTGCTCTACATCACCTCAATTTTAGGTGCCTAGTAGAGTTCATAACCTGAAGTGACAACCTAGGCCTCCTACATGGACCTAAAAAGGGATTCACAGAAGCCACACAGAAAGTAGGAGACCTGGATCATACCTGTATTTGCCTTTGGATGGCCTACACAAAAAGCAGACAGAGGTAGAACTTTCTCAGTCCCATTTTGCATCAAACAATTAAACATTAAGGCTAGGGACAGAAGTTACACACAAACCAGTTTAAGTGATCAGAAGCTGGTTTAAAACTGTAACAGAACAGAAGCTCAGTGCACATACACCAGTTTCACAATGGCTGAAACTGGTTTAAGATAAATCTGGTTGAATATAGTATCAGGCTTAACTGATTTGGTCAAACTGGTTTATGAAACTTCTGTTCCAGACCCCTTCCTAGTTCAAGTTAAATCACAGTCCCCCAGCATGCTTTGCAGCCCCCTGGGCTGGGCTGTGTTGTTTGCTACAGAAAATAGGGTTGGCCCCACACCTCTGCTCCCTAGCTGGAGCAGTGAGTACTGGCTGACAAGGGAGGTTGGGGTGGGAAAGCCTGGCTGGGGATGCAGCCCAGTTAATGGGGGGGCTGCCTGCCTCAGACAAACCCTGGTTGGGGTCTGGGGCCAGGGAGGGGATTAAACGTCCCTTTCCCCACTCAGACTTCCTGCTGGCTGCAACTGTGGACTACAAATCCCAGAGGCACCTGGAAGCAGGAAGAGAAAGTGATGAGCAACCCTGCAGAGTCCTGCTATTATGATTTTGGACTGCAAATCCCAGAGGCCTTGGGGGCAGCAGAAGGAGGAAGTGAACACACAAGGAGAAAGCCATGCTCTAGCACCCCCAGCTTCTCATCTGAGCCACTGCAGGCATGTGGCTGCATTTCCTGAATAAAAGGTAAATGTCTCTTCACTTCTGTTTCAATTTAATCTGTGCAGTTTAGACTAACCTACAAAGATTGAATTGATTCAGCCTCGGGCTTTTTGACGGTCTGTACCTAGCCTAATTGTAGCAGAGACTGGAATCGAGATCCTGTTCTTTTAGGACCTCCCGCCCGCACCCCGATCCACACCTGGAGAGGTTTTGTTTCAGGTTCTCGCTATATTAGTTTTGCATTTCCAAGATGGAAGCGGAGGTTCACAGAGGCTAAGCACTGACAGAACAACCCCATGTCAGAGAGCAATATAGAGCCAGTAAGGCCAAACTGGTTGTTACTCTGAACAGGAGGCTTCTGCTCCCTTGCTGCCAGTCACCAGATTAGAGGTTGGGTTCCTAGGGTCTGGCATTGTTCTAACTGAAGAGCCCTGTTCCACCTGAACTTCAGTTCTTAATGTCTTTAAACCTCTTTTTTTCCTCTAGTCCTTCCCAGTAAACACTAATAGATCAAAATCAATGACCAAAATGGGCTGTATACATCCCGAGGAGGACAGTATGGTGGAGTGGGAAATAACCAGCATCACAGCCTAAAGAAATGAAATAAAATCTCTGTTTAATGGCCCACTAATTGCAAACAATATGCACTGGCTTGCAAAAATATGAGCACAAACTGAGTTTATTTCCTTGTGAGTGAGTAATGGACAATACATCCAGACTGCCAGGAAGCACAGCTCCAAGACAGTAGATATGCAGTTCCAAGAATAAGGGGCACTATTTGTAAACACAAATGTCTGGCAAACCTCTTTACACAAAGCAGCTTACCATTTGACAGGTGTTGAAACTAAGCCATTGGGTTCTGTTTATAAAGAGCAAATCCCCCAAAACAGGAAGGTCAAAGATGGGACAGCATCAGGACAAAATGGCTGTGGAAAACCCCTGCCATGACACTGAGTGTAGGGCTGGTTAGGACTTTGTTAATGTGGAAACTGCTAGTAGGCAATCCTGCCTACCCTCTACTCCATCTCTGGAGGGAAAGGATCTTAGGTAAGACACTACAGTTGGGAATGAGGATTTGCGCATGGGCCAGAGGCAATGGATGCAATGACTGTGGGACACTGGTCATTCTGACTGGGAAGAGAGTGCTGCAGAACCCCAAGGCAATAGCCCCCATATGGCAGCGTATGGTGGAGTAAAATTTATAGGGTGAAATGCTGACTTCATTGAAGTCTGTATAAAAATGGGCCCTATAAATGGTGAAAAATAGGTAAGATGCTCCTGATTAGCTTCTAGTAACCCTAGTGTAAGCCTATGCATGCAGGCAGCTATCATGGAACAGATGACCCAAGGTAACACCACACCCGTTTTGCTCAGTGTTAAGTTGTTTGCATGTCCAAACCCTCATAGTAACTTGATTCAATTTAATTTAAATCTGCTCAGTGACTTAAACAAAATAAAGCAAAAGCACTAGAACTGAAAAAGAGTATCAGAAGAGGAGTATACACTGGTTAGACTACATGGGTTCAAATTCACATTTTAAGTTATATTGGTATAACTAAATTTTCAATAAGTATTTGCTGTAATGCTGAATCACTTTGTTATCCAATACTCTGCTTCAGTTCTTTGCAGACTCCCTGTAAAAGTAATCTGAACTGGAGCAAGTTTTCTGTTCTATCTTCTTTTCATCCCTAGAATGTCTCTCTCACTCACTCCTGAATCCTAAATAGGCACCATGAACAAGAAATTGGGTTGTATGGAAAGTAAAACCCAGTGCAAACAGTAGTCATCAATATTTCAGAAATACACTGAACTCATTAACCAGCATCGGGAATCACACACCACAACCTTGTAGGTTAGTTTGTGGAATAAACCTATGCTACTGCATTAGGGAAAATGAAGCAGGACTAGTGCAAGGTGCTGCACCTGGGGAGGAAGAACCAGGCCCATACCTACAGGCTGGGGAACTCCCTTCTCGTCAGTGCAGAGGCAGAAAAGGATCTTGGAGTCATCATTGACTCCAAGATGAACATGGGCCGGCAGTGTGGGGATGCAGTCAGGAAGGCCAACCACTCCTTGTCATGCATCCACAGATGCATCTTGAGCAGGTCCAAGGAGGTGATCCTCCCCCTCTATGCGGCACTGGTCAGGCCGCAGCTGGAGTACTGCATCCAGTTCTGGGCGCTGCACTTCAAGAGGGATGTGGTCAACATGGAGAGGGTCCAGAGGAGGGCCACTTGCATGTTCAGGGGGCAGCAGGGCAGGCCCTACGAGGAAAGGCTATGGGACATGAACCTGTTCAGCCTCCACAAGAGAAGGCTGAGAGGGGATCTAGTGG
>NW_017729028.1:22130563-22143468 GCF_001723915.1 Gavialis gangeticus | reverse complement strand
ATGATCTGCTCAGGTCCCTTCCGACCCTAGAAACTATGAAACTATAGGATCCCCTTGGTCATTCTATCATTCACTTTTCTCTGTGGTAGGGAACAGTTTTTATAGTGCAGAGATACAATGATTCAGAAAGATAATTATCAGGAATGTATTTTTAACTTGATCCCATAGAGGAAATTGTGCAATCCCATCCCAACATTCAGCTCTTTGATATGTGCTATTTTGGGAAGCCTGCTTCTTTTCTGCTTCTCCCTCAATAAATCTGGAATCAATTTAGACTCCCAGATTCTTGGAATGCAAGTCCAGTCTTAGATTTTGTACTTAAGAACAAATGTTTGATATTAAATGGAGAATTATAGAGGGAATGGAGAGATAGCAAAGGAAACAATTAGGTTCATTGTTTCAGGAACTGGACAGACAATTTCTAATGTACTTAGCAGCACTGCATTTATTTTTATTGTATGGAGTGTGTTATAAATGGCTCAGATCTGTTCAGTGAATAATTTATAATTAAATGGCCAACACCTGAATAAACCTAAGTGTGCTTTTAGTGAGTGCTGACCAGGAATGAAGGTTCAATAAACTACTTGAAATAAATAGTATGCAGATATAAATGAAACAGCTATTTAAAAGTGATTTAAACACCAGTGGAATAGCCCTTACTATATCTGATCTATGCAGGAAGTTATTTGTGAGATTTTGCACTTTATTTTTATATTTTCTATTATGTACATATACATAAATATGCTATTGACCTTTTGCAAATTATGATTCAGACTTGCGTAATGTCACGTTGTATTAAAGTATACAGACATTATTATAAGCAAGAGTTTGAGAACTGCTACTGTTGTCAGAACCAAAGGACTGGAATTATATTCTTGGAGAGATCTGAAACACTGAATTCTGAACAATGTAGCCCAATTTATGCAATTTTACACCCATCATCAGCAAACCTTCACAGTCAAGGACGGTTGTCTTCCATGATTGCCTTATCTCTGGGTCCAAAGATGGCTGACAAGGCCAATCTGGGATCAACAGGTTGTACTGCGACTCAGGCACATGTTCCCATGTGTGGTGGGTGGCTCCAGATTCTTGATTCAGTCTGTGACCCACTATTTCTGCTGCTCTCACTTTTCCATCTCCTGTTGTCATCATGAGGTTTCAAAGCACTGACTCTCCCTCCATTTGGGGCAGTCCTGTGTGATTGTCAAGAAGTTGTTGCTGATGTTCCATTTTTTCAAGTTGGCCTTGTGGATGTCCTTAGATAATTTTCTCTGCCCTTCTCTTCAGCATACACTTTGACTGAGCTGGGAGAATAAAACTCGCTTCAGGAGTCTAGATGACCACATGAGGCCACATCTGGAGTACTGCATCCAGTTTTGGGCCCCCCACTACAGAAAGGATGTGGACAAGGTGGACAAGGAGCCCAGTGGAGGACAATGAAAATGGTGCGGGGGCTAAGGCACATGACTTCTGAGGAAAGGCTGAGTAAACTGGGCTTATTTAGTTACAGAAGAGAAGACTGAGGGGGGATTTGATAGCAGCCCTTACCTGAAGGTTGGTTCCAGAGAGGATGGAGCTGGACTGTTCTCAGTGATGGCAGATAACAGAATAAGGAGCAATGATTTCAAGTTGCAACAAAGGAAGTTTAGGTTGGATATTAGGAAAAACTTTCTCACTAGGAGGTTGGTGAAGCACTGGAATAGGTTACCTAGAGAGGTGGTGGAGGTTTCATAGCTTTCATAGACATCAGGGCTGGAAGGGACCTCACAAGATCATCAGGTCCAGCCCCCTGCCCAAGGGGCAGGAAGTCAGCTTTGGTCAAAGGATTCCAGCAAGACAAGCATCCAAATGTTTCTTATAAGAGTCCAGAGTAGGTGCTAGCATGAGGAGATTCTATTCCAGGCCTTGGGGGCTTGGACAGTAAAGAAGTTTTTCCTTATGTACATCCTAAAATGGTCTTGGAGGAGTTTGTGACCATTGGGGTGTTCTGGTGAACAGGTGTTCCCCCAGGTCCTGATGCACACCCCTTAAGTACTTATAGGCTACCACCAGACTTGCCCTACTGCTAGCTAACACAAAGCTGGACATAGTGGGACTCACTGAAACCTGGTCAGATTCAACCCATGATTGGGCGGTAAACATCAAGGGCTACAGACTGTTCAGGCAGGATGGAACAGGGAGGAAAGGTGGAGGTGCGGCACTCTATGTCAAAGAACAATACATGTACTCAACAAACAGCACAGGGTCAGAGGAGGGGCAGACTGAAGTGCTCTGGGTTAGAATACAAGGGGGTCAGGGGGAAAGGGACTTAATGGTGGGTGTCTACTACAGACCACTCACCCAGGGGGAAGAGCTGAACCGGGAATTCTCAGGTCAGCTCACAGAGGCAGTTAAGTCAAGAGATGTGGTCATCATGGGTGACCTAAACTACCTGGACATCTGCTGGGAGGAGGAGTCAGCCAGGTCTGACCGCTCACATAGGTTCCTAGCCAAGATACAGGACCTCCACCTAACCCAGGAGGTGCACAGTCCCACCAGAGGAAATTCCTTGCTGGACCTGGTCCTGGCCACAGGCAATGACCTGGTGAGGGGACTGCGGGTTCTCGACCACCTGGGTGATAACAAGTATTGGCTACTTGAATTCATCATCCAATGCAAGGTGTTAAAGGCCTGCAGCAAGGCAGCAGCTCTTGACTTCAGAAGGGCCAATTTCAATGAATTAAGAAGATTAGTCAGGGAGGCACTGAGATCTCAGAAGGTAGCGGGGTTGGGAGTCGGAGACAAGTCGTTGTTCCTTAAGGAGACAATCCTCCGAGCCTAACGGGTGACAGTCCCAATGTGAATCAAAGTGGGCAAAAGTGCTCAAAAGCCCCCCATGTCTCACCAAAGGCATTCAGGAACATCCGAAAGCTAAAAAGGAGGCGAAGACCTGGTGGAAGGGAGGGGCCATAACCAAGGAGGATTATACCTCCGTTTCTCGAGACTGTAAGGGGGCCTGTTAGGAAGGCTAAGGCGGAGGCAGAACTAGGACTAGCGACCAGGGTCAAAAATAACAAGAAGTCCTTTTTTAAATACATAGGGAGTAGAAAGAAGGCACCGGGTAATGTGGGGCTTCTGCAGGACACACTTGGCAATCTGGTGGTTGCGCCAGATGAAAAAGCTGACCTCTTTAACAAATTCTTTGCTTCCATTTTTCTGAGCAGAGACCAGGACATCCCCCCCACTCGGATTCCAGATGGACTCAGGTGAGACACCGCCATGCCTATGGTCAGTGAGGACCTAGTTAGGGAATTTTTGGAGGGGCTGGATATGTTTAAATCAGCAGGTCCAGATGATCTCCACCCCAGGGTGCTGAGGGAATTGGCAGAAGTCATTGCAGGACAACTGGCACGGCTTTATGAGCACTCGTGGTACTCTGGCCAGGTGCCAGAGGACTGGAAAAAGGCCAATGTGGTCCCTATTTTCAAAAAAGGGAAGAAGGAGGACCCAGGAAACTATAGTCTCGTTAGTCTTACCTCAGTCCTGGGGAAGCTCTTTGAGAAAATAATTCAGGAGCACATCTGCGAGGGACCAGCAGGGGAGATTATGCTTAGGGGCAACCAACATGGGTTCGTTAGGGGCAGGTCCTGACAGACCAATCTGGTGGCCTTCTACGGCCAGGTCACAAAATCCTTGGATGCAGATGTTGCAGTGGACATAGTCTTTCTGGACTTTAGGAAGGCCTTCGACACTGTCTGTCACCCTATTCTCATTAAAAAATTAGGCAATTGTGGCGTCGATGCCTACACAGTCAGATGGGTCACAAATTAGCTAGAAGACTGCACTCAGAGAGTAGTGGTGGATGGGTCATTTTCAACCTCGAGGGATGTGGGCATAGATCCATTGCTGAGAACTACTGCTCACATACCATCATGGAGTAGGCAAAGAATGGTGACAAATTTTGGCGAGCATCAGTACCACAGAAGAATCCTCCACAGTGCTTTTCAGCTGACAGTTGAAGTCTTTTGTTATGTCAAAGAAGACCATATAGAGAGGTTTATGTTGTTCCCAGCATTTTTCATGCAGCTGGTTAGCAGTGAAGATAATGTCAATTGTACCTCTTGATGCCCAAATCCCACACTGAGATTCTGAGAGGAGCTTTTCATCAAGTGGAAGGAGACAGTTCAGGAAGGTTCCCACAATGAACTTTCCTGTGGTGGACCGCAAGGCGGTCCCTCTAGTCTTCACAGTCGGACTTGTCTCCTTTCTTAAAGATTGTCATAATCATGGCATCCCGGAGGTCATCTGGGATTTCCTCATCATTCCAGATCCTTAAGATGAGGGCATGAAGCTGTGATGTGAGCTCCTCTCCCCCCTTCATGAAGAGTTTAGCAGGGATTACATCTGCTCCAGATGCCTTGTCATTCTTCATCTGCCTGATGCCTTTCCACACCTCATCAAGGGTTGGAGGGATTCTGAGATCATCTCTGACTGGGTGTTGTGGAATGGAATTGAGACACTCTTGTCAAGAATAGTGTCAGGATTGAGAAGGTCTTCAAAATGCTCCTTCCATCTGGTATTGATGGCTCAACTTTCAGATTTATTCCATCCCTAGGTCTCAAGGGGGCTGGTCCCTGAGCAGCCAGACTGTAGATGGCTCCAGTGGCATTAAAGAAATCATGCATATTATGGATGTCAGTAAGATGTTGAATCTCCTTTGCCTTGTCTTCCCACCATCTGTTCTTCATATTGCAGGTCCTCCTTTGGACATCTGCCTTGGCTTGTTGGTGATTCAATTTCTTTTGTTTAGCACTGGTGTTATTCTACAAAGCACAAAAGACCTTGTGCTTGCATTCAACTCTTAGATCTCCTGCTGATTCATATCAAACCAGTCTTGGTGTTTCCTGGTAGAGAATCCAAGTGTCTTTTCTCAGCTGCTTGAAGGCAGCCCAAGCGCTGCTGACATTCTCCCATTGATGTTGATTGGGATTTGCCAGCTTTTTGTTGAGGCACTTGTAGAAGAGATCTCACTTGATTGGGCCCTTGAGTCCTTTGACACTGACCTTTCATCAACATTACTTCTGTTGCAGCTGACATTTGGAAGTCAGTCTGAATGATATAACCAGGAGAATGAGTTGGTAATCAGTCCAGCAATCATCAGCTCCTGATGTGGACAATTCGTAATTCTGGGCATAATGGAATCATGGAGGGATGCTCACTGGTGTGGGTATGGGTATAAGACCAAGCGCTGGCATCGCTTCATAAAATAGTACTCTTCTGAGAGGGGAGCTTTATATCTGAGGTGAATATGCCAGCAGGCCTCACTTCTTTAAAATACATTAAACTTGCTTTATGGGGGGTTGATTCTTGTTTGTAATCTCTGCATTATGAAGAGGCTTTTCTAAAATACATGTAGCTAGAAGAGTAGAGAAAGAACAAGGAAGATCATTCTATTCATGCAGAGTAAGGCCCTGAGATAGGAAATCTCTTATCTAGATGTTTAGATCCCTGTGTATTTGAAAAAGCATAAAGGTAATGCAATAGGACAGCTTTTATATGATGCTTTATAACTCACATGACCAGGGCTAGTGCTAAGTAATGCTTATCCTGTGGTCTGGTCCTGGACCACTTTGTTGGAAAGCAAAAGATGTAGATTCAAAACCCTCTGGGTGAGGTGGGCCTAGGACCTAGGTCTCCTGTTAGCTAGGTAAGTGCCCAAGCCACCAGCCTATTGGACTAAAAACAGCATCAAATGCTTCCTAGTCATGGTTTTTCTACAGCTAACACTTCAAGATTCACCAACGCAGTGCACATACTCTATTCTCCCTGGGCACCTGTGCAGCCTACTGAGCATGCTGAAAATGCAGGATGCATGCAGTCCTTGGAATCAAAACTGTGCATAAGTGCCAAAAACAGCAGTTCTGTAGCTACGTAAGTATCACTTAGGCATGTAAAGGGGAAACGGGATTTACTCCCAGGCAGTCACAGTCCCAAGAAAGGAGGAAGTAGTGGGAGCACAAGACAACCACAGCAATTAGTTGGAGTGAAAGCAAAAACAGAAAATTGATTATAAAGTCTCCCAAAGCCAGGGAATCTGATTTCTAGCACCTCCTTCCTTATCTGATGGATGAGTTACTCAAAATTCTCCCAACAAAAAGTTTTTAAAAAATGGCATTCTTTGCCAATAAAATTGTTAATGAAAAGCTGTTGATGTTGTTAGATTGCTGTTGTTTTTGTACTAATTCAATACATTGCCTTTATTGTTTTACTGAACTCTGTTTGAAACTTAAAAAGTGAATAATCCAGTTACAGGCAAGGATTTTTTAGGGTGATATCTTTTATTAGACCAATAAAAGATTATTAGACAGTCCTCATCATTTTGCACTCAAAAACTTGTCTATCTCTATTTCATCTATGCAGTTGGTCTAATTAAAGAGGTCTTTAGCATATTCCTGAACCATCAAGACTACAACATCACTCTGATGCTTTCAGCATCCAATTAGCAAATTTTCAATATTTGGGGGTGGGGAGGGTGGGGATACAGGATTTTCTTCAAAAATAAAAAAATGTCCATTTTGAGCATTTTAAAATATAAAAAAATTAGAGTTTCAAAATTTCCCAAAAACTTTTTTTTAGCAGTTCTAATCACACCTAAACATTTTATTAGTTCTACCTATGTTCCTAATCAGGCAGTTCTGGTTCCATGCACTAGAAGTCAATAATATACACACATACTTCCACAGCTGTGTGGCAGGGGACGGGGTGGCCAGGGACCAGGCTTAATTAGTTTGAAAACCAAGTGTGTGCAAACACTGATGTGATGCTCCAAAATAAGCAAGTTTGAATTTTGTAAAGCTATTTAGTTTAATGAGGATTAAACCCCATGGTGTGTACAAAAACCCTAGGAAGGTAGTAAAACACTGGAACAGGTTACCCAGAGAGGTGGTGGAAGCTCTACCCTTGGAGGTTTTCAAAACCCAGCTAGACAAAGCTTTGGCTGGGATGATCGAGTTGGGGATGGTCCTGCTTTGAGCAGGGGGTTGGACTAAATGACCTCCTGAGGTCTCTTCCAGCCCTAACTTGCTATGATTCTATGAGTCAGTTCATTACATTCTAATTATTAGAAAGTTTAACTGGCAATGATGATGCAGTAGAGCTGTTGATAAATCTGTAATGTATGTCCTTGTCCCATTACATTCAGTGCATGGCAAAATAATTTCTGCTGAAGCTAGATGACCAGTTGAGGAAACATACAAACCAACACAGTCTCATGCAAAAAAATAAAAATAAATAAATAAAGCATGACTCCTTTATTTTCCTCAGTTTCAAGGCAATAAATCTCTTCTGGATTTATTTTTATTTTTATCCTGCTTGGACTAAACAAACAGCATTTCTAAAGCTAAGCAAAGACGCAACTGGCAAGCTGGACTCTGAGCTGGATGGTATGTGTTAATTTGCTCTCACAGAATAATCCAAATAGTCTTTCCCAATGTAGTGTTGTGGTTTTTCCGTTTTAGGAGACATTAGTCTGTCATTATATAAGAGTCATTCAGTATGTGTAAAATGTTGTGTCTCAATCATGTCAACAAGGAACTGGCTCTTATCACCACTGCATGAAGTATTGCTAGGGAGAGAGGCCATTGCGTCAAAAATATACCGGTATGTCTATCCTTTGTTTTTCTCAAACCCAGTTTCCTGCTTTCTCCTGCATGGCTTTACTGGAGCATAAAATCCTATCTGGGGATTTATCTGAATCAGTTCATGAACCGTAAGTCACTGGTCTTTTATGTATGATCTAATGACAAGGGCAGCACTGGGTGGGGGGCTATAGCTACCCCAAAATTCACCTTAGTCCCCCTGTAGCCACCCCACCCAGCACCACCCCTATCCAAGCCCCCCGCCTCTCCCCTGGGCTACCACCATCCACCCCATGCAGCTGAGCCCACCCCATTCCCGCCCACAGCCTGAAGAAGAGTGGCATCTTAAGTGGGTATTGTTAAAAAAAATGAATAAGTATGTTTGGCCAGAAGATGTACAGCACAGCCCCCCCCCTCCCAATTTTCTGTTCAGCTCACCTCAGCGCCTGCACCAGGAAGAGGCTAGCACCACCCCTAATGATTAGAAGAGGCCTAGAATGAATTGTCTATACACAATGCAGGGAGATCCACGTGCTCCAAAGAGCTGTGCACAGAGCATTCACCTGAGAACCGGGTGACCTTGGTTGAAAACCACTCTCTTCCTGATTCAAGGCAGGAACTTGAAGCAAGGATGCCCATTACCGAGCTATAAGACAACACTCAGAGGTAGAATTCCTTCACCACCTCCTTCTGGAGCTATTCCAATTTGTATAAAACACTTAAATGGTCATTGAGACAAAAGACCACAGTGGGTTTTTACCTTGCTGTTTAGGCCACTCTTCTGGCGAGTGGGATCCTGGTCACTACTCCAAGCAACATTTAATAACTTGTATGTTGTAGGTAAGTTCAACAAGAGGAAATGAAAATATTGGTCTCACCTAAGAATGCCAAATAGCCTTATGATAGGGGTCCTTTTTTGGAACAGGCTCACACTCAACATTAGTAAGGCTTAACCTGGAGCACTGTGCCCAGTTGCATTTATATATTCATACTTCAAAAAAAAAAAAAAGACGTAGACAAATTGGAAAGAGTCCAGCAGGGAGAAACAGAAATTATTAAAAAATGAATCTCCACATTCAGACATTTTTAAGAGCAAGTTAGACAAAGATTTGGTTTAGGAAGGGAAGCAATGGATTGAACTGGATGACCTCCTGTGCTCCCACTGAGCCCTGTTTTCCAATGATTCTGTCCCATCAAACAGAGGAGGAAATAGCATCAGGGTTCCCCACATCTGGCTTAATGTTCTAATCACTTAAATTATTGGGTAAAAGGGCAGCCATGGGTTCCTGCTTTTTTGCCTTTCACTCCGTTTTTTACATGTTCACAATAAAGTCATTTCATATGGGATTGAATGGAATGCTTTGTGCTGAATAAAACAGTCTTTTTCTTGTTTGTTTGTTTGTTTGTTTCACAAAGAAATCTTGCCAAAATTTAACAGAATAGGTGAACCGTGGTTTTTTTATTCCTTTATTCCTTCTGTTGGCTGTAGAATTGATAATTCAGCTATTTGGACAGCACTCATAGCCCACCCCATGCAGTCACAAAATCATTTTTTTTTTACATTTAATTGTAGTTAACTTTCTGGATTTTAGCTTTTCAATCTACATTTGGTTATATTTTCCATGAATTCCATGTAAATTGACATTGTTAATTACGTGCCTCCAGTAGGTAGAATTTTAAGAGCCACACGAAATATTATGATGAAGTACTAGAGATGTAAACACAGAGGAAGTGACGTGCCTGTCTGTTCTTGACGTGTATCCCTGACTTATTTTGTGTCTTTACACAAATTAGTGTTGAACAGAAGTGAGTTCCCAGAGTCAGGTTCCTACATCAATAAGCAGGGCACTTAAATACATTGTCTGATTTGCAAATGTTCAAACAGTCAATGGCTCCCACAGAATCAATGGAAGCTACTGGATGCTCAGCTATTTTGAAAATCAGACTATTTGGCATCTAACGCTGAACTTCAGGTCTTTGGGAGGCTAACTTACTACGTAAGTACTTTGAGATCCATCAAGCTTTGAAATGCAAAGAGTTACTTACTGTTGTTTCATTTACTCAGATGTGGTTTTAGACAAGTTGGGTGTAATATCCTGGGAAGATTTCCTGAAATATTTTTATTTGTGTTAAGGACATGGAATCACATGATAACATGATGACCTCCATATAACCTACAAGACAAAAATATAGATGGAAACAATATATATCTGTCTAAGTACCCATTCTCTAGAGCATTTTGCCTAACTTGTAATATTGTCCACTTTAGTGCATCCACAACCCCTTTACAACCACATATTTATTTGTGTTTATTGTAGCTGTATTACTTCCACTTTTCTTTATATTCTTATTTTTTCTTTGACTCTTTTATTATCCTCTACTTTTTACAGCTTTTAGGTTTCAGTCTATGTCTGGGAACTAGTTTAAAGGTTCTCTTTGTTTTTTCTAAGAAGGAAAGACCCTAGAGGCCCTTAAAACCGTTCCACAGTATTTCTGGATCCTTTGAGAGCAAGGAAGCAACCTTTCATTTAAAAATCCTGCAAGTTGAAAATAAACGTAATGCTTATGGTAAAGTAGGGACTGGTTGAAACCCAGTAAATTGTCAAAAATTTAGCACATTCTGGTGAAGTAATGGAGTTCCAGGGGTAGGGCATTGAACTAGTTGGCTGACAGGTACTTAATTTCCTTCTCAATCTACATCAGGTAAATTGTTTTACCTCTGTTCTCTATCTCACCTTAGTTTTTTAAGTTGTAAATCACTGATAAGTTGACTGTCCCTTGCTAAATGCCTAGCTTGCTGAAGACCCAACATTAGGAGGAACCTAAGGAATTACTGTAATACAAATGCTGTTAATGACATTGAATATTTACAGTCAAGAAAGGGGGAAGTTTCCCAAAGGCTATGTCTACCTTGTAAACCTACTGTGCTTAAGAGCAATGGGTTCAGGTGCATTGTGCATCTGGACAGGCTGCCTCTGACACAAGAAGCAGTGTATCTGTGTCCACACAGTGCCATGGGTGGGTTAATTAGCTGGGGGCTAGCTAATTGGCCATGTCACTCAATAGTGCTAAGAGTCTACTCAAAAGTGCTGTACACACAGGTTAATACAGCTGCCAATGGAGGAGGCAGCGTGTCCAGAGAATCATGGCATTTCTGTGGGTGCCACACCTGAGTGTGGAAAGCTTACACTATTGACATGGTTGTTGGAGTCTTCTCTTAACCTTTCCCCTGTGGCATCAGCATTTTTGGGTGTGCTCTAATCTAAGCCCAGAAGATTTAAAAGCATATTTGAAATATGTTTTTTCCATGGCCCAGTATCACAACAACCTTGCTTTTTCTGTGGGTATGTGGGGGGCTCCCTGCTTTTGCTCAGCAAGCCTGTCTTGGAGAAGGATACTTTGGATTGGTGGAACATTTCCACCAATCAGGTAACAATTGGGAGGGGCTTGCCCCGCCCCTGCTTGGAGGGCGGGGGCAGTGAGGAGCCCCTGGACCTGATTGAAGACTGCGCTTTGCAGGTCCGGCAGACTTCAGGGGCGGGGCCTCTGGTGTGGATAAAAGCCCAGAAGCGGTGAGGGACAGTGAGGAAAGAGGAGCTCTGGAGAAGACCATCATCAGGACCCTGCCTGAGCCTCGACAGTGCGTGGATCGGCACATGGTGCTCAGGCTCTGGGAGGCACTCGAGGCAACTTGAGCCTGTGAACCCAGCAAGCAGCTGGGTGCAGCAGTGCGTGGATTGGCGCATGAAGAGCTTGCCCTGGGAGCAACTTGAGGCTGCTTGGGCCCCACACAATGCACAGGTCGGCGCATGGAGAGTCAGCTCTGGGAGCAACTCAGGCTGCTCAAGTTAGCCCTGGCTCTAGGCAGGATAACCGGAGCCCCGCAGTGTGGCTCAGCTTTAAACTAAAAGAGTCCCAGTGCCCAGAGGAGGGCCCAGGAAGGGGAAAGACCCCTGGTGTGAGGCTGGGGAACCAGAGCCAGTGAGGGCTTGGCTCCCATAACAGCTCCTTGGGTGCCCAACATAGGGCACAGGGCCCAAAGAGAAGGACCCTCAACTCGAGGCCAACAGCTCCAGGAGGTCTGAGGTGGTGTGGGGACCCAGAAGCCAGATTGGCAGCCCCCAGAGGAAGGACCGTGAGTTACCAGGAACCCAGGTCCTGTAAGGGAGGTGCCCCGGGGCAAGGGACCCTGGGGGGAGTGGGCAAGGGGGAAGGCCCCACACATCCTCTGCTCTCCAGGGTCAGAGGGGAGGAGACCCCAAATATACACTGGGAAGGGGTCTGTGGAACCCCCCGGTGGCCTAGGGGGAGAAGACCTCATCCCATTTGAGGGACCAAGTGGTTGGAACCCAGATAGGGTGCATCTAATATCTGGTATAGTTATGTTTCCTGTTTGGTATCTATTGCTGTTGTTGGTGTTATAAATAGTTGGGTGTATTAATTCTGTATAATGGGCTCTGTAAGGATGTCTTTATTAGCTAACCCACTTGTGATATAAACTTGGTGGATTGACTGTCCTGGGATCCACCCCGTCATGGGCCTGAGGCATGGGTACTTACCCGAATGCCCTCCCTAGGGCCGACTTCCTCTTGCTAACAGATCTTTATATGTATATTTGTGTCTATATCTGTAATTAGATATATCTTAAAGAGTTTTATACATAAATGTTGGTAACTCAATAAATTGTATACAGTTAAGAACTTTGGGCTTGGGCTAACTCTATAGAGGAAAGAGGGATCCACTTGAAATTGCGGCCTCCCTCTCACAGCATCCCCTTCTGCCTACCCATCCCATCTGATTAAGAATAGGGCACACCCTTGGGTGTACCCGGGTTACAGGTATATTCAAAGAATATGGGCAGATTATAATGGCAGATGCAAAGTCCTGTTTTATTGTCCATGAATTTCCATGTAATCTTGAAAACTGTATTATGCAAACATTTGCTGCCATGCAGTAAAAGCAAATAATGTAATCAGATTATATATCTGTTACAGCCCAGCAGAAGCAACAGGGCTCTATGAACTGTAAACATACCACAGTGCTAAAAAGGAAATCATCTCTGGCAGCTGCCAACCAACACAGCCCATGCTGAAAATCAAAGGCTCTGGGGGTATTTTGTCTGAAGCCGTTGGGGTAAATCTCTGCTATATGGAAAGGGCCATTACGGCTGCACTGTATCAGTGCAAGCAGGATCTCATTCAGCATGGTCCACAACATAATCTTTCAAGGCCCCCAGCACAGCATGTCACAGGGAACTCTTGTCCCTGAATTCATCCGTTGCTTCAGCTG
>NW_017729028.1:22117953-22125563 GCF_001723915.1 Gavialis gangeticus | reverse complement strand
TAGGGTGCATCTAATATCTGGTATAGTTATGTTTCCTGTTTGGTATCTATTGCTGTTGTTGGTGTTATAAATAGTTGGGTGTATTAATTCTGTATAATGGGCTCTGTAAGGATGTCTTTATTAGCTAACCCACTTGTGATATAAACTTGGTGGATTGACTGTCCTGGGATCCACCCCGTCATGGGCCTGAGGCATGGGTACTTACCCGAATGCCCTCCCTAGGGCCGACTTCCTCTTGCTAACAGATCTTTATATGTATATTTGTGTCTATATCTGTAATTAGATATATCTTAAAGAGTTTTATACATAAATGTTGGTAACTCAATAAATTGTATACAGTTAAGAACTTTGGGCTTGGGCTAACTCTATAGAGGAAAGAGGGATCCACTTGAAACTGCGGCCTCCCTCTCACAGCATCCCCTTCTGCCTACCCATCCCATCTGATTAAGAATAGGGCACACCCTTGGGTGTACCCGGGTTACAGGTATATTCAAAGAATATGGGCAGATTATAATGGCAGATGCAAAGTCCTGTTTTATTGTCCATGAATTTCCATGTAATCTTGAAAACTGTATTATGCAAACATTTGCTGCCATGCAGTAAAAGCAAATAATGTAATCAGATTATATATCTGTTACAGCCCAGCAGAAGCAACAGGGCTCTATGAACTGTAAACATACCACAGTGCTAAAAAGGAAATCATCTCTGGCAGCTGCCAACCAACACAGCCCATGCTGAAAATCAAAGGCTCTGGGGGTATTTTGTCTGAAGCCGTTGGGGTAAATCTCTGCTATATGGAAAGGGCCATTACGGCTGCACTGTATCAGTGCAAGCAGGATCTCATTCAGCATGGTCCACAACATAATCTTTCAAGGCCCCCAGCACAGCATGTCACAGGGAACTCTTGTCCCTGAATTCATCCGTTGCTTCAGCTGGACCAAATTCTCATCGTGAGCAGTTCTGCTGAAGCCAGCAGTGTTACATTTGCTGTATACCATGAATTTTGTCTAGAGCTACATAACTCAGAAGGATGAAAGTGTGAGATGAGATGTGACATAGTAGTCTGAAGTGACATAAATACTTCAGACCTCTTGCCTAGGTCACTAGCTGAGTACACACATTCAAATAACCTGGGAGAATTCTTTCAAGTTTGGTCTCCTGGTATAGAAACTTACCCAAAGCCACATGTACAGACATTCACATTCTGAGGTCCTGGATAGTGAAGAGCTTGCAGTGCTGACACTGTGCAGCCCGGGATGAGGGCAGTGGTTTTCAACCTTTTTTCATTTGTGAACCCCTAAAAATTTTGAATGGAGGTACAGAACCTTTTAGAAATTTTGAATGAAGGTGTGGACCCCTTTGAATTGTAGTGTGGGTATTCACATATTTTTGATTGACCACAGTCATCTTTTGTAGACCCCTTAGACATAGCCTATAGACCCGCAGGGGTCCACAGACCACAGCTTGAAAACCACTGTCGTAAGGCATAAGGCTAATTGAACAGCTATGATAAATTCTGTCAAAGGCATTGACATGCTAAATCACATCCAGTGCAAGCAAATTTATTAAAAGACTGAGTTCTATAATAAGCGAAAGTGCACTTTGTGTTGTGATCATCATTATGCTTCATAATTTGGCCACACAGAAATTCAAGGTAATTAAAATCAGATCCTCCAACTCCAGAAGCAGAAATCCCTGTCATTCAAACCAAAGAACAGTATTGGGGTACAAGAGGGCTTACAGTGTAAGCACCTGATTTTCTCCAGAAGAGGGTATGTGTTCACACATGTGCATGTGCACACACACACACACACGTGCACACAGAGAGAGAGGGAGACAGGAAGAGAGCATATTTTAGTCTATTTTCTTAAACAATCTAGCTTTTGAAATAGTAAAGATAATAGCTAGCAAAGTGCAAACATGTACATTCTGCGGTTCATTCAAATTAACTGGGAATGATAAGTCTCCAGCAAATTAATCCTGATAATGTTGTAAGCTGAGAAGCATTTCAATCAAAGCTTCAAAACAAACCAATCTGGTTAAACTGCTGACTCACGTGACCCTCTAAGTGATCCAAAAGCCTACATCAATAAGGAACTGTGATTTATGTTGTTGAAGGGAGGAATAACTTGCTGCTTGCTAGGGCTGCTGGATAAAAAATATAGCCACAGACAGCTCAAGCTAATACAAGCACATCAATCCAGAGCCAAGGAGTAATAAAAATGCGTAAGGAAGTTCAGACCATTTTGTCATGGATAAAATTGGTTTTCTGTGAAGTATCTGAAATCATATGCACAGCAGAACTTTGCAAATCACTTATTTATTCAATCAGGCATTTGCTACTTCAGTGAAATTGCTGGCAGCCTTTGTATGTTAGCAGAGGAAAGCCACTCACTGTCTCAGGCAGGAAGACAGTGCTAGAGTGAAGGGTTAAAGGAAATAAATGAAGAGTTTGGAAAAGAATTAAACTGATCAATGCCCTGTAATGCTTAAAGCTGTGTCCATCCCTGCTAAGCCAATACAGCTTGTTTAAAATGTTCAGACTATCTTAGTATTGTTCTGAAATAGTACTGATGATTTGCAGAGAATAGAGCTCTACAATAGAACAGCTTTGCAGAGAAATAAAGGGTGCTGACAGATGTGCAGGCAAATCTAAAGGCATTTGTACACATGCTTGCATCGCAGCAATGGGTGCTTTAAAAGCACCTGGTGCTGCAGTGTGTGCATTTGTATAAATGACAAAATGCACTTCAGTGCTGAGAAAATGGCAGCAGCGCGCTTTTGAACTAAAACGCATCAAAAAATTTTTAGTTCAAAAGCTTACAGCCACCATTTTCTCAGCACTGACGTGCATTTCACCTTTTATACCAATGCTTGTGACGCAGTGCTGGGTGCCTCAGCTCACATGTGGACGTGCCAGATCTCCAATGTGTTGGAGCAGACAAGTGTATGTGTATAAATGCCCTAACTCATGAATCTTCACAGAAAGTGTCATGAGTTAGATGGACCTTCCTGATCTAACAGACATTCACTGCTGGATCAGGAGGGTGCTGATAGGGGGAGAGGCTGTGTCTGCCCTTGCCCTGCCCCTCTCTTCAAGCTCCTGTACTCTCTCAGGATGGGAGGGAGGGAAGGAATGGGAGTGAATTCAGTGTAGGGTTTTTCCAGCCATGCTGGAATGGGGCGGGGGGTTGAGAGAGGCTCCAGTCCACCCGTCCAACCCTCCAGCACTGACTAAGGAACCCACAGACCATACTTACTCCCCTTCCTTCCCCTCCCCATCCTGAAGGCAGCACGCAAATTGACTCCTAGCCATACTGACAAACATTACAGAAAGTGCGCCACTTTGAAGCACCTCAGTCTGAACCCACATGAAATGAAGGTTCAGACTGTTGTGCAATCAGGCATTTTTAAAGCATACTGCAGTCATGCACTTCTGTCAGTGCCCAAAGTGTAATAAATTCTAGACCAAAAAAAGTACAGAGAACAAGAGAGAAAATCCAGAGTAAAGGTTTGAATCAAAATGTCTAATTACTTCATAGAGCCCTCAAATGTCCCGGGTACCTGAGTGCCATACACACTTCATATTCTGATGAAAATCCTAGCTCACACTGGTACCCAGAATCCCCAGTCAAGATTGAGATTGCTTACTGGGTAGTGGACAGGTACAGAGTATTTAAAAGGATAGGACTGGAGTCAAAAGGCAATGCCTAACTTACAGGTGTCTTGCTACCCAGTGGACTTTGCAATCCTGAGTGAGGTGCCTGGGCTCCCTAAACAATGCCTGGGGAGAGTTAGACAGCTGGGACAGCACCACAAAAGGAAACCAGGTGAGCACGGTGAACTGATGAAAAAATCATAAAGGCTTAGCCCACAAGGCTTTATGAGAGACTTGGCTTAGGCTACGTCTCTCATAAAGAATTCCCTGCTGGCAGGAAGTGCCTCCACCCGTTGGGATTCCCAGCTGTGAACCACCTCCTGCGTTCAAGACTTGCAGCCCAACCACCCTGCTCTTGCAACCCACATGCCACTCCAGCTCTCCCACAGGGTTTGCCCTGGGCACCAGTTTGGCATGTTACACCACTGATCTTATCTTGTAGAAAGAAGTAGGTGATCCAAGTTCAAATCACCTATCCCAACTGGGGAGCGGAGGGATTTTAGCTGGGTCTCCCACACCCTGGGGTGAGTTCTAACACGTAACTTATTGGGGCTGAGGGAAATTACCATCACATCCTACTTGTGGTTTGTGAGGGGTTAGATGTGACCCAATTCAGCATCCCAGGTCAGATGGTTGGGAAGCCACCCCATTTGTGAACCTTTCCAGGGTTAGTCATGAGATAAAAACCATACAGCTTGATGCTCTCAGGACATACCCAGCAAAGCCCTTACCCAGTAAGTCAGCCTTCCGCAGTTCCAGGATCCCGTATTAGACGTCATGTAACCTAATTTTCAAAACAGCTGAGCATCCAATAGCTTCCACTGATTCTGTGGGAGCATTGGCTGGTGGATCATTTGCAAATCAGGCCATTTATTTAAGTGCCTTGCTTATTGGCACGAGAACCGGACTCACTATTAGTCAGGGAGAATTACATGGGGATTCAAAGTCTAAGGTCGATTTTAGATTTAGGTGTCCAAGTCTCCCATGTGACTCTAGCCCCCGAGAGCAGGTGATAGGGAGGGAACAAAGATACAGAATAGAAGCGCAGTTGTGCAAGTTACAGCTGTCATCATTTCTCATTGTGTTTTGAGCAAGGGTGAGAAATAATAACAGGAATTAATCGTTGCAAGACCCCCTGAAAGGTAGGGAAGTTGTATGTCCTACAGGTTGGCAACAAGGCACAGTGAGTTCAACTGTCTGGCCATAGATGGAGTTGAAGCAAATCTGGGGATCAGACACAGCTGTCCTGAACTCCAGCCCATCCTTCCTCTCACTCAGATGCATAAGAACTGACCTCTCCCTTGAAAGCTCTTCCTCCTGCGTATATGTTGCTTTCCCAGAGACATACAGCACTTTACAATGAATCTGCCCATCAGATCTTTCATCAGGAACAACGAATCCTTGATACCGGGGCATGGTGGCACACAATTTCACCAGCTTGTTGTGCTCTGGAAGCATAGTTCTAGCCTTACTCGGGGTTCACACCGAAAGCTGCCATCATCAGCCAGCTATAAATGGTGCTCAGCCACGATGAGAAGGCAAAAGTGGCTGGATGTAATGGCCAGCCGCACTGTGCCTGAAGAAACTGGTACGCCTTGACCAAAGGGGAGGCCAGGTGAACCTCTGACCTTCTGTAAACACAGAAAACCTGTAGTGTTTCCTGCAAACATGAGTAGTATCTGACTAAGTAATTTAGCCTGGGCACCTCTAGAGCTGGGTTAAACAATCTACACTGGACAGGATCTTGTCCCTGAAGTGACTGTATCCAGTCTACTGCGTGGGGGATCAGCAGTAAGCAGCTTCCCAGGGCATATCCCCTTCCATGCCCTGTGCTGTGCCGCTGCTCCCTCGCTTCTTCCCAGCTCCTCTCAACAGGCATTGCTTACCAGAGGTAAGCTATTTTCCCCTCTCCCTCCTTTCCATCTTCCTCTGACATTGGCAGCCACCTCCCTCTCCCCTCTCTCCCTCCCAGCCTTCCCTGCCAGAGACAAGTGGCCGCCCGTGGCACTGTTGGGTCAGAAGCACTCAGTCCCCTACTCTAAAAGATTGCCAACCCCCACTCTAGAAGAAACTGGACCCCTCTACTTATCCGCAGCACAAGCATTACATGATCACAGATGCCATACAAGTTTCCAACCCAACTGTGCTGAAAGTTACCCTTAGCACGAAGAGGGCAGCTCAATTTGACCAATCCCTTTCCCACAGATCAAATAATAACAGCAATAAATTTCACCACAATGGAGTGAGGCTGGATTCAAGCCAGTGACCGAGTCCCTACTTTGAAATATTTTTGAGAGACAATAATTGAGATGATTAACGGTCGGTTTCCTGTTTATGCAACTCCCGGGGATACCAAATCACTCAAGCAATTGTAGCAGTTTCAAACAGGAGGTAACTTCTATTTTTGCAATAGGGCCATTGCATTGTACAAGTTACTGATTGCTATTTCCAGCACTAACTGTTTTTCAGCTACCGAACAGGGAGTTAAACTGATCATCTTTTCCAAAAAGGGACTGAATAAATAGTTCCACATGGTTCATAAGGACCTGTTCTATCCAGGTAAACCTGTGAAATTTTTGATGCTGTCATAATAATGGACATCTACAGCTCTTCCACATGTGATATAATGGGATTCCATACTTTGCTGGTGCCACAGGGACAGGTTATTAATGTGCCACGTTTTATTCCATTGCTATGCAGTTAATACATATAATTGCCAAAATTATGCTCATTCAATTTCCCATGGATTGCACATCCTGATCACTACTTCTACAAGGCTACTCGTTGAAAAAATGCTTGTAAATTGTAATAGATATTACTAAGCATCTGGAATGACAAGTTTACAGGAGTGTTACACTCTCTTGAATTGCATTAATTAGACTACGCTTTTCCCTCCGCTCTTGCAGAGAATCTATTTGATCATGCTAGGAGGTTACATGATCCTGAATGTCTTTGAAACACATTTTTCAGTGGTAAAACAGGATGATAATATTCCCTTTGCCTGATTTGTCTATATAGATTGTAAATGCTTTGGAGTGGAAGTCATATTTTATGATGAGTTTTCAGAGTGCCTGGTGAGACAGGCCCCCCATCTTGCATAAGTAGGTCCCAAGTAATGGAGGGCACTGACAGAAGTGATATATGTCATGTGATTGGCCCCCTGAAACTGCTCTACAGCTGTGCTCTGACAGAAGGATGTAGCTGCAGAGCATTTTTAAAGTGCCTGATCACCTGACAAATTAACCTTCATTTAATGAGAGTTCAGACGAAGGTGCTCCAAAGCAGAGCAGCTTCATTAACTTCTGTTTGTCCCTGCGTATAAGTAGTGCTGGGTTTCATCTTCCCAGCCTCACCTCCAGTACTGTCTTCAGGAAGGGAGGGGGGAGAAGGCAAAGGAGGGAGCTCTGATCTGGGGATTGCCACCAGTCCAGCTGTGCTCCCCCTGCACCAAAGGGCAGGCTGGGGAAACCCCAGACTGGATCTCCCTCCCCTTGCCTTCTCCTCCCTCCTGAAGACAGAACCGGAGCTGGTGGGAAGGAGAGTTATGGGAGAGAGGCTGCAGATACACAGCCTGTCTCTGCTGGATCTGCTCCAAAGCACAGCTCGATTCCCTCCTGCACAACCTAACAGCAAACAGGGGTTTTGCTATAACAACAAGGAGCTGCCTGTCTGTTAGTGCCAGAAATGATTAGAGAAAAGAAGGATCTAAGGTCCAGCCTTGTAACCCTTACCCAACCAATCCTTACTCATCCACCAATGGTTATGTAATTTACAGTTACAAGGTCATGTAAAAAAGCGTTATTGATTAATCTATTTATTAAACAGTGAAAATGTGCTGTGACACTAGGAAGGGATGTAATTGGTGATACACCCCAAACAGTAAAAGAGCATAGAAATTAGATGGAAATTAATATTTTTCTGCAATTTTCTATAAGGTTAGCAACAGGCTGAT
>NW_017729028.1:22107941-22112953 GCF_001723915.1 Gavialis gangeticus | reverse complement strand
AATGTGCTCAGAAGTGTAGAATATCACGACTGTTCCTGCCATGAAACAATTAAAGTTATAACAAGATACACCAACAGGACATATTGGGAAATTAGAAGGGAAAGAGTGATGAGCTTTTATTAGAAGCAAGATTGGACCAACTATATAGGCAAACTTTCAGGCACAAAATTGTCAAGGGTATTTTGTGCCCAAAAGCTTGTCTAACACCTCTTCTAACTGTGAGGCTGGTCCACATAAAATGTGTCACCAAACAAGCCTTGTATTTAACATTTTGCCTGGACCAAAATGGTTACAACACAATGATGCTACTACTATTTTTTATTAACTGGCTACTGACTCACTGACACAGTGATATATCCATATAGCACAAGAGTGTGCTGGTGTGTGTGTGCACGTAGTGCTGTAGTAGGGCAGTGACACTATTTCAGTTGGGGAACTTGTATGCAAGAAGTGAGCACAAGGTCAGCACCATGACACCCTTCACCATATACATCCATGCGCTGAATGTTTTAGGAAGCCCTTAATCACCCAGTTCAGAAATGCCCCTTCACAAACATTAACGAAAATTGTCATTTCAGGCCCTGGCAATCAGTTCCTTTCACTGCCCACTGCTGCTTGCCCTGTGCACAGGGGAATGTTTTCTCCTTGGAGAAATTTTTCTGGAAAAAAAAATTGCCATTTTTCTCTTCTACAATGTTCATCACTAAGATATCTTAGGAGCACGGTCCTCCTATCCAGTTTGTCGCAATGGTAAAGCCTGTCTGTGTTTTTATTACTGTTGATGTTGGTTTTTCACCCAGGTGCCCTAGTCATGGGCCATCCAGGACCCCATTGTATGCCATACAAACACAGAACAGTTATATTCATTTCTTTATTTCTGGACATAAGTCTTGCTCATCAGTATTACTCTATCATTTAGAAGTGAACATTTTTTTCCTGTGATTAAGATATTTATAAGTAACATACAGTTGAAGAAAAAGCATTCAGGACATTTTGCCTTTATTATTGGATTGAAATATATTGAACTGATCTTTATCCTACGATTTACCTTCTCTGGCTCCAGTACACACTTCATCAAAATTCCCTTACATCCACATTTGCTTTGCTAGTGCTTAGTGGAGTCTGACATAACCGAAGATGAGTCAGAATAATGAGACACATTTCTGAGTTTCAACTTGTCTTGTGCTAAGACGTTTATCTCCTTCATGTACAACTCACTTTCTTTTCATATATGTGTGTGTGTGTTATTGCCAAAACGGTAATGTATATAATTATGGGTACTGATATAACTCTAATTATATGAATTATTATGAAATAACTTAAGAACTTTGGATATCATCAGCAGATTTGGATTGGCTGGCAGTGATATAACATCTCTGCCTATAATGCCCAGTAAATGTAGCACTTTGCCTGGTTTATGCATAAATTCCATCCAAGCAAAATTGCACTCCAGGCACTGTAGTTTAGGGAGGTTATTTCATATCCTGTCCTCTTAAATCCTTTAGCTTTTGGTCTTAGTCCTCCCAAAGTATGCTGTAATTACCCAAAGCAGCATTGCCTATTGTATCTTGCTGCAATCCTTAATTGGACAGCATGGTGTTATGGGTATACAGTTTTGTCCTAAACAATCCAAATAAAAGCAAAAACCCCCCTCAAATACGTGTGTCTTATCCTTATCATTTATTCCCTTCTGATATTATTAGGTGATTGTTTGAGCTCTAGTTTTCAATTTTTAATTAAATTCTTTGATATCCTATTGATTTATAATTTATACTTTAATTCTTTAAGGTTTACTCTTTCTTATCATCGAATCCATGTGAGAAAGGCACCCAGAGCAGTGATTCAACACTGAAGTAAAAAGTGTGTGAGATGCATTAATGGTTGCACTTGAAGCAGAACACTTCGCTCCCATTTGAAAGGACTATTAATATTCCAGATGAGATAAAAAAAAATCACTGAACAAGTTGTGCCTTGCTTGTTACTTTCACATATTCTTTCTTTAAAACACTCATTTGCTGATTATCCGATTGCTGGGGTTTTATATTGTGGTATACAAAGCGGCCCTTTGTTCTCACGTTCAAGGCAGGATATATTGTGCTCTGTGCAGCAGCTGATCTAGTATTGTAAACAGCACCCTCTTTGCACAACGAACTGCATGTTCTTCAAACAGTTTTGGACCGAGAACTAGGGCAAATCTTTTGTTAAGGCTGGTCTAAATTTATACCATTACAAAGCATGACAAATTGTTCGTACTCAGGATTGTTGCCTCATAGGCATGTAGAGTATTCTGACTAACAGTCAGAGAGGAATCTGGGCTGACATTTCATTTTCTGAATGAAAAGTTGAAATAGTTATGTTGCTAAGATTATTCACACAACCACAGGGCAAGCCACTTTACTCCACTGGCAAGCCATTACTTACCTGAGTAATTCCAGGAAAATCAGCCTGGTTCTGTGTAACTGGATTACTGTGAAAATGCACTAGTTTTCTGGTAGTGGAGTGACCACATTAGACATGGATCCACTGAATATTGTATAAAGTGCATGGAGGCTTGACTCCTCCATCCCCACGCTCCAGAGAGATGTAGCGTCGGAAAGGCCCTCTCAGCGGGGTCCAGCTCTTGAACGCTTTCCGGTGTAACAGGTATCGCAACTGGGAATGCCTGGTCGTTCATTCCAGATATAGCTGCCTTTGAAATATTGCCTTCAAAGACCCAAAGTTCAAAGGCACTGAGGCCTCCCTGGGTATAATTTAGTTAATGAGTCCCTGGTTCTTCCATCCCTAAAGAGGACCAGGACATGCTATATAAAAAATTGAACAGGCTGAGAGGCTTCCAGGGGGCAGGTCGTTCTTCATCTCTGTGCTGAAGTACAAGGTGTCTGTTCTCTCTCTGCTCTGGTAACAACCCCCAGCTGTCATCCATTTTAGGAAACCACTCTATGTACTGTATAACCTTCTCTTGCTGCCAGACCTCCTTGACTTTTGCCAAGTCGAATGCACCAGATCCGTCCTGATGAAGCTGTTGCCACAATCCTTGCCAAGGCTTACGCTCACTGAGCAGACATTGTCCATTCCAGCAAAGAGCTCACATTGATCTATTGGTCAGGAAGAATGAATCAGGACCACACAAGCAATTTAGTTACCTGACATGTACTCCTTGAAAAAAGTCAACAACCATTAGTTTAGCTGAGAGACTATTTACATGTCTATCTTCATATAGCAAGGGTGGAGGACACTATCAGACAGGTGTCCTCTGTTGAGAAGGGTCCTGGAAAGATGGAAACAAACAGGGCTGAGAAGAGAGAGAGAACTGTACCCTAAGCAGCACAAGTGATGCACAAGATATAAAACCATGAAGCATACATTTCTGGCATAGGGCAAACCCTGAATAAGACACGCACCTTGTTTTCAGAGGCAAAATGTAGGGAAAATGATTTTCCTAGAGCCATGCAGCAAATGCTCACCCTCAGTTCACTAGCTGTTTCAGGCAAAAGCAACAGTGTTAACCCTTTCACAGTCACTGCTGAGTTAGCAGTCCCGTTTACTTGTTCAGCCAAAAGCTACTGATCATTTGGCAATGGCTGTGAAAGTTACCCCTGTAGCCCTGACCTTGGAGAGTGAGTCCTGCCCCTCCCTCTCCGAGGTGTTCAGGGAAAGAAGCAGGGCAGCCTATTTTATACAGCTGCTCTCTGTTTTCATTCCCCCATTCCAGCATAGAAAATCAGCTTCCCTGCTTAAGACATACACCCCAAATTTGGAGGGCTGATTTTTTGGGGAAAGGCAAGTGCAGTAGGCAAGTAAATACAGTAATAATCACACTGGGCGCTTATACATGTGATGAAAATTGCTCTTTTTGCAATTTAATTGTGTTACAGTTCACATGTATGGGTTTTTTTGGGTGGGGGTTGCGATTTAAATGTCCTCTTTGCAATTCAAAATAAAACACATCCCAATGTATTTTACTTTGGATCAACACAATTCAAACGATGCATCCATAGATCCATCAAAATGAAATTAACTCAATGACATGTAATGAGCCCCTTTGTCTGCCAGATGCCACGTCTATTTGTGTGTAGTGAACCTTTTGTCCACAGATATTGCTTTGATTTGTAGATAGGAGAGAAAGCAGATACCTGCAACTTTTAGGTATTTGTTTGTGATGTGTTTTTTCAGTTGCCAGGTTTAGCAGCCCAGCTAGCACAACATAAATCAATCTTCTGCTCATCTGCATGGACACCCATTCACCCCATGCCCCAAGGCCCTGGCAAGAGTGACAATGGCTCTGTTACCCCATAATCTGGCCCTGGTTCCATCCAGGAATGAAGAACCGCTTGGGCACCTAAAGAGGGGGTCCTGGAGCACTTCCACAGGTGGTCAGTCCTGGATGGAGATTTACCAGTTTTTCCGGTTTTTCTGGTTTTACAACCCTCTCTACTGGTGTCAAGAGCTGTCGATTTGGCAGTGATGAGAACAAAGCCAGGGAGCCTGGCTTCATTACCTCTTTAATGGCCCACACTGAAAGAAAAGAAAATAGAAAAAAATATTTACATAACTAACTATTTCTGATATATTAAGCATAATTTACATAAATTACTAAATGTTACAGCATTTACCAGGTATCAGTAATTAACAAGCAATGCTCTTCAACTGTTAAGACCACAAGTAATAATCAAGTCTTGTATAACAACAGCTTTTATTACAGCAACTTTTCTAACAACAAGCAATAACACTGGGCATTGAATGTTTAAAACAACAAACAAGCGATAATCAATAGGGCTGTGCGAAACGGCTATGTTTTGTTTCTGTTTTGAATTTGCCCATTTCGGAGAGACAGTGATTCCTTTCGGTGTTTCAGATCACTGTTCTGCTTTGATTTGGCCGAATCTGTTCTGGAGTTTCAATGCTGTTTTGGTGCTGATTCAGAGATTTGGATTGGCCGCAGAGAGGCAGGCACAGCCGGGCAGTTGCAGGTTCTCCTGTGGCTCCTCCGGCTGTGCCTGCCTCTCCCTGGG
>NW_017729028.1:22105505-22107522 GCF_001723915.1 Gavialis gangeticus | reverse complement strand
TGGCTGCCCTGCCCAGCCCCATCCCCTGCCCAGCCCCAGCTTCCTGAAAAAAACCAAGAACAAAGCCCCGCACCCACTGGCTGTAGCAGCAGCGATCAGGGCCTTTGAGGGCTTGTGGCAGAGCCCCCCCTCCCATGCAGCACAGAGCAGTGGGGAGCAGGGAGGATCACCCCCACCTGCCTACCACCCACGCAGCAGCTGCCCCATGGTGTGGGTGCAGCACAGCTCAGCAGAGCACCTCACACTGTCTGGGAGCTGGGGCGGCTCCAGCAGTCAACCAGAGCCTGGCCACGAACCCTCAAAAGCCCTGATTGCCACGGCTACAGCCGGTGAGTGTGGGGCTTTATTTTTGTTTTGCTTTTTGTTTAAGTGTCAGGAGGCTGGGGCTGGACGAGGGACGGGGCCAGGCAGGGCAGCCATGGGGGCTTCTCCTGCAACTCCTCTGACTGTGCCTGCCTCTGCCTCTGCCTCTGCCTCTGCCTCTGCCTCTGCCTCAGCAGAGGGAGCTGTGGGAAGGCCCCATAGTTGCCCTGCCTACCCCCCCGCTTAGCCCCAGCCTCCCAGCACTTTAAAAGGAGGGCTGAGGGGCTATACCGAACTATTCCCAGGGTGGACACCTCCAAAACTTTCCAAAACATTTCTGATGGTTTGGTTTTGTTTTGAAGATGTTTCAGATTTCATTGTGAATTCGGTTGTTTCAGGTGCCCAAATACCTCCAAAATGAAATGGCTGCCAAAGTTTTGTGCAGCCCTAATAATCAGTAATCAGAAAAAATCAACGTTTCACTACAGATAAGCAATAGTTTTTTCTATGTTTCTGAGCTGAACTGCCCTTTCCTCTCCCGTTCTTGTGAATGCCTCCTGCTGCGTGGCCCAGACAACACTCAGCCACAGACATGACATACCTGTCTTGCAATCTTGTGCCACCACACCTTGCAGGTACTGATGGTGCTGACAGTCCTAACTGTCCAGACATCATTAACAGGCTTCCTATCTGTTCGGGGGTGAGGAGGGGTGGCAGTAGCAGAGTAACAAGCAGAGCTGAAAACCAAGGAATGTGGTAAATCAAGGCTTTTTTGAGAGCTCAGTGCTCAGCGAATCATGTGAGCGGATAAGAAGCAGTTGGGCAAAGATGACCAGGAAGAGCTGGCCTGCCTGTTCCGGTTGTTGGACTGCAGGCCTTGAGCAGCTGCAAACAATTTTGCAGCAGAACCTCCCTGCTGCACGTTGCCCTGCACCTCCCTGCCCTGCCTAACTCACCAAGTCTTTAAAGAAGTGTCTGACACCAACCCATTCCCCCCGACCCTTCACCTCACAGCCCAGCCTAATCACAGATGTCAGTTCAGATGACAGCTGTTAACTTAAAAGATCTCCAGGGCTTCACATACCAGTTCTGGAAGACAATGTCCCCGTCTCTCCTCTTAAATGTTCTCCAGGTCCTTGTTGTCCTTCAAGGGCCAGTACTAGTGAACTACCACTGTCTTCCTTACTTGAGGCAACACGACTAGGAGTTGGACCCATGGTCAGAGAGGTCTCAGGAGCAGAGGACGGTCCATAGACCTGTGATCATCTCATTGCTTGGCATTCGAGTACCTCCATTAGCAGATGGAGGTACCGATAGTGCGACACCTTATGCACGGGGGTGCCCTGCCACTGAACTCTTGCTACTTTACATCAGAAAGCAGCCCTTATAATGTTGGCCTTCACCCTGCACTGGGCCACTGTCTTTTTGTGCCCCCACTCAGCAAGTCTCCTGGACATGTCCAGGTATATATGAAAGTTTGCCTGCAGGCTGTTGCCGAACTAAGTTAACATCTCAGGGTCCCCCAGCACCCATACCAGGCTCTTAGTTTCTGCATAGGACCTAGTGGTCCTAGTTTTATGCACCAAGATGATCAGACATCTTGGATCAATAAGGGGTACCTGCACCCAGCCAGCTGTCCCCTCAGTTTATAGGTCTCCACATGACCTGGTAAGGTAAAGTTCATGCTGCCCCCCCCCCCCCAATTTTGGTGCAC
>NW_017729028.1:22073354-22105426 GCF_001723915.1 Gavialis gangeticus | reverse complement strand
CCCCCCCCCCCCCCAATTTTGGTGCACAATGTTTATACAACAGACATGCTGTTGCCATGCTAACAACTTTGTTTCTTATGGGAATACTTTCTCAGGATGGTTTTTTGCAAGTTTTGATGCCCAAAATACATGGAAGGTGTAGCTAATTAATGTATTGACTGGTATGCCAATAAGGGACACTCAGTCCCCCCCTGCCCCCCTGGCATTATGAATATTGGGTCAGTTTTTTCCCCAACGGGTATGACAGTGCTAAATGAAGATCAGAGTAGGATTAGGATTAGAATGGGATGGCATGACTGCATTACCCTGGCACCTTGTTCCCACCAGCACAGCACACGCACAGGCATGACAAGGTTCACAACTTTATTTATCATCCTGTTTCCTTTCCCCAGAGCTGGGCTGGACTGACCGTGCTGCTCACACACCAAGGAAGGTGTCGATTCCTGTAGGATGTCATGTTTACTATCGGGGTCAGGGTTGTGCAGTGCTGTGACAGGTATCCATCCATCCATTGTCAGAGGTTGCATGGCAGGCCAGGCTTGCCCCCCTCAATACTGTAGGTAAGGGTGCTGAACCAGGAGCGCAGGTGTGCCTGGGCCACCAGCAGGATCAGCATCAGCAGGGTGTAGTGGCTTAGGTAACCTTCAGCCTGCACAAACAGCTCATCGCCTATGGCCCGGGGCACACACAGAAGTGGCATGCTCTGAACACATTGGCATTGTGGGGAGTGATCATCTCCAGGGTGCCTCCCCAGAGAAGCCCCCAGAGGGATAGTGGCTGCGCAGCAAGACCCTCACAACAGTTGTCCTGAAGCCCCATGTGACCTGAGCCTGGGAGCTGATGGCTGCAGCAGCAAAGCAGTGTGGTTGTCCTGTGTGGGTAGACAGGGGGGTGGGGGAAAGGGTTCAGGGTGGTGGCAGTAGTTACCTGCAGCCATCACCCAGCAGGATGCTGACCACAATGGACCAAGCCGGCAGCAGGGAGGCTTATCCAGTGGCTTCCTGGCCACTGGGTCTGACCAGTTGACTAACCATTCTCACTGGGCACACCCGTGCCTGGCCAAGCCCCTATGGCTTCTGTCTCTTGGCTCTGCAGAGCCAACGTCTGTACAACATGAGTCCAGCTCAGAGTCCCAAACATCTCAAGGTCACATACTTAATATATCAATTATGTTTAAATATGAAAATCAAAGTTTCTATGTGTCTGACTTTAGGTTCCATGTGTGTTCTGGCCAAAGGGAGGGACTTGCATAACCTTGATAGGCAGGCGCTTTCTTTTTCAATGTGGGCTATTATCTGGGCACTTTATTTTTCAACGTGAGCTATTATCACATACTCAGGCCAGGCTCCCTGGCTTTTTTTCCTCACTTGCAAAACCAATAGCAGTTGACAGAGGCACCCATAGAGGGGATAGTTAAACATTTTAAACTGCAAAACCTTTTAAAATTGCAGATCAGCTTTTTTTGGTGGGGGGAGGGAAATAAATGTTGGGATCCAGTGGAAGCATGGCACAGGTTGGCACCCTGGCCAGGCACGTGTGGTAGGCACAGGACTGGCAGGCTTCCATTTGCTGTTAAGGACAAATGAAAGTGCCTCCAGGTGCCCATGTTAGGCACCCAAGCAGTTATTAAGTCCTTGCAGAAAACAAGGGCTGATTAAGAGGCACCCCAGGGGGTCACCCTAGCCACAGACATGCAGAGGTGCATAGCATGGCTGGAGGCAACATGAGTGGCCCTGCTCCCACCTGTGCCCTGCTATTTGCCTTCAGACACTGGCACCAAAGCCCATATTATAGTATACAGTAGCTCATGTAGGCAGCCAGTGTCAGACCTGCCCCCCACCACCCAAATTCTGTTCCTCTGCACTGCAAGTTACTGAGGTATCCCCGTTCTGTGCCACCCCACCCACACCGTCCACTTGGGGGAAGTACTCTCTCTCATTATCGCTGTGTCTGAAGCAAGCTAGGGAATGTCTGGCTTTGCTTACATCACCCAACACTCAGAACCAGGCATTATCAACCCCTCAGAAAAAGGCAGACATGGATGGGAAATACTTTTTATTATATCAGGGTACTTAATTAAATGACAATGAAATAGTGCAGGATACCTACTCCCTGATTTCTTGTATAAAAAGCAGCCTTACCAAATAGGAACCCCTCTCCCATCATATGCTTTCCCAGCCGTGCACTCCCTGTCTCAGCTGCCCCTTTCCTGAACCAGAGTGATGTTCTCCTGGCCCTGCTGGAAGTGGGGCACCCCTCAGTTGCAGACACTGTAGGTGGGGGAACAGGCTCAGTGGTCTTACTGCTGCTGACCTCCCAGAAAGAGGCAAGCCTGATGGAGCTCACGTGCACTCTCCTGGGAGGGGGGAGCCTGCTTACAAACTGGGGGCTTGTTCACACGCTTAAGGAACTGATCCTTAATCATTGTATATGTCTCCTGGAGATCCGCATGGCACTGTGAGGCCAGCTCAAGAAATTGTGTGGTCTAGGAAATCCTTTTGGGATTCCCTACTGTTGGCCATGCTTTCTGTCTCCTGTTTAGCCTCTGTAAACACCTCTCAGACTTTGTCTTGCCAGTCAGCCGCAGTGGTCACTTGTGATTGCGTGGCTTCTACCAAAGACTCTATCATACTCTCTCTGGAGCATCACTTCCTGCACTGAAATTCCCTCATTCACTCTGCTCCAGTGTTAGCTGGTGTCCATGGTTTGGGCACACATCCCCAGCTCCATCAAGTGCAGTTGCTGGTAACAGGAATTGGAAAGCAAAGTGTTCATGGTCAAAGATCTTGTCTTCAACTGCTAAATGAAAGGAAAACCCCTGCCTAAGCTACCTGCAGAAACCCCACAGCACATCCAGCCCAATGGAAGCAAAACATTGCCTGCCATAGTGCCACAAATGGATATAATGCCCATTCCCCAAAACTTACAAGTCCCTGGCCACGGTTCCTCTTGTGTCTCTAGAACACAAACTGATCTTTGGGTCTCAGGAAGTTCTGCTATGTCAAACCCATCCAGGGGGAAAGCACATTTCCGTCTGATGCATCATCCTCTTCCTCTGTGCTCACTACCCAAGGTATCAGACAGACTGGTTGCATGGTCAAGACAAGTTCTTCTTGGATGTCCCCATCCACCACGCCTCCGACATGTTTTCTGTTGGAGTCTCAGGGCAGTCTGTGGTGTCTTGGCTAGGTGTGCTCTCCTGAACAACTGTTCTAACTGGCAAGAGACAAGCCTCACCTGCATCCTTGGAGAGAATGATGTACAGCTGCTCCTAGAGTGGTGCAATTGTGCGTACTGCCCCAGAACAAGAGTTCTTATCCTTGTCCCAATGAAAAGCACATTTCAGGGCCTTGATCTTGCTGCAGCACTATGTCTAGTCCTGGTTGTGTATGCACACCTTCATTTCCTTGGTAATTGCTATATATACTGGCTTATTCCATCTACTTTCCAGCTGCTCCAAGATCTTTTCCTCCAACCAAATATTGAACAAGTCTTTAAGTTCTTTCGAGGTCCAGCTGAGGCCATGGTTTATAGACATATCTGGTTATTGCTCCATAACCTGCATACTTGACTTGTTCTTCGGCATCTACACTGAGAACTTTTTCATGTCCAAAATTAGTCAAGAGTGGGCTAGCTGTGCTGTCACCAGTCACAAAATGCTTTGGCAAAGTATTTGAGCTGATATATAGACATGTGTTTAAAGACCCTTTTGTGAAATTCCACATCCATACCTATGAAGGTGTGAACCATGTCTCAGTACCAAAAGTCAGGGAAATCTGATCAAGCGACCGTTCTGAACAAAACACCAATGATATGCATAGTCTGGCCAGAATCGTCCCCCGTTGTCCAGGAGGATAGATCATAATAGCTTACTGCCAATCACACCCAAGTGTCTTTGGCTGGCAGCTCTTCCTTCATGCACACGTCCCCTTCCCTCACTCTGCCACCTATCAAGCACTCAACTGTTCTGGGGTTCTATCTGGTGTGAAGGCAAGGATAAATTGGGGTTTGTCTATTGATTGTTTGGGTAACCTCCCCCGCCCCACACACACACACTTTTTACTGATGAGCAATTGATAAATTTGAGGGGGTTGGGCAGGAGATCACCCAAAATCCAAAAAACAAATTTTGGGAAGAGGCCAGGTTTCAGGAGCCTGGTGTGTTCAGCAATAGAAATGTTGCATGGGTGTTAATGATGCCCTATTCCAAAACTGGGTGTGGGTTACTTTCAGACCATTGTTACTGTGAGAGGACTGATGGTTCTGGTGCCTTGATGCCTGGCATAGGTGTTGATGTGCTAATGGGAGCTATTGAAACATAGCACTGGCCCCAAACACCCACATTCCAACCTTGGCTTATTCCAGGGTGGGGTACATTTATGGGGTGATACTTCTTGGGTGTGCCTATTCACTGGCCCAGTAAACACCAGTATCTTCACCCCAGGATGGTTTTCTGGGGTCATCCTAAATCCAACAAGTTCTTAGTGGATGGGCAGGATACAACCTGCTCCCACCCCCTCGCTACAGGCCAAAAGCTCTGCTGTGCGTACACCCAGCACACAGCCTCCTGAGCTGTGTAAGCATTTAAATGCAAATAGTAGGATGGTTATAATGCTAATAGATTGTATTCAACAGCCCTAGCTATTCAGTCAAGCCCCCTACTAAACTTTGGTGGTGCTGTGTGCTAAACAGCCACCCTGCTGTGTGCTGCAAAACAACGTAGCTTTGATGAATCCTGACAAAGTGAGTGAGAAGAACCAAATGGAGATGGATGGCCTGGTGATGGCCTTGGATGCAATCGATACTGTAGAGATGTAGCTACTAATTGCAATGCAGGGTATGCTGAACCTTCTACTAAGTTGCAAAAACATGGCAGAACAGAATCACAGCTTGCTATGAGGCTATACCAGGTAATAGCCGGTGCGGTGGATTGAGAGAATTGAGAGGTAGCCGCGGATCTGGTGGATGACAGGGCTCTGTGGATCAACGATCGCAGGGTCTGGGCTCACACAAGCAGCTCTGACTGGTGAGAGAATCATATTATTAACTTGGGATGATCAATAACAGCTGGAGATATTCTGAATGACCAGGGAGACATTTAATCACATAGTCCCAATGCTGGGGCCACAAATTGTGAGGCAGGAGACTGTCATGCGTCAGCCCAATGCACCAGAAAGGAGGGTGGCCATGGCCAGGATCTGCCAGTAGCAGGGTGACCCCGGCACAGCCAGGTCCCGGCCCAGCTCAGCCATGATCCTGCACATTGGCCAGGCTCTCCTGCAGCCAGACTGGGCTGTGGTGGGGTGAGGGGCTGCATCTGGAGCTCAGTCTGTTCCACACATGCCTGGCAGGCAGCAGCTCTGCACCCTTGGGGCTGGGTCCTGGCTGTGGGACAGGGTGCAAGTAAGGGGAAGAGGGTCTGGGTCATGGGAGGGGGGGCAGGGTCATGGCCCCAATGCATCTGAATTCACCCCTGTGGAAAATTACGCCCCTCCAAAGTTCAGTGCGCTAGCAGTAGGTTTGCTTGCAACAGACCCAGCTGGCTGAGACATAAATAATCCAGCCCAGGAACACACACTCCACACACATGGCAGGACACACCCCAGGCATGGCGTTAATTCCCCTGGTAACAAGTGGTCTTTGTACCACCACTGTCCCCAGTCACATGGGTCCTGTTTCCCCAACCCCCCCCATACCCTTCAGTTGCACCCATGGCAGCTCTCACCTGTGCAGCAGGACGTGCAGCAGTTGGTAAATTTGCCATTGGGTTGGTGTGCTTTGGCACATGTTAACATGTTCATATTTCAGGGTAAACCCATGCATGACAGAGGTATTATCAGACACCTCCCCCAGGATATGCTGTATCCCAGGTGGTATAGAGGTATTGACAGACAATGTTTGGAGAAATCCCCCATGGAAGATTTGTAGCTTTTAGGGGAAGGCAGAGAAGCTGGTTTTGGAAGTAAGGGGCAAATCCCATAGAAGATGAAGCTGCCATCCTGCCTGCCCTGTTGATGTTTGTTGTGTTTGAGTTCAATTTATTTAAGTTTGTTGTTTTTATTATTTGTTTTACAAATAAATAAAGGTTGTAGTTTAAAAAGTTCTGGATGTGGTGTGATTTTTTTCATAGGTGGATTAATGAATGTGCCAGCTGGGCCCTGGGCAAAGGGCCCCTGGCTTGATGCAGATGAAACCGGCACCTGGGCCAGCCTGGGTTTGCACCATGTGGGGGCCTGTGGCTGCTGACTATTAGGCAGGCTGGCACAACTGTGCCAAAACCCTGGGAGTGGCTGGAGCTCCCTGCAGTGGCAGAAAGTGGGGGGGCAACAGGGAATTTTGGGATGGCCACTGGCCGCCCTCCGCACCCTCCCTTAGCTCTGCCCCTGGTGGTAGGGTGTGCAGCAGGGTGTGGAGCTGCTCCGCAGCTGAGCTGGGATCTTGTGGTGGTGACAGACAGTGGATGGTGACAGTGACCATTGATAACCACACCCCTTGGGGAGACACGGGCAGCAAGGCACCAGGAGAGGCATCCATGACAGGGCCATGGGGGGTGGGGAGGATGATCTTAAAGGTAACTGTGGTTTAGCGTGGGGCTCCCTACAGGCAGCTACAGCTTTGGGGCGGGGGTGGGGAGGGAGTGCATTTTGGGAGTGAAGGAACTACTGGTTTGCTGGAGCCCCTGGCTTCAACTGAGTACCAAGGAGATCAGGGGGGTGGATTGTTATGCAGCTCCCCTGCTGTAATTAACTGTGAATTGTGTGCTGAGCTTAATTTGATCTAAAGGCTGTCACTTGTAAGCAATGACATATCAAATTAAAACGAATCATTTCAATTTAATAAACCTATTTAATTTAGTGAGGATTAAAAGCCGTCACATGTACAAGTGCCCACTAGCTCCAACCTGGAAGCTGTTTAGTCACATCCATGCAACACTGTGCTTGGACCAACTATTAATTAGCCTGCCAGCACTACCACGCTAATGCGGCTATACTGCTTCTAGTTTGAGAGCTAGTGTACACAGTACAGCTGGCCTGGATAAGTACAGTGGCTGCTTTGAGCAAAGCTCCTGCAGCTGACCTAATTACCTCTGCAGAGAGGTGTGTGTCATCGTGCCATGGTAGCATGACAGGGTACCCTGAGAAGATGGGAGAAGGAAAACCTTTTGTGTGGACACACCTTGCACTAGGCAGAAACATTTGATGATACAGATCTGTAGAAGACGTAAAATGACTTACCTAAGATCACACAGGAAGTTTGAGCTAAGAACTGAACCCAGGTCTCTTTTCAGCACCTTAATTATAAGGCCACCTTCTCAATCAAAAGCAAATGCTCAGAAAATATTACCACAACCATTTATAAAAACCCCACCAAAATCATATGCACAGTACTGAAACATGTCTAAAGAAAACTCAGTATCAATAATCCAGTCAATGGCAGAACAAAATTAACATCAGTAGAGGCAAGATTTCCACCCAAGTAAATTTCAGTTCCTGCAATTACTGTCTTTTTCCATAGGGTTGTTTGTAGGTAACAACATGTTATTGGCCAATTTTCATTTTCTGCAAAGTTCCATAAATAATTTTGGGATATGTGAACTGGTCTTTGAAACTTTAAGACTGAAAACTGATTAATCCTGTCTTTTTTAGGAATTAACCATTTTTGGTCTTTGCATAAGCAGTTGAAATCTATTACATGAGGGGTTTTCAGGATAAAGCTGGTGCCAGTATTATACAGTGACTTCATTTTACTTAAAACTCTGTTAGGATTAGAAATGAGAACATATATCACATCTGTATAGACAATTTAGGTAAAACAGCCCAGTTTATCAGCCACCACCTTGAAGCAAATCAAGTCTAATTTTTCTGCACTGCAGGAAGACAAGTTTGATCCCATGGCTCTTAAATTATTTGGTCATTATTGTATTTAAATGCCACTGACAGAGCTGGGCAAATAATTCACAAAGACTAATTTATTCAATTATTCAATTAACTTTGCTGCTGTTGCCATGTGTTAATTATCCACAAGCAAATTGTAATTTTCTCACATTTATGCATTTTTGGAAGGTATTAATGGAATAAGCAAATGATTCTTCAATAATCATTGAAGAATAAAATTTCATAACATTTCATAACATTGAATAAGCAATGATACTTCCAACAGACACAGGAAGGATTCAGCAGCATGGAGATAATTCCATATGAGGACAGATTGAAAAGATAAGAACAGATTTACCTTGGAGAGATGGCAAATTAAAAGAGAAACGGTAGCAGGTATACACAAAAGAATACATGGCAAACCCAAGTTATGTCAGCAGTGCTCATTTCCCTCTCATATTAAAATAGTAAAGGGACATCCAGTGTAACTGAAAAAAATGATAACAATATTTTTATTTTTTTAAATGTTGATTATTGAACTTCTGGAATGCAATGCCACAAGGCATGATTGAAGTAAAAAAAGTGACAGAATTAAAAAATGGGACCAGAAGTTTATATTATAATGAGAGTACATGGCTTCAAAAATAATCTAAAAATGATATACCACCTCAAATATCAGGGCATAAACCCCATATTTTCTTGCATACCATGTCTCTAGACAAAACACAGAAAGGCAGTGTAATTGGCCATGCCTGTCCAGTGCTCCCCACTTAGGCTTTTCTGGTTGCCCAGGGCCAACCGCAGGCTTGCAGGCTGACAGTTTGTCCCAGCACCAGTTACCTGACCCACTGAAGCTTCTCTCCTGCCACATCTTTGATGGAAACCTTTCTCTCAGGGACTGATGTTACACCCAATTCAGTGGTGTCCAGCTACAGTCTCTTGGTAGCACAAGGATTTGGGGGCTTCACCTCCCCTACACTACCTAGTGCCAAACTGCTGCTGCATCAATGTTGCTGGGACCCGGCATTGATGTTGGTCACCGTCCTTGCTCTTCCTTCTTGGTCTTATCATTGTTCTTCTTGACCCTCTCCCCAGGAGGGCTCTGACACCCCCTACTCCTGATGTCTGGGGGAACTCCTTTGACTCAGTGGGTGGAAGTAGCTCCCCACATGGTGATCACCACCACTGGTTGTCTTCCACCTCTTCCACACTCATCCTGCAGCCTACCCTAGGCTGCTGGGGTTGGACCAGAGCATGGGGCTTTTATCTGTTTCTTTCTGCCTCAGGCAATGAATCGGTGCTGGCATGCACTTACAAAACACGTCCACACCGGTGCTGGCTTTTTTTTCTTTGGCCCACCCCTGGGCCCCAGCTGGCTGCAGTACGGGATGCTGCTGGGCTACAGGTAAGTTTCTTTGTGGGGAAAACCCGCCGCCACTGTCCCATTCCTGGGTCCCCTGGGGCTGTGGGTTTGCCAGCGTGGCTTTCCTGCCCTCGCTGCTGTTTCCCTGCAGCCCATTTGGCTGCCGCTGCCATGTCCCTGTGGCTTGGCATCCAACAGGGCCACTGGTATTTTTTGTGGTGTGGGGCTTATGCCATTGCCACAGGATCCCTGTGGCTCAGCGTTTCCCTTACTCCCACCACAGGCAGAATGATGAAACAATATTTTTCCTGGCCGGATCATGGCTGGGAGCTGGCTTTCTGATACAGAAGCTGTGCTGCAAAATGGCTTCCAGTTTCTCTTTTAGGCAGAAAGCAGGAGCAACAAGTAGGCCAACTTTAGAGCAGATGCTTTCAAAAACTGCTGCCAATCTAAGAGCAGCTGTGAAAGGGTTAACACTGGTCTCCACCCCTTCTGCTTGCTGACTGAGAAAGAATCCAGGAGCCATTTTGCAACACAGCATCATCACACCTCTAGTACTCCATGCTTCAGTTCCATGAAGGAAAATCAGCTTCCCTACTTAAGACATGCGCCCTAGTTTTAGAGAGCTTAGTTTTGGGGAAAAGGTATATGTGGTATGCGAGTAAACTTGGTACTTGCTAAAAGAAGAATTCAGTTCCTTGCAAACATTCAATATTTGAAGTTCAAAAACTAAGTAATTTGGTCTACAGCTTCAACAGAGGCATTTGTTCCCATGGTTCATTCCTGTTCCTTGCTTACAAGGGTGTTAACTCAAGGCAAGGTCACAACAACAGATTACCAGAGGCAAAGGTGGGTGGGGCTTGACAATACATCAGGTCCTCTGTGGTAACTGCCCATGTGCACACTCTTTTACAATGGTAAACAGTTAATGCCTCTTTTGCTTTCTTGGTAGATGATTTCAGTTTTGCTGTTCCTTCATGTATTCCAGATGGTGAAATGGTTTTCTGGAATCTTTATGGAGACTGAACCCGAGTCAGGTATACATAGAGTGTGAGGACCTTTGTTTAAAAATTCAAATAAATATTTGTGGAATTCTTTTTGCCCAATACTAGCCCAATAGTTAAGTATGCAGTGGGCACGTCTACATGAGACACTACTGCACAGTCATTACAGTGCATTTATTTAGCACTTGTTAATGCAAGTACTACATGAATGCACAGTAACCAGAGTTACTAAACAGTAGCACTAGCAAATGTCTTTTAAGTGATGCTACTGCGCAGGACCCTAATAATACTGTGCAGTAGCATATTAACATTGTCTGTGCTGGGATGCGCTACTATACAGTATTTTTTGTCTCCTGCACAGTCAGCGTCTCATGTAGATGCATCCAGTAATGAACAAAGCATTAGCTGGAGGACGTTTGTGTTTCAAACTAAATCTAATCACAGGTATAAGCATACCTTTGGGCAGAATACCATCCAAACCTCCAATACGATGCTTCTCTAGGAGCTTGGTAGGTCACAGGGTACTTCCTGACTTCTGGCTTGCTGTGAGGGGGGAAGGGCTCTACACCAGGCCAACACCAGATACAGGTTGCAACACAAAGTGCTGGACTGTATAATCCCCTGCCTAAACTGGGGTGGAAGGGAAGCTTTAGACTCAAAAGCCGGTGCTGAGTGTTAGACTGGCATTGGTAGCTCCACAGCAATGATCACCAAACTGGGGGCCTGAGGAGGGTTCACAGCACTTATGAGCAGGGTCGCCTCCTCAATTGAAATTCAATTGCAGAAGTAAGGTGTGCAACCAGAAACAGGGTCACAGGCAGAAAAGTTTGAGAACCACTGCTCTAAGAGTTGAGCAGCAGAACAAAGAAACAGTCCTAAGTGCCAAAATATTTACCCATATTTGAGTGCTACCCTCCTGTACAGCTGAGTTCCAGCTGTGCTGACTCTAGGTGAAACCCTGAATGTAGTGTGAGTATCAGCCCTGCTCCACATCTCATTCCATGTAGATTTTGAACCTTTAAAAGTCAATTTACGCATTCTGCACTTCAAACTCACGATCTATTTAACATATTTTCTCTTTTCTTCACAGTGCTAGCTGGACTTTTTATGATGCAGGGTTTGCAATAAGGCAGGCATTTAATCAACTTAACCATTAAATAGGTTCTGACATGAGAGCCTGGACAGTGCTTGGACAGCTCTCATCCCCTTCGGACTTGCTAAGAAAAATCACCTAATGTGTTGAAACGAGAACAGTAAATATAGAAAAAGCACTGGATAAAATGTCCATGAATCTGTTATCCTGATACTTCTAGCAAGTCCCCGTTAATTAAAAGGTTTTAAAATCTCCTTCTGAAGCTGAGCCAAGCCTGTGCCTACATGCAGTAATTTTACAATGTAAATTTTTGGTTCCTCTTTTGTATGTCAGGTCATATCCTCAGATGCTGAAATTGATACCATTCTACTGAAGTCAGTGGAGTAGTGTGGATTTATATCAGCTAACACATGACTCTTGGGTTTTTAAAGGAATTTCTATTACCATGCCTTCCCTAGCAGTAAAATAGCCTAGAAGGATACAACTGCTTTAAGGATTTGAATTAAACTACATTTTAAAATGTGCTGACCTCAGAATTATTTCCCCTCTTGGCCTTCCTAGTAATCTGGTATTTAATCGAGGGCTTAGAACAACAGCTGAATTATTTCATAGAGAACGGTTTTGAGTAACACTCTTGATTTTGACTCTTCTGTCCAATTAATCATATGCCATACATTTCTCAAGCATCACTTTGTAACTTTGACCCCCAAACCCACCTCACTCTTTCAGGCTTTTGATCATACCTCTGTCCCTCACATTCAAGATTCAGTTTTTTAGCCTATTCTTTCCCAACCTTCAAACATGCAGTATTCCTTATCTTAAAGGAAATCAAAGTAAAACACTCCTGAGTCCTCACCTGCCTCCCTCACTTTTACCCTGGTTTCCTCTTCCCAGTGAGATAAAATATACCCTCCTGGCCTTGACTTCCTCTCCTCTGAATTACAGAACCCCCTGCACTCTGGGTTTTACACCCTGTGCTCTACTAAGAGTCCCTGGTCAACTCAGGGCTGGCTTTCCTAATAAACCAGCAGTGACTGTTATGGTGGATTAAACTGGGGGTGAAATCCTCCTGAGAAAAGGAAAACTGACTTTGGGCTCTGAGTGAGGACCCTGGAAGCAGGGAAGAGGTAATAAGCATAACTACAAATTCAAAGGTGTAGGCAAAGGATGATTGAGCTATTGATAAAGAATGGCAGCTAAGGCATTGCCTGCAGTTAAATGAAGCTCTAATAAATGCCTAAGACTAGAAGAGCCACAAGCTTAACTACAATTTAAAAACTCACAATGCATTTGAGTCAAATGCAGCATTTTAAAGACTTCTTGATTACTGTGTGGCAAGAACAAGTGTTTTTTAGTAGGAAAGCCAAAAATAAATAAATTATTTCTGTGGCCCATGACTTTTCACTCTATTCATCATTCCCTCTTCCCTCCATCCCTACCCTATGTGAAAGTACCTAATACTCCGCATCATGCACTTTACTCCTGGGAGGAGCACTCGGCCAAGTTGGAATGGTCGCAATCCTTCCTGACCTGTACTGAGGAGCTCTTCCTGACTCAGGAGGTGCATGGCCTGCTAGACTTCATCCTGGCCAAAGGAGATGACCTGGTGACCAACTTAAATATAGAGGGAAGTCTGGGCGACAGCTACCATGCAACCATCATGTTCACTGTCTGATGTAAGGCAAACAAATCTGATAGCAGGATTGAAGTCTTGGACTGCAAAAATGCAAATTCCAACAAGCTTAGGTCACTAGTAGGGCAAGTGCTGTGGGACCAAGGACTGAAGGTGAAAGGTGTGCACGAAGAGTGGTTGTTTCTTAAGGACACAATCCTTGAAGCACAAAGGAAGTCCATTCCTATGCAAAGAAAAGGTAACAGAAGGGCTGGGAAGTCCTCTTGGCTAAACAGGGAAATCATGGTCCTCTTAAGAAAGAAGAAAGGCTTAAAAACAATGGAAGCTCAGGGCAGGCCCCAAGGAGGACTATTCCATGACAGCCTGCATTTTCAGGGAACAGATAAGACAAGCTAAAGCAGTGACCGAACTTAGATTAGCAACAGGAATCAAGGACAAGAAGCCCTTCTTTAGGTACATAGGGAACAGGAGGAAAACAAATGGGAGTGTGGGGCCATTGATGAAGTTCAACATTGAGAAACGTAAAGTGCTCCACCTCGGGGTGAGCACCCCCCAACACACCTACAGGCTTAGCGGCACCAAACTGACTAGCACCACGAATGAAAGGGACCTGGGGGTAATAATAGACCACAGTATGAACATGAGCCAACAGTGCAATGCTGTAGCCAGTAGGGCAAACAATACTCTGGCATGCATCAATTGAGGCACCTCCAGCAAAGCCAAGGAGGTGATTCTTCTGCTCTACTCAGTACTGGTGAGACCACAGCAGGAGTACTGCATTGGACCCCAAGGAATGATAAGGTCCAATGGTCACAACTCCAAGACTGGCTGGATATAAGGAAAAACTTATTTACTGTCTGAAATAGACTCCCTCCAGAGGTGGTGCAAGCACCGACTCTGGACTCCTTTAAGAAGCATTTGGATGCTTATCTTGCTGGGATACTTTGAACCTAGCTGGCTTCCTGCCCTTGGCGCAGGGGGCTGGGCTTGATGATCTCCCAAGGTCCCTTCCAGCCCTAATGTCTATGCCACACTTTAACAAGGACGTGGATAAGTTTGAGAGAGAGAGAGAGAGTCCAAAGAAGAGCCACTCATGTGATCAAAGTCTTAAAAGGCAAGACATATGAGAAAAGGCTGAGGGATCTGGGACTCTTCAGCCTGAAGAAAAGAAGGCTGAGAGGGGACCTGGTAGCAGGTTACCACTACACTAGGGGAGTACATCAAGGGCTTGGTGAGCAACTGTTCACCAGGGCACCCGGGGGAAAACCAGGAGTAATGGCCACAAACTCCTGGAAGTTCGATTCAGGCTCAACATTAGGAAAAACTTCTTCGAAGTTACAGTGTCCAGACTGGAATAAGCTCCCTCCAGAGCAATCACCTACCCTGGAAATCTTTGAGAGGAGACTAAACAGTCACCTTGCTGGGGTCACCTGACCCCCAGTTATCTTTCGTGTTGATGATCTTCTGAGATCCTTTCCGGCCTTACAATCTATGAATCTATGAATCATGAAATAGCAAATGGCATGCACCCATGTAAGCTGAAACACTACAGTGCAACTAACTGGTTCTCTAACCATCAACACACACCAGCAAGTCACTGGCAGAGGGTGAATGCTCTGTCGGCAAGAGATAACATTCATTCTCCCGATCCAGTTCTCTGGGGTGAATCAGAGTTCTGTCACTAGGAACTAATCTCAGAAATCTTTCACAAAGGGCAGCCTATGCTAGTAATGAGGTTTCAGGGACATACAAATAAATATCACTACTATAATTGTCTGCCAGCTCAGTTATATTCAAATACTTCCACTTGTACCCAAAAGGTTACAACACATAGTTTTCCTTTTAGTTTTTTAAAATAGTGAAGAACACTATTACGATCCCACCAATCCTTCTGCAATTACCACCATATTTTATGGGCTAAATATTCAGGTGCTATAAACTGGCATATAATCAGGAACTACATCAGCTGAGTTCCTTGCACTAGATCTTTGAGGAAAGTTGGAAATGTTGGTCAGTGCATCCTCACAACAACTCTCTGTGGTCCTGAGTATAATCAATTACTCCCATTTAACAGGTGTGAAAACAGGGGGAGAGGGAGCAACTTGCTTATGGATGGCATGATTAGGAGGTAAGACTCATGCTCTCCCAATCTCAGTACCAAACCAGTAGATATTACTGCAGTTCCTTCTGCTACGCTGCCAGCTCCTTCCGAAGTTCTGTGTCCTGAAGAACTTCATCCCACTTAAAGTAGGTGGACAAACCTACTTCTGTCAATCAGGGGATGAGCAAAGCTCACAGACATTGCCCCACTCTGGAGAGATAACTTATTTTATGCTATCAATACAGTCACAGTAAGCTTGTAAAACACTTGACTGTGCTTCCAGCCCTCCCCATAACCTGAGATCTGAAATTCAGATCTTCATTATGAAAAGCACCTTGTTGTGCCTCTACATGCCCTGAACTTGTCTGTGTACTCACACAGTCTGAACATAATCAGTCAGAGGTAGGAAGCAATCAAGGGCATTACTAGATACCTGGGGAGAATCTGTGTTTTATCAAGGTGCCTTTCATCTAGGATAATTCTTAAAGTTCAGACTCAAACAATTTAATCAATCAGCCTTGGTATCACTGGCTTTTCTTTATTGGATATGAAGGGCTGATCTTTAAGGCTAGGGACAGACATTCAAAAAGCCTGAGCCTGAATTGATTCACTCTTTACAGGTTAGTCTAAGCTGCATGGCTTAAACTGATTAATAACTGGACAGACATTCTCAATTAAATCAGGAAATGCAGGCTGCAGTGGCTCAAGCCAGAACCCCAGGGATGCTAGAGCATGTCTGACAGCCACTTCCAAAGGGGAAGGAAGAGAGAAACCCTCCAAAGCTATCGCCCCTCCCTGCTGGAGCGGAGGGGGCATGGCTAGGCACCAGCTGGGACTAGCAGGACACGGGATGCCAGCCACCAGCCACCAGCCTGGGGGAGGGGGAGTTGCTGCCAGATTAATGAGTGGGGATAGGAAAAAAGTCCTTTCCTACCAAAAATCGTCACCTAAGCTAGGATACATCCCAGTAAAACACAGCTGGCACAACTTAGTCTAACTTAAAATGTAAAGCAGGATGACAAGAGAAAGCCTTGCATAAGTCTTAGCAGTCCTGAGGGCAGAGCGTCTCCTTACAGCCAGGCATTCAGAAAGGCTTTGTTTAGGTTTTACAGGTCCTGCTTTACAATGTAAATGCAGCTCTCTGAATTCTTTGGTCTGCAGCTTCCCTTCACACCATCTCCAGCACATGTGTGTGATGATTGTCCGGTCTTTGCCAACACTTCCCACCTCTCAGTCTGGTTGTGCAGGTCTTAGCTCTGGGCTCACAGGTGCAGGTCTTGCCCCCCCCCCCCAAGCTGCAGGTAAGCTGGACAAAGGGTCTCTGCCTGGCTGCCCTGAAAGTCATGAAGGTCCACAGGGTTTGCCAGCAGCGGGGGGGGGGGACAGGGGGAGGAGTAGCTGGCCACACCCCACCAGTGGTCTAGCTAGAGAGCAGAGGGAAGGGGCCAGCCCTGCTGTGGAGCAGAGAGCCTCTCCTAGCCCAAAGAGCATGCCGGGATGCTGGGGTTCTCTTATTTAACTTATACCAGTAAAGGGTCTGGGACAGACATTGCATAAACTGGTTTGAGCCAAATCAGTTAAGTCTGATACTACATTTAACCAGGTTTATCTCAAGCTGGTTTTGGCCATTTTCAAACTGGTTTATGTGCACTGAATGTCTGTTCTGTTACAAGTTTAAACCAGTTTCTGATCACTTAAAGCAGTTTATGTGTAATGTCTGTCCGTAGCCTAAAGCAGCCTCAGAAAATGTATGATATCCAGGCACGCCTGTTTTTATGCAAATAATGTTGCCTATGTGCAAACAAATGCAGGATTGTTAAAACCCTATGCTCTGTGACACAGGAGTCCATAGAAGCTCTTTTGAAATTTTACTAAGAGCTTTATGGACAGATATTCAGTTCTGAAAATGAAGAGCATATATGGATAAACCAATGCTTAGAGCCAAAATGCAAAAACACCTGTCCTCTTTAGAAAGTATGCAGAACCTAAAACATGCAGTCCTCAGAAGCATACCTGGACAGTGATGTAATACTAAGAATAAATCATAAGGTTTCTGTTGGGATGGGAGAACATATAACCACCAAAGCCATTCTCTGAAGCTCTGAAGTTATATCACACAGAACTCAGGAATTGTTCTTCCTTCAAGAATAGATCATAACCTTACAATCTGTCCTGAATCATGGGCAGCACAGACTTACACCACCTCCCAGAATAAACATGACATACAGGGCCCATCTGCACCACAAATGTGCTATGTTCAAACTCATACCATGTGCTAGCTCCCCAGTTGGAACTGCAGCTGCATTCATTCAGTAGTGTCTGGGTTAATTACTGTTTTTTCTTATATACAACACACTTTTCCCCAAAAAATCAGCCCCCCTCCCCAACTGGGCTGCATATACTAAGTGAGCAAGCTGATTTCTGCTCCACCGTGTAGTACTGTTCATACAGCTGAGGGAGTCAATTGGCTTAATGACTGCACTGTAGAGATGTTAACAATCATCCCTCTTTTTCAGTCATCTTGAGGTGAGCAGCCAACAATGGCAAAAGAACAGGTTAGGGACTATTTAGAAAAGCTAGATATGTACATATCCATGGGGTCGGACACGATGCACCTGAGGGTCCTCAGGGAATTGGCTGATGTGATTGCAGAGCTGCTGGCCATTATCTTTGAAAACTCAAGGTGACTGGGCGAGATTTTAGATAATTAGAAAAAGGCAAATATAGTGCTCATCTTTAACAAAGGTAAGAAGGAGGATCTGGGGAACTACAGATTGGTCAGCCTCACCTCAGTTCCTGGAAAAATCATGGAGCAGGTCCTCAAGGCATCTATTTCTAAGCACTTGGAGGAGAAGAAGGTGATTAGGAACAGTCAACATGGATTCAGCAAGGGCAAGTCATTCCTGGCCAACCTGATTGCCTTCTATGACACAATGACTAGCGTTTTGGATGCAGGGAGAGCAGTGGACATGACATACCTTGACTTTAGAAAGGCTTTTCATTGTCTCCCACAACATTCTCACAAGCAATCTAAGGAAGTACGGGTTGGTTGGATGAATGGACTGCAAGGTTGATAGAAAACTGAATTGATCAATGGGCTCAAAGGGTCATAATCAATGGCTTGATATCTAGTTGGCAGCTAGTATTGAGTGGAGTTCCCCAAAGGTTGGTCCTAGGGTTGGTTTTGTTCAGTATCTTCATTAACGATGGAAGATGGGAGGGAGTGAACCCTTGGGAAGTTTGCAGATGACACCGAGCTTGGGGGAGTAGTACACCTAGAGTATGCCAGAGATATGTAAAGGGTAGGGCTAGACACATTAGAGGATTAGATCAGAACAAATCTCATGAGGTTCAATAAAGACCAAAAGTACTGTACTTAGGATGGGAACCATCCTATGCACCAGTACAGGCTGGGAACTGACTGGCTAAGCAGCAGCTCTTCAGAAAAGCATCTGGAGTTACAGTGGACGATAAGCTGAATATAAGCCAACAGTGTGCCCTTGTTGCGAAGAAGGCTAACAGCATATGGGGCTGCATTAGTATGAGCATTGCTAGCAGATCAAGGGAAGTGATTCTACCCCTCTGTTCAGCACTGGTGAGGCCACATCTGAAGTAGTGTCCAGTTTGGGGCCATCCACTATAGAAAGGATGTGGAAAAATTGGAAAAAATCCAATGGATGGCAACAAAACTGGTTAGAGGGAGGGGGCACATGACATATGAGGAGAGGCTGAGCGAACTTGGCTTGCTTAGTCTAGAGAAGAGAAGATGGAGGGAGGATTTAATTGCAGCCTTCACCTAACTGAAGGGAGATTGCAAGGAGGATGGAGCTGGACTGTTCTCAGTGGTGGCAGATGACAGAACAAGGAGCAATGGTTTCAGGTTGCAGCAAGGGAAGTTTAGATTCAATATATGAAAAGCTTTTTGATGAGGAGGGTAGTAAAGTAGTGAACCAAGCTACTCACGGAGGTTGTGGAATCTCCATCATTGGAAGCTTTTAAGACCCGGCTAGACAAAACCTTGGCTGGGATGATTTAGCTGGGGATGGTCCTGCTTCGAGCAGGGGGTGGGACTAGATCAGAGGTTCCCAACCACTGGGCTTCAGCCCAGTACCAAGCAGCATTAGATTGGCAGCTGGATCTTGGCACAAGCCCCCCGCTCAGCACCCTGTCTGTCTGCATGGCCAAGCAGCTTCTGCCGCTGGTAGTCAAGCGTGAGATTAAAGCTGGGCAGGGGGAAGCCCTGCAGAGAGCGGCAGCTGGTTCCTCTGCTCCCATGCTGGTCCACGGAACAAAAAAGGTTGGGAACCACTGAACTAGATGACCTCCTGAAGTGCCTTCCAACCCTAATTTCTATGTTTCATATCACCTCCTAGCATCATGCTTTGCCTTGTGCGACAGCTGGAATTGCATTTCCTTTGCTAAATGCCTTACACAACTAAGTGCCTATAGCTTCCCCTCATTTTTCAGCATCCTCCAAGGAGTGTAATGGAGTTCATCTGTGCTCCTTTCTGATTCGACTTTGCTCTGAAGGCACAAAATCAAAGCAGAATCTCTCCCCTGTATTGCAGCCAACCAAAAGCTACACGTAGCAACTGTGTGATACTGGTATGTGCCTGTCCCACCTTTTGCCCAGGAACCTCTTGTTAAAAGAACCTACCCAGGACAGGGGAGAGCCAAAGAATCTAGATTCTAGACCCATGTCTTCCTGAGAGGACTTGCAACCTGATCGCCCACATCACAACATAGCAACTCCTTCTCCAGGCTGCAGGCTTGGTGGGGCTAAGAGCACCCTTCTGTCAAGACTAGGCTATTGGCATCCAAGCAGGATAGCATCTTAGGGAAGACAGACATGAAGAAGTCTGAGTCTGTAGCGGAGGACAGCAGGGCCTTGCTTTCACTGTTGTCTGTGCATTTTGCATTATGGAGTCATTGGGAAAACCACACCATAGAGCTGTAAAATACAACTAACAGAGCTGCAGATTTGTTCCCCATTGAAACTGTAGGAGAAGTCCACACCTGTGCGCATGATACAGAATGCCTCCCTATCCTGGTTATGGACATTAGGACATTTCCTATAGTTTCATTTTAGACATCTAGGGCATGTCCAGATGTGCCTGGATGTTAGGTTCCCTGGGGACAGGTAGTGGAGGCGCACCTTGTACAGCCACTTCTTGTCCCCGGGGAATGCCTGTGACATGCGTGCTTTGGCGCAGGACAAATTGCCCTGGGTGGCATAGGGGAGGCTGGGGCCAGCACTATGCTGGCCCCAGCAGCCTTACCTGGGGCCCCAGGGGCCTCCCAGAGCTGCAGCCACAGCAATGCTGCCGGGCAGAGCCTGGCCAGCAGCTGCAGCACAGCTCTGTGTAGCCTGGCTCCGCTTTTTAGCAGCGCATGCTGCCTGAGCGTGTGCTGTTTCAGGCTTTTTTCCTGTGTTTTTTTTACCTCCAGATATCCAGGGGTCAAAAAAAAATGCAGGAAAAAAAATGGAGCAGCACATACTCGAGCAGCATGCACTTGCAGCATGGAGAACTCTGGACTGGGCAGTATGTGGCACTGCAAACCTGTCTGCAGCACCACATACTGCATGACCATGCTCATCTGGATGTGCCCCTAGTGTTCAAAATAGGATTTTTAACTCTAAGTGTCCCCTTTGTAGCAATAGGATGGCTTACCACTCAGTCACCCCCATCTAGATGAGACTATAGTCTCTCTCATGGCTATCAACTACAAGCACAGATAAACTCCTAAATCGCTGTGAGGCAAAATCTGTAAATCCTGCCCCCTTCCGCAGCCTTCTCCGGTGACCAGGGAACTCCCCAGGCAGCATGCTAGCTTCTCTGGGCCCTGCTCCTAGGTGCACAATTCTCCTTCGTTCTTCATAGGGACCTGGAATATGTAACTTGGGGCTGTACAAAGCACTGAAAAGTCAGACCCTGCAATACATAAATATATTTGTGAATCTGGCTCCTAAATTTTGTGGCTCAGGTCCCATTTGCAAAATGAGTATAATAATCCACCCTTTATCAGTCACCCTTTATAAACGCTTTGAGGCAGAACTGTCTATACAGTGCTTAGCACAGCAGGGCTTTGAAATCAGTTGGAATCTCTAGCCCACAATCAATTATTTTTTATTAAATGTTATTAATGCATGAATTTGACCTTTAAGCAAAGAGTTTCTCCTAGAACTCAGCTCCAGACACAAAATAGGCCAAATTCATCCCTGACATAACTCTGCCAAGCTACGTTATTGTTAATATTCCCTTATATTGTGCTAAATAACTGTCACATTGTCACTTTGTGCTCCTTTTCTCATAGTGATGTCTAACTGCTTAAGGGAATTTTCAGCGCAAAAGAAACCCATTTCCTGGTCACGTAGTGATACAGGAATGTCCATATAAGGTGATCTCCTGACACTGCTCTGCAGATATTTGGACGAGTGCGTGTGCTGTTAGAGAGTACCTACATCTGGAAACCAGGTTTCCAAATTCTTAGGTTGGCCTATCAGAAACTGAAAAAAAACAAGATCTCTTAAAAAGTGAGTGATGATACTTATTTTCCTCAGAAAAAAAATAAATCTCTTAGAAAAGTGTATGCATTACAGTTTGGTCGCATCAGTGAAGGAAAGAATGCTATGTGGTTTATATCAAGATAATCCATTGCCAAAACTTTCACTGATTTATTCACTGAAATGGCAGTCTCAGGTCAAAGGTAAAAGGGCAGGTTATCAACAAAACCCCCAACCCTGGAAGAGCATACACACCTGCATAGATTTATGCATCCAAAAAGCGTTAGTATGGGAAGGACACTGCAACACTTGGAGACTAATCCAGACACACTGCTGTTACTTGTGCAAGATGTGCCCCTGAGGAGGCAGGCAAAGCAACTGCTGAGGTTATTTAGGCACGTGAGTATGCAACCTGAGTATGTAGCATGAGCGAAGGTTAGTGAAATAGCAGTTCCCCTTTCTATGTGGGATACAACTTCACTGGGGACTTAGCCTAGGCTGTTACTTGGGTATTGTGCCTACCCCCTTCCCATCCACATACAAAAGCCTCTCACTTCAGTTTAGTTGCTTGCACCAGAGACAAGCTGGCCTAGATGGAAATTTGGGCTTCAGCCTGAACTCTACTTTCACTCAAGCCAATAACCTGCCCACTTCGCATAGAGAAAACAGGCTAAATCACTCAAGCGCTGACAGTCCTCCAGTGTCATCCCACAATGCCCAGAAAGTGAGGCAAGTTTTCCCACATTCTCTGGGAAAGAATCCCAGAGCACCACAGCTTACCCCAGCTCAACAAGTCACGCAATCCGAACCAGAAGGGCAAAGCAGCACCAGTGGTCTACATGAGACGCTGACTGCGCAGTAGCCGAGTAATACTGCACAGTAACATGTCACAGCACTAACAGTCTTAATACGCTACTGCACAGGATTATTAGGCTACTACACAGTAGCGTCACTTAAAAAGTGTTTGCCAGCACTACTGCACGGTAACTCCAATTACAGTGCATGTGTTTAGTACTTGATTACACAATAAATGCAATCGCATTTATTTACTACTTGATTATACAAGTACTAAATAAATGTGCAGTAACTACTACGCAGTAGCATCTCGTGTAGACTTGTACAGTGAGGACAAAATAGCTTGGATATGGGCTTTGTAGTGTGGCAGATTACTCCAAGGGCACAGAGCCAGGGAATATGACAACAAGATTTGTCACTAATTTGTCTTTCTTAGAATATATTCTACAGTTTTTAGAATCCTTTGAAATGACAGATTTGTAACTTTTTAACAGTAGCAAATTCCCTCTTTCTTGTCATTTTAAATAATAAACATGATATAAAAATCATGTAACATTAAGATTTAGGTTGCAAAGCCAGCAACTCAGAAGTTAGGAAATGCAAGGAGTAAGACTGCTTGTGCAACATCCACCTAGCTTGGTTGTGCATATGCGTTATGATACAGCCTTAAGTACAAGATTGCATACCAAACACTGTATCATAACGCACAGTGCTTGACTGTAGGACTCTAAGCCACTTTTTAAGTTAGTTATTTTGCACGTATATACCAGTAGTGTTTTTGCACACATACAGTGAATTTTTCCCAATCTCCCTTTTGTAACATTTTGCTTTTCAGTCCTCCGTCTGTGATTTCATGATAACAGGAGCTATCAGCAGCAATTACAACTTAGAATGTAAATTAGGCAGAGTCTACATTAAGGTGAGTAAGATCACAACAAATAATGAGACACAGTAATTTTTGTGAGGGAAAGTTCACTACTTAAGGTGAAGGGCTGCATTATTTGTAAATTATCAGGTGCTGTGTTGGCTTTGGTTAATGACTATGTTAGTTTTGGAAGAGCTAGAAATATTTCTCCTGCAGTAAGTCAGAGAAAGGCGATGTGTATATTTTTGGCAAGGTCATACTGTATTTGTCTGGGCAGAAAAACAGGAAATTTCTGCTGGTGGCCAGTTCTCCAGTTAAGGTATTTTCCCCTTGCTGCACTATTTCTCTTGGCAGCTTAAAATGCTAACTTTTTAGCAGTATCTGAATGCTTTCCTTAAACTCCCAAACAAAATAAACTCTTTTGTGTTTTGCCCATTCAAATTCCTTAATTTATGCTCTGGACCTGCTTTTCCTGGTATTGTGCAAGTCAAGAGCTTGCACACAGGGCCAAATTCTAATCTTGCATTGGTGTAACGTATTAAAGCTGACCCGGTTCACCACTGTAAAAACAGTGTGCCTGAATCATTTTGCTTAGGGTCTTGTTATTTAGATGTTTGTTTCCATGTTCTAATTTTAAAAATTCAATCCAAAGATAAAGCTGCTCACTTCACTCCGAAAGGTAAAATAAGAAAGTTTTAAACCAGAGTTGGGGCTGCTGTGTGGGCACTGCTGTTTGGGTCTGGAGGTTTAGACTATTTCTATACGGTAGACTAGTAGTGCCTTTGAGCACACTCACTGCTCTGGGTAGGCTGACTCTTCATGGTGCCATAGGTGGGCCAACTAGCATGGGGGAGACTAATTGATGGGTGTCTCCAATGCACTGCAATTACACTGCACCTGAGCAGACATGATCAATCGAGTCTGCTGGAGCATGGTAATTACCACAGTCCAGCAGACTCCACACTGAAAAATGGTGGCGGGGGCACCCCCACCACCATTTCTCAGAGGAGGGTGCTGATATATGTGATACTCTGGGTACTTTAAATAGAGAGATGCTCTAATTAAAGCACCCTACCCCCCACTCCTGGAGCTGGTATATAAACACCGGCATTGTGCTTATAGCCTACTCAAGGTGTCACATGACCGAAGAATATAGCTAAACCACTTCTGCTTAGGACGGCATCACAACCAAGCACGGTCAGTTCACCATGTAGACGGGGCCTGGTTTTGCATTTGCACCAACATAAAGTTCAGAACCTGCTCTAAACCACAGTGAAAACTGGTCCTTTTCTTTTTGCCTTTGTGTTAATGTAATCTGGTTTACTGCCTGGGAATAATGCTGAAAATAAAACATTTCTACTGAAATAATCAGTAGCATGCAGGGCATTTTTTAAAGTTTTTCCAATGCACCAAAAAGACAATGCAGTGAAGGAATAGAGTCATTGCTTTAAAACTCTGCACTTTGTGAGTTCCAGGAGGCAGGCAGGAACTACCTGTTCCCTTGTGTTCTTTGTGGAACCAACTGCACTGTCAAAAAGCAACAAATAAATTAAACTTTTCTTTTTTATAAGGGCTGATTTTGAGCCAAGAAGTCTGAGCCTCTGGAGACTGGCTTAGTGACACATTTCATAAGCAGCTGCAGTTTTGGAGCTTTAAAATTCCACCTCACCATTTTTTTAAAGGATCTCAGTATGATTCAATGGACTTTCCCTCTGAAAGGCAGGGAATCCTTTGCGGACAGAGAGGAATAAAATGACTTCTGGAGTGTTTGGACCAGGGTAGGCCATTATTTCAATTGATTTCTTTGGAAGTCAGCTGCAAGAATGATGTCACAAAGATCTACTCACCTGGCCATGGTTCCCCACTGGTATCTGGAGGAAGGGCAGGTTGGTTCATGTATCCTTCCCTCCCTACTTGTAGCTACTCCCTGCATAGGACACTATGGAAACAGGCCCCCATATGATAGTGCCTCAGAGGTAGCCAGCTCAACTCATCAATGGGAGAGAGCAGATGGAGGTCATTAAAATCTACTGAAACAGAAGGAGGAGCTCTCACTGCTCTGTCCAAGGAGATGGCAATGATGGGGGAATCAGGGAAGTAAAAAACTCCCTTCTCTTTTCATGCGTTATGCTCTACCCTTCTTCCCTACATAATGTAGGTCCCTTCCTTCCGACATCAACTAAGCAGCTCCCCTGCTGGTTACTAATGGCATCACTTTGGAGGAACATTAGATCTGACTGCTTGGTCTCCTATTTTCCTTTCAACCTCTGGGATCTCCAGGTAGATCAGAATAGGACACTGGCCAACTCAATAAAGCCCCTTTTTCTTGGTCCTCCTGAAAAGGCTGCCTCCTTTAAAGCATTCCTGTCTTGTGCACCCATGCAGCTCTGTGCTACCTGGGTGCCAACAAGCATATCCAAGCACAATACTTTTTTTGCCTGGAACACATCGCAGGTATTTTCCCCCCTTCCTTTTTTTTTGCTTTGGGATGCATGAAGGACAGACACTCTGTATGGACAAATTGCAGGTGGGGAAAGAAGAGTAGGGCACCCAAAACTGTGCTTCCAAGATGACTGCAAGCAGGATATGAAGGCTTTTTAAATCGACCCAAACCTTTGGAAGGTCTTAGCAGGAGACAGGACAAAATAGTGCTCCATTCTCAGTCATGGAGTCTGACATCACGACGAGAAATGGTCATTTGAATTACAACAGAAATGTGACCTAAGGAAACAGCCTGTCAGTACAGTAGCCCCTAACACCATGTACACCTGTGTACAGCTAACATCAGTCTTTACAGCCACAAGAGAAAACGCACCATCAGTCAGTAGAATAGCTGTAATATCCACTATCGTTTACTGATGGACAGATGCCATTGTATTCTTCCCCGCTGCAACAATTTATTCCTACCATTTTTTTGTGAAGATACAATTCAGTCACCAACTTCAACTAATCCAGACAGCCGTCTGCAAGCTCCAGCTATTACACTTGTGCAGACTGTGCCCTTCCCAAACCACAGGAGATTAATGAGAAGGAAAGGAGAAGAAAGGATCTCAGCAGCAAAATCCATTCCGCTCACGTAGGTGGTCACCTCTGTTTGCATTATTGCAGCCCACCAGCTTGTGCCTGACGTTAAACAATGTTGACTGCAAAGCTGACAGGAAAAAGTTAATATGACATGAGCCAACTGCTGGGTCAATGTGACACTACGCAAACGTGGCTGCGCTCAAGGTAGGAGGCAGTCCAGGAGACAGAAAAATGACAGTCTGCTTCTCTCTTTATTGAACTGTTTAAGCTGGCTGCTGCCTGACCCTGCTCTACCTCCTTCTACAGACAAGGAAAAGATTGCACCTCACTGTGGCCAGAGTGGGATTCAGTCTTAGCTGAATAACACAGTGGTTCTCAATGGTTTTAGACTCAAGGCGCCCCTCATTAGTTGCAAGGCTCCCCCCCTTGTCCAAATGGCATACCAAAAATGTCAGCTCTGAGTTTTCACTCATTTTTTGACTACCAAGAAAAAATTGAGCTTTTTTTTTTCCTGTTGCAAAGAACTCTGAAAGATCACAACAGGTCGGAACGTATTTAACACCGTGGATTCCTACTTCAAATTTCTGGGTTTATCTTGGGAAATGTCTGCACACCTAACAGTGCTAACATTGCATGACACCTTGTGGCAGTCTCAAAATGATCTCAAGGCACCCCCAAGTGCCACAGCACCCTGGCTGAGAACCACTGGAATAATCGCTTCACCTCAGAAGCGTAAATCCTGTAAAGATCTACAAACTCCTTTGTCATTAAGTGGAGTGCCCCAGGGGTTGGTTTTGGGGCCAGTTTTGTTCAATATTTTCATCAGTGACCTGGAAGATGGGATGGAGTGCACCCTCAGCAAGTTTGCAGATGACACCAAGCTGAGGGAAATAGTAGATACACTGGAGAGTGGGGCTAGGATTCAGAGACCTCAACACAATGGAGGATTGGACCAAAAGGAACCTCATGAGGTTCAATAAGGACAAGTGCAAAGTCCTGCACTTAGGATGGAAAAATCCCACACACCAGTATGGGCTGCAGATCAAAGGAAGTGATCATTCCCTTCTACTTGGCACTGATGAGGCCACATCTGGAGGACTGTGTCCAGTTTTGGGCCCCCTGCAACAGAAACACAAATTGGAAAGAGTCCAGTGGATGGCAACAAAAATTATTAGAGGGCTGGGAAGCATGACATATGAGAAGAGGCTGTGGGAACTGGGCTTATTTAGTGTGGAAAAGAGAAAACTGAGACAGGATCTAATAGCAGCCTTCGACTCCCTGAAGGATGGCTCCAAAGAGGATGAATTTTGACTGCTCTCAGTGGTGGCAGATGACAGAACAAGGAGCAATGGTCTCAAGTTGCAGCAAGGGAAGTTTAAGTTACATGTTAGGAAAAACTTTCTGACAAGGAGGGTAGTAAAGCACTGAAACAGGCTACCCAGGGAGGTGGTGGACTCTCCATCCTTGGAGGTTTTTAAAACCTGGCTAGACAAAGCCTTGGCTGGGATCTTAGTCACTTGAAGCTTGCAGAGCAGCTCAGTAATTGAATTCAGAGCCTTCTCCTTAGAAACGCACTGACTGGACTTGGAGGCACATACTGCTGTTTTCCATTTTGGGGCGTTGTACGTACACATATACGCACACATAATTTTGCATTCCACACTAGTCAGATCATGACAGCGTACAGCTGAGTGGCCTAATAACAAAAGATTGTGGGCAACACACACGCGCAAACTATGTTAAAATAATCTTTTAAAGGTTGCAGAGTCAAGCACTCAAATGTTAGGGAATGCCAGAATGAAGGTTGTCCGAGCAACCTGCGTTCTCTCTTCACTTTTGGATTTATGCATTGTGGCTCTCATTATAAGATCCCATGCTATTTTTTTCCATCTGACTCCTCCCTTATTCAAGACATGCAATAGATGGTGCTCACTTAATAAGCAGCTATTCAATAGTTTGTTCTTTATCCTCATTGTTCCTGGTGTGTCCCCCTGCCTTATTTGTTATTCCAACCCTGCTCCGAAGGCAGAATTAATCTTTTCCTCATGGGCTTTCCATCACTACAACTTCAACGTGTTTCACAAACATTAGTTGATTCATTTACGCAACACAGTTGTGAGGTGAGAAGGTGTGTGTTTATGGCTGGGGGCCTGGGGCATGGAAAGATGAAGGTGAACAGCTTCTGTGAAGCTGAGGCTGCCAATTCGTGACACTCAGGACCTGAGCTTTTCATACTGCGCAGCTGTCCAAAGCCCAGCTGTCTGCCTTCACTTGCAGCTGTAAGTGCTCAGCACTTCAGCAAATCAGAACGCAGGATCTCAACTCAGGTACCCAGAAAATGAAGTACATGCAATTAATGATCTCCTGCTCGTTAAGGGACTTACCCAGCATCAAATAAGAATTCTGTGGGGAAATCAAGGTGAGTCTAATTGTCAATAGCAGCATTCAGCTGCCTTAGCTATCAGAAGATCCTTTCTCTTTTCACAGTTCCCTGCCTCATTCCCTATGAATCCAGTTTCTGCAATGCATGAGGTGGAGGCGTTAAAGATGATGGTTTCTCTTATTGCCCAGTGCAGTTCCACACCTGCTGGTAGCCCATCTCCACACAGGGAACAGTACCAAAGATGTAGAAAAACTCTTTTCCAGTGCGTTTCACAGACATTTGCTGACAGTAAAGAAACAGTAGAGAAACTCGGGAATCTTGCGACCTATCTCATGGGCACATACTCCTCCATCCATTTCTTTTCTTTCCCTTCAACCTGGCTCTGGCCCTGCCAACTAACTTCTCCACACCTGGCTCCTTGTCTTAATCCCAGTCTAGCAATCCCAGTCACTCCTTGGCCTCCCAGTCCCAATCATCTCCCACATCCTCAGTCTTCATGCCAAACTGTTTTCACTTCCTCTTGGCCAGTCTCTTGGCCAAGGCTCTCCTAATTTCTTTCCATAATTCTCACCTAGCAGTTTTCCTCCTCTCTCCCATAAGAGCATAGTAATTGTAGTACTGTCTCCAACAGTTACAAATAACAGAGTACAAGAGACAGGGCAGCTATAATGATCCATCCTCCATTATCCCCTTCCAGTGACCACTATTTAGTTACATACCTGACTGTGTTGCTTAATAGGTCCCAATGGGACTATCCTCCATAAATTGAACTGCCACATTAACTCAAATCCAAGACAAGATTTTCTTCCCCATTCAACATGAGAGAAAAGGCCCCTCACCTTAGATTGGCCTACAAGGCAAAGGAGGCAGCAGGTGGCTGCTATGGCTATGACTTTGGCCACCGTCCAGGCTCGGGGTTGGAGTTAGAGTCGCAGCCACTGCCACTGCCACCCCTCTGCCTGCCCTCCACAGCCTCTGCCCCCACCTCTACGTACCGCCTATCAAAGCTATCTATTCCCTTTTCTGGCCCTATTACAGCCTGGGGCACAAAGCACATAGTAGTTTTGGCCATGGACCTCACCTATGCCCCAGGCTACAATTGAGCTGGAGCTGCAACTGATGTTAAGTGGCAAGGGGACAGAGGCTGCCCTAGGGCTGTCACAGAGGGAAGGTGCATCAGGCCAATATGTGAGCTTCAGCCTGTGGTTCTTTCTTGAGTGTCAGATGTCAGCAGCTGGAGGTCAAGGACTGAGCCCCTGTCCCCTCTCCAGTGGGGTGGGGTGAGATGGGCTGGTGGTATGCCCTCTGTCCATGGTTACCTTGGATTCTTCTCTCAGGGACCCTTTGCTACTCTGAAATCCCTCCTTTTGTATTCTTTGTTCCCTATGATGACACTTAATTCCTGAGCATTATTGATTGGTTTCCCTGTGGTCATCATGCTGTACATGTTCTGCCCTCTCAGCATATTCCTTTGTTCCAATAAACCCATCACATGCACATCTTTATTTGGTTATTTACTTACTGAGCCTCCTAATTTAATCTGTCCACCAAAGCCAGAAATCCAAAGGGTTCTGCAGTTGGGCACTGTAACCTAATGCCACCTTCTCATCTTATGGAACAGTCTGGTACATGTCTTCAATTTCCCAGCCTGTGTGTCTGCTGGTTTCAAACACAGTGGGCCTGGAAGGAAATTTTGTCACAAACAGGCTTTTAGAAACCAGTTAACACTTGCTATTTCTCTGGATCATTTTTCTAATGTATATCTACTTTAGCTACAAGGCAATTCCTAAAAGCAAACCTCTAAATATCATTTTCTAGCCATCATGGGGCACTGAACTTGATACTGGCTTCCAAGTAGCTATCAAGCCATTGATTTACTACCCATTGAGCCTGATGATCGAGCCAGTTTTCTATCCCCTTTACATTCATATAGCCTGTACTTCTTTAGCTTGCTTGCGAGAATGTTGTGAGAGATTGTATCAAAACCCTGGTTAAAGTCAAGGTATATCACATCCACTATTTTTCCCCCATCCATAGAGCCAGTCAGTCTTCTCATCATAAAAGGCAACCAGATTGGTCAGGAATGACTTGCCCCTGGTGAATCCATGCTGACTATTCCTAATCACTTTCTCCTCCAAGTGCTTAGAAATGGGTTCCTTGAGGACCTACTCCATGATTTTTCCAGAGACTGAGGTGATGTGAACCAGTCTGTAGTTCCCCAGATTTTCCTTCTTGCTTTTGTTAACGATGGTCACTATATTTGCCCTTCTCCAGTCATCCTGGATGTCTCCCAATTGCCGTGAGTTTTCAAAGATAATGGCCAACAGCTCTAAAATCACATCAGCCAACTCTCTCAGCACTTTTGGTTGTATCAAATCAGGCCCCCATGGACTTGTACACATCCACCTTTTCTAAATAGTCCCTAACATGTTCTTTTGCCACTGTTGGCTGCTCACCTCTTCCCCAAACTGTGCTGCCAGGTGCAGAAGTCTGGCAGCTGACCTTGCCTGTGAAGACTGAGGGGAAAAATGGCATTGAGTATTTCAGTCTTTTCCACATCATCTTTCACTGGGCTCCTCCTCAATTTAGTAAGAAACCAACATTTTTCCCAGTCTTCCTCTTGTTGCTGACATACTTGTAGAAATCCTCAAAGTTACCCTTCACCTCCCATGCTCTGCAGCTCCAGTTGTGCTTTAGCTTTCCTAATGTCATCTCTTCATGCTTAATCAATATTCTTATATTATTCTAATATAAGAAAAAGACTTAGTGTGTCTGTCCGTAATGTTTTTGCCCAACTGCACATGCTTGGATTGGCTGTGAGAGCCAGGCAGGCCGGCAGAGCTAGCTGAGATAAAACTGGAGCCCCTCCGCTGGCACCACCTCCTCCTGCAGCCTCCAATGTGGGGACTCCCCCTGCACCACCACCACAGAGGCAAAAAAAACCAAACAAAATTGCCACAAGCACTTTACAAGCCATGGGGCCAGCTGAGGGAAAGCTGGGCCTGCCTCCCCCCACCAGCCCCACCTCCTCCTGCAGCCTCCACAGTGGCTCTTTTTAACAGTGTCCAAGCTCTTTTTAAGCCCTCTGATCACTGTTGAGGCAGGTTTTTTTACATCTGCCCAAATATCCAGGATTTCCCTTTGCTCCAGGGGTGGGAGCAGGGAGAGGACAATGGGAGGCAGCAGGGAGCACACACGGACCAGCCTACAGCCATGTGGTGTTCCCTGCTACCCCCGATTGCTTCCTTCTCTCCCACTTCTGGAAAAGAGCAAAATCCCGGAGATTTGATCAGGGTGGGAGAAGTGGGGGCTGCAGCTGTGACAGGGTGGGGGGAGGGAGGGTTGCCCGCCCCTCCAGTGGGGGAAAGGGGCAGCAGAAGCAGTGCAGGCACTGGTGCCTGTGCTTGAATGGCCTGAGGAGCCGGGGGGGGGG
>NW_017729028.1:22066571-22073121 GCF_001723915.1 Gavialis gangeticus | reverse complement strand
TTCCTGGTGTGGCATGGCAGCCCCATCCCAGGATGGGGGGAGTACCACAAGCCTCCCCTCCTCTTCCCTCCAGCCCATACTGGGGCCGGATACACTCTGCCACCACCCGAATGAATTGGAGCCACTGCACTCTGGCCTGGGCAGGACGGGCACAGCTGGGCCCCTCCAGCAGGGCTGGGGGAGCAGGTGCCTGCAGGGCAGAAGTGAGGGGTATCAGGGTGAGGGCGGGGGACTGTGGGTTGAGAGTGCAGGGGCATCAGGGTGGGGGCGGAGCACTGTGGGTCAGGAGTGAGGAGCAACAGCAGGGATGAGGGTGTGGGGGGCTGCAGGTCAGGACTGAGGGGCACTGGGGTGGGGGACTGTGGGTTGTGAATGTGGGACACTGACAGTGCCAGGGAGCTGAGAGTCAGGAATGAGGGGCGCCAGCAGGGATTGGGGTGGGGGGCTGCATGTCGGGTGTGAAGGGCACCAGCAGGGCCCAGGGGGTAGGGTACTGCATTTTTGGTGAATGACGGGCACTGGCAGGGCTGGGGTCAGTGGGTTGGGAGTGAGGGTCAGCACAGGACTGGGGGGCTGTGGCTTGGGCGTGTGGGGCACCGAGATGTGGGCAGGGGGCTGCTGGTCAGGAGTGAGAGGCACCAGCAGGGGTGGGGGGCTCAGAGTTGGGAGTGGGGGGGTATCATCATGGCCCAAGGGGCCGGGGTTCTGCAGTTTGGCGAGTGAGGGGCACTGGCAAGGCTGGGGGGACTGTGGGTTGGGAGTGAGGGTCACTGGCAGCGCCAGGGGGCTGTGGGTCAGGAGGAAGAGGCACCTGCAGGGATGGGTAGGGGGGGCTGTGGGTTGGGAGTGAGGGGCACCATCATAGCCCAGGGGAGCAGGGTACTGCAATTTGGTGAGTGAGGGACACTGGCAGGGCTGGGGTCAGTGGGTTGGGAGTGAGGGGCAGCAGCAGGGTGGGGGGCCTGTGGTTTGCCAGTGAGGGGCAACAGAATGAGCCGAGGCAGGGCCACCCTTGGGAGCCAGCCATGTAAACGCTTCTTAGAAATCCATCATTTATAACAGGCAATTGACTAGTACGTATATATTAGTATTTTAGCTTTTATTCTTTCAGTAAGATACTTTTAGTAAGATGCCACATACTTTTTTGCTGCCTTGTTATAATTTGCCATTTAACTTTCTGTTTCTAGTATCCTCATTTGACTCTAATACATTTCTTGACTGTGCTATTTAGCTACATTGACTTTTTGGAGGAGCTGGGTCTCTAAGGTCAGGGGTGCTATTTGTGGGTGGAATGAATGGACGTGACTAAAGTTTAGTCATAGGCATACCCTTTTTTAGAGCCACTTATATGTAGTTGGAAATTTTTTTTAAAGTATTGGTATAACTCTTCAGGGGGGATGTAGGAAAGACATGAGCAAATGAGCAGACAGATAAAAGGCTTTGCACAGGGTTCCTGCTCACACTTACTTAAAGCACAAAAGCTCATGAATTTTTACAGAAAACAACAATTTTTAATTTAGCAAGATCCCTCTCTTTCTTATTCTTTCATTGGCAACTAATAGGTCCAGCAACAAAACCTGGGGTTGGCAAGCAGGGCATGTGCCCTGGGCACTGCCTAAGGGGAAGGGTGCCAGAAGGATGGAGGGGGTGGCAGGGGAGAGGCACCTCAGGCTGCCTGTCTCACTCTGCCTGCACAGAAAGCAGCTGATACAGGCACTGTGTCATAAAGCTCAGGGTATCAGTCCTGTAGAGCAGCAGAGTTCATTGCTGGCAGTGGGGGAGAACTGATCACATTTTGCCACCAAACTCAGCATTTTTTTGCCCTCTGGACATGGGTAAAAAAAATGGGGTGACATTCCACCCAGTAGCAGCAAATTCCTCCCAGTTTCCACCCCAGTAGCAACCAGTCTAGAGACTGACAATTCCCAGAACACCTTGCACCCATGACTCTGCCCAGGTGCTGCTTGCTGCTGTCCCTGTTCCCTGCAAGCCAGAAGCTGGGAGGGAAGGAGAGGGAAGAGAGAGTGGACTACTCCACATACATTTTTTCCACACGATGCCTTTGTATAGGTCCATCTGTTCTCTGCAAAGCAAGCAACCAGCCCAGGGGTCTTCTGTGACCACCATTGGTCCTCTAGCTAAAGAAGGCTCTGCCCACACTACAAAACCTGGTCCTGTTTTTCCCCCCTCTTGCCCAAAGCTTTTTCTGTGCATCTGCCCAATTGCCTGCCTTCTAATACCTGCCCTTTTTGTTTAGCTTCCAGTAACACTGTTCCAAATTCTCCAATACTGAGACGTAGGAAAAAAACTGGCTGTATGAGTCCCAATCAGCCCCAGAACATATTCATTGTGACAAGGGGATTCACTTTGAGTTTTAATGGCTATTGAGTTTTAATAACCCCTAATTACCCCGGTCTAGCAGAGACATGATTCAACCCTAACAGCATGCAGTAGATGCACACAGACACAGGCTTTCAGAGATTTTGCAATTTTTCTAAAGACAATTTCCTACTATATATCATATACCATGTGTTGTCTGGACCAGTTCCTCAAATTGTCCCTGTAGGCAGAAAGCAAGAGACTTGGAATTTGGTCAGGAAACTGCTGAAAAATGCTGTTGTCCTTCCAGTGACGTGAAGTAGTCAGGATTTCTGTTTTATGTCACAATGAAAAGATGAAAATCTCAGGCTTAAACTACAGCATTGAGGCATGCAAGACAATTCTCCAGATCTGACATAATAATTTAGGCCTGGAAAGGTCTTCAAAGAGTGTTCAATCTCTTGTGTGCTTAATTCAGCACTTCACCAAGATGGGGAGGTTTAGCCATGATTCTAGAGTTGCAAAAAAATTCTCAAATAAAAGTTGTGTAACTGATTGTCATTCTTATTCTGCTGAACTTGCGGGGTCAGAAAGGAAGTCAAGATTAGGGGGTTTATGATGTTTGGTTTATGAAACCAACATATTGGTTGGTTGGGGTTGAGGGTGAACTCAACACATGCCCCTAATTTTAAGCTGTTAAGGCCGTGTCTACATTGACACCAGTGCTGTAACAATGACATATGGCACCCAAGGAAAAGCCCACAGCAACAGCCTGACCTTGCCCCACACACAGATCTGGGGGGGGGGTACACGCCTCCCCCATGCCTGCCCAGGAGTGCACCCAGTGGCAGGAGCCACCTTCCCCCCGCCCTCCCAAATGAGCCGCTCACAGCTCCATCCCATGCCCCGCCCTGGTTGGACAGCACCTATTGGCGCCTCTTTGCTTCGGTGCCCAGGGCAGTTGCCCCACTCACCCCGCCCCCCTTGCTACAGTAGACTGAAACCCATAATTAAGAAAGATGTTTGCATAAGTTTGAGATGCAACTGGAGAGATTTGAATAATATGCATCAACTGACAGCTAAATGTCTACAAAGCATTTTAAATTATCAGAGGAGCCTTGGAAGGCTCACAAAACAAGGACCATAGGAGCACAATGCTCTCTCATATACAACCCATACGTGATGAACGGCCAGGGGCCTAAAGGACCCAATTAAAACTCATAGTGAGGGATTTTCCTCAATGATTACATGTTTATGTCCTAAAATGTTCCCAGTCCTATAACCATGCTTGCACCATTCCTTTCTATGCTATCTATCAACTATGAAAATGAGACATCCTTGTCAGTTATACACATCATCTCCCTACTATATAGTTACTAGTTTGCTATAAAAGTGGACATAGTTGTCTTCATATCCTGCCTTAAACTGCTGTATAATATTACTGTACAATGATAACCAGGTGCTGAATTCTAAATCTTCGACTGTTGCATTTCAAAGTGATGCTTGCATAACTTGCAAAGTGCTTCATGGAGCTTTGTGAAACAAAATACTACATGAGCGCAGATTGCTAATGAAGCGGGAGCCCATTGTCTTGTGTAATGTCTAGACCTATGGCAAGCTTATAGGAAAGTGTCTTTTTAATCAAGCATGTGACTCTCAGGCATAATTGACAGCCATATATTTCAAAATGATCAAAGTCTGCTGTCAAAGAAATTACATTACTCATTCTTAGTGTTTGGTAGTTCTCATGAGAACCTTGATCAATTGGTGGCTCCTCTTAGGCTATTAGAGGAAGTTGTGTAATGTGTCATGATGAAAGTGGCAAACCGTTAAAAGGCCGACTACCTTCTTTGTTCCTGAAAGCAATTTTTTGTCCTGTTTAATTCACTGTTTCAACTGTGTTCAGTTTCACCTTGCTGCAGCACAGCTTATCGAATGATGGACTGCATCTCAGGGAAAAGTTGGAGATGGTATTTTTAATTGATTTCAGTGTATATTTGATAGCAGTTCAGAACAGCAGCAGCAGCAGCATTGGTGGCAGCAGATTTGCTGACTCCCAACTCATTTCCTCTCATTCACTTAGATTCCCACTACTGCTAAGATAAACAATGATCTTGAGAAAAAAAAATCACAAGACTAATTACTATACCTTGAAGTCTTACGTTCTTTTGGGGGAAGCATGAAATAAATTAGCAGTACATTAACCATGATTTAAAAGCAAAGGCAGGTAATTCCATAGCAAAATTAGATGGGGCATTAGCCATTAAGATTGCCTGCCTGTAGCATTACAGAAAATTCTGCCTTCCACAACTGGAAGCTTGTATGATGTGAAAGACTGATCACAGGCACTCAGAGTATAATAAACTGAAATCGTCTGAATTCAAATAATAAATGACTAGCAGTAAGTAATATTTAATGCAAAAATGCATTCAGATAATCTGGAATATCTGTGAACAATGATTTCTTCAAAGTACTAGCCAAGATTCCCCTTTGAAATGGCTTGTTTGAAGTTACTTTGCATGGTCATAAAACAAAAGACGCTCTGTTTAAAGGATTATATTAAAGGAGTTTTTCCATGTATTTATTTGTTGGAAAATGCTGATGGGGAAAGAGACCCCCATAATGCTATGGAAATATATTAAGGCTGTCATTTCAAAGAAGAGTGAAAGGTTTCTTAGATCTTTCTCCAACAGCAAGATACTTTTTCCATGCTAGTCTTTCATTATTGTTTCTTAGACCCTCACTTTATCAAAGAGCACAATTAAACTGCATCCCATGTTTTTTACCATCCTTTCTTTCTTTTAATGCTTTATTTTGTTTTTCATCTGGTATACATGTTTTAGACCCATACTTAGGATAACGCAACAGAATTTAAACCTTTTCCACCACCGCCCCCGTCCCCCTCAAAAAAACCCTTCTTGGGTTCCTTTTATGAATATAGGTTTCCCCTCTGTCCAGCTTTCCTCTCTATTCACATGTGTTTGCATTTTCCTCACATGGAAGATTCATCCCTCTGTGGGTCTTTTTTGTCTGCTGTTTTGCTCCATAAGTGCTGAAAAGTAACTGAAATTTTTGCCTAAGCTCCTAATGCGAACAACATGTTCATAAGACTTCATTTGTGTGTGTGTCTTGTCTGTGAGCTGCTTAAGGCCATATACCATCTCTTGTCTGGCTGCTAAATACAGAGCATAGTGTAGCCACTGCCTCATAAATGATTACAGTAATGAAAAGCACATGACCAGATATTATTCTCAGAGATCGGAAAGCCAGAAGGGACCATTAATGATCATCTAATCTGACTTCCAGCATAACATGCACCATAGACTTCTTCACAGTGATTCTTTCATCAAGTCCAGTAACCAGCAGCTCAATTATAATATCTCCATTTTACTAGCTAACTGTTCCAGCAGTTATTCTCACTGTTAAAAACGTGTGCCCTATTTTCAGTTTTAATGTGTTGGTTTCCAACCTCCGGCTAGTGGATCAGTTTTGCCATCATCTGTTAACAACTTAACTTAAATCACCTTGTAAGCATTGAACAGATTATCTCTGTGTAGGTACTTAAAAACTGAGATCAAGTAATTTCTTAACCTCTTCTCTGATGATCAAAATAAATTGAGCTCCTTAAATCCCTCACAGGAAGGCACATTCCCAGAATGCAAAGCATTTTTAGACCTACATATGCTTTTAGACTTGCATATGCTACTCTCAGTTGCACAAAGGCCTCTTTACCCAGTTCTGACAGTATAAAAACAGACTTTGCAGTAGAAATAAACTACATAGGGTTAGTGGGGAACTAGTTAGGGAACTTCTGGAGAGACTGGATGTATTCAAGTCAGCTGGTCCAGACGATCTCCACCCCAGAGTATTGAGGGAATTGGCTGAGGTCATTGCAGGATCCCTGGCATGGCTTTACAAGCACTCGTGGTGCTCTGGTGTGGTGCCAGAGGACTGGAAGAGGGCCAGCGTGGTTCCCATCTTCAAAAAGGGGAAGAAGGAGGACCCAAGAAACTATAGGCCAGTTAGTCTTACCTCGATCCTCGGTAAACTTTTTGAGAAAATTATTCTGGCACATATCCACAAGGGACCAGCAGGGGAGATTATGCTTAGGGGCAACCAACACAGGTTCATTAGAGGCAGGTCCTGTCACACCAACCTGGTGGCCTTCTATGATCAGATAACCAAATCCTTAGATGCAGGGGTAGCAGTGGACATAGCCTTTCTGGACTTT
>NW_017729028.1:22053225-22066213 GCF_001723915.1 Gavialis gangeticus | reverse complement strand
GATGAACACCTTGCTGGGGTCATTTGACCCCAGTACTCTTTCCTGCCATGGCAGGGGTTCGGACTAGATGATCTGCTCAGGTCCCTTCCAACCCTGCTAACTATGAAACTATGAAACATTTATACCCATTTTATATGCACTAAACCTTGTATAAACTAAGATGGTAAAAAATGAACCACATGTGGAAAGTGACCAGAATAATTTTTGCAAAATAAGATGTTCTACAAATGCTGTGCTGGCATAGCTCCCCATTTGGAGACTATACCAAAATTTAAAAAAAAAAAGATTTTTTTCCACATTTGCTGGCTTTGGAAGGGTCCTAATAATTTTATAATAAATAGCAAGTTTATTCTGCAAAAGATTATTTCACTATTTTTCCCCTCATGTACATCACCCTATGCTGCACAAGAAAATCAGGCCATGTTATCTCTATGCATATACAAAAAACCAAATTCATTCTATTGGTTTTGTTGGTTATCCTGACTCTCTGTTGATTCCTCAGTATAAATAACTCAGTATTTCATCTTAAATTTGAATTCCTGGTGGATTTGTCTCATATCTCAACACCATTCCATCTTAAACAATGAATGTTGACAAATGATCTCCGGGCTGAATAGAATTGTAATGAAAACAAGGCACACATTGATTTCACCGCATGTAACACACAGCAGCGAGAGTTATTACTACGCTAAATTACATTCAAATATTAGCTTATGTTTTTCTTACATTTTTACATTCTGTATTGCTAGTTGGATAAGACTGGGTTCCTGCTCACTGGCGTATTATGAAAATATCCAGATGATACAATGTGACCAACTTAATGTTCTCAGTATAACCCCAATATTGGAATTTCCTCTCCTAATTATAATTATACTAGCCCTACTTTGTAGCTTATATCAAAACACATGTCAGAGGATGTCCTACCCCCATTCTATTGGTCCTTGTCCATAAAGAAAGGCTAACCTTACTTTGAAGGAGAGCCTTGCTTGTATCATTAAATCTCTTGAAGAGTAGCTTTATCTTTCAAAAAGGTCAGATTTAATTACAACCCCTCTCACCTTTGCCATATTTTTCTTACCCCGCTATCTAATTACCAGCCTTGCTTTCTTTTCAAAGCAAATTCTCCTTTTAACCTTGCATTGAAATTAACCGAGCAAGATATTTGTTTCTAACTAGATATCATGAAAATAGTTTTCTTAAAAAATAAACATTTTAATCTTTTCTAGCTTTTTCCTACCGCTTTTAATCATTTTTCTGTGTGCAACTTAGAACATGGAATTATGTCCAAAAACAAAAGGAAGCAATATATTTAGTAAGATTGTTCATTTTCAGGAAATACTAAAATTAGTTAATCTAAAGGTTTCTCATGATCTTTTTCAGACAATGGATATTGCTACAGACAGCAGTGGTGGTTAGAGAATGATAAATAGGATGAAAATAGTGCCACTGAATACTATTTCTTTATTTCTCAAATGCAAAAAACACAGCCATCATGGGGGGGATGTCAGGCCAAACTTTTAAACGTTTCCTGAAAACCAGCAGTCTTGAGATCTGCCAGACTTATCAGAAACACCATGTTTTGTTGGCTTTTTATGAGAAAATTAACTCTAACATGTACATATGCTCTAGGACAAAATTTTGCACACCAGTTATTATATAGTACAAAGAAACAGACATTTCCTCAAAATGAAAGAAAACACAATTTTCTCTCCACCTAAGCCTCATCTCCACCAAACATCAGAGGGCAGATGACCCTTGAGGTCATTCCCTAAAGGTCAATATTCCATAAAGAAAATAGGACTCCCTTCCTATTTTCACCCACGCTTTGCAACCTCTGGCGCACCCTCAATGCTCTTTGTCTTAGCTATTAGCTTTGTAGCTGAAGAGAAGAGCTTGAGACTCTTTGATACTCATTAGAGCTCTGCCCCCATTAAAGGGTCATTGTTTAGTGATACAAAGCACTTCCTTCCCCATCACGGGCCAAGCATGCTGACTCCGCAGTGCTCCTAGCCATTAATTATTGTTATCATTTTATTTTTATACTCCCTATCCACTCTAGCTTTCTAGCTGTTTTAGACGAAGCTCAGTTAAAATGAATTAAAAGTACTAACAGAGACTAATAGCACTATTATAACCCAATAAATTATGATGGAATTTTAATTACTAGAGGAGCAGTATTAAAAATTAACTTAAGAGCATATGTCATTAATACAAAATGTCACACGAGTGTTTCACTTTTCAAAATTCCTCAAAGCTGAGCAACCTCAACTCCTACCCAAGGTAAAGCATGCCATTTCGACTTGGGGCCTACACTCTTAATTCAATGAGATTCTTAAAGAAAATTGTCTGATTAAACTAAGACACCAAACTGTAGGGTCGGAGTGTTGTTGTAGCCATGATGGTCCAGGAAATGTGAGAAGCATGGGGTTTGGTAATATTTTATTGGGCCCAGTATATGGCTAGAAGAGATGTTAAACAAAGTTTTATGGCATAAATGCCCATCCATTTAGTGCCCAAAAGCTTATCTACCTTCCCTCCCAGCTATTCAGTTGGTCTAGTAAAAGATATCACCAAAACCCCTTGCTTCAAACCTAAGTTTGACCACTGGGGCCTCCATCCATGCAGTCTGTTTTTCAAAGCAGGGAGTATTCTCTCCTCCTGTTAGGTATAAGAGCAAACCCATTCCTTTCAGTGGGATTGTGTGCCCAAGTAAGACCAGCAAGATTTGACCTCATATAGTAGGAAAAAGAAATTGTTGTTGCAGCCTCTTACACCTTTTGTGTACCCATGCAGGCCCAGCCATATACACCTGCCTGAGCTGGTGTACCGAACATGCAGAGGGCAGGGAGTTGCCTTAAGCCCCCCTCCTCTATGGAGAAACTTGGGGTGGGGCAAGATAGGGTGGTACTAACTGCTATAAGGCTTCACAAGCACAAACCCCCATGGGAGGTGAGCACCTTTGCTAGCTGTTTCTCACAAGGCACAGCCAAAGGAGGGTGTGATGGATTTTCACTCCATAGCCCAGTATTAGAGCACTCATCCTGACTGCAGGAATCCTTCTGGCTAAGCCAATCTGCACCTGCATCTTCCATGTTCCTGCTGAACGCTGCAACTAACAAGATACAGGCTACCCCATAGTGAGACTTGCACACTCCCTCCTATTCCACTGTACATGGAATAATTAGCTATTCATATGGGCCAGCGAGAAAGTGTGTGTGACTTGGTAAATAACTGGTTAGGGAGAGAAAGACCTTGATTCCCTCCTCCAAATAATGTCCAGCATCCACTCTCCAGGTTAGTGCCCTGCCCACCCACATATAGAGTCAGACTCATTCTCTTACTCTGTCTAGTGGAACAGCTTCAATAAGCAAGAATGACTGAGACCTTCCCCAAAACACTAAAAAGCCTTGTGGTTAGAGCATTTGCCAAGGAAATGGGTCCCTTGAGGAACCTGAAGGGCTTTAGATGAGAGCTAGGCACATTCTCGTGACTTGTACAGTTCTGGGCATTCTCAGAAGCAGACCTCTAGGTACCTTAGGAAGCCTTTATGGTGAAAACAAACCCAAATGTCATTTCACCATTAGGTGTCTGTGTGCTACTTGAGGTGTCTCATTATACATATATAAACGTCACTTAGTGGTCCTTCCATGGACTGTGGATCCTATTGCTACATGCATTATAGGGCTGGTGAAACAGCAGCGTTCTGCTTCAATATTTGTTTCTATGGAACAGTGTTTTGTTTCGAGTTTTGTTTCATTTCAGAAACACTGTCCTGTTCCACTGAAACGGTTTCACTGTTTCAATGTTTCAGTCGGGCTGGGGAAGGGAACTCAGCCCAGCATAGCTCCCCTCCCCAGCGCTGCGATTGGGCTGGGAAAGGGAACTCAGCCAGGCTCAGTTCCCCTCCCCAGCGCTGGGATCAGGGAAGGGAACCCCTCGCAGCGCTCGCAGTGCTGGGGAGGGGAACTGAGCCAGACTGAGTTCCCTTCCCCAGCCCGATCGCAGCCCTGGTTCTCCCTTGTCTCCCACTACCTGGCAGGCTGCTTCAAAACTTTCGAAAAGTTTCGACTGCTGTCATTTCTTTTCAAGGCTGTTTCAAAGCCCTTTGTTTCATTTTCATTTCACTGTTTCAAGCCTGAAATGAGTTGAAACAGTGTCAAAATGAAACAGCCAGCAAAATTTTGCACAGCCCTAATGCATTACTTCCTTTGTTTGCCCAATAGCCAACTGATTAAGAGTATGCCCCAGGCTCTCGAGCCTCTCAACAAAGGTGGCTCAAAGCTGCCTGGAAATGCCTAGCAATGTGCTCTAAGCATAAAGTCATGGGACAGACAGGCTCAGGAGCAACCTTGACCCACTGGGCAGTTAAAAGGGGATGATTTGTGAGGCCAGAAGGAGAGCAGGGCCAGAGGGAACCTAGATCTGGCTGTGAGATGAGAATTGGCCTGGCAGAGAGGGTGGCCTGGGTTCTGGTCCTTAATCCTGTTCTGAGGTTTTGCATTAAATTGTCATTGGACAGACAGTTCTGAGAGCTGACACTAACACATTGGGAAGTGCTATTCCCAATGGGAAATAGCACTTATACGCCTCAAGGTGAAATAGTATTTGGGCTTTAGACACTTTGAAGTGAGACAGAAACTGAGCAGGAGGGCGTGAGCACCAAAATGCTGGAGCTAGACGCCTAGTGGAGAAGTACCAGAACCCAGGGCTAGCACCAAGGCTCTTAAGTCTGTTACATGGATTTTGCCCATTGGCTCTTAAGCACCTTTCATGAAACGTGAAATGCTCCAAATGAAAGGCAAGGTGTTTCTTTCATTTGAAGTTTAAACAGACACTTTTTTGTTTTTTCACTAAAGAAAAGGTTTTTTTCCACTTCCTCACAGAAAAAAGGGACACAAAGGGTAGGAAAAAAACTTGCAATATTGAATAGCCTTAGGTTTTTAAAACCTAAGAAGTCTCTCAAGCTTTGGTTTTTCATCAAAAGCTAGAAAAAACTGACCTGGGTGCAAACCCGTTTTGGTGGAAAAGCAATGTCTCATCAAATAACACTTCACAACAAAAAAAATCCATCCTGTCTTGTTAGTGACAAATTATTCTTGTAATGACAGGAATGACTTCACCCACCATGGAGCACTATCTGCTTTGGTGGTAGTGTAACAGGTGTTTATGCCCCATCAACAACAAGTCCTGTGAAAGGTGATAGTGGGGAAATCACATAGCCACCTGTGATGAAACATGGGCACTATTTAAGGGCCTGACTCAACACCCATTGAATAGAAGAGTATGCACAGTGCACAGTAATGCCGGGCCAAGGATTTAGACAAAATGGGAGAGGGAAACAGGGAGAATGCCTTATGTATCTGAAACACCAAAGGCTGGCAGCATATAATCCCCAAGGTGGAATTGGTCAGAGCATAAGGCTTAACTTAATACCCCATCATGGTACTTTTTGTGCCAGGCAGTCTTACAAGGAGCCCTGCAACAAGACAGTGACACAGGCAGCTTGGGAAACAAGCGCCATGACCTCAGATGGGAACGCTGGTATGCCTACCTCTCCACACAATGGCATCCCCTACAAACATAGGAACATAGGCCGCCTGGGCCTTTGCTCTCAGACTAAAAAACTGAAGGAGTGACTAATATCAGCACTATGAACCCTCACCGGTTAATGGTAGGGAGGCGACAGCACTGCCAATGCCACCACAATGACAAGGAATATATATTGGCAGAAGAACTTTGGAAAAAGCCTAAGCCCCCGCTACGGAGAAAAGCACACACCCTACAGTCCTTGCCAATCTCACCTAGGGGAAGAGTGCCGTCCTGACTCTAGATTTGATGACTGGAGTCACCAGGAACAAAAGAGCAAGAACCTCTGGCTAGGCATCTCAGGAACATGAAACAGTTTTTCGCTTTCAGCTGCCCTGAAGAAGCTCCTCAGCCTTCAAAGCTGGTAAGCAGAGAACTTTCTTGGGTCGAGTCTTTTCTTCCCTCCTACCACCTTTGTCTCCTCCTTCAAACTGAGCAGGGAGCTTTCTTTTCCTCCCTGGTAGTTAATCTGCTCACAAGTTTTCACACAATGTGAAATTACAAACGTGAAGGGGATTTGGTTGGTGTCTGCTTTTTGACAGTTTTGGAAAAGAACCTAAAAGTCTGGTGCTTCACCAGAAAGATTGTATTCTGTGCCACTGAAGACTGGCAGGTTGCAGAAGCAGTTTCTTTATGTTGCAGACTCCAGGAGGGAAAGGATATTTTAAAGAGTTTTCAGCAAGATCTCAAGGAACTTTTCAGACCGAGCGCTAGCCTAGAACCACTGCCGTTACCTAGAGAATTGCATACGAAGTTGTATTCTGCCTTTTGCTGATTTCATCCTGATATTTTGCTGAAGCTGGAGCTGAGAGTGACCGTTCATTCACAGATGTGAATACACCTGACTCTAACATACAATTTGAGAGAACTTACATAGACCCTTTAAAAGCTGTGACCCAAAGCTTGGCAGCTTGCTTTCCCTGTCTTGCAAATATTTGGGGATCTCAGAAGTCTCTCATTTCTCAGGACAAACCTGAGACTTTTCATGCCCTTTTTTTTTTTTTTGAGAGGAGGCAAGTGAAATACCAGGGAGATGCCACAGCAAGCTGGTTAGAGTCCTTACACAGAAGGAAGGAAAGTTGGGTGCACAATACCCGCGCTTTACCTGATATGGCGGAGGGGGCAGCCGGGGCTGGAAGACCTTGGCTGCAGGGCAGAAGGGACAGAGGGAGGAATGAACCCGCTCCCTTCAGGGGCCCATGCTGGGATGGCATCTGGCCACGTCCCATTGCTGGAGCAGAGAGGGGCTGGGGAGGGACAGCAGCCTCTGTCGGAGTGCCCAGGACGGGGGTTATTCCCCCTTCCCTTCCCTGTCTCTCCGGCAGGGGCCACGGCAGGGTGGGGAAGGGGACCTATGCAGGGCTGCCTGACCCCAGAGGGGGACCCTTCCCCCTGCTCCTCCCCCACCCCCCGTGGGGCAGGGAGGGGGCTCTGTTCAATGCTGGGGGGGACTCTTTCCCCTCCTCCTCCCCCCACCGTCCCCTCCTGCTGTGGGGCTGGGAGGGGGGGCTCTGTGCAGGGCTGCCCAACCCCACCGCAGCTCAGCTCCCCTGTAAAAAGGGAAGAGCCTCTGTAGCACCCCCAGGCTTCTGGCCTGAGCCACTGCAGGCATGTGCCTGCATTTCCTCAGTCCAGAACGGATGTCTGTATGATTACAATCCAGTTTAGCCTAGCCAGGTTAGACTAACCTGCAAAGACTGAATCAGTTCAGGCTTGAGCTTTTTGAATGTCTGTCCCTAGCCTTTGAGTACAGGCCTTCTTCCAGCTCTCCTACTATAGCACTTCAGCACTATAGAGTTATTTCACTATTCATTGATGCATGAAAATGATTCTCCCACATCACAAATGACTGCTATAAGCAGCTCTACACTACAGCCAGCCTCTATATGGTGTTTACAATCTCTCCTGTCCCACTATATATAAACAGATGAATAGATACAAATCTAGGGGGAGGGGGAAGCTAGAGAAAGACTGACCCTGCATCCATGGCCCCAGGGACACAGGCCTCTACTACATCTGGAAAAAGAACGCTTTAGCCGATTCATAGGAAATTAAGGCTGAAAAGGACCTCTAGATCTGACACTGTATATCAAAGGCCATTAAGTATCAGGTGAAACAAAAAACAAACCCAGAACTTTTAGTTGCATCAAATATTTCAGCAGCAAAACACTTTCAACACCCAAGGACTCTGAAGTGCCAGGGACCTGATTAGCTGAGATCTGCCAAGATGAATCCAGCAGGAAAATCACACCTGACTGCAGCAGAAACCTAAAACCAAGGTCTCCGCCAAGCTGCCTGGGGAAAAAGTACTTCTCAGATCTCAAACCTTCAGGCCCCTGAGCCTACTCTCAGCATGACCTCACAGTATTGAGGGAGCTCAGTGTCACACCTCTACCTCATGTTTAAGAAGAAAGAAGAAAATCCAAATGATTAATGGAGAAAACATTCCTTCTTAACCCCTGGAGCCAGCCGGATGCACCCGGATATTTCATTATAGTCATTCTAATAAAACACTGCTGGCGGCATGAGCTTAGGGTCCAAACAGGGCAGGAACCATAGTCTCAGAAGCACAGTTTCTCAGGCCAGCACAACCACCCGCTCCTGGCACGCCTCACTGACCAGGGACCAGAGGATTTTCCCTAAAGTCACAAAGATATCCAACCTTGCCTTAATGACTCCAAAGTAATGAGGAGTCAACCCCTTCTCCAGGCAAGCCACTAAAATGTATAATCAACCTCAATTTTAGGACATTTCAGCTTATTTTGAGCTTCGGTTTCCTCATTTCAGTTCTCTGCTATTGACTTCACCACGACCTTGTCAAGCAAGTCAAAAAGCCGGAGATTAGCAAACATTCTGTTCCTGTGCCGGTACTTAGATACAGTGGTCCAGTCCATCCTCAGTCCTTTCTTTAACATGCTAAATAAGTTAAGCTCCTGAAACCTGGCACTGTAAAACTTGTTTTCCAAACCCTGATCTATTTTTGTGGCTGGCTTTTGAACCAGCCTTTCTATAACCTACTTGATGTATGGAAGCAATATTATAGTAGTCATCTTACCAACACTCTATACAGACGCAAGGCCATTTTCCTTACTTCTGCTCAATACTCCTATTTACATCCACCCAAAAAAAAAATTAAAAAAAAAAAATCACATTAGCTTTTTCTTCCTACAGCAGTGCACTGAGAGCTCATCTTTAGGCACTACCCACAATGACTCCTAAATCCTGAGTCACTGCTTTCCAAGAGGGAGTCTCACAGTCTGGAAGCACAGCCTGAAGTCTTTGCATCCAGATGTATTGCTTCACATGGACTGCCAGCTGTATTGAAATCTATCTTGAATTGTGACCGTTTAACCACACAGTCCCAAGTGCTAAGCATCAGTGATCTGTTCCCCGTATTATTTGTTGTTCTCCCACTCTTTCTGTCACTGCAAAACTTCAGGGCTTCTGTTCCATTGTCTAGATCAACGGTGCTCAGCCTTTTGGTCCCAGGGGTCAAAAGAGAGGTGTGGGGCTGGGCCCTGGGGCCCTGCACCACCTCTGCCTGGTCTTACAAGCTGGAATTGTAAGACCCACATCACCTCTGCCTAGCATTGTGCGCAGCAATCAGGGTCCAGGGCCCCGTGACACCTCTGCCCAGTCCTGCTTGTGGGGGATCAGGGTCCAGGGCCCCGTGACACCCCCACATGCTGGGATCAGGCCCCATGCCTCCCTGCATGCCTAACCTAACGTGCAAGGACATATGCGGAGCCCCACATGCCAGATGACAAAGTGCAGGGGGCTAGATCTGTCCCATGAACAGGGGTTTGAGCACACTTGGTTTAAATCAGTGTGGGGCTAACTTTTTTGGCAGACATGACACAAAATAAGCCCTGCAGCCACCCCAGATGCCACTCTGATCCCTTTTTCCTGCCTGATCTGTTGCTCTGCTTTCTCCTCTCCACCCAATCTGATGCTGTGTTCCCTGCTTCCTTCCCAATCTGCCACATACCACAAAAAAGGCTGCCCATACCGCTTACAGCGCATGTGTTATGGGTAGGCCACCCCTGGTCTGGATCATTTATAAAAATATGAAATCGGGTTGCGGAATCTCCATCCTTAGAGGTTTTTAAGCTAGACCCAGCTAGATAAAGCCTTGGGTGGGGTGATCTAGTTGGGTTGGTTCTGCTTTGAGCAGGGGGTTGGACTAGATGACCTCCTTAGGCCACATCCAACCCTAATTTTCTATGATTCTATGACCAAACCAGTCCCTAAATGTCCAACTAGGTATATCCATACTCAAAGTCCCCTCCCCATTTTGAGATCTATCAGCAAGCCATTTGTAATCCACTTAAAAAGACACTTATTAATTCCATACAATGGAAACTTTTGAATCCAAATGTCATGTGGTGAGATATCTTGTTGCCTTTTTTTGATCAGACCTATAATCCTATCAGAGAGAGAGACTAAAGAATTTTTATTTTTACAACACCTGCTTTCTATAAGGCTGACTAAATTATATTTTTAGTTTCTAATTCTTTTCTGATAAAATCCCAAATTAATCATTCCATTATGTTACCCACAGTCTTCTGTTTGAGGTGTTTTTAGAAGCAGGTCCCATATTTTCCATATAGGCTACCAGAAGCAGCCTCAAACATAAATCCAGTTTTGATGCTATGGGGTCACCAGACTGGTACTATCCAGCATGATAGGTAGTACAATGGTAATTAATATTGTGGAATAACACTGTGGTTATGAAAACTTCAGGTACCAACTTTTCTGTCCAAGACTAATGTAAATCAATAGTACATGGATTATATAATCATCCTTGTCCTCACATCTTAATAGAGTGTACTGCTTTAACAGTCCCTTTATAGGGAGGCAGGTAGGTGGTTAGTCTGAAGTTAGACAGGTGGTAGGGCAAGATAGCACCTTAGGACACATCCACACGAGCAGGAATATTTATTCCCTGGGGACAGCTAGAAGTGGCACTTATTTGTGCCACTGGCTAGTTGTCCCCAGGGAACACCCCTGCACACATGTACTCAGATATTGACATCTAGCTCCTGGTTTGATTCCCCAGCTCCCGGCTCGATTCCCCAGGTCTCTGATATCTTCCCCCAGCTCTTTCTGAGGGGTGCGGGCCCCTGATCTGTGCATGGGGTTTCAGCAGGCTGCCACTGCAAGCTGCAGCGGCTGAGCGCAGCCTGCGCCACGCACCGTGAGAACTGAGGTGCTGCCACTGGCCCCAGCCTGCAGTGGCAGCCTGCTGAAACGCCACATGCAGATCCGGGGGCCTGCACCCCCTGGGAAGAGCTGGGGACATGATCAGAGAGCTGGGCAATTGAATCGGGGCTGGGGGAATGTTCAGGTCCCTGAACATTTCCCCAGTTCCTGGTTCGATTCCCCAGCTCCCCAGTCTTTCCCCTAGCTCTTCCCAGGGCATGCAGGCCCCCAGATGATGATGTGGGATGACAGCAGGCTGCCGCTTCCAGCTGGGGATGGCAGCAGCTCTGGGCTATTTCCCTAGCCAGCAGCAGCAACTTGCTGAAACCCTGCACGCAGATTCAGGGGCCGCACCAAGGGGTGATGCGTAGGGGGTGCACGTGCACCCCGAGTGTGGCAGTGCACCCTCTACAAAAAGGTGCTGCTGACACTGTCAGTGGCACCTGCAGCAGTCGCCACTTGCCACACCACAGTCCACGGCATCTGCAGGCAGTCTGCAATCCCTCCAAGCTCACCGCCACCATGCTCCCTTGCCCCCCAGCCACTAAGGTCATGAGTTGTTCATGGTTGTGCCCCACCCCAGGAAGAGCTGGGGGAACAATCAGAAAGCTGGGAAATTGAACCGGGAGCCACATCTGACATTTGGAGCCACCACAGCTCAGAGGCAGTGCCCTGCTGAGCCAGGCTGCACCCGCTCCATGGAACAGCTGCTGTGCAGGTGCCAGGCAGGGGAGGGCAATCCCTGCTGCCCCCTCACTGCCCCATGCTGCACAGGGGGGGGCTCTGCCACAAGCACCCAGAGGCCCCAATCGCCACTGCCAGAGGTGGTGAGTGCAGGGCTCTTTTTTGTTTTAAGCTTCATACTCACCAGCTGTGGACCATGCAGATGACAGCATGCTAGCACTGCCACTGCTGGCTGCGGTCTGTACCAGCACCCAAGTCTGCCTGGCGCAGCCCATGCCAAACACTGGGAAGAGCCCAGTACTGGCACTGGCCACAGCCTGCTATCATCCCGCATGCAAGTTCAGGGCCCACAGCCCCAAGAGGGCTGCAGGGCTGTACCAGACTCCTCCAGGGGGGCATGGGCCCCTGGATCTGCTTGCAGGATGACAGTATGCTGCCACTGCCGGCAAGGGAAACTAGTTTTACTTTGAACAATTTGAGAAGCAGTTTCACAAAAAGCCCTGCACCTGTCTCCTTGAAACTTGGCAGGCTTCCATCTCTGCAGTTTTCATCCGAATGAGGCAAGAAATGACAAAGTTATAGGCATTTTTGTGATTCCCCATTATAGCCTATGGGTGAAACGTTGAAATGCGTTGAAACAGCGAAACAGTTCTGATGAAACAAAACAGTGCTTCAAAACAGCTGTAACCCAGGCGGTACTCCAAGAGGTACCCCCTCTCTAACTGAAGGGATCAAAGCAGGTGCACAAGCACTGTGGGAGGCATAGGGACTCTCCTCCTCCTATAGAGCAGAGCCAGACCACCAATGGGGACTTCACCGTATACCTTTTAATACTGGGAAGGTAACAGGTATAAATCAGAGGGTATAGTGGACACTACAATGCCCCAAGGGGGCAGAATTCAACAAAGGTTAGACACTTACAATCATTGACAAAAAACAGGGTTAACAAAATATAAAACACAAACAGCAGAAGGAACAATACAGGTTGGTGAAATACACAAAGGACGCAATATGCAAAATGTCAAAAGACAAGGAAATACAGGGCTTTGGTACCTCGAGGGAGAGAACATAATGGCCCCTTTCTACTGCAAGAAGACATGATTCTTGTTATTTCACTCACCCCAAGTCATCTTCACTGGGTCTTGAACCCAGATCTCCCATATGATGGGCAAGAATGCTACCACACAGCCACCACTAATAGCACTATGCTAGCCTGCTAGGGGTCTTGATCTTCCTGGAGCCCAGCCTCATGTCAAGCTGCCTGGCCTCAGCTTAGAGGAGCTGGCAGCAGAGCTGGGAACCTCTCAGGTCACTGCTCAGATCTTTCCTGAGCGGGGGCAGCCTCTCCTGCTGGCTGCAGCCTCTTGTAGGAGATCCTGGAGCCCAGTGGGGAGCCTCTCCTGCCGGCCTCTCCTGAGGGTCCCACTGCTGCCTGCAGGTCCTGCCCTTTCAGGCTCTTCTGGGGCACTGCTCCTGCCCCACTGGCTCAGCTCTTACCAGCTCTGTGAAGCTCCTT
>NW_017729028.1:22050327-22052862 GCF_001723915.1 Gavialis gangeticus | reverse complement strand
GGGGGGGGGGGGGAGGAGTTAGTTTCTGGGGCCTGATTGGTGCGAAAGGGAATCGCAAGTTCTCCAATCATCTTTTACCCCTTCAAAACCTCTGGACCAAATCATTACCAGATTGGTGAGGAAAGGGAATCCCAAGTCCTCCAGTCATCTTTTGCCCTTTCAAAACCCCTGGGATAGGTCACTGCCAGCCAGTCCGTCACACAGCTAAATGAAACACCATCCCTTCAAAATGGCGAAACTGAAGTCAAAACCAAATGATGCTGTTTTGCACCGCCCTATTAAGCAGCCCCTATTGTAGCTATTAGAACACAGTTATACATGGGAATCCTTCTGCACCATGACCACTCTGCATTGGTGGAGCTGTGAAGTAGCTGTATGCCCCATCTTCTATAAACACCCCCGGAACTGAAAGCCTCCCTCAAAGGTGCAGACAGGTGGCCCAGATAGGTCTGATCTCCCAAGGCCAAGAATCATGCAAGTGGCACATGAGGGACAGCTCTTACCACAGTTTATTAAATAGGAAAAGTATGCTGACAACACTGTGGCTACCACTGGCTGCCTGAATGACCAATGGACCCATTGTAACTGCAATCCAGTTTATGGCAGCCACTTGCTGTATCTCCCAGAGGCACTGGGATTGGGCAGGATTTACAGCTTCACTCTGTGTCCTTTCGCTTTGCTGCGATGAATTAAATTCATAGAGCATTTGTAGACGATACATTAAAGTGGCTTAAATTCTCTTATGCACCACTTCAATGGTGTTGCTGTTTGCATGAGTTTGCAAATTTGGCGGTGTATTGTGAGTTAATTTGAGCCACCATAACAATTCGGCGGTGTAATGCGTCTTAAATAACTTTAGGGCACAGCAAATGACTTTGGGGCACAGCAAACTAAAACACCTCCAAGGAGTTTAATTTGCTACCTTATGGCTGCAGAAGTAATCACCAGGCTACATGCAGCTCAGGGGTTGTGCAGGCAGCCCGGCAGCAGCCCAGGAAGGCAGGCTTCAAAAACAGCAGCAAGCCTGATCTTTTTTTTCTTCCCTGGAGCCTGCCTGCCTGCCTGAGCTGCAGGGGGCCCAGTGCTTCCCTCCACAGCTGTGGTGCCCCCTGGGACCACCCGAGTCGAGTGCCAGTGCGTGGGTGCTGCCTGGGTGGGGTGCAGCCGCTGCCACAGAGGGAGGCACCAGCCCTGCAGCTCAGGGACTGCTCAGCCTGCCAGCAGCTTATTGTCTGCTCCCCACCACCAGAGAGGCAGGTAAGGACATGGGTGTACATGACACAGGAGTTTATTTCACCCTAAACTGAAGCGGTATTTTTTAAAAACCACCACTTTAATTTAAACCCCCATGTACTCTACAAATGCCTATACCTTCCTCATTAGTAGAGCTCCCACACTGCAAAGGTACTCTGTATGGTTGCTGGCATGCCCCAGGTGCTGCTCAAATCTCTGTGGAAAGACATAGGCCCAATCAATTTTATGGCTAGGAACATGCATGTAGGTGAGTGGGACATGTGCAGTAATTCAGTGAATAAAAATCTAACAATAGCTACCAAGATGCAGAAACCTCCTAGAGGGTATATTGCTCTTTCAAGCTTCATTTGACAGGAACAGCTTTAGAATAGGTTAGAATACATCACACATGCCCAGACATTTATTTTCCATATTGATGTCTGCCTAGTCTAACTGGCTTATTGTGAAGTGTCTTATTTCATTTCAAGTGTCTCATTTCCCCACCCCTCCCTTTTAACAAACTCATTTTTGCTTTGTTAAATCTGATGCTGTTTGAAGCAGAAGCAAGTCTGCTGAATTTATACCACGGGAAAGCCAGGCAGGCTGGAAAATCCTTGGGTGAGCTCATTTAGGAGAGTGTCCAGCAACTGACCCTTTCCTTCCACACAGGCAAAAGAATCACAGTCATAGAAAAGTACTAGGACTGGAAGAGATTCCAGGAGGTCATCTAAACCAAAACCTGGCTCCGGGCAGAATCATCCCTATATAAAACATCCTATAGGAGTGTTTGTCTAACACTTTCTTAAAACTCCAGAAACAACCTTGATACAAAACTACCAGGCACATTGCCCCAAAACACCAAGAACACCCCCCATATGCCACAAGTAGGGCAGGGGGACTGTAACAGGGGGCCTTCTTGGGGCTGATCTGTCATTGGCTCACCCACCTGTTTCTGGGCCAACCGCTCACCTCCTCTCCTGCCATGCCTTGATGATATATAATTAGGATATTAATTAGGCAGAAGGCTCCCATTTCTTGCCCTAATGCCAGGGGACGCTACCTGTGGCTCCGTTCCTCCCCTACACCACAGCCCAAGCCTCACAGATGGCATCCATAGCTAACATCACCGGCCCCACACTGGGCCCCAGAATCCTCCAATCGGGACCCCAGCTGGACCCCTCCAATCAGGCAGATTCCTCTGCCCTCATTCTGGGCTGCCTAGCTCCCTGAACTTTTTCCCCTCTTGGACGTGGCCCCCCCCAGGGACCTTTGGCCACACAGGCCCTGGCCCCACCTCCAAAG
>NW_017729028.1:22045053-22045327 GCF_001723915.1 Gavialis gangeticus | reverse complement strand
GCTAACATCACCAGCCCCACACTGGGCCCCAGAATCCTCCAATCGGGACCCCAGCTGGACCCCTCCAATCAGGCAGATTCCTCTGCCCTCATTCTGGGCTGCCTAGCTCCCTGAACTTTTTCCCCTCTTGGACGTGGCCCCCCCCAGGGACCTTTGGCCACACAGGCCCTGGCCCCACCTCCAAAGCCACTCGGAAACCCCAGGCCCTCAGCTCTGGGTGTCCCACAGCCCCTGGTCATAGTTTCACAGTTTGTAGGGTCGGAAGGGACCTGAG
>NW_017729028.1:22042224-22045042 GCF_001723915.1 Gavialis gangeticus | reverse complement strand
AAATTTCCTAGCGTGTCCTGCAGGGGCCCCACGTTACCTAGTACCTACTTTTTGCCCCCCTATGTATTTAAAAAAGGACTTCTTGTGGTCCTTGATCCAGGAAGCTACTACTAGTTCCATCTCTGTCTTGGTCTTCCTAACCACCCCCCCTGCATCCCCAAGCAACCACAGTATAGTCCTCCCTGGTGATGGCCCCTCCCTGCCATTGGGTGTGCGCCTCCCTTTTAGCTAGAAGACATTCTCGGATGCTTCTGATGAGCCATGGGGGCTTTTGTGCCCTCCTGCTCCCTTTGATCCGTGTTGGGATTACCTCCCTTTGGGCTTGAAGGATTGTCTCCTTAAGGAGCGACCACTTTTCTTGGACACCTGGCTCCCCTTCCCTTCGGGACCTCAGTCCTTCCCCGACTATTCTCCTTAGCTCATTGAAGTCTGCCCACCTGAAATCTAGGGCTGCTGCCTTGCTGTAGGCTTTGTCACCTTGCACTGGATGGTGAATTACAGCAGGCGATGATCACTGTTGCCCAGGTGGTCAAGCACCTGCAGCCCCCGCACCAGATTGTCACCCATGGCCAGCACCAGGTCCAACAAGGCGTCTCCCCTGGTGGGGCTGTGCACCTCCTGGATTAGATGGAGGTCCTGCATTCTGGCTAGGAACCTATGTGTGTGGTCAGACCTGGTCCTTTTGACCGTTCTGGTCCTGGCCCCAGCATTGACCAGTCGAAGGTACTTTAAGTCAGGCTTCTGAGTCTATAGCCCACTCTCTAATCTGGGTCTGCTGTCTTCACCCTAACATGGGGTAACCCACCCAGTTGTGGGAGCTGGGGTTATTAGGGCACCCTGACTCGCCTTTCACCAGGGTGGTAACTGGCCTGGTATTTCCTGGAGGCCCTGCACCACTGGGAGCTCCACCAGGCCACCCACTCCTGGCAGGGTATAGTTTTAGGTCATGCCTAGGACCAGGAGCCTCCAAACCATCCTCTATAGCTCCTGCCCTTACCTCCAGGATGTTGCACTCAGCCTTGCAGCCAGGCAATGTTTCTGCCTGGCCTGCCAGCAGCAAACTGCTCTGTTTGGCAGCCAGAGATCTAAAATGGCTGCCAAAATCAAGCGCCTGCTGGCTGCTTGGCTCAGCCCTTAAAGTGGCAGGCGCCAACAGTACCCTGCCACAGGGACAAAGGGACTACTTAGTTTTGTTCAATCATGATGGTTGCGGCTCTGGCCATGGTTCCACATTGTCTACCACATCCGTAGCCAGCTGTACCAGTGTAACATGGGCAAAATGTGCCCTGTCTAATATGGTAGTGTTTCACACCCACTTTACACTGGTGCAGATGCCTGCACCAGGACTAGGATTAGGCATTTTTGGGTCCTGAATCACTTTCTGTATATACCTGGGCCAAAACCTTCTCACCTTCCCTATATGAGAAGTCCCACTGAAGCTGGTAGAGAGCAACATTTGTGTTTGGCTTAGCAATAACAACCCCTTCCAGGTTTGCTGTGTGGGTGTTTAAAAGTTTATACATACACACACACACACACACACACACCCCCCCCAAAAAAGTGGGGGGGTGTTTAAAAGGCAGCCAAACTAAAACAGCCAATTGTCTCTTTCTGCTTTAATGAGACCTGCTGGGCACTCAGCTTTTTTGACAATCCGGTCACTTATGTAGGCACCTCTCGATGGGTTCGAGAGCCTTTTTTCAGCCTCCATTTTTAAAAATCGTGGCCCAGAGACACTTTGCAAAGCAATCCTGGCAAAAGCCACCTCATTCGATACAGCAGGGTGGGGGAATGGGGCTGAAACATCAGGAAGCTGGAATTCTACTTATATGGCTTCATAGCGTGCTTGCTCGGCTCCCCTGAGGCATCAGCAGCCCCTCTGCTAGCAGGATGAGGTATGGCTGCACTGTCTGCTGCACAGGACCCATCTGCAATCTCTTCTCTCCAACCGGCTCACAAATAAGTCTTGCCTTGTTTTATTCACCACACGCAGCACTGCAGCAACATACAAAGAGAACTTCTGTCCGGGAGCCTAATTCTGCCCTCCTAGAAATCAGAAGCTTTGCCAGCGTTTTCAATGGCAGCAGGGTCATATCCTGTCACGCCAAAGTTTTGGCTGTCTTCCCAGCTGGCTCACTCCCAAACTAGTCTTCAAAAGAGGGCCATGATTTGCCTTTACTGGATGAGAGGAAGGACATTCAGAACCCCCAAGGCTCAGGTCCTATGTTGCCAGCACTTGCTTCATTGCTGCCCTAAAAACAGAGTTTAAAAAGACATCATGGGCTGCTGCTTCACAATTATCCCACACATTCTGCCGCAAAAGGAATGAACTAGGCAGTGTTTTCTAAGTTGTGGTAGCAGATGCTGAAGTGCCCAGGAAAAGACAAACTACAGCAAGAGACTTATATTAACTTCCTACTACTGAACTATTTCCATGCTGCACACAGGGTGCTTGTACATGCAACGGAGGTTTAATTCGGTTTAGTTCTCCCTACATTGAAATAGTGCGTTTTTAAAAACCCACCATTTCCACCATTTCAATTTAGAGAGAGATAAACCGAATGAAACCCCTGTAGCGTGTACACCGGGGTGGGGGCCCAATCCTTAGAGCTTACCTGCCTCTCCCACAGCAGCGAAGGGGGAGTGAGCTGCCATTGTGCCAGTGCTTCCCTCCATGGTGGCAGCGGTGCCCCCCAGGCAGCACCCACCTGCTGGCACCCAGGCCAGGTGGTCTCGCAGGGTGCCACAGCTGCAGAGTGAAGTACCAGGCCCCTGTGTAGCTCAGGCAAGGCGGCTCTAGGAGAAGAAGAAAAAAAAA
>NW_017729028.1:22028842-22037224 GCF_001723915.1 Gavialis gangeticus | reverse complement strand
CAGGGTGCCACAGCTGCAGAGTGAAGTACCAGGCCCCTGTGTAGCTCAGGCAAGGCGGCTCTAGGAGAAGAAGAAAAAAAAAAGATCAGGCTCTTTGCAGCTTTTTCTTTTTTTTCAGTCAAGCCTGCCTGTACAGCTGCCACCAGGTCACACAGCCCCTGAGCTGCGCAGGGCCCAGTGCTTCCCTCTGCAGCTGCGGCACCCCCCAGGACTGCCTGGGCCAGGTGCCAGCAGGCGGGTGCCACCTGAGGGGTGCCACTGCCATGGAGGAAAGCACTGGGGTACCCCGCAGCTCAGGGACTGTGAGATCTAGCTGCAGCTCCCACCCCCCAACCCAGCTGCAAGAGAGGCAATTAAGCTCCACCACCCCTACACTGCCCCTGCAGCCTGGGAATGGTTGGGTTGCCCCTGGCACAGAGTGGCAAGGTGGCAGGAGGGTAGCCGGGTGTGGTGGCAGCGGGAGAAGGCAGCGGGGTTGGTTCACAGGGCACTGGAAGCCTGCCAAGCCCGAGCTTCCCCGAGCACGTCGCTTCCAGCACCCTGTGCACAGTTGCACTTCGTTAGGTAGCAAACTAAAACACTTCAGAGGTGTTTTATCTTGCTACATTACAAAGTCATTGAAAGCAGAATACGCTGGCAAGCGTGCAAACAGCACCACCATTGAAGTAGTGCAAAAGGGCATTTAAGCTGCTTTAAAAGCCAATTTTGTTGCATGTACAGAGGCCCTTAGGCTATAACTTGGACTTCCTTATGACAGGGGCCATTTTGTCTGCCTTGGGTACAGAGCTTATCCTGAACGGGGCTTCTTCACTGTGTAAGGTAAATATTTAAAGGCACTGCGCTGTGTAGTACCTGGGTAATGCAGTACTTCTCAAACCCTGTAGGCTCTGAGTTACAATACAGGAGCACTTCATACACAGAACTAGATACAGCTTTTCTTGTAGATCTAGTAGTGTTTGTATGACAAGCTTTGAATGGCAGTTTACTGGGATCTGTATGGTCACATGTGATTTCTGGCTGTTGAGGAAAGCTATGAGAATACGCCAAATTGGGAGGAGTTTTTTGTATAACAGAGACTGAACCAAAAGGAATCTCACCTCGTCTGTGTGCGTGTGTTATCCATATGTTACTGATGCCGAAATTCTACATGTCAGTCAGCTTCCCTGCTTTACAAGTCAGACCGCTTTTGGAAATCATACCAACTAACTTGAATATAGAATTCAACTGGAAAAAAAAGCCATGCCTGAATAAGATGAAGGGAGCCCTTCATGACTGTGACAGACAGCTTCTGTAAACTCATCTGCATCACCCCCGCATTGTTTCACTTAATATAGAGGAAAAAAATATTCTTATCAAATGCAACATACCATCCTCCCATAAAAGAACTCCCTGAAATTGTTAACATCTGCTTCATGTATAACGGTTGCCAACAACTATAAAACACCCGCTGCTATTTAGGGCTTAAATACTAACTATAATATCATTACATTTGCAAAGATTTTTTGCTGAGGACCATTTTATAGAGTGGGTCCTTTGGTTGTCAAAACAAAAAAACAGCCATTTGTTCCTGTTTTGTTTTGTGCTCTTAATTCCATAGTATTATTATTCTCATCATGGACATTTGCACAACTAGTAGATCAAATATAGACCACATACATTGTAGGCAGGTTTTTTCTGTAATATCCATACTGGTTCAAACCCACTTTCCCTCCTATTCAGCATGCATCATTATTATTTTTATATTGTCATCTTCTCTCTTGCATGGCCCACAGACACAAATAATTACGAATTACCAGGCCAATCTGGTATCCTCAGCTTCAGTTCAGTATTGAACTAGAAATGTATGGGAAGTATGCAGCTGCATTTAAGTTGGAAGGAAGACATAATCTCAGTGCAAACAGACCTCTGGTATAGCAATACTGGAGACAAGAGATAGATCGGTGGCACCTGAACACTGATCAGTGGGGATTTGGGTGAGTAAAAAACAACCTGCCTGGCTCTGAATGCAAAGAGTTCCTGTACATCCATAAAAGAGTATAAAAATAGGGAGCCTGAAACAGTGGTTGGTCCCCAAATTTAAAATCAGGAGACCCAGGATCTATCCTAGGCCCTTGCCATACATTATATGTATTACACAATTAACTGCTTAATTGTGCAATAAATTAAGACCATCCATGAGTGCAAAGCAATTATCACACCACAAACATGTCTACATAGCTATAAAAGGAGTCAACCAACTACAAAGCTAGTGCTTGAAAATGTGTAACAACTTTATAGCTGGTTTCTATCCAGCTTTCATTTGAATGTGTGGCAAGGCCCCTGGATTCTTCCACTAACTCACCTTGCAACCTTGAGTAAATCACTTTCTCAACTTCTGAGTTTCCCCATCCTCTTTTGAGAAGCATTTTGTTACCAGGTAAATTCTTACCAATTCCAGAGAAGCTTTCAACTACACTTCATAATTCATTCATCATCTTTAAAATGGGAAAATGGAACAGAATAGTTAAATATCTTGCCCACCGTCACAAAATGAGTCATTATGGTAGGAATATGTTTTTTGCCTTCAAAGACTATGATCACAGCTACCACTGTACGTCCAACACTGCTCAGAAAGACATTGTGCCTTAGGCTGGAGTTTAGGTGATGTTTTTTTATGTGATCAAATTACTGATTGCAGTGAGCACTACTATTCTGCACCAGAAGGTGTGTGCATCAATGTGCCAATGCAAAGATACTTGCAGTCTGGCATCCAAATTTAGGGACCAGGACAGGAAGCCACTGCAAGATGCAGAGTTTTCTGTGGCTCATGGGGTGCATAAATGAATCTTCCTTTTTTTGTATAGTCAGAATCCTAAGGATTCTTAATACTGTTTATGTAAAATCATGTTTCTATGAGTCTCAGGATGATCATTAGTCTTTAATAAAATTCATTTTGTTCTTGATTTCCAGGAAGTTCTTAAGTCTTTCTAGGACAAGATGATCCAAATAGTTTGGGCCCAGAAGACAGTGCAATAACTAACTCTTGAGAATATTATTTTATGACTGAGTCATTACTCTTGGGAATAAACAGTTTTGATGCTTCCGCAAGACAAATGTTACTACCATGTACACTAAGCTGATGTTTGAGGGAAGGGAGAGTAGTATTTCTCTCTCCAGGATTTTTCCCCGGGGTCCCTGGAGCAGAAAAAAACATGTGCCTTCCTCTGGAGCACAGAGTGGGAATCAGGTCATTTCTTGTGATTTCAAGGGGTGGAAATAAGGGTGGACCTTGCTCCTTGCTCCTTCCAGCCTTTCTTGCCCTACAGGAAAAAATAGACACTGGATAGGATTAAACCATAGTTGGAAATATAACACATTCAAAACACAGAAGCTCTAACGCACATGGCACCTGCCGTTCTTAAAGCTCGCTTCGGTTTGGAAAAATTCTTGTGGTCTGAAGAGTACCAGCTGTTCCGAATGTTAGCATGGGCCAGCATAACTGAGTGCCCAAGTAGCCATGAAATGAAGATTTTAGATACTGGATTGAACTTGTAGCCCTTACATCCATAAGATTTTTGGCAATCCGACTGACTTCTTCAGATGTTCAGAATCAGGGGCTAGGTGTACAATGCATGGGCATAATACTCATACTAACCAGGAACCAGATCTTCAGTTCATGTAACTGGATGTAATTCCATTACTCTGCAGCTCCATTGACTTACATCCACGGTGAATCTGGCCTGAGAGCTAGGAAAGATTGCTTAAGTTCTCTAGCCTATGCCTCTGCAAATGCAAGATAGTTTCCCATAGCAGTGTTCCCCAAAACGTGGAGCTTGTCCTTTTGGGAGCTTGGTGCCAATGACTAGTTGTCAGGGGTGCAGAAAGAGCCTTCTTAAATTGTTCTTCAAAATCTCATTTTAATTTTTTTTACAGTCTCTTTCTAGCTGCTGCGGTTGCCATGAATACATTTGCTTCACATTTAGAAAGCTATCAATGCAAAGATTCACAGGTGTCTTTGTAGGAGCCTGAAGCATAAGCACTGAGAGCTGTGCATGTCCTTAGTTGTTTCACTGGTGGCTCATTCAAGTGCTTCTGATTATAGTTGAAACAAACAGGAGAGGAAGCATCCTATTATGAAGACCTATACTGCTGTTTCCCAAAGCAGGTGGAGACAGCAGTACAGACTAGTGGTAATGCAGAAAGGTACAGAAGACCCGTACATTAAGACGGTGGCCTTTTAGAATTTAGATGACTGAAAAAAGACACCTGCATTTTCCTGAAAGGTGGCTCAGCTCTCAAAATCTGTGAAGATGCTGCTTTATCTCTGGTACTTAATATAGTCAGTGAAATGCAGATGCTTTCATCCCTTCCCATGGGGAACATCACTGATGAAGCTTTACTAATAGGAATTCCCTCTCCTGCACAAACGTATGCTAATTTTTCTTTGGCCTTATCTCATTACTTCAGCTCCCTTGGATCTCAAACAGGTCCCTGGCATTTCCATCTCTCATGGTTTTGTACACAGTTGCACTATCATGCCTTCCATTAGTCACTGTTTGGCTCAGCAAGCACTTTTAAAACAAATAAATTCCTTCAGCTCATTAATCATTAAAATAGCAATATGCTAGTAATAGCTCTTCACCCACGTCCCATCCACACTTCAAGCCAAACAGCTCTGAGCACTACTTGAAGACATATTCAAAAACACATTAAAGCACTGGCACATTGAGGATTGTCCACCCCTAATGGTTTTCCCCATAAGTTTATTAAATGAGTGGGTGCTGCCCTTGGCTCTTGGTCAACACACACTAAAATCCTTCCGCTAGCAGAAGGTCCTAGCAGTAACTCTAAGCAAGCCCGGTAACTCTCCAGTCACACTGCATAAACACCGAAGCTAGTCATGAACTAAGCAGTTCATTACAGAAGCTGCCACCTCCCCAGTATCTGACTGAAGCTGGCTTGTGCTGTGAAGCAAAAAGCTTGGGAAGGATTTAACGCTGAGAAAAAGTAAGGTTTTAATCCTTATTCATGTAACTCTGAGTGGTCTTGTGTCCATGGGAAGTGCCCCACATTTTTTGAATCCTAATAATCTGTTGCTCTCAATGGCATCTTGCTGCAATGAGTTCCACAGGCCAATTGTGTGAAAAAGGAGGTGGCCTCACTTTTCAAGTGGCAGCAATGTATAGCTATTGAAAGCAAAGGTAGTAAAGCAGAGACCGTTTTCATATTGCTGTTTCCTATCATTCTTTGCTCCAAACCATACAGACCACAGTATATCACAATCCCTTTTACAGATCTCTGTTTTCTCTCCCAGATATCCATTCTGTGCTGTAAAATACTGATATAGGTTCCTATTTACCTTTTCTAGCACGGTATGTTATCACCCATCTGCCTTCCCACTCCCAATGGAGTTTCCTGTCTTTGTTTATCTCCTACCTGCTCCATTCCCATCTGATCCATAACTACAATAATAGAAAGAAAGGCACCTTCCCCACTTTGTTCTCTCCCTCTCCCTTCTGTAGTTCCAGGTTCCCAATTCCAGATTCAAAATGATGAAAATTTCTCAATATTTGAAATTGCTCTGAAAAAAAAATCAATATTTCTCAGATGTTGACAATTCTGTTTCCTTTGCTAAATAACTTTGCAGCTCACTGAAGGATTCTGAATGCCAGCACAGTTGGCATGGAGAAAAAAAAACCACTTGTTTTTCAAAATAGTAGAAAAAACATTCATTTTTAACTAGCTCTTATTTTCACTTTTCATGTAGTCTCTGATCATATATGTTTATAATGCTCACTACTCTTTCCTATTACTTCTTCCTGCTGGTCCCCTGCACCAATCCAGACTAAATACTTCTGAGCATGATAAAGCCAGTCTGTTGTGTTTAGTCAGCAGTTTGTCCATCACACCTGGCTCAAGTGGATCCCAGTAACTTAGTCTATTGTAAGGAGATGAGCAGAACACAAGCCAACATACCCAACAAAGCTGGAGATTGTCATGCAAGCCCTACAGAAAGGACAGGTGGTACTGGTTCATCCAAATTCATTCATCTCCCTGACAAACAGCCAGCTGCAAACTTTTTAAGGCCTCTTTCACAGGCAGATTATGTTGGGGAAATGTCTGATATCCATGTTCCCAGAGCAAGGGCCTTACCGGGGTGCCATTTATTTCAGTCAAAGATGTAATTATTTTATACCAAATTCCCCACCAGAAAATAAATGCATGAAAATATAACAGGAGGATTGGTGTGATTTCCACCTTAGCAACACATTGATCTAGATAAGGAAGAATGAATTATGCAACTTCTCTGAAGTTTTCTAGCAATGTAGAAAATGTGCCTATCTGAACTGCTGAAATATGTGCCTTGGCATAAATCCAGATGTTGCAAACATCTATTTTTATACTCGGTGATTCATGAAAAGAAAACTGTGGGGATTAATTATAACAGCTTAGAAAGTTAAACAAACATTCACTAAGAAGTGCCCCAAATGTGCTGCTCGATCTTGTGCAAACTGACCTCTGCACCTGAATGCTGTTGACTTTAGAGGATTGGACCAATTATATTGACACATTCCCAGGCTTGAGATCCCCCTGCCCTTGTTTCTGGACTTCTGCCATTTCCTATTGTCTTTCCTTATGAACTAACTGCCATTTTACTGGAACTTCCTCAGGTGCTGGAGGCTGCCAGAAAGCAAAGGAGCTAAGTCGAATCTGCGTAACCCATCCAGCACAAGTAATTCCTACCTCTGATAAAAGCCGGAGGGATCCACCTTTTTCTTAAATTTTAGAGTCCCATGTATAGCTGTGGGGCCAATGCGGTCTTACTAAACTGAACTTAGCAGCCTACTTTTCCCTTTCAGTCGCTGACAGTCCTAAAATGGGACTCTCAGCCCCCTACCTCCCTGGCCTCAGGCTCAGCATGGCTGATAGATAGCTATACCCCTCCTAGTATTTTGGTGAGTGGCTGCTGACACCAGGCAACTGAAATGCCAGATCTTCACATTCAAAACCCTCCTGCTTCTTGCTGGACACAGACAAGCATGGACCCAGGTCACACATCAGAATAGCCAAAGACTCTGGGAGATCTGAAATCTAAATCCAGAACTTAATTCTGTGGCTTGGGGGACTGTTATGAAGCAAGCGCACTTCACATGAGACCCTGACATGTATGCTATCTAGAATTACATGCATCAGCTCACATCCATGGCCAAGAGAATTAATGGGTGATGATCAGGGATCCGGGTTTTCTGTCCACCGTGGGAAAATGCGGTAAAACCCAGATTTTCTCATTTTAAGGACAAAAACCCAGATTTTCTCCTTTAAAGGAGAAAAATGTAGGAAATGGTGGGTTTCCCCTTGCAGGCTGGCATGGCAGAGTTCCAGCCTGCAAGGGACTGGGGGGAGCAGGAGGAGGGCCGTCAGGCAGGGGCACCATGAGTCTGTATGTGCACATACACGCAAGTGGCCACCAGGCAGCCTGGAGAGCAGCTCCCTGCAGGTAAGTCTGGCAGACACAGGGATTAAGGCCCCTATAGTGAGAATGGGGGGAAGTTGGGCAGAGCTGGGGTTGGGATTGCTGCCCAGCTGTGGCAGTGCACACAGCTTGAGGCCCAGGGCTCAGTTGCAAGGCCCAGGTGGGGAGTGGGCCAGAGCCATGGGCAGTTCATCCGGGGGAGAGCAGGGGCTAGCTCCCTGCCACTATGTGCACTCCCAAGGGGGGCACATGACTCCGAGATTTGGGCATGGGGTGGGGGTGGATGCGAGCTTTCCACTGCAGGCTTGAGGCTCCCCATCTTGCTGCCCTCCCCCTGGAGCTTCTGCGGCCCAGGAGGTGGGACCCAGTGTAGCAGAGCAGAGCAGAGAGTGCCATGTCATGACAGCTTGGGGCTCCCAGCAGTGGCACCAAGCTTCCCTGCCCAGCCCCGCTCTGCCCTGTCATGCCAGGTCCTGCCTATATCTATATATCTCAATATAGATATAGATACAGATATAGATATAGATATAGTGGTGTTTCATTTTAATCACAGAAAAACATGGATTTTGGGGGTTGAAACAGAAAATCTGAGATTTTTAATCAGAGAAAACCAAGGTCCCTGGTAGTGATGACACTGCTATGAGTTCACCACGTGAAATTACTTTGAGCTCAGCATAGTTAAGAGACACAAGACACTGTCTGCTCAGTAGCCTGAGACTATTGTGCAGTCAGCGTTGTGTGGCAGAAACCATGAGGAACGCTACTGCGCAGTAGTCTTAGGCTACTGAGCAGTTAGCATCACAAAAAAGTCCAACGTCAGTGCTACTGCACAGTAACTCAGGTTCCTGAGCAGTTGTTTAGTACTCATTTATACAAGTACTAAATGACTGAGCAGTAACAACTGCACTGTCAGTGTGTCATGTAGAACT
>NW_017729028.1:22012095-22023842 GCF_001723915.1 Gavialis gangeticus | reverse complement strand
GTCAGTGCTACTGCACAGTAACTCAGGTTCCTGAGCAGTTGTTTAGTACTCATTTATACAAGGACTAAATGACTGAGCAGTAACAACTGCACTGTCAGTGTGTCATGTAGAAGTGGCCTCTGAGATGTAAGAGAGGGCATCACTTTTGTCTCTAAAAAAACAAAACCTCAGATTGGATTAGATTAAACTTCTGACTCTTAGGGCACATTTACATGAGATGCTAAAAGCGCCGTAGACTAATTCTACTGTGCATTAATATGTCATGATGCAAGCCATGCTAATGCACAGTAGAATCAGTCTACTGCACATTAGCATCACTTAAAAGACTTGCACCAGTGCTACTGCCCAGTAATACCGATTACGGTGCAGTAAGTTGACAGATGTCCACTTGACAGATGGAGGTTGAAGCACACTCTACTTCCTGGCTTGCTTGTGGGCCTCAACCTGGGTTCTTTGATGGCTCTCTGTGGTGATTGCACCATCTTTGACTTGGCTTCTCCAGACTGAGTGGTTGTGGGCAGGGTTCTCCCAGGTGTCAGTGGGAATGCTGAATTTCTTGAGACCTTGCTTGACCTTGTCATTATATTGAAGCTTTGGCCTTCTTCTGCATCATGGATGGTTCTTGGGTTGGCCATAGGGCATAGCCTTTGGCAGACAATCTTGAGGCATGAGCTACATGTGTTCCAGCCAATGAAGCCTGCAAATATCCAGTGTAGTCTGCATAGACTGTAAACTGGCCTCTCAAGGATCTCATTGTTGGTGATCCATTGGTTCCAAGTGACTCCAAGGATGTTTCCAAGTCAGTGAAGTTAGAAGCTATTCACTCCTGCTTGGAGTATGTGACCCAGCTTCCACAGCCATAAAGGAGCATACTGAGGACGTATGCCTGATAGATGGACACCTTTGTGTTCAGGGTTAACAACTTGTTGTTCCAGATGTGTGAGGTAAGTTTGCCAAAGGTGACAGACGCTTTGCCGATTCTTGCATCAAGTTCTCTATCAAGACTAAGTGAACTGGTAAGAGTTGAGCCAACATAGCAAAAGCCGCCTACAGTGTCCAGAGCTTCACTATTAACGTAGATTTTGTGTGGGATGTTGGTGCCCTGTGATATGGCAACTGTGTTCTTGATACTAATTGCCATGCCAAACTTGATGCATGCATCAAATAACTTGTTTATCAGGATCTGCAATTCGCCAGGTAAGTTAGAGACGAATGCAGCAGCATCTGTGAAGAGTAGATCCTGAAAAGTGAGCTGGGTGACGTGCCTGTTATTACAGGTACTAACCATAATGTGCGTAATTACAGTGCATTAATGCACCTGTACACGTGCCCTCAAAACATCGGATTTACTGCCTCCACTGAATTGTAACTGTAACAAAGAAGGAGTTCACAGTGAAACAGGAAATAGAAAACCTTTCGCTCCCTGTTGGTGACAAGCAGTTTACTCATCTTACTGTGGTTTATCCTGGCTATATGCTTTTGACAGATGAGTGTATATTGTCCATGAACTGTTGGTCATGAGTAAAGCTTTAAGAAGGTTTGTTTTTAGAGCCAAAGAAAGGTTTGGCATTTTTTGAGGACATGATGAAACAAAGACACCGTAAATCTCTCATTTCAGTACTGAAAACTGGACACAGGGGAATTGTGCAGCAGTTTGGAACCTGAACAGAATAAATCAGAACCACGCCCAAAGTGCACTGAAATACTTGCCTAACTTTCCCCTGAGCATCTTTTCCATAAAATAATGTCCTCTTCATTCTTGGGGAGTCAGGCGAGCCTGACACAATAGAAGAGTTCCAGCTGTTTAGCTCCTGGCAACCATTTACTGCATATACATCATTTACTTCCTCTCTCGGTCCTCCAATGGGAGGATGTTATAAAAGAGACATTTCAGGGGTGCTTTTCAATGTAATCCTGATCTTCCTCACAGCAGTGTCATGTCACTGCCACAGACCACATTAGGATGATTCCCAGCTTTCGGTAGATAAGGGAGATTACAGTTGGTGGCATTATATTTGGGCTAAGGATCCAAGTGCAAAACGTGTGCTGAGTATTGCCAGCAGAAATCTGCTGAGGGCGGCAGAAATTTCTGCATTCTGAAAATGAGAATTTAAACAAATTGGCAGAAAAGGCGAGATAAAAATCTAAGCTCTGGGATGCCCTAATTATAACTACTCTTTATATTTTACTTCTGAATGATGCACAGCCTTGGCTTTCTTCTCTATGTGTTTCAGCAGAACCGTACCAAAGAATTAAAGTAAGAACTGCCATTCACATGGTCAGATCATAGGCCCATCTTGCCCAGTATCCTGTGTCACACAGCAGCAGAGAGCGAATGCTGAAAGGGAGAGTGAACGGGGTATAATCAGGGTTTCCTCCAACGTTCCTCGCTCACTTGCAGCCTTCTGCATTTAAGGTCTGAGAAGTTCTGATTCAGAGGCTGTGTCCCTAACTCCTGTGCTCAAGAGCTCCTGATGCATCTTTCCTCTAAGAATTTGTCCAAACCCTTTATGAATCTGGCCAAACTGTCAGCTTCCCCTCCATCTGGTGACAGTGAATCCCACCCTTTAATGACATGCTGTGTGAGGAAGAACTTCCTTTTGTTAGTCTTAAACTTTCTTGAGAAAGATATGGTGGGTTGAATAACATGCAGGGCCCTACACAACAAGAGAATTCAACAGCTTTCTTTAGAAGTATTTCCCCAGTTAGAGAGGGGTACTGAACATCTGGAAGGAGCTGTGGGTGCTATTCCCTCCACTAGTCTCCTGTGTAATTATGAACAAATGACTTCACTCCAACAACTGTTCACTTCCTACCTGAAAAAATCAGTTTATAATGCCACATGCCTAATTGTCAATGATGTCAACATGCTATGTATTGGCGAAGCCCTCTGAGATCCAGACATGGAAGATGCTGGAAATGCAAAGCACCATTATCCCCCACCTTTTAAGTGGGGGATGGAAATGTGTTTGGATGTGTGTTATGCTCCACACACACTTGTTTTCTCATGTTTATCTCAAGGGTAAATCAATTTATTCAGACAGAATAATTGTTAGTTTAGATTACAGCAAAACAGTAAAGAACACAGTAAATCTGCATGAAGGGCAGGGTGGAGGCAAGTCTAACTCCTAGCCCCAAATTGGCCCCCAACCCAGATCTAGCCTGGTTTACCCAAATCATCCCACAGGTGAGAGCAGTAAGAAGACCATGTACTTCTAAAATAACTTTGATGGGGAGGACACCTGTTTGCCAAGCCCTCAGGAATCAAAATGTAAAAGGGTGGAAACACTCTGGAACCCAACCACATGTTACATTAATACACTCAAAAGCAACCTGGATGCTAGCATTTAGCCTGTTCAGCTGCAGGGCCCCCATGAAAGAGCTCTTTTCTTTATTTATCAGTGAAGATAAACTGACATGTAACAATCCATTAAGTATTACTACTGCTCCCGACCAAGGCAATTGGACATGACAGAATAATGACTTTGAGTTAATAAAACCGCACAACCACGAATAGAAACTAAGCGGTAGATGGCCTCCGCCCTAGCTCAAGGCTTCATTCTGAAGCGGCATTCGTGTGTCCTCAGCAAAATAGATAGGGTCATATAATGGCAATGATTGTCCTGTGCTCACTGCAGACATGACATCACCCTAAGGACTGGGATCAGCCTGAGGCCCTGTGCTGAAAGTCCCTTGGAATTTTAATAGTGGAGCAAAGAGGTCAGGCTGGGCTCACTGCCTCCTATTCAGAAGAAGAAAAACAATTGTTGGGTCTAGCTGAGAGTGATTGCCATCTGGAGGCTCCTTCATGTCTATAAGAAATTAGCTGGGGATGACCCCAGTTCCCAGTAGATAGGAACCAACAAATCTATCTTGGACCCCCTCTTTGCAGAAGTACCTGGGTGGAAGCAATAAGAGAATGAGTCTCAGCTGAGCAACCCCGCAGCCATTCTGGCACCTGCTTCCCCCATGGCCCAGCAGGTCCCGGGGCCTGTTGAATCTTAGGGAGCAATCTATTTTCCTCTAGCCTATAGCTGAGGTAGTGAGGAATAGGTTAAGCATTTCCTCAGGCCTTTACCTGAAGTGTTGAGGGATTGTTAGATAGCCTTGATATGTTTAGATTTCTTTTTTTAAGAAATAGATATTTTTATCTTAAAATATGTTTGAATTAGGTTCCACCTAGGTTCCCAGTCTCAACCAGACATTAGAAAAGGCATTCAATGGCACCAAGTGGGCTGGAAGAAACAAATATCCGTATGGCAGTATATATCTACGTCAGGACTCAGACACAATATGAGAAGCAACTCTTAGTTCAGCAGGATTCTCAAGTAAAGTAACTACACTTCTTTCACCAGTCAGAAAAGAGCAGCCTTTATAATACTCTGTGCAGACTAGCCTCTGCCTAAGGACCAGTTTCATCTAAGTATGCCTGGCATGGAGTTTAACTTATTAACTCTCTGTTTTGTTAAAGATTTGGCATAACAGTCGGTCAAAACCCAGTTACGACTAGCATCTGGAAGCCCTATCCATCAACATGTCCAGCTGCCTGATGAAACGAAGAGATATTCCAAGAGCCTGTAACTAAGTAGCAAGCTCAATAGCTAAATCATTCGTTCAATTTGATCTATCCATTAGCGTACCATGTGGTTTGTCTACACCACAGAGGTGTTGACCAAAGGTGTCATGAACCACAGCATAAGAGGGGGCAAACAGACCTGGGCAGTCGGTCCTAACCAAGCCCAACATGCTGTACACAACAGAAAAGACACCCTAGGCCCCGCAAACAAACTGCATGGAAAGGACCAATGCCCTTGGGTACCAACTGTCTCACCCAAGATGTTGAATGACCTCCATGCCCACTGAATAGCGATACAGACCAAGCATACTTGCTTGTCTGGTGTTTGTGCACAGTTTTAAATATGAAGGCAATGAGAAGGGGCAGGATAACCATCCAGGCGGCTGCAGCAGAGTTCAAGCTGAGGGACAGGGAGAAGATATAATAGCTACCATGTAAAGGAGCTGGCTGGTAACAGAGTAAGACGATGGCTATCACAGAGTAAGCAAAAGATATTCATGCACACACAGGCTTATGGCAGTGGGATGGAAAGGAAAGCACACAGACACTGAGCAGCTGTGAAGAGCAGCATTTAGTGTGGCCTGCAGCTACCAACACCAGCATCTTTAGGGCTCGGTGGAGGTACAGAAACAAGGGTGGTATTGCAAATGACTCATGTTTGCATTGTTCCTGTTTCTCGGATTTACTGAAAATCTTAAATTTCAATCTTTTTCACTGTAAAAGTCTCTCCACTGGATACAGGATCACCCTATGCAGAGAGTAACCATAGGGGCATAAATACTTATGGAAGAGATTAATCCAAGGTTGCTAGGATAAGAGGATGTAAGGCACTGGGAGGTTAGCTTGAGACAAGCATGCCTTGCTCACAGAATGGCTTTTGGTGATAAAGCTGAAATCAATTAAAGATGTACATAAGAAAATGTGCTGTTCCAGTATATTATTATACACTAGTGCTGTGGGATACATAAGCAACACTCAAGAGTTGTGATCGCAGCTCTAAGCAGGTAGTAGATTTCCAATTTCCATTCGTACACCCTCATTCATGTGCATATGCATAAATTAAAGCTTGTGAAAAGTCCCAGTGATAGCTGATTTATGGCAATAGAGCCTAACAGAATGTTACAATCTTTTGGGCCAGTTGAGTGAATGGGAGAGCTGTCACTAAACCTGCGAAGGAGGCAGGAAGTTATGGGGGAACACTGCAACCCCAATCCAGTGAGAAAATAAGGAAATCCTGTCTGCTTTTACACTCTCTCTCTTCCCACTTTTTTTACTTTAACCCCTGCCCTGGCATCACTCACAGACTTGGTCTTGTCTTTTACCCAGTTTGCCCAGTCTGGCAGCACTGTCCACAAAGCCGTTTACCCGGTCTGGCAGCACTGTCCACAAAGTCTTCAGATTCAGTTTTCTTGACTTACATTTTTCTGAACACCGAAGACGTCATTCCAGAATATCCCTTTCCCCTGCCCCCACTCCACCCCCTAACACCATGGGCAATTCGATTTAGGAAGCTCTACCTCCATTGAAATAAGAGGAAAGGTGGGTTCTGCCCCACCTCTTGTCTTTAATAGAAGGTCACGTGCAAAGGTGCCCCATGTCCTCTCACTTAAGGATCATCATGGGTGTTACTTACCAAGAGGAAATTTGTCTCTCTTGTTTCACATCATCCTACCCATGCAGCGAGTCCTCAGAAATCAGCCCCTGGGCCTCTGAGGTAAAAAGACATATTGGATTATATACAGAAGGGTATTTTACAATGGCATTAAGTAAATTCTTCACCAGCAAAGGAGTAACAGGCTATATAGAGAGCTCTACCTACACACATATAAAAATACATAATCCAACATAGGGTTAAAAATCTCTCTAATTCTGATGCAGCCAGATCCAGTTCCTGGGACTCCTTATGGGTCTGCAGATTTGGTGGTGGGGGAGCAGGAGCAATGAACACTGCCAATGCTCTCCCTCACCAAATTTCTAAGCCCTGTGGGCCAGATGACATGGCCTTGTGCATGGGGCTGGGGCCCCATCCACTGCCCCCATCCAGAGCCACATTCTGGACCAGCGCTACATGCCAAATCAGGCCTTGGCTCCATACTCCTGATCAGGCCCAAAAATTGGATCCAGCATGTGAACCACCCCCATACCAATCCTCTGGCCTGAGAGGCCAAAAGGTTGGGGACCACTGCTCTCAGTAACCAAAGTGGTATTGCGTCCTTTCACAGTAGTGCACAGCACACAGTGCTCTTCACTTACCCCGCTGTTTTCTTACACGTGTATATCAATGAATGGATGTGTGTGTCTGCGTGTACATATGGTTGTCATTAGTGGAGTCCAGAACAAAAGCTTTGGCAGCAGGGAAGGGGTGGCAGTGTTAACTGTCGCCCTTGGGGAGCCCTGCAGGCTGGATGACATGGCCCTGGGCGCTAGATCACTGGCCTGCTGTGGGGCTGGGACATGGGGACACTGTGGCTGGATCTGGCATGCGGGATCACTCCCGCACATGACCCCACTCACAGGAGCTGGCCTCCAAACCAGCCCTGCAGCACTCGTCTGGTCCACGGGGCTGGGAGGTTGCGAGCGACAGCAACAACTCATCCAGCACTCGCTTGGGAAACACAGGACGCAAGGAACTTTGTAACAGGCTGGGCAATGTCAGCGACAGAAAAATATATGAAGTGCAACCTGTGTGTAGGGTAATTAATTCAGAAGAGGCGGGCACTTCCTTCCACTTGCTCTCGAAAATCTGCAGGGCTCGCTTCAATTACAGAGCTTGGCATCAGGAACAAGAGATATCTGATGCTGAGAATTTCTTTAAGGACATGGGCGGTAATTGAAAGTCAACTTTGATATGTCTTATGAAGAGTAATACGGCTAAGGAACCCCTCAGAAAGCTGCCCAGCGTGATGTCTTTCAGCACTCCAGCATAATGAATACATGACTGCTTCTTAGCACGCTGCTCAAGAGAAATTAACTGTAATATGGTTGGTCATTTGCTTTTGTTCATTATGTGCTTGGAGGAGCAGAGAGAGAGAGAGAGAGCGAGACCCTTGTTCCTCCTCCATCTGACAGCTTCTGTGGCAGTAGCCTTGAACAGACCGTCTACATTTTGAATCTGCTAAGATGAAATATCTCCTTTCAACAACAAACACTGAAGCCTGATCAAAGCCAAACCAGCAGCACACCCCCTGGTTGTATATACCAGATCCTAATTTTTGCAAGTGCCTGAGGAGATGTGAGACTGCCATCAGTCAAATAATACGAGGAGGGGCAGGGGAAGCGCTGTAATTTTCAGTTCAGTTGAATAAGCCCTGCAGCTTCTTGGCTTGTAGTAACCTGGAAAGCATTCGGCAAACAATTAGCAGGATAGTTTTCCAGTTGATCAACACTGCTTGGCTTTTCCTTTGATATCGTTTCATTCTTTTTTCTTCCTTTCACCCTCAAGAACATTCCTCAGTAATTCTCAACACACTTTCATGAGCACTGCAGTACAATACATATAGGCGGCATTTATTAGGCATCTTTCTAGAAATCCTGATTTCCATACAAGACTGCCTGACATTTCTGTGTGCACGTTTTGCACGCACTGATTACATAAACAAATTAAGCATGCAGGCAAGTGATTACCCAATCTCTGTGTGCTTGTTTGCTCAAGCTAATTTATCTGTAATTTTTTTCCCCTTTTTGTACCGCAAGGGTTCAAACCAGTGCAGTCTCAGTAAGGGCAGTCTGTTCCAAACAATGACATGCACCCGTATTTGCAAAGATATACTTAGAAAAAACAGGAGGGTTGCCAACTCTGTTTGAATCTATTTCAGGAGGTTTCCAGAATGCCAACGTGCCCGCGACACACAACACGGATGTGCCCACACGCTTGCATATATCATTTACAGATTATGATGCATAGACTTTACATCAGGAAGGCAAATATACATTACTGTTACATTTTAAAAAACCCACTGGCATACAGTATAAATCAGATTCAACATTTAATATTTATTTTAATGAATGCCCTATCATTTATCTCCCGGGTGATTCTTAGCAGTGTCCTGGAGATTTATATCTAATACCTGGAGACTCCAGGGCAATCCTGGCTGGTTGGCAACCCTAAAAAACAGCGCTGCTGAGTATAAAATAAAAAGAAAGGAAAAAAGGAAAATGACTCTACACTTAGAACTTCTCTCAAATTTTACAGACGTGAAAACTTTCACAGACCTGAAAACCTTTTTAAAAGGGGTTTTTGTTTTGGTTTTTTTAAATCCCTAAATCCTCACTTGATAGGTGCAGAAACTGCAACATGGGCTGTTTACATAAGCACTCAAGGTATTGAGCAGACTCCCAGCTCCTTGCGTTATGCTAGGGGTGGCCACCTTATGGCACATGTCATAGGTGCCACAAGCACCTTTGTCGTAGGGGAGGGGACAGGCAGCACCGCAACGGATAGGGCAGGGAGCAGGAGGCAGAGCAGCAGAGGAGGCTGTGGCAGGGGATCAGAGTGGAAGTCATGAAGGACACAGGACTTAGTCTGTGGCATTCTTGCCAAGCACGTTATGGCATGGGCTACATTGCCCTTAATCCCTTAAAGCAACTTCACTGAGAAATAACCCTCTAAAAAGTCAAAAATTGCATGGGAGACAAATGTTTGTGCATGCTGCTCCTTCTCATGCATAAGATGTGGCTTCAGTTGCTGATGCTGTCAGCTTGCAGGCTAGGGTGGTGAATTCCCCCATTGGAGTGGGGTGCCTCACATGATGAAATAAGCACTAGGAAGTTGAATCAAGAAGCACTGTTTTGAGACTGAAGAAAATCTAAGCAGGTTGTACTTTGCTGCAGTAGCAAAAGCATTAACTCAGAAAACAGGTAACTGCGAACTTAGGCAGGGCTGTAGGATGGTCTAGTGACTTGGCTACTCATCTCAGGCTAAAGAGACATTGGGTCAAATCTTGGCTCAGAGGTACAGTACAGTCACAGTAAAACCAGTTAACCTACCTACCTTAGGGCATGCACTCAGGAAGACTAATTATTGGACTTTGACACACACACAGCAGATGTGAGAAGTCAGGACTCAATTCCTGACTGTGGCCCAAGGCCTGGGAGGATGGTAGTATGGACTCACCCAGAGAATATCCTCTCAGGAGTCTTGTGAAGATGAAATCCATTTAGGATTCCACAACTGCTCTAGGTAGCCTGTTTCAGCATTTGACCATCCTCATAGTTAAAAAGTTCCTCCTCGTCTCCAACCAAAATTTCCTTTGCTGCACCTTGAGGCCATTTCTCTGAATCCTGGCACCTACAGCCACAGAGGAAAGCCCATCCGCATCTTCTTCATACTTGCCCTTCAAGTATTTGAAGACAGTTACCAGTTGAAAACCTCTTCTCCAGACTAAATAACCCTAATTCTTTCACCATTTCTTAAAAAGTCTTATTCCCAAGCCTCTAATAATTTTTGGTGCTGTCTGCTGGATTCCTTCCAATTTGTCCATATGTTTCTTGAAGTGTGGAACCCAAAATTGGACCGAGTACTCCAGGTGCAGCCTTACCAGTACTGAGTAGAGTGGAAGAATCACTTCCCTTGATTTGCAAGTGACACTCCTGTTAGTACACCCCAGTGTACTGTTGGGTTTTTTTGGCAACAAGAGCCCACTGTTGGCTGTCATGCAGCTTGTGGTCCACCGTAACCCCCAGGCCCTTCTCTGTAGTGCTGCACCCTAGCCAGTCATTCCCTAGTCTGCATTTGTGCTTGCAATTATTTCATCCCAAGTGGAGGACTTTGCATTTGTCCTTGCTGAATTTCATCTGGTTGATTGTGGGCCACTTTTCCAGTCTATTCAGGTCCTTCTGGATCCTAGCCTGACCCAGAAGTGTCTGAAACTACCCAACTTGATGTCATCCACAAATTTGTTAAGCATGCACTCAGTCCCATTATCCAAATCATTAATGAAGATGTTAAACAATGAAGATGTTAAACAGACCCAGGATATACTCCTAGGGAACACCACTTGATACCTCCTACTACTGAGCCATTGTGTCTACCTCTCAGCACTTTCATTTACTCCGTATTTGCTTCGTTTGTAAATGAGAATGTATTTGGATACCTCATTTGTCAACGTCAAAAGCCTTGCTAAAGTCAAAATATACCACATCCACAGAACTTGCCACCTTATTAGGGAAGGAAATCAGGTTGGGCAGGCATGACTTGCTCTTGGTGAATTTATCCTGGCTCTTCCTGATCATCTTGTTCTCCTCTGGGTGCTTCACAGTAAATTCCTTGAGGACCTGCTCCATGATCTTTCCAGGTATTGAGGTCAGACTTACTGGTCTGCAGTACCCCAGGACATTTTTACACGTGCAAGTGCAGCAGCACTGGGTGCTTTCAAAAGTTGTATAAGCAGCAAAATGTGTGTCAGCGCTGAGAAAATAGTGGTGGCATAGAAGGTTTAGCGCAGGTTTAGGATTAGTGCTTTAGCGCATCCCCTCCATTTTCTGTGCACTGACATGCATTTGACCACTTATACAACTGCACACAATGCAGCACCATTTGCATCAGCTCGTGTACAGAGCAGACTCAACTAATTGAGTCTGCTGCGAAGCAGCAGATCTCTGGCACATTGTGGGACCAAAAAGTATGTGTATAAATGCCCTCAGATCCTCCTTCTTCCCTTTCTCAGACAAGCACTATATTTGCTCTTTTCCAGTCATCCAGGGCCTCACCCAGCCTCCACAAGTTCTCAAAGAGGATAGCTAATGGCTCTGAAATTAGCTCAGCCAATTCCTTCAGTACTCTAGGGTTCATCACATCTGCCAATTTGAAACTGTTTTTTTAAGTAATCCCTACCGTGTTCCTCCATTAATCTAAGCTGTTTGTCTCCTTCCCTACCTTTGCTGCCAACTGTGCTTGTCCTCTAGTAGCTGCCCCTATTTAGGAAGACTGAAGTAAAAAAGGTATCAAATACTTCAGCCTTCTCTGCACCATCCATAACTAGATTGTCTTCTGCATTTCGTAAGGGACCGTATATTTCTTTGGATTTCCTCTTGCTTTTCACCTATTTGTTACAATCTATTATTGCCTTTTATGTCCCTTGCCAATTGCATCTCAGGTCATGCTTTGGCCTTCCTGCATACTACTTTGATATCGTTAAATGTTCCTTGTTGGGAAGAAGGAAACACCCAGTAG
>NW_017729028.1:22006123-22007095 GCF_001723915.1 Gavialis gangeticus | reverse complement strand
CAATTGCATCTCAGGTCATGCTTTGGCCTTCCTGCATACTACTTTGATATCGTTAAATGTTCCTTGTTGGGAAGAAGGAAACATCCAGTAGTTTTTTACACTTGTCCTATTCTTCCTTTAATCTAGATATATCCCCCTATAAATAGCTTAAGACTTGTTTGTTTATTTATACTGTTTCAGTATTTAGGGGTGGGTCATGTGTACATGTAGATATACATTAAATATTAAAATCCAAAGCAGTTATGGAATTTGTGCATTAGTGCAGAAACCCCCCGCAAACACCAGAGAATACCGATCCCATCTGGTTAAATCCTCTCCTGTTTAGCAACAGAATTTAAAGACATCTTCAAACTCTATTAAAGTTAATGACTTTTAATCATATACCTAAAAGGTAAGCATATGCTTAAGTACTTTGCTGCAAAAAGGATTAACAGCAAAACCAAGACCAAACTGCAAGGCAGAGAACATTGTTGAATTGGCACAGAAATATACTCAAAGACCACGCTCTCATTTCCTTGAGTCTGTGTTTATCTGTAGTCCTTGCAGATTCCCTTTGTGTGCTAGTGACAGCTGCATGATAAATAAGTAGCCACTGCAAAAAAAAGATAAACACAGTTGTGACAGTTTAATGATTGCATCAATGTTCCATCCAAAGCAAGCTGTAAATCATGAAAATCAGCCACGACTACAGAGGTCTGGAAGTACTGAGTTGTAGACACTATCCAATGCTGCTAACCTTTTCCAAACTTAGTGCTTTGGAATAAAGTTAATTTAAATACAAGTGGGAATTCATTAGTGGGCATTTCTTTACCCGGCACTTCATTTTTTCTGTCCATAAATTGTCTGCAAATGACTTGTGATTTTTCAGTATGAATTGCCAGATTCTCTCTGTGGACAGCTCTTTGTCTGTGCTAAAACTCATGATTCTGAATTCAAAAATTCACTTTCAACAGAAGTCTTGCTTGTTTGGGG
>NW_017729028.1:21993887-22001123 GCF_001723915.1 Gavialis gangeticus | reverse complement strand
TAACCTTTTCCAAACTTAGTGCTTTGGAATAAAGTTAATTTAAATACAAGTGGGAATTCATTAGTGGGCATTTCTTTACCCGGCACTTCATTTTTTCTGTCCATAAATTGTCTGCAAATGACTTGTGATTTTTCAGTATGAATTGCCAGATTCTCTCTGTGGACAGCTCTTTGTCTGTGCTAAAACTCATGATTCTGAATTCAAAAATTCACTTTCAACAGAAGTTTTGCTTGTTTGGGGTTGTGGGTTTTTTGGGGGTGTGGCAGAGATTATATTGATATTTTACATTTTTAATATTCTTATTTTAATATTGCGTTCTGTTGTAAGTTATGTTGTCTTTTATTGTAAACTAACCTGAGCCTTTTTTGGGCAAAGAGAATATAAATCTAATAAATGAATAAAATTCACTTTTAAAATGAACATTTTTGCCAGTTAACTTATTCCACCAAACAGTCTTAGAAAGCAAACACAAGTAGTGTTAATGCAATCATAACACATTAGTTGAAAAATTCAAAAGAATATTGACTGAATACGTACTGCATTTCTTCTGATTTAACAGATATACCTGTCAGGATTGTTATTTGTTCAATGTTAGGTATGTGTCAATAATAGTAAAACATCTAATCTCATCACCGCATGCTATCTTGGAAAGGTCAGAGATGACTTCTTGCTTATACACGCTCTCTTCCAATTGGTGCAGCAATCTACTTTTGACAGGACAGCTTGCATTCCATGGCAGGGCTCCCCTACGGTCAAAAAGATCCTGTGTTTGAAAAATGAGGTCCCTATTGAAATCCATGGAAATTTTGCCACTGACTTCAGCAGGGTCAGGATTTCTCCCCGGTATTAATTAGCAGTCGATGAATTCTTAATACATTTGCCATGCCTATTTTAAGACAAGAAGCCTCACATCAGGCTTGCTAATGCTAAGCAATCAGGAAGAGGTTATAGGTGAATATAGGAAACTCCTTCTTATGCAAACAGTCTCTACCTCCTTCGCCTGACCAATTAGTTTTTGCATTTCTCTCCACCCCCTAATTTTATAAAGGCACTGGGGAGTGCTTCAGGGTTTCACCAGTTGATGTTTTCCCCTTCTGAAAATACACAAGTAGCTTTGTCTGTCTGATTCCTCACAACACTGCCAAACCTGAGCCCCTGGTATTACCGGAGTATAATTCTCTAGGAGAATGGCAACATGCCATCAGAATGAGCACAGGCATAACAGGCCAGGGCAACCACAACTGTAGGCACTGCCCCTACCATGCCACAGCAAGGAAAAGTGAAGAAAGAGATTTAACTAAGATCTGAATACAAATTTTGGGATATGCCTCCCCATCTACTGTTTCTGAAAACACTCTCAGTGCATTCAGTAGTGTCTGAAACGCAGAGGAGGATCTAGGTGTCGCTCAAGACCCAGCCAGAGGCAGTGACAGCACTTCTGTCTGAAAAAAATTGGTGGTCTGTTATCACTCCTACTCAGTAGCATAACTAGAGGGGGGGCGAATGGGGCAACTAGGGCACAGCTCGAGGCCCTGACTTAGAGAGGGGGCCAAGAGCATCCCACAGCATTCAACAGCTCCCAACATGGTCCAGCACTCAGCACCCCTGGCCCCCACTCTCTAGAGTTCAACAGCACCTGTGCCCAGGGCACCAATATTGCTAATTATTTCATAGATTTCATAGACATTCAGGCTGGAAGGGACCTCAGAAGATTATTGAGTCCAGCCCCCTGCCCCAGGGGCAGGAAGTCAGCTGTGGTCATAGGATCCCAGCAAGAAAAACATATAGGTTTCTCTTGAAAGCGTGCAAAGTAGGTGCTTGACCCACCTCTGGCAGCAGGCCAGTCCAGACCTTGGGGGCTCGGACAGTAAAGAAGCTCTTCCTTATGTCCAGCCTGAAACAGAGTTGCAGGAGTTTATAATCATTCAAACTTGTCATCCCTTGGGGTGCTCTGGTGAACAAATGTTCCCCCAGGTCCTGTTGAACACCCCGATAAACTTACAGGTGTTCATCAGATCACCCTTGAGCCTGCGCTTTTCCAGGCTGAAGAGTCCCATGGCTCTCAGCCTCTCATCCTAAGGTCTGTTTTCCTGACCTCTGATCATGTGTGTGGCTCTTCTCTGGACTCTCTCAAGCTTCTCCACATCCTTTTTGAATTGTGGCGCCCAAAACTGGACACAGTACTCCAGCTGCAGCCTCACCAAGGCCAAGTACAACGGGAGAGTGATGTCCTTGGATTTGCTTGAGAAGTATCTATGGATGCAAGCCAGCATTTTGCTCACTTTACTAGCTGCAGCATCACATTGCAGGCTTATGTTCATCTTGTGGTCAGTGATGACCTCCAAGTCCCTCTCATCTGTAGTGCTAGCCAGTGCAGCACTGCTGAGCCTATAGACATGCTGCAGATTTTGACTCCCAAAGTGGAGAACCTTGCATTTTTTGGTGTTTAGCACCATCATGTTCTCGTCCGCCCATTTCCTAAGCCTGTCAAGGTCAGCCTGGATCGCCCTCCTGTCCTCAGGTGTGGATGCTTTACCCCAAAGTTTGGTATCATCGGTGAACTTGGCCAGTCCACTGCTGACACCAATGTTCACATCATTAATGAAGAGGTTGAACAATATGGGTCCAAGGACAGAGCCTTGGCGGACCCCACTGGTCACAGTGCACAACGATTGACTTCCATCAACCACTACCCTCTGGGTCCAACCATGGAGCCAATTCCCCAGCCAGGGGATCGTGGTGGACCTGAGACCACAGTTAGCCAGTTTTGCCAAGAAGTGATCATGGGATACCAGATCGAAGGCTTTTTTAAAGTCAAGATATACGACATCAATCACTTCCCCCTTAACCAGGTGATAGGTCACCTGGTCGTGAAAGGAAATGAGATTGGTTAAGCATGACCTACCCGCAACAAACCCGTGCTGGCTATCCCTCAGGGTGTTGCCATCAGCCAGTCCATTAAGAATGGCCTCTTTGATGATTTTTTCTAAGACCTTCCCCAGGATAGAGGTCAATGTCTCAGATGCGGGCTCCCGGGAAGCAGCGAACTTCCCAGGCCGAGGGGTCGGGGAGGCAGATTGCCCCCTCCGTCCCCCTCAGGACGAAGTCTCCCAAGACAGACACTTCGTGTTTTGTCTCAGAGAGAGTGGGGGCGGTAGCTACAGTAGCACCCGTGTTGCCTGTCGGAGCTGGCAACTCAGCAGGCTCTGCTGGGGCAGCAAGAGGTTCATACCTGTTGCAAAGCTCCAGCGGGGCAGGGGCCTTGGTGCGGCAGGCCTTGGGGCCCTTGACCACCTTGGTCCATCCCCTGGGCTGGACAGAAGGGGAGGTCCCCGAGTCCTCCCTTGTCCTGGAGGGAGACCGTGGTCTACCCTCCACCTCCCGGGGGAGAAGGGCCTGGCAGTAGGAGTTGATCTCCTGCGCACAGTCCCTGATGGCACACAGTCTCTGGACTGTGGCCTGGAGCTCCTCCAGCTGGTGTGCCAGAGACCCCAGTAGAGAGCAGACCCCACAAGGGGAGGTGGCCATGCTCCCAGGCCCCAGAGCCTGAAAAAGCAACAGGCAGGCCCTCCCGCTCACCCTCCTGCGCAAACCCTATGCTAACTCACGCGCCGGGCAGACAAGCATGCCTGTTTGCACGGCTCCCTGTGGGGGCTGGGCCAAGTAGGGGCTGGGGCAGGGTGAGATCCTCCCCGGTTCCTACTTAGCTGCCTCCCGCAGCTGAGCTGGGCTAGTCCCCTGTCCCACGGGCCCTGCTTACCCCCGGCTGCTGCTGGGGTCAGCGGGGGTGGGTCTCCGTGGCAGTTGGGGGTCGCTGGGAGGCTTTGCGGCACGATGGGCTTTCACCTGTGCCTCTGTGCTCCTACTCCTGCCCGTTCCCATGTCCAGCAATAAGTTCTTTCCCCGACCTACAAGTCAGTCCTGGCCTCCCAGCCAGTTCTACCTGATCTCAGCCTCATCTTTGCTCCTCTTGCAGCCTGGGTCTTCTATTGCCTTCTCCCTGGCCTCGGGGATACATTGGCAGCAGGGTGCTCTCTCCACTTTCCCAGGGTCATTGTTGAAGAAAGGGGGGTAGGGGGCAGTGGAGTCATCATGTTGGTCACAGGAAGAGTAGAGGCATAAAGCTGCCCTGAGCTTTCTGCTCCTTCTTCACTTGTGAGATTAGATGCGGAGGGAGCTCTGCCTGCCCCAGGTAGCTGCTCTTCTCCACCAGACAGGCAAATGAGGAAAGAGCAGCCAACCGAAGGAGCTTTTCTTGCCAGACAGCCATGAAATGTGCAACCCTCCGTGACTCAGCTTGTTGTTTAGAAATGTTATTTCCTGAGCGTGGAACCAACCCACGGCAACACCGCGCACTGTAAGGGCTAGTTACTGGGATTACTAGTGTGAGTTCGGTTGGAAAGATCACATCATTAAATGGTCCTGTGAACACATGTATTATAATGTGCCAACTACTCACCAATTTCCTTGAAAAGCATGTAGCGCTGAAAGTATGTATTAGCAAGCACAAAGTCACAGGGCCTCATTGACAAGGCCCCGGCTTCTCATTCATCCTTCCCTCGATAAACAGCAAACATGACTTAGTGCAGTGGCTCCAATAGGATAATGAGCAGATGCTGCAGGATCAATGAGACAAGTGAGCACAGAATTATAAATTGCAACAAAATGGTTAACAGCAGCTGTATACAGGAGCCCCGTTGATTTGAGTTCACCACACTCAAAAAAAATGGGGTGGGAGGGGGGAAAAGGAGCGAGCCAGAGCCAGAGCGAGCCGTCTGTGCAATGGGCTGCAAAGGGTAGAGGGTTGCCAATACCTCCTCACGCAATGTTGAGCACACTGTCTCCAGCATGCTAAAACAAGGTGCAGCGCAGGAGTGGGATATGGTGCTGACTAACACACAGTAAATGATGGCAGGAAGTGTTCTAGCTATAGCAGATAACAGCGCTCCCTGGTATCTCGTTCTGCCAGCTTGTTTCTCATGGTACCTTTGTCTCAACTTGGCCAACTCCCCTTCCCCAGCAGTGTTATCCATTCTGTCATTCAAGACCAAAATTAAATGCAGTTCCATTAGGCATCCTCCCATCCCTTTTAGACTTGCTTTAAATTTTGTCTTTTCCCTTTTCAGTTATTACTATGCTGCTCTCTGAAGCAAGGAAACCGGGTTTGAAAAATAAGCAGATTTGCTGCTCTGGGAACTGTATGTGAAATGAAAGAAGAACAGTATGGCTGCGTGTCTCATCTTGCTCATTAGCTGTCATAAACAAAGGGAGATATACAGGGCTGTTTAATCCCCTTAACGCCTCTGTTTATGCTTTGCTCTGTTTAACATGGGGACTCAAACATTTTGGTGTGGGAGGCAAGTAACATTATTGCAGACAGTGCATTTTTGCAGATGGATTTCTTGCCATTTCTGAAATTGCCTTCCCCCTTATAAAGTACAGCAAGTGAAATCCTAACTCCATGAAATCAAATGCATCAGTGACAGGGAGGTCAGGATTTCACTTAGAGCTCCATGACGCCAGAATTAAGAGTACATCTGTCATTTTCCTTACTGACACCTCCCCCAAAACATTTTAAAAATCAAAAAGCTGGAATTTCCAATCATCACAAAAGAGTAGCATAAAATACTCATAAGATTTCTTTTAAGGATAAATCTAGAATCATAGAAACATAAGAAAGTAGAGCTAGAAGGCACCTGTGGAAATCATTTAGTCTAGCTCCTTTCTTGAGGCTGGATCACCCGCATCCAAACCATTCCATACAAGTCCTTGTTGAACCTATTCCTAAAACTATAATTATCAACCCTGTTGCACAACTACAAGGTATATTGTCCCAAGACATTAAAAGCACCCTAACCTGCCACAGGTAAGGCAGGGAGACAACGTCTGTCAGTCTTTCACTGCTGCAAGGGTTGTTAAAATGCAGTTGAAAGATCCAAGAAAGAGAGCCAAAAGCCCCCAGAATCCATGCCGATCTGACTATGGGGTAAAACTCTTTCCTGGTCCCGGGAGATCAGTCTAACCCTGAGTGGAGAGGCAAGACCCTCTAACCAGAAATCTCTGGGTTAGAGTCATAGCAGGAGCATGGCGAACCCCAGTCAAAATCCCAAGCCTTGGCTGCAATACCCAATGCTTCGGAGGGAGGAGCAAAAAAATACTGTTATCTGCTGCAATAGAAGGGGGGAAATCTCTCTCCACCCCATGTGGCAACCAGCAAAGCCCAGAAGCATGAAAAAAACCAGACATCCTCCACTCTTCTCTGCAAGCTGGGCACAGAAAGTGTAACTCCACACATCACACCCGTTATCCGGACATCCGCTTTCTGTATCCCCGCAAAAAACTTATCGCAGCTGCTTTAATCTTCTTTCATAACTAAGCTGATCGTGGAACGCCGCTTCATTCTTCTGCTTCTAAGCATGGTCTTCTCCAATATCTACCTACTCTAGGTTGCAGAGCTCTTCTCCTTAACTCCATAATCTTCTTGTTAACTGGGGCAACCTGTGTGTGTGGGGGGAGGGCTGGGATCCTGGGACTCTAACTGTTGCTCCTACATCACACTCCAAGCACCGCTACTTCAAGTTGCAGCAAAAGAAGTTTAGATTAGATATTAGGAAAAACTGTCTCACTAGGAGGGTAGTAAAACACTGAAACAGGTTACCCAGAGAGGTGGTGGAAGCTCCATTTTCAAAGGTTTTTAAGATGCGGCTAGACAAAGCCTTCACTGGGATGATCTAGTAGGGGATGGTCCTGCTTTGAGCAGGGAGTTGGACTAGATGACCTCCTGAGGTCCCCTCCAACCCTCATTTTCCATCATTCGATAATTCTAGATTGTGCCTGACCAATGCGTATCCAAACTCCTTCTGGAGAGCCTGCAGTGGTGGAGATCCCACAACCTCCCCAGGCCATCAATTCCCCTGTCTCACTGCTCTAACAGGGAAAAGGTTTTCCCAGTCTCCAATCTAGATTGACTTTACTGCAACTTCAACTGATATCTTGTCTCGTCTTGATCAACTTTTCTGCAAACTGAACGTGCTTGTTTCTTTCAACCTCTCTTCAGATAGCTTGCCTTCTAAGTCCTTTATCACTTTTGTCACCAACACTTGGACCCTCTCTAACCTCTCTACTTTTTAAAATATAGAGCCCAAAATTGCACACAATACTGTAGCTGAAGCCTAACCAGTGCCAAGTAAAGAAGCACTATCACCTCCATGTCTTGAGCCTTATACTTGTACTAGC
>NW_017729028.1:21988530-21988887 GCF_001723915.1 Gavialis gangeticus | reverse complement strand
CCACCCCAGGCCCTCCCCAGCATGAGGCAGTGTGTGGCCGTGGCCACTCACTGCCCCACGCTGCCACCGCTCCACATCTGGCCATGCGCCATCGTCTCCCACTCCGCTCTGCATCTGGTACCACACCACACCACACACGCCCCGCCCCCCCACTCCGCGTCCTCCTGGCCCGTCCTGCTGGAGCCCTGCCCCACCTCTCATTCTTGATGGGCATTCTTGATGCAGCACTGGCTGGAGCCACACCGCCGGGAGCCATGCCCCCAAGGGCGTTATGGACAGACAGACAGACAGACGAACTAAGTCCTTTATATAGATATAGATATAGATATAGATATAGATATAGATATAGATATAGAT
>NW_017729028.1:21981307-21987657 GCF_001723915.1 Gavialis gangeticus | reverse complement strand
CTGTAGCTGAAGCCTAACCAGTGCCAAGTAAAGAAGCACTATCACCTCCATGTCTTGAGCCTTATACTTGTACTAGCAAATTGCCCATCAAGAATGATTGGGGGGGAGGGGGGAGGATGGAGTGCCACCACCCACCATCCTGTGCCACTGCTGCCTCCCAGGAACAGGGGGGCAGGGGGAAAGTTTGCAAGCAGTGACCACCACTGGCACCCACCACCCCGTGCTGCCACCACTCTGCGTCCAGCCGCGTGCCACACCCCCCTGCTCTGCATCTGGGCCTGCACCCCCCCACGCTCCACATCCAGCCCCACACCCCTCCGCCCCCTCAGCCCCACCCCAGGCCCTCCCCAGCATGAGGCAGTGTGTGGCCGTGGCCACTCACTGCCCCACGCTGCCACCGCTCCACATCTGGCCATGCGCCATCGTCTCCCACTCCGCTCTGCATCTGGTACCACACCACACCACACACGCCCCGCCCCCCCACTCCGCGTCCTCCTGGCCCGTCCTGCTGGAGCCCTGCCCCACCTCTCATTCTTGATGGGCATTCTTGATGCAGCACTGGCTGGAGCCACACCGCCGGGAGCCATGCCCCCAAGGGCGTTATGGACAGACAGACAGACAGACGAACTAAGTCCTTTATATAGATATAGATATAGATATAGATATAGATATAGATATAGATCGATGCAACTGAAAACCACATTCACCTTTTGTGTGGCTGCATCACACTGCAGACTCATATTGAGTCTGTAATCCACCAAAACTCCTAGATCCTTCTCCATAAGGCTGTCATCCAGCCAGTTGTCACCGATTTCATATTCAGTTCTGAGTATTCTTCCCAAGGTGTAGCACCTTACAATTGTCAATACTGAACTTCATTCTGTTAAGTCCAGCCCAACTTTCTAGTCTATCAAGTTCCTTCCGAATTGGACCCCTGTCCTCCAGTGTTTTCACAGTCCTTCCCAGTTTTGGATCATCTGCAATTTTGCTTAAGAAGCTCTTTATTCCAACATCCAAGTTGTTCAAAAACATGTTAAACAAGACCACTGATTTGGTTTTGCATTTGTGGTTTGTACTTTTGTAGGCCACAAGCACAACGTGGCAATGCATTGTTACCAACACAAGTTATCATTTGCTGGTTCAAAAATAAACTACTGTATAAGGTGGTAAGGGCACACTATAGCTGAATGGAAAATTACTGCTTGCTCAAGACCAACAGATTTGAAATAACAGCTATTAACCCCAAGACCACCGTGGAAGACGGGAAGTATAAAAGCCTGGCACAAACAGCGGAGGTCAGAAAACTATCAGCAGAGGTGGCAGAGCATCGCAGCAGTGAACCTGAGAGTGCCCTCAGAGCCTGAACAACTCTTAGGACTCTATAAGTGCTCGACTTAGATTTACTGGTTATTTACAGATTCAGTAAATTCAGTACCTTGCTTAGACCAAGTGTCTGTGCCTGTATCATGAATCTTCTTCACCCGCTACCTAAAGTAAAATTTTGGGCAGCACTTCCAGGATGTGCGGAGGTCATGTTTTCAAGTTCTTGGGTAAAGTTTTCAAAAACATCTCAGTAAGTTAAGAGCCAAAGTCTCATTTCCAAGAGCGACAGAAATTAGGTTCCAAAATCACCTTAGAAACTTATCCTTTCACTGCATCTAGTAGCGCTAGAAACTCATTTAAAAAATAAATTAAACAAAAAACCTAAGCAAAATTTTCTTCATAATCTTGTCACCAAGCATTTGGCTATCAGTAGAATATCAAACATCACAAGGCCCACAATAAAAATCCCAAGATTTGGCAATACCTCAGTGTGTGCTACTGCCTTATCCAGTAGTTTGGATCTAGTGGTCATTGTGGATGTAACAAATCTACCTTGGTTTAAACTAGCACAGAAAAAAGACCTTATTTTACCTTTCCTATGCACTTAATCAGCCCCAGATTCAGTAAAGATTTGATTTGAGTAGAACAGGGTTGTAAGAAGGGCTAAAGCAGGGCTGTAAAAAGAAACCTATAGGTATTAATGTAGGACAGGATTGGGAGGAGAATGAAGGCACGTCATCAAGGAGACCAAAGCACTGCAAGTGCTGGTTAGATATAAGTAGAGGAGGGCAGACCAAGTCCTGTCCATGAGGGGTAAGTGTGCAGCCCTTGGGCTCTCTCCCAAGTGCTTCTCCACCTATCACTCAGGCCTAGCAGTAGCCAGGGTCTCCAGGCTTCATCCTCCCTCCTTTGGCTACCATGACCTGCCCTCACCCCACGGGGCAGGGCAATGCTGCAGCACAGGGAGCTGAAGGCAAGCTGGAGCCAAGCTGAAGCAGTCGGAGGGAGGTCACAGCTGGACCGAATGGGGGGGTGGGGGAGCATACCTCTGCAATGCAGCAATGGATACCTATCACACACCTGTGCAGCACAGCTGCTGGAGGGAGGCATCCCCAGGTGGATACACAGTGCAGCGCGGGGGGGGGGGGCATCCACACAATGCACCTGGTGTGGCTCCCAAGGGCTTCAAAGTTGGACAGCCCTGGACTACAGCATATTGCAACATAAAAAGTATGGCTGATTTAAATGCAATTTTTTAAAAAACTCTGAGTAATTATTGAATAATGTAAAAATATTTCACACCCAGACTTGGATCAAGTTTCCATATTCATAAACAGACACTGACAGATGAGGTCAGTGTATGTTATATGTGGATTTTGCTGAGGCTGTTAAATGTGGATTTTGCCGAGGCTCTGTTGTGGCAGGAACAGTCCCAGGGTACATGCGGGGGTGATGCCTTCTAATCTCAAACCCATCAAAACCCGGGGACCAGAACTCAAGTCTCCCCCCAACCACTAAACAATAGAGTCAGGCCCCCTCTTACTTTCTCATTTCTGATCCCCCCCGTCTCATATTTTTGTGCCTAGTGGCCCAGCTTCAGGAGGAGTGATGGAGACTGCAATCTTTTAAACTCCTCTAGAAATTGAGAGATGTAGTTTTGAATTTGCTGAGGCTGAAGAAGTCATTGAATTTAGGTCTCTCATTTCTTAGGTGAGTGTTCAAACTATTAGGCAAAAGGTGGGCAGCAGCAGAACCACTGCCAGCAACCAGGTCTTGAAAACACTAAGCTTTTTTGGCAGTCAGGCCCCCGCCTCTGAGAAAGGTGTACGGTTTTGCATCCCACATGGCCAGAGATGAGTAATGTGCAGCTCTGAGTCAAGCACTTAGACCCTGCTCAGTATTTATGGCTGCATCCAGGAACCACCCATCTTAGGGCTTGATCCTGTATTACCTCTTCGGTTCCTAAATAAAATTGTATTCCACCTTGCTTAAGTCCGTGAAAAATTATTAACACACCTACTTTTGTCATATGCCATCATCTTCCCCTCAGGGATGAATCATAAAAGCCATCAGGCGAGAGAAGGTCCCACATGATTTTTGCACTCACTGTCTTTCAGAGGTTCAAGCAGGGAGGGAAGGGGTCACACATGGATGCCTCAATAGGTGGAACAGGCTCTGGCCCTCAGTGTCCAGTTTCTCTTAATAGCCCTGCTGAAGTCCTAACTTGCCCTTCATTAAAGCCTAGCTGCCTAACCTTGCTTCTCAGAGGCCAGGCACCTATTTTAGATGTTGCGATACCCAAACTGGAGTCACCTAAGAGACCAATCTGCATTTTCAGATGGGAGGTGGGAAGAAAATCACAGTAGACACCTCTCTGCATCTTCAGGCACCCGAAAACTTCGGAAAGCTGTCCATGAAAACACAGCTGTAACATAGAGAACCATGGCAAGGGAGTAGAATACAAGAATTACAGAACAGAAGAGGGTGGGGGGCTTAGAGAAAAGAGAAGGGGTTGAAAAGTAGGGGAAAAAAACACTAAGGAGATGTCTAGAAAGCACAAGGCTATAGCCAGGCTAGCCCACACACCAGTCAGAAGTAGTATTACAACATAGTGCCGCAGTCTGCCCAATCTAATTAGTCCTGCTGAGAAAGTACCAGGCCCATAATTGATCACACAACTCTATAAGACGCAACTGTGCCAGCATTATACAGCAGCTCTGCCTTGCACTGGAAATGCATGTGTGTATCCGTAGCTGAAAGCCTTCTTTTAAGCTTCCAGAGAGCCTTCTGTGTGAGTCTACAGCTATATAAATGTGCACTGATCTTGAGACCTTTAAACCAGCTGATTCAACAGACTGTCTTTGTTTATGAACTTCACTGGCGAGGAAATTACGCTAAATATCAGGTCTAGTCATTTTTTGAAGTTCGGTTCATTTTAAATACATGCTTGGGTTGTATTTTTTGTATATACTTTCTGTGGCTTGAACCTCCCTTTTTAGGAATTGCAGATTAATTTTCGGGGGGGGGGGAATGGCAAATCCCTCTTGAAACAGTCAAAAAAGTACCAAGTTTTATGTGCTATCAGCAGTGAGAGTATCATTAATTCTTCTTTCCAGCAAGGAGAGCCGTGAAGGGGAGCATGCAGCTGGCATCTCTGCTGACTTTAGTCACAATTGAAAAGGTCAGATAAAGTTCAATACCTTCCTAATAGAGCAGCAATTCAGGTCTTTAATTATTTGTCATGTAGACAAACATGAGCATCCTCTTGCAAAGAGCACGCAGTGAACAGAATAGTTAAAAATTACATTGAACTGTATGGTCTCTAACAACAGCTTTATACATTTAACCCCCTCGATGACCCATGGCATAAAATCTGATTTGAATCCCAGGTGTGTGTTGTTCATATGCAAGTTAAAGAGCCTGCTCCTTTCCTCTATATGCTGCACATTTAAAGAGAAAATGCTGGCGGATGAGAAAGAGGGAAAAAAACAACCCAGCTCATTCTCAAAAAATGGGACAAGACAAGCAGCTAATGTAGCTTTAAAAAAAAAACCTAGCATATTATGCAATCTTGAAAAACGATTTTTCTTAATCTTTAGACCAGACTTTAGCCATTCTCAGATGTTTACCACAACACTCCCTGGTGCTGGCTGTGTCACAAGGCTGAGCTGTGCTTGGCTAGAGATGAGACCAAGATAAGACGGAGCAGCTCGTAGCATCAGCACGCTCTCAAGAGGGTCAGAGTTTATGCCGGCCAGGAAGGATCACTAGCACAAATCGCATGAGTCACTACTGCTTATTAGCCCATGGAAATATTACCCTGAAGCATTCGTGGAGGTCCCAATGCTTGAATCATTTACAATGGGACAAAACACGTAACATAGTGGAAGGCACAACCCTCCACTAGCGGAGAGACAGAAAAAGGGCTTGAACCTCAACCCATTGAAGCTAATGAGTGTTTTTCAATTGACCCCAACAGGCTTTGGAGCAGGCTCTTAGCAACTGAATAGCTCCTCGCCCTTTCAGATTTCTATGGTTAAATACATTTTCGGCAGAAGCAGCTCTCAAACTGGGGTTTAGAGAACTTCCAGGTGGTCCTCAATGCAGCTTCCATCACAGTGGGGAAGGAAGCGCTCACAATTGAAACAAGAGGCGACCGCAGGAGTTTCAGAGTAGGCCTCCTTCATCGAACCAAGTTCCTTTTGATTAACGTTCCCTTTATGCATTTCTGCCTCTTCAGGTTTCTGCATAGGAACTGAAGGCTGCTAATCAGTTTGTAACTGCTGGTTTCTTTGCTAATGCTCGTTCCCCATCCCCTACCCCATCTTTTTGGCATTATAGAAAAACGGGATATTCAGTCCTAAAACATGAGGTCATGCACCCTCCAGACAGCACAACCAAACAGCACAGATACAAACTGGATACATGTAGAGCAGCTGCAACCATCGTGTTTAGTGAGTTTATTTTTATCGTGTCTACTTAAGACTCTACCTCATTTTTTCATCTTACTTAGCACTATATTTACTACAGAGAACTGGGTCACCTCTCCAAGTAATCAACCTCCCTTCTTTCCAGCACTTGAACAATTTCCCCTCCATGCCTTGCTTCCACTATATAAATTTTTGCTGAACTAGTATTTTATAATAGCTTCTCAGGAACAAGGGAAATATAAGGCTAGAATAAATAACAAGTAACATGTGCAGTTGAACCCATGTTATGCAGCGGGCAGGTCACATGGGACATTTGTACATGACAGGGGTTTAATTCTCCCTAAATTGAAGTGGCAATTTTTTACAAACACTACTTTAATTTAGGGCAAAGTAAACACCCGTGTTGTGTACACCCATGTCAGAGCCCAATCCGTACCTGCCTCTCCAGCAGCGGGGAGGGGAGGGGAGAGCAAGCTGCTGGCGGGCAGAGCGGTCCCTGAGCTGCAGAGGGTGGGGAGCAGGCTGGTGCTTCCCTCCATGGCAGCGATGCCCCCCCCCCCGCCAGGCAGCACCCGCCTACAGGCACCTGGCTTGGGC
>NW_017729028.1:21962650-21976307 GCF_001723915.1 Gavialis gangeticus | reverse complement strand
CTACTTTAATTTAGGGCAAAGTAAACCCCCGTGTTGTGTACCCCCATGTCAGAGCCCAATCCGTACCTGCCTCTCCAGCAGCGGGGAGGGGAGGGGAGAGCAAGCTGCTGGCGGGCAGAGCGGTCCCTGAGCTGCAGAGGGTGGGGAGCAGGCTGGTGCTTCCCTCCATGGCAGCGATGCCCCCCCCCCCGCCAGGCAGCACCCGCCTACAGGCACCTGGCTTGGGCAGTCCCGGGGGACACCGCTGCCGTGGAGAGAAGCACTGGGCCCCTGCACAGCTCAGGCAGACTCGGGGCGGGGGGAAGGATCAGGCTTGCCGCTTTTTTTTTTTCTCCCTTCTGTGGAGCCTGCCTTCCCAGGTTGCTGCCGGGCTGCCTACACGGTCTGCCTGCACAGCCTCTGAGCCACACAGAGCCCGGTGCTTCCCTACATGGCTATAGGGTAGGAAACTAAAACTCTTCAGAAGTGTTTTACTTTGCACCACCTCAAAGTCAATTGCTGCATCCCAAAGTCATTTAAGGTGCATTACACTGCCGACTGTGCTACAGTGGCTGGAATTAATGTGCAATATGCTGCCGACTGTGCAAACAGCAATGCCATTAATGCAGTGCAAAAGGCATTTAACCTGCTTTACACCTGCTTTAAAGTATTGTCTACAATTGCCCCTGGGTTTTAGCCACTGGAAAAAAAGACCGTACTAAATGTTTACTATAAGGAGCTGTGGGATGGCCAAGTACAATAATGGAGGAAAAGGGGGACAGATTTTACAAATCTTTTGGAGTTTAGATCTTCCAAAGTCTTTCAAAGGCTAAACCAGGGGTGGGTGAAATACGACCCAGGGGTTGGATCTGGCCCCCCAGATCATTCTATCTGGCCCACAGGGCCCCTAAAAAATTTAGAAAACAAATATTTATCTGCCTCTGGCTGCCTGTCAAAGATGACAGGAGACAGGGGCAGTAGGACCCAGGGGAAGCCGAGGCAGAACTAAACAGCTGCAGCAGCAAGTCTGGCCTGGCTCCCCTCCCTCCCCCCAGTTCTCCCCCTACCCCGAGCCCCAGCTGGAAGCCTCTGCCTACAAGGGGCTGCTGGAGGCTTCTGGCCTGGGACTCCTCCTACCTCCCTGCACTGAGGGAAATACAAATAAAAAGTGGGGGTGGGAGGCAGGGAAGGACCACAGGCAATTGCCCCAGTTCTCAGGGCCAGCTCTTGCGGTCCTGATACTGCAGCTGGGAACCATGTAGTGCCAGAGGGGCAGGGGGTGGGGAAATGGCAGGCCAGGGAAAGTGGCAGCGAGTGGGCGGGAATGGAGGGCATGTGCTGGTGCACCAGGGCCAGCACCAGCAGAGCCCAAAGCAGAGCAGCAGGAGCACAGGACCTGGGCTGCCAGGGGCTATATGGAGCCGGGCTGTGCTGCTCAAGCAGGGAGAGGGGGGAGCCAGCTCAGCTCCATAGAGCCCCTGGCAGCCCAGCTCTGCTCTGGTCCCCACCAGCACTGGCCCCAATGCACCAGCACAGGCCCTGCACCCCCTGCCTGGTGGCTGCTGCACTCTGCGTGCCTACTTGCTGCCCTGTCCCCCTGCTTGCTGCAGCCATTCCCCTGCTCCCCGCCAGCCTGCAGTGCTCCAGCACCACGTGGTTCCCAGCTGCTGCACCGGGACTGCAGGAGCAGTTGGGATGCGGTGCTGGAGCTGGGGGTGAAGGGAGGGGGAAGCAGCAGGAGAAGGGCAGTAGTGGCAGACAGGGGGCAAGTGGCAGTGAGCGGGAGCATGGGGCCCACATCAGTGCCCCAGTGCCAAGAGCAACAGGAGCACAGAAGCTGGGCTTGCAGGAGTGCTGGCAGGGACTCTGCCTGCCATGCAGGAGGGGAGGGGCTGTGGGAAAACCCTCTCCCTCCATGCAAGACATAACCTCCCCAGCCACCCTCCCCCTACACACTCACAGCCCCCCACAAAACCCACACCCACTCACCCCCACACCCCCACACCTATTCACTCCCCCCACAAATCCCACATGCGCGCACACACACACACTCCACATGCCCACAAACCTATACCCACCCTCCTACCCACACATCCCCACAATATAAAAGAGTAAGACTTAATTTTAAGCTATAATACTCTATATACACTACACAAACACATGCGAAGCAGGACAAAAATATATTTTTTAATGAAATTAATGAATGTTGTAGTACATGGTTGATTTTTAGAATACAATATGATTTTTAGAATATAATTTTTTTGGTTCAGAGATGACAAAACTCCTTGCTGAAAGGAGTACTTCCGGGGGCAATGGGAAGGACTTCTGGCCAGGGGTTAGAGAGCTGGACTTCTGGTCCTAAGGTGATTACTAGGGGATGGGGCACCTGTCAAAGGGCGGGGCTACCCACAAGGCCCTTGATGGCTTGGCAAAACTCAGTAAGCGATCCTCCACACAAAATAATTGCCTGCCTCTGGGCTAAACAGAGCATGAAAACTGCAAATGTTACTTTTCCGTTGTACAAGGATTATTTCAAAAGTATACAACACACTGTATATTGGAAATGCTCTGCCCTGTTACCTGAATGCCTCAGTGATAGAAAGAAGCAAAAAGGAGATCTGAACTTGAGCCATGCCATTAGTGACTGCATGCTTCAAGGCTACAAAGCAGGCCAATGTTAGGTGTTTCAAATGAGTGCCTTCCATTTTCTGCTCTGACCAGATTAGATGAAAATCAATGGATTCTCAGTGTAACAGGACAGTTTTCTTTCAAAATCGCATGCAAACGATTAATAATGAAGGGGTATGTTTATTATTCAGGAGTGGTAAATTTGCAACTTAATATAATGGGGACTCTGTCCTTTTGAAAGCCAAGCCGGCAGTGTTTGCTAAAGGTGCTGGATTAAGATCTCTAGGTAATGAATGCACGGACAGACTTCACATGAAACCAGAACACAGCGATGTCTGCAGAAATGTTTCCCATCCTGCCCAGCAAGCCGGACCTGCAGCCACTTCCTCAAGGGGCAACTTTTAGAGAAGTTCTTTCCTACTTTTTTCCTGGTTCACATTCTTACTACTGAGCTTCCAACGCTGTGCCAGTTGTGGTATTCACATTTGCTAGATACTACAAAGCAATTCACTAGGTCAGTCCACCTAGACCTGATAGCATTAGGGACCAGCCAGGAGCTAGAAACAATTTGCACATACCAATTTCCTGAGCTGGGTCTGATCCAGTGCACCACCTCCTAATGAAAATCCACCACCATCCCATGTGATATCCTCCTCCTAGACAAGGCATTCTCCTTTCCAGTGTATTTTTTGCTGAGTTGACTGAGTCTGTCTGTGCCTTGTACTTGTACAGCTGAACAGCCCTTGGCTCTCTCCCACCACAGAAGCAGTCACAGCGAGTTACCAGGCGTGCCTGACAGCAGAGCCTGCACAATGGGCCAGTTGATGCAGGCAGACGTGTTTTGAAGACTGAGAGGGCTGGAGTGTTTTCCTGAGGTTTGTGAGGGCCCACAGGAATGTGCAGGGTGGTTCTCCTGTACTTTACCCAGGTGTTAGCAGCACCCTGTGTTGTGTTTGCCAGATGGAGGCCGGACGCTGGAGCGGAATTAACCAATTTCCAGGGCTTCCGATGGCTGGGCGTGCCGCGTGTACGTTCTGCATGCCATGCCGCAGCCCAGACTTGAATCAGCAGCACTATCAGGTGAGCCAAATGAAAGCCTTGCCCTACCCACACTGCTAGGAGCTGAACCGTAAGAGCCTCAGCTACAACTCTCTCTTTGTGAAACGTAGACTGTGGCTAGCTGATTCAGCTAGTTGGAGACATTTGTGCTTTCAATTAGATCCAAGCAGTCATAAACACTTATGAATGAGCAGAAAAAAAATACACTCAATATGAGTGGGAACAGTGTACGTATAATGGTAAACCTGAGCAGAGCTGGAATAATTAGCCATAATTTGATTGCTTTTCATTCACAACAAGCATTTTATGATCTCCCGGTATTCATTAGTTATTGGAGTAACTGCTATGACTGACCCTGGGCTTGGCCCTCATTCCAAATCCAGTGGTTGCAAATCTTTCACATTTGGGTTGTGATAATTAGACCACTAGGATACATACAGTCCTTATACTGATTGATGGAGGATCATTCAACAGAATCAGGTTTATGATATACACCTATAAATTCCACTCCCACCCTACCCCGGTGATAACATTAGGGATACACTGGGGGCTCGTTATCTATTCTGGACAGCCCATGAATTGCGGGTGGAGGGGTACCAGGTACCTAACTGCATAGAGGTGGTTTGCTTTAAGTGTGGGGAGACAGGGCACATCACAAACAATGGCAAAGCAGCCCGCAGGTGTAACTTATGCAGGGAGGAAGGGCATATCTTTAGGACATGCATCAAGTCCTTTCCAAAAGAAGTCTGGACCCCAGGGGAGTGCAAAGAAACAACAGAGAACACTGTGTGCAAAAAGAGACAGGAGGAGAGGACAGGAGAAAAGAGGGTAAGAGGCAGAGAAGGAAACTGAAGTGATACAGGGGATGCCACAGGAAAGTGGCCTGAAAGAGGAGGAAGAAATAACAGGGGGAAATGGTGATATACAAGGAGGTAGAGAAAAGGGAAGAAGGCAGGAACCTGGAATAAGGGAAGAAGATAAAGCAAGGGCAAAAGGCAATAGATAAAGAGGAGAAGGAGGAAGAGGTGGGAGAAATATAGATGCCTTTTGACCAAAGGAAAAAATCCAAAAAGAAGGAAACAAAGCAAGCTAAAATATATAAAGGAGATTTGAAAGAGGAGCCCAGCTTCTCTCCCTTGTCCTCCTTGGTGTCTAGATGATGGTAGTAGTGAGAGACTCATAGCTTGAAGTTTTTAATGCATATGCCCCCCCCCCCGGTTCAGTCATGTAAAACCAGATCCCTAGCCTGATTGGATAGACTGGGCAGTGTTCTTTTAAATCAGGGGCAGGCAAAATATAGCCCACAGGCTGGATTCAGCCCACCATGCCATTCTATCCGGCCCATGGGGCCCCTAAAAAAATTAGAAAATTAATATTTATCTGCTCCTGGCTGCCTGACAAAGATGACAGGAGACAGGGGCAGTAGGACCCAGGAGGAGGCAGCAACAAGGCCAGACAGGCCCCGCTCCACCCCTGCCCTACCGGAAGCCTCTGCCTGCCACAGTTTTCACTGCTTCCCTGTTCTGTGTGCCTGCTCCAGCGCCACACGCCCCTGGCACCTGTCAAGGGGCAGGGCTACCCAGGTGACCCTCACAAGCTTACCAAAACTCAGTAAGCCCTCCGCCCGAAATAATTGCCCACCGCTGTTTTAAATTAATTGGTTGAAAGAAAGGCTAGAAGGCTAGCAAACCCAGATTAGATACTTGGGGTAATGTCATGTCATGGTATATAGGAGTCTTCCAGCTGCAGCTGGAGCAGGTCACTGCAGGGTTGGGAGCTGAATACAAATTGGGGTGAATGGCTCCCCATGGCAGGGGTGGAATGGAAAAGTCAGCTGAAGCTATGTGAAGACTCTGGTAAAAGGGACAGAAAGTCTGTTTCGGGGCTTGAGACTCCCCTTTTCTCCCCTTCTTTCGCCCTTGCCCTCTTTTGGTTTTTCTGGGGTGTGAGTGGGATAATACTATGGGGGTATTAATCGCTGGAGCAAACTGACCAGGGTTGGAGCCTGGCAAGTTATGGGTCAGGTCCAGGCTCTGGCCCTCTTCTGTTGCTTAGTCCAGGCCCTGGTACAGATGGACCTGGCTCCTCTTGACTTCTTTTGCAGCCGTTCTGCCCCAGCAGAGCTCTGAACTGGGACTAGGAATTTTTGGGGGGTGGTATGCTGACTGGAGCCACAAGTCACCCCTCAAAGCCACCACGTGGAAGTGGAGACCAATGTCCTACAGCTTCCCAGAGAGCAACAAAGGTCCCCTTGCATCGCAGAAGGACCTATGCTCACCAGCATCTCCCCAAGGTGCAGCAAACCCCAAGGAACAGTTCATAAGTCTCTCTGCTGTGGGCCCTCTGTCCAGCCTGTTGCTGAGTAGCAGGTACTGGGGTGCAGGCTGCCAGAACTAACCCTTTGGGTGAGTCCCCACTCAGACTGCCTGGGCATGAGTGGAGTCTCCCCAAAAGGGATGCAAACTAGGAGACTTTAAACCATGTAGTTTAAAAAGTGTTTGAATTGTATTTGGTGTTTCCTTTGTTTTCTGTAATGAATCTGTCCTTTTGTGTTTACACTGCTTGCAAGGAGGGGGGTTTGTTTATGTGGGACACCCCAGCCAGATTTCTGGGTGGAGGCACAGTGAAACCTGATTGGGTACCCTAAAATTTGAACCTGGCCCTTGTCGCTGCCAAGCAGTACCCAGCAGAAGGGTTAAACTTTTATTTCCACAGTGTTGGGCATGATTAAGAGAGATTTGCCAGCATTTTTGCTACCCATTTGATGTTGAGTGTGGTTTTACAAACAAAACAGGCTCCCCACAAGACGGGAGGGGAATGGAAGCTGAGTGTATGAGTTCTGGAAGCTGGGAAGAGCTGCTAAAGTTTGTACACGGGCTGAAACACCCTGAAAAGGTGTTCTAAAATGAAGGAGTGGTGGCAGCTCATGGTAAAGAGGAGAGCTGGAAAGTATTTCAGCCAGAAGGATGGAGGGTTTTAAGAACTTACAAAAGATAACGTTGATGGCTTTTAAAGGAAGTGGGGAGGGGGTAACTCATGAAAAACAAGATGGAAAAGGTGAGGAGGGCCATGGAGGTGTGCTTTTTAAATAAGGCACAAGAAATGTTTTTAACACGTGCCCCATGGATGAAGGTAAATGAGGGCTGGTCCCCATACTTCTCTAAAGAAGGATAAAGTCAGTAAGAGGAGAGAGCAAGGCAATCCAATAGGAGGGAGGAGCCCAAATGGAAGAGCAGGACTCGAGATACTAGAGGTGGCAAGAAGACTTTGTGAGGATTCATACCAGAAGAGGGAGGTGGATGAAAGGAGGGTTCACAAGTTATTGGGTGAACTAGAAAGGAAGGTGTGGGAAGGGGACACCTGGAGAATGGAGGAGGAGATAATGCCAAAAGACCTAGGAGACCGCCATAAGGTATTTAAGAAGGGAAAGCCCCCAGGCAAGGATGGGCTGCTGGTGGAATTGTAGATAAGACTCTGGAGTCCCTTAGGGCCAGATTTGTTGGAAGTATATGAAAAGATTTTAGAGAAGGGGTTAGAGGGGAAAGATTTTACTGCCAGCATTATTGTTGATTGTTCAAGAAGGGCAATGGAGAGTCTTTAAAGAATTGGATCTGATAACACTTTTCAATACAGATTATAAATTATTTACAAAGTTATTGGTCTTAAGGATGAGGGATGCACTTCCTCAGGTTAGACATGGAGATAAGGCATGTGCTGTACCAGAGCCGACCCGAGCAGTGTGCGGGGCCCAGGACAAATCAGCCCTTGCGGGGCCCTGCCCCTGCTCCAATCCCACACGTCCCAGACCCAAAGAAGCTGCCATCACCATCAGCAGTGGAGGGGGGTGAGAGAGCGAGTGGCTGGATGTGAAGCAAGCAGCATTGACGCAGAGTCACCGCAGCCACTGCGCCTAGCTCTGTGGGGCCCCCCAAAACGCGGTGCCCAGCATGGTCGCCTCAGTTCACCTCCCCAACTACAAACGACCCTGCCTGAGTGGGAGCCATAAATAGGTTGTAAGCACTACAGGAGACACTTCTTTATTGTAGAGAGGAAGCTGGGGGTGACCCTTATGAATTTTGATTTAGAGAAAACTTATGATAGGGTGGCACACACATTTGTATTTAAGGTTTTATGGGAGATGGGTGGTTTTCTGACAAGTACATTGGATAGACAGAGCTTTTATATGGGGTTATATGGGGTATATAAAAACCCTGAAAATAGGGTTTTTAACCAGTGGACATTTAAGTGAAGCTCTTAGGATATTATCCGAGGCTGGACAGGGCTGTCCCTGTCCCCAACATTATTCGCCTAATGAAGCCACTTGCACAAAAGCTAAGTGGAGACAGGGTAATCAGTGGGGTACAAGTACCCCAGAGGTGTGCAGGCAGGATCTCTGATGTACCCTATATATGAATGATATAAATGTTACAGTCAGAGATAAATTGTCTTTGGAAAGAGTTCTAGCACAATATCAGCATATAGGGGGTGAGAGGGGCAATATTGAATGATCCAAGCATGGCCTGGTTAATATCAAGGTCACTGCAATATAAATGGGGCCTGGCAGAACCCTATGGTGTCCAGAGAAAGTTGTGGGGTGGAGGAAACAGCGGGCCACATCTTTTGGGACTACAAAGGGTCTTTCACTTGATCTGTGTGACCGTGATTGTGCAGGCACTATCAAAAGATATGGGTTTATATGGTCTTACCCTGAATGGGCCAAATGAAGAGTACCTATGGACGCTCTTACTATGTTTTAAAATGAGTTTCTAGAAGTTAAGAAACCTGCTCATTTTAAGGGACTTGGTTTTACAGTAAAGGACTGTTTACCACTACCATTTGTAAAGAACTGTGTTTACCATCAGTCCTACTCATTAGGAATGAACGAACTGTTTTTATGTTAGCCAAAACTGGGAAGACTTCAGTGACGACGGTGCAGTGAAAACATTCAGAAAGACAGATTGAACTATTTTATTCACATCCAGAGTCTAGGACTGAGGGGGGGGTTTTTAACCTGTTGTGTTTTGAGTACATGTTTTATGGATCTTAAAGTATTGTCTTTTTGTACTGTATTTAAATGTTTTTACACACTTTATACATAACAGGCTTTGACATTGTGTGCTGGGAAACATTTTATATTGTAGGTGTTATAAGTGATTTTATGTTTTTGTGTGTGAAATGAAGATTGGTTTTACTTTCTACAGGGATGCAGATCCTTGTAATAGTGTGGGAAAAGGCAGGGGGAGTGAACAGAAAACAAGCAGGGCATAGCCACAGAGGTACACTGTAAAAATGAGATTAAAAGAATCTTAACAACACGATTGGCCACATCGTTTTATGAAGGTCCTGAGTTAAAGTAAGGGAAAGTAAAGGAGGAAGGGAGAATAGAAATATGTGCCTTAAAGGGATGGGAGGGGTTGGAGAGGGTAAACGGCGATGTGAAGTTTAAGACAAATGAGTGGTACTTTTGTAAGAAAAAGCTTCTCTGAATTCTATACTCCTGGTTCTCCATCTTCTGACCCTGCTTGACCCTGATTTTGGACTCCAGCTTTTTGGAAATTCCCATTGCATGTGATAACTTGGTCTCTGACCCTTGAACCTTGACTCAGCCTATGACTTGGATCCACTCTTGGGGGATTTATACACACACTTTTTGGTCCCACAATGTGTCAGAGATCCACTGGCTCGCACGCGAGCTGATATGCAACTGCACGTGACACGGTGCAGTGCACAAGTTGGAAAATGCATGTCAGCATGCAGAGAATGGTGGTGATGCGCTTTTGAACTAAAGCACCTTCTGTATTATATTAATATATAAGTGCATTATGCCACTTATAAAACTGCAAGTGTTGCAGTGCTGGGCACTTTTCAAAGCACCCACCACTGCCGCGCTTGCATGTGTAAAAATGCCCTTGGATTTGGTCATTTGATCTCGGTTTCAGAACCCTGACTTGGCCAGTAACTTGGACTCTGCCTCTGGACTTCCCCCTTGGGTCTGGTAACTTGGATTCTAGCTCCTGCCTTCCCCAGCAATCTAACCACTAGGCAAGACCACCTCCAACCCAGTCCTTACCCGCAGAAAACAGCTGACCATCTATACTGTATGGTGCAAAGGAGTAGGAGGAATTATGGAAGACTCCTAAACCCATCAAGCAAAGGGAAAAGAGCCAGCATATTGCTGCCTCCTCCTTCCAATTCTTGTATGAGTGAAGTGTTATTAGTATTTCCTATGTTTGGGAGATGAAATTGAGATAGAACGGGGAAAAACTGGGGAATCAGCCACTCTATTAAGAGTGCCTCCTGATGACCCAATGGAAACCCTAGTGGAGTCAGTGCTGCTTGTTTGAATCATAGAAAATTAGGGTTGGAAGGGACCTCAGGAGGTCACATCTGGTCCAACCCCCTGCTCAAAGCAAGACCAGCCTCAGCTAGAGCATTCCAGTCAAGGCTTTGTCTAGCCAGGTCTTAAAAACCTCCAAAGATGGAGAGTCCACCACCTCTTTGGGTAATCTGTTCCAGTGTTTTAGTACCCTCCTAGTGAGAAAATTCTTTCTAATATCTAACCTAAACTTCCCTTGCTGCAACTTGAGACCATTGCTCCTTGTTCTGTCATCTGCCACCACCGAGAACAGTCCAGCTCTATAGAGCAGGAGTGTCAGACATACAGCATGTGGACTGGATCGAGCCTATAGGCATGTTATCTGGCCTGAAAAGCTCCTTGGGGGGCTGGGAACTTGGTGGCAAAGTGGGTGGTGATGATCTTAAACCCCCTCCAGGCACTTGCAGGAGTTAACACTGCCACTACTCAACCCATCAGTGGAAGTCGGTGAGAAGTCCTGCAATTCAAATAAGTCATCAGGTTTGATACCCCAGCTAGAGAGTAAGAGGAGAATGTAATTGCTTTTTCATGCAAGATGCACAGAAAGGTGCACTGATGCTGTAGTGACATTCTTGATGGTATACCGATTGGTCCTTGGCCCACTCCTGTGACATTTCCAGAGGATACACAAATTGGGGGAAAGGTAAATAACCATGTGGACAGGACAGTTTTACAAAGTAATCTGGACCATTTGGTGTGCAGGGCCCACACAAATAAAATATGGTTTGAGAGGGGCAAATGCAAAGTAGTATGTTGAGTTTGGTGTCTCACTACAAAATGCGGGACCATGTCCTGGAAAGATTGTATTGATCATAACAGTTACACAGCTCAGCCCAGGGACAGGCTGTGGCAAAAAGGGTTCATATTCTTCCCTTGCTTACACATTTAAGAAATGCTTGAAGAAGTCAGGAAATATATTTTTTTAAGCAAGTATAATAGCGGTGACACCTCTTAAGGAAGTCTGTGATCAGCTCTGTTTTCTGGCTGTGGAAAAAAAAGTGAAAGTGGGAAGCATGTAGAAACAAACCACAGAGACTGTTAGAAAGGCTGGAGTCTTACAGGTCAGTTTGTCTTACCAAAAAGACTGGGAGATGATTTTCTTGTAGCGTGTAGGAACTTCCATGGGAAAAAATATGAGGCATTAAAGGGCACTTTAACCCAGCCAAGAAAACCAGACAAGCGAAAGCTGCCAGACAAATTCTAGTAAATAAAATAAACAGATTTTTAACACCGAGGTTGAGTAGCTACTAGAACAAGGACAGTGGCAGATTCTCTCTGTCTTGATGTCTTCAAATCAAGTTGGATGACATTTTGCAAGCTAGACATTAGCCGAAAAAGTTGTCACCCTTATCGCAAGGTTAACCCGGTGAAGTGTCCTGGCCTGGGTTATTGAAGAGTTCACAGTAGGTGAAGTTTCTAACTTAAAATTCTACAAATGGCCAAAAGCAGCTTTGAACCCAGCTCCTAGCTATAAATGCTTTTGAGCCCCATTAAGTCAACATAGATGCAACAGCAGCTTACACAGACAGCAAACTGTGTCCAGGATGTTCAAATTGGCTTGAAATGTATCCAGCCACTCGCTACTGCTATGAGTTCCTGGTTTAAGGGTCCTTCTGTTTAGCTGAGGTGCTAGTCCCTAGGTTTGGAGTCCAGGTTATATTTATTTTTGTACAGAAGAAAATGTTTCATGTTAACAGAAGGGACTCTTCAAGGAACAGATTGCTTGTGGGTGCTACAGCTCATATTTTTAGACAAAGGCTGAGAAATATTTGGATATAATGTGGTGTAATGAATAAATAACCTGCCTTCACCAGGACAGAGGGTTTTAACCTCATAGAAATCAAAGGACTATCCAAGCTAGCTGTATCTTTCATATTGTAACTACATCTGCATAGCTGTGAGTAGTAGGTCAATGGCACTCAAAATTTTAGAGTGGCAGCCTGGGCTCTACACTGAAGGCCACCACTCCCCTCTAGTAAGGGAAGAGGGGCAAAAGGGGGTGGCTGCCAGGCCAGGTGCAGACATTACACAAACTGATACAAGTGCCAAAACCCAGTCTAAACCCAAAACAGTACAGAGGCTTTGCTCAGATAAACCAGTTTGGGTAGATAAACCTGGATGGATGTAATATCAGACTTCAGTGATTTAGGTTAGACTGGTTTATCGAACTTCTGTACCAGATACCAACTCAAGTTAAGTTGCAGTCCCCTGGCATCCCAGGCTGCATTTCCAGGTCCCCCCCACAACCCCTTCTTGCAGGGTGGTGTTCTAGCCTCAGCTGTGCTCATCTGCTCTGGCTGAGCACAGCTGTCAGTGGCAGCTGGGTGTTAAGGGTGGGGAGCTGGCCCCAGCTCCAGTCTGAGCCAGCACAGCTGGCGGGGGCCTGCATGGCAGGGGCTTCCCCTACCTTGCTGCCAGACCTGGGTGGCCAGTGCAGCTCCTCTCCCCGATACCAACCCCCCCCCACACCCCTCGAGTGGTTGGCTGTCGTGGTCATGGAGAGTAGGGAATGGAAGCCACCCACTGTGCAAGCTCCCCCAGCTGTACTGGCTCAGGTTGGGGAGTGCATGCCAGGGGCCTTCACTCCCCGCCCCCTCCCCCCCCTCGACAGCCAGCTGCTGGGGGGGCAGGCAGGGCTGGGAAGAGGAGCTGTATTGGCCAATCAGGGGTGGCCAGCTGCTTGACTGGGCTCAGCCTTCTCTGGCAGCCTGCTGGGAGGCATGGAGATGTACTCCCAACCTACGTCTTTGTTGGAAATCAAATGCTTTTCCTGTGTACATTTAAAATCACTCTAGCTGGCCACAACCCAATCCACACCCCATAGTTCTCCCTAATTTTATCCACCCAAATCACCTTTTTGGTGTGACCTTCCAACCATAACTTCATATCTTCTGCCATTATTAAATCCGAGAGTAATTAGTGAGAACGTTCTTCCTCATGCTGCTTCATCTGATAAGAATCTGAAAAGTTTAAGCTCTGGGCTATTGCTCATCTCCCAAAATTGGCCTGATTCTTCAGTATCATAGAACATGAACTCCCATGTTAATCAATTTGTAAAAGCAATCAGGGTACTTCAATCTTCTGGAAGCACTTTAGGAGCCTTAAATAAAACATCTTCCGTAAAACCATACTGTCTCACTTTGCTTTTGTTATCATCAGTCCTTTAATCGGTTCCTGGTAAAGGTGGTGTTGGCCATTAGCCTTTGTCCATATACCACCAGTCAAATACCATCCACCGCGGCCTGCATTCTTACCTCTGGTTCCCATCTCCTACTGCTAATGGCTCACCAACTCTCATTCGCTGCCCAACCCCACTCCATTGTCCAACTCCGTAGTCCATTCTCCATTGCCAGGGTTGGTCACCATCAATCAAAATTAGAATGAAGCTACAGACTTCTTCTTTACCTTCCAAGTCTGGGGATCCACAAGTGAAATTAAATTGGGAGGTTGCTCTTCTCAGAAGCCAACCTGGAGATCTTAGCAGTGGCCAGATAACTGGTTCATTAGCTAAGGTGGGGCTGCCAGTTGGAGCCCCCAGGCGAGTGTGGCCAACTATACAATTAGTCCAGACTACGCTGCCTGTTAGGGCCCTTCAAACTGGGACTAGTACTGCAA
>NW_017729028.1:21955820-21957650 GCF_001723915.1 Gavialis gangeticus | reverse complement strand
TTGGAGCCCCCAGGCGAGTGTGGCCAACTATACAATTAGTCCAGACTACGCTGCCTGTTAGGGCCCTTCAAACTGGGACTAGTATTGCAAGAGCCAAACTGTAGTGAACCACAATTAAAAGGATTTATAAAGCTATTCTAGAACCAAAATATACTTCTAGAGATGACAAAGCATCGACTAAAGGACAAAATCACACATCTCCACAGTGGTACAAGAAGGGAGTGCTTCCTTCACATCTATAAAACGGTCGCTCACCGTCTACCTTGAACAGTTTGACTACAATACAGCCCTCAGTGACTTGTTCATGTTTCTGAACAAGGTCTTAAAAAAAACCACACAAACAAACCTTCCCTGTTTTGGGGCAACAAAGCACAGCCTGTTTAGCTTTTCATCACAAAGAAGGCCCTTCATTTTCTTGCACAGTAGTTTTTAGGATGGAATTAACTTTTCTCCTTGCCAGCAACAGAGATATATGTATCTCACTCCATTTTCTCATCTCAAACTTATTTTTGCCCTATATTCATAAATCCTGCTCGAGTCCTGCCCAGTAGCTACTATATCACTTGGGCATTTAATTAACAACAATTTGGATTAACTACTTGTATTAATGCCTAAGCTTACAAGCCTGATATTTAAAGGTCCCTAAAGAATCTCTTCTCTGTTCTTCAGCTATCCCATAAAAATGCTCACTGATGGAGAGGAGCTGGGTGGCTTAGAGAATTGCTAATGTTATATTGAGCCCTTCTGGCAAGGTTACTAGTTTGAAAAGGAGCCAGCTCAATGGTGACCCAGATGTTGTACTGTCTGGTTACTTTGCTGTAGGTGGTAGGGAAAAGGAGAGGGTCAGCTCCATTCAGAGGTATTCCCTACAACTGCATAAAATAAACCCTGTAGATTTGTCTGGAAACCAGGACCCAAGATCCAATCCTTCCTCAGCCTAAATTGAAGGTTTTGGGGAAGCAGGAAGAAAGAGGAACTGCCTGCTGTACCCTGTTCCCATTGGTGTTCTTTTGACCAAAAATCCAACCACTTCCCTAATCACCATTAGGGAAGGGGGCACATGAGGTACTAGTCATTCCTGCCCCTTCCCCACAAATACACGGATGAGCACGCACTGAGAAGGGCAGAAAGCAGAGGGCTCATCCACACCCAGAGCAACTCCCTCCATCAACACTTACTCTGAAATAGGTGTGCGTCTTTCTAATGCAGCATGATTCACTCCCCAAGCAGATATGTACTGAAATAACTATTCAGGAATATTTGTTCCAGTACTGCTATTTTGCCAAATAACCTAAAAAAGCCTGGCTATCCCACACCCCCACCACCCCTTTAAATCCTAGTGTGAAGTAGCTTTAAAGTGATCGCAAATATTACATTACCCTGTTGAGACTGTCAAGGGACCTTAAAGAAGAACGCAAGAGGGCCTGATCCTCATCAATAAAATATATACTATTCAAAGTGACTTTGATTAGAGATGAGCCTCTCCATCCTACTCTGCTGTCACATGTTATGGTAATGAGGACAAATAAACTCGCTGAAGAACTCCAAGGGCAAGCACAACAACTTCTAATATTTCAAAGAATTTCTGCACTTGCTGGTAAATTTATTTTACTGGCTCCCAGCACTTATGTATTTTGTTGTTGTTGTACAAGTCAAAAGTGAGATAACTTTCCCAATGCAGTGTTCTTTTGTTTCTATATCCACTCTGTGCAATTAATATTACCTCCTTTGTGAAGGAAGTGTACAGAGAGAGGAAGTTTGTTTTTGTAACTAAAACCAAAAGTTACCAAAAATGGGTATTTACACTTTTCTCTTTCTTGCAGTTGTCCT
>NW_017729028.1:21948998-21950820 GCF_001723915.1 Gavialis gangeticus | reverse complement strand
CCTTTGTGAAGGAAGTGTACAGAGAGAGGAAGTTTGTTTTTGTAACCAAAACCAAAAGTTACCAAAAATGGGTATTTACACTTTTCTCTTTCTTACAGTTGTCCTATCTTTCTAAAGGCAGGATGTTTCCATGGCATTTGAGTTTGGGGCTTTTTTTCCCCCACATTTCAGGCTTTTTGTCATCCCAATTTTTTTTAACATGCCCTTCATCTTCAAATCCTGGTCCCAGTAGGCTGTAAAACCTTAAAGATGGAGCTTATGTTCAGAACAATAACTCTTCCCCCAGGCCCTGTTCTGAAGCGAGTCGTGCCTGCATACGCTCAAATCCACAGCAGTTACAGTGCGTGAAGAAAAGTTGCAGACTGCATCTCTTTCACGAGACAGGCTTAGACAAACAGAACTTAGGGCATTTGTAGACACCTTAAAGCAGGTTAAATGCCTTTTGTACCACTTTAATAGCATTGCTGTTTGCACGTTCATCGGTGTATTGTGCGTTAAATTCCAGCTGCTGTAGCACATTCGGTGGCGTAATGCATCTTAAATGACTTTGGGATGCAGCAAAGTAAAACACCTCTGAGGAGTTTTAGTTTCCTACCTACAGCCGCAGAGGGAAGCACTGGGCTCCATGCAGCCCAGGGGCTGTGTAGGCAGCCCATGCAGGCAGCCTGGCTGCAGCCTGGGAAGGCTGGCTCCACAGAGGGGGAAAAAAAAAGTGGCAAGCCTGATGTCTCCCCCCCCCCACCCCCACAACCGAGCCTGCCTGCCTGCCTGAGCTGCACAAGGCTCTAGTGCTTCCCTCCGCGGCTGCAGTGCCCCCCAGAACTGCTGGAGCCAGATGCCGCCTGGGGGGGCCCACTGCTGCCACAGAGGAGACCACCAGCTCCCTCCCCGCCACCAATACAGGGATTGCTCTGCCCACCAGCAGCTCACTCTCCCCTCCTTGACTCTGGAGAGGCAGGTAAGGATCAGGCTCTGACACAGGTGTACGCAACATGGGGGTTTACTTCGCCCTAAATTGAAGCAGTGTTTTTAAAAAACCACTGCTTCAATTTAGGGAGAATTAAACCCGGTGTCGTATACAAGTGCCCTTAGAGAGCACTCAGTCAGGTAAGTGTGTAGCAGGGAATGGAAAATGAGCAGAGCAAATCAGTATGGAATAAGCGGGCCATAGTGACAGAATACTGCTCCATTAATAAGTGAGATGTCAAGGCCTGTTCAGTGGCACAGCAGCAGTGTTCAGCGCTGTCCTTTGAGGACCAGGTTCAGATTGTATTGCCGTCTGAGAGAACCAGTCTATTTAAGAAGGAACGCAAGAGGTAATATAGCTAGTCCCTATGGTAAGAGGGCTCTGCACCAGTCAACAGCACAGCCTTGTTTGACAAACTAACAGCAGTCACATGCTTTGAACAGAGACTTAGCCAAGGTCGCATTCCCAGACAGCCATCAAACACTTTTGGGTCATTTTGCCCTTTTTAAGTTTCTGAACTGCTGTGTGCCCCTCCGATTCCATGAGATGGATAATAAATAATGTTTCATGTCCCTGAAACAACTCAGTAACTTCGCCAACAGGCTAAGAAACTCTGTGGAACTGCCCTTAGTGTTTTCTTTTTTCTTATGTTTCTTTCATTTATATTTTTTCTTCCATTCTCTCATGTGCCCTCTAGAAGATCTCCATGTACCCTATTTGGGTAAATACTGTCATAAAGAAAGCTCCTGAGTACAACTTGATAACAGCATATAATAGCAGGGTTTGCAATAAGTAGGGATTTTATTTCCCCAGAAAATAGTGTCCAGGATTGCTGCCAAAAAAAAAAAAAACAAA
>NW_017729028.1:21926130-21943998 GCF_001723915.1 Gavialis gangeticus | reverse complement strand
CTCCTGAGTACAACTTGATAACAGCATATAATAGCAGGGTTTGCAATAGGTAGGGATTTTATTTCCCCAGAAAATAGTGTCCAGGATTGCTGCCAAAAAAAACAAAAAACAAAAACCCAGGAACAGGCATCACACTCAATCTGCAATGGCTTAAAAATTTTATTTTCACTAAGCCACTATATAAATTGCCATATGCTGTCACTGAGAAGTACACATGAAAGTATCCTTAACTCTCACTGGAAAGTGCTTTGAGTTACCCTAGGCAAAAAGCGCTGCTGAGTATATATTTGCACCCATACAGAGTGGGTGCAAGATGCTGCTGCTCAGAGAAGTGACTCTATAAGCTGCAGGGAACTCAGTGAATCCAGCCTGTGAGAGCTAAATTTCAAGACAAGTTTGTTATCCCCAAGTTCCAGATGCAGGGGCTGAGATGCAAGGAGCATGCACAGCTCTACTGAATCAAGACCACTCGAAGGAAAGCTGAAATGAAACATAACAGTCCAGGTCTCAAAACACATGCAACATAGACACTGTGGTGGGGTACTGGGTTTATGCCAATAATCCTCTCTCTCTCAGGCATGCTTACTAGTTTGCACTCAGGAGCATCCATTTCAAGACACAATGTACCTGGAACAAGTCTGCCACACTTCATGGCATTACTGAAGTGTGGGTGCATCTACACATGCATTAACAAGCCTTAGTTAATGTGCATTAAATCTAGTACCTCCAGGCATTTTAACACATGCTCCAAGGGTGGGGGAGATGGTGCTTTCATTAGATTACCTCTGAAAGCCACTCTAATTAAAGTGCCACAGTGTCTCCTGCATCAGTATCCCCATGCTAAAAAATGACCATGGGGCACTTGAACTAAAGCTCATTTGACAGGCTTTAGTTCAAATGCCCCTGCCACCATTTTTAAGCATGGGGACACCGATACACAGGACGCAGGAGCCTGCTGGAGCATGGCAACTGCCATACTCCAGCAGATCAGCTTAACTGAGTCTGCTCCAACACACTAATTACAGCACATCAGAGCAGCCTCGCTGCTCATGATAGGTACCCATGGTTTAAGTGATGCTTAATGTGCATTAGCCTATTTTAATGTGCATTAATTAAAAATTCATGAGTTTTTAGTGATAGTTTATTTAATGTGCATTAAAGTAATGTGCATTAATGTGCACATGTAGATGCGCCCACAGTAATTAAACAGTATTATGACAAGTTTCTGCCAAACTCACTAATCAGAATCACTACCATCTTAGCTGCCCACTTGCCTCACTTTTGAGCTCTTAATTTGTATTCATGCTCCAGACATTCGTTTCCCAAAATGAGCTGTTAATCCCACTAACTAAGCCTAGCACATGCAAGGGGTCTGCGCGCTGCTAAATGCCCTTGCTGTCCTGTTAATGTTTGCCATCATGGGCAGCTGGCAGGAGAATCCATTACCATTCCTGTGGACGTTACGCTCTGCCAGGGAGGGCTGTGGGCGCTCCCCGTGCAGAGTGATCTTATTGCTCAGGAATTGCGGGTGCGCTTTTACCTCAGCAAGGAAAATCCTTCTAGATTTCTAGACCTTGCCAACAAGCCTGGCAAGACCATGATTTCCTTATTCACATGGGCAGCAGATCTCCCCCAAGGGGAGGAGAGGGGGGCTGGCAGGTGTAGTCCCTTTGGTTCAAGCTTCAGTAGATGGAATCCACCAGAGCCAGAAGCCAAAGTGGTGGAGGAGCGCTGCATTTCAAGGGGAAGGGTCGAACGTGACTGAAGCTAGCAGGCGGAAGGTGTGTATGCGTGAGGAACCATGCTGCTGGCACGTCTGCTCCCTCCTCCGGGGCTCAGGTTTCTGAACTCCTCCTCGCCAGCTGAGGGACAATGATTGTGCCAGTCGCTGACACTTGCATATAACGTTTTTGTCAGAGTAATCCAGCTCTGTCAGACTGCTCGAGGGAGCGGCCAAACGAGTACATCCAAGACGCGGAGCAAGCAGGAGATTGCTTATTCATTCAATCAGCCACAGTGATTTCTCTAGGCCAGGTCTGCACGGGGCTCAGCATGTTTTTGGAATCAGTCCAGTCCTCGTGCATTTGCTCATGCAAAAAATGCACAAATAGCAGTGTCCAATCCAATAGTTGATGCCACTTCACCATAATACTAAAGATGTGATGAGAGAAAAGAAATCATTCCTATGATAAAACACTGGCCTGGCAGTCAAAGGAATTGGGGCTGCTACAGGTTTCCTGGGTTATTGTGGAAAAGTTACTGAGGAGGAGCTGTTTGCCTTGGCACCACCTGCCACTAAGGGTGGCACTGCCTATTTCTGTCAGGGACAGATCTGGGGGTGGGAAGCAGCACATTGGTGCACTTGCACCCCCTCTGATTCCTGGTCCTCCCAAGCTAGGAACAGACATTACACAGACTGGTTTAAGTGATCAGAAACTGATTTAAACCTGTAACAGAACAGATGTTCAGTGCACATAAACCGGTTTGAAAATGGCCAAAACTGGTTTGAGATAAACTTGGTTGAATGTAGTATCAGATTTAATCGATTTGGGTCAAACCGGTTTATGCAATGTCTGTCCCAGACCCCAAAGTTTAAAACCAACTGCCTGGCAGCATCAGTAATCTGGAAGCAGTCAATTGACTTCATGGCTCATTATAATCTACCTGCTCCCTTCGAAACTCTTCATTCCTCCATTCTGAGTTCAGCCCAGGACCTCCATCACGAGCAGCAAAAGGCTATCTACTCAGACCTTTCACTTCACTTCCCCAGACCATTTTTTTGGTCTTGCTCTATTTTTAGGCCTTTTCCAATACCTCTTCTTGGCTAGTCTCTCTGACCCAATACAGAGCACATCTACCCACCCACCCACCCCGCTCCCTTCCTGGGTCTCCCAGAGATTTTCCAGCCATCTGCAGGACACTGAGCTAGCCAGATGCCTTCTAACAGAAGCTGCACTGTCTATAGGAAGGCCCATCACCAAGGAAAGTAATTGATAGGGCCCAGGTGAGACCAATTTTATCCCCATTAAAGAGCCAGCCCACCCCAGGATACTATCTTTGTTCTAAGGAGATCAGATTGGATGGGATGGGATGAAGCAGGGAAGCAAGGATAAAGAAACTAAGCTAATGTTTCCCATAGCTCTACACACTCGAGTAGAGCAGTCTATATATTTGTAACTGTCTGGGTGGGGAGTGTGCTTTGCCAGATGCACCAATTGCTTACAGCAGAATAACATGACTCAAAAATATACAGTTCACACTAAGTCTAGCCAGAAATATCTTGGGGCTGGCACACAATGGATATGGATGGGGACAGTAAGAGGCTGGAGTGGCGTCACCATGATCTTGCACATATTAGTGTGTGGCCAAAAGGCCCTACAGAAGCAAAAAGGATAAACGAGACACTTTGCTGGCTATTCAGTGATGTTGCTTAGTGAACAACCACAGCCTTCAAATACTCCAGCTTTGAACTACTAGCCAAAAGTATCGGAAGAGGAGCAGGGCAACTGTGAAAGAGAGGATTAGTTTCAAAAGCAGCTCTCTGTCCAGATCTAGGATATTTACTGGAAGGTGGTTTCTAAAAGTTTATTCTGCATGTTTAAATAGAAATGGTGCAGCACACAAAGTATCATCTGTGCCTGACCTAACACCAGCTGAGTTTAATAGGACCTCTGTGAGCTTCGGACCAGTCCCTGTTGTGCATATTCTGTTTTTGCCCAGCACCGTTACCAACAACAAGCAATGAAAGAAGAAAGGAATCAGGAACTGTCTGCATGGTTGAGCCGATGAGCACAGCTACTGCAGAATACTTATGCTACAATAGCAGCCCACGCTGTATTCTTCAGAGCACCCTATGTGGGCTTTCTTAATCTGAAATTAAGTTTCCACATGGCAAATTACTCCCCAATATGTTTGGTGCTCTACGCTAACCCTATCTCATTCCAAAAATAGCCTCCCTGTGTAGACAAGTCCATCACACGTAGATCAGTGCCACCCATCTGCAAAATGCCTCTGCACAGTCTGAAAATATTCTTATCGTGTCAGATGCTGAAAATAACACTAGAGAAGACAACTCATCATATCCACATGATGGATCAGTGAATGACTTCATTGGCTTGAGGCTTTGTTCTGTTTCTTTAAACAGCACCATTGGGAAGCGCAGCGTCAAGTTTCCCCACACGGTTTTTCATGACTCTGAAATCCTTTCCCAAAGCAGCTGTTGTGCAGGAGTACACCTAGGGTACAATAATTCAGCAAGGACTTATGGAAAACCTCCCCATTAAGTCTGCGCTGTGTTCCCTCCCAGCTGCTCTCATCATTAGCGCTCTCATTTGCTTGAAGTTTTACTATGACCGAGCATTTCCTGTGGGTTGTCTAATGTAGCCCCGAGGCATTTTGGCACGCAAGATCCTTGTCAAGTGGACTATGCCAAGCTTTATTTGATATGCGGAGCATTGTCCAACTGTCTCTTGAAGTTCTGGAAGCTTTGACGTGGTTTAACTGGCTGACAATTTGTCTGGTGAGCTCAAGCTGTATTCAGGTCTGCATTTTTCTGTACTCAGCTTTATTTGCAGGCTTAGCATAAAGAGAGACACAGTAATATGCACCTAATAGTTATCACCTACTAAAGGTGGCCCCTTCCTGTTTAACTGTTTAATCAGACCCCTTGTCTAGAAGAGATGATCCCTGATACTCAATGTCTGCATTAGCTCCTAATGTAGCTCAGTTACCTGTCATTTGTACTGAAGCACTTCCTCCTGCTTGGAATGAGGAACATCTGGATTCGCGCAAATTAAGCTTGGAAGGAGCAATCAAATGCACAAATAAAAATGGGAAGTGACTGGCTAAGCTACAGTACTTCAGAAAAGGACCTGGGTGCTAGGGTGAACACAAGCTCAGTAGCACCCTAAGAGTAATTAGCAGGGATGTCACGTGCAAGTCATGGGAAGTGACTTTTCCCACTCTTAAGCACTGTTGAGGCCTCACTTGAAGGACTCTGCCCAGTTTTGGGCAACACACTTCAACAACGGTGTAGACAAATTCAAGAAACTAGGGGGAAAGTACCACAGAGTATTAGAGGTCTAGGTAACCTGACATATGACAAAAGGCAGAAAGACTTGGGATTTCATACTCCAGAGAAAAGACAGCTGAAAGGAGATTTGAAAACAGTCCTTAAATCCAAAAGGTCATTATAAAGAAGATGGCAACCAATTTGTCCCCATGTCTATAAGACAAGAGGTAACAGGCTTAAATTGCAACAAGAGATTAGGTTAAGTTAGAAAATTCTTTCTAATATGCAAGTCTAGAACTCTTGGTTCAGAAATGATACCTTTTATTAGACCTTTCTAATATCAAAGCATTGGAACAGATTACCTGGAAGTTTAAGTGCTAGTCAAACAAACGTTTGTCTGGGATGGTTTGGTCTGAAGTGAACCTGCCTTGGGCAGGGGATTGAACTAGATGACTTCTCAAGGTCCCTTCCTGTCTATCTTTTTTATTACAAGTCTATAAATTGCAGCTTCTCTTTTCTATGTTAGAGGTTTGTACCAAATGATCTACACCTCTTGCCAAACACTGATGTCTGGAATAGGGACAAATCTCCAGCGTGAAAGTCTTCAGTCAACAACAACTGCAGAAATAAAAGGAAATATAGTATAGTTGGGTGGCTGCCCAGACATAGAGCTCATCTACTCAGGAGTGATGGCCAGCACCCCTATTGCAGAATACATCTGCATGTGGATGCTGATCTTTTCCTACAGTTATGTGCACAGGGTGCTAGGGTTCCTAGGGTCCTGTCTACACTCCTAGGGCTTTGTGCATACTACTTTAACTCTTTACCATATCCTGGAATAATTTTCCCTTGTATGCAGGCCATAAAAGCCCCAGGATCAAGCCCCCTGAATATAAGCGTTGCTGATATCACAGTAAATTGTGGAGAACTGAACAGTTGCTTTGCTTACTGTGAAGTGTAGGCAGTTATCTTAGTGCTTGTCCCTGTACAATGAAGTCTAATCAAAATGAACAGAGTGATTCTCCCCACTCACAACTATTGCCTCAGTTTGCTTGACTTAGAAATATGCATTTGTTAGACTCTGTTCACTCTAAGATAAGATTATGACAAGCATCGCAATATAAATAGAAATGAGTAATAGTTTTACTAAATCATGCTTTTTGGTACCAATAACCATGTTCTTTGCTTTAGACTGTGAAAGAGCCTTCAAGTCCCAAACGTCAGGAAAAAAGGGGAAGGACCAGAGCAAGGGGGAGGGAGCTGAAAGACTTCTCAAAAATATATTTTTATAGGGATGACTTAAAATGGCTGTGACATGCAAATATGATAACTTCTCAGTTCTCAGAAAAATATATAGCCTTTCTTCTTAAAGATGCCCAGATACTTTACAGGTGTTCATTGATTTAGCCTCCTGAGACAATTCTGGGGTTTAGGAGTATTATCAGCCAGATCCATAGGAACCCAAAACAGATTTACAGATGACTTGCCCCAGGTCAAACATGCTATTCTGTAGCAGACCTGAACTCCTCAGTCTTGTGCTTTTGGGAGGGATACAATATTTCTTTAACTAGTTTAGGCCCTGAAGCATGAATATTTAGGTACCATATATGGTACACACCTTGATTTTGAAGGGGAGCCTGAAAAAAAGGACCTTTGATTGATGCGAGTGGCAACAGCTAGGCAACCAAGCATTCTCCCAGCCCCACACTAAATGGGGCCAGCGGACCAACCTGACATACCAGATGGAGGTCATGAGCCAACTCTGACCCCTGTGCTAGCTCTGGAGTCACGTGCTTGGTTGAACTCAGCGCACTGGCTCAGAGACCACACACTGACTCCAGTGCTATATGCCATGTCCAAGGCCACACACTAGCTCCAGATCCATGTGCTGGATCTGACCCAGCATGCAGCTCCAGAGACAACATGTTGTCCCAGACCTGGTGCACCAGGCTGGACCCAGCTTGTGGCTTTGGAGCCAGAATGTGCCAGACCAACTCATACTGGCCTGACCTGGCACACAGCAAGGGGGAGAAGGGTTGTCCAGGGTCCAATCATGACAATTAGAGCCATGGTAATAATGCTGCCACTGCTCCCCTCTTCCCCCACCCCCATGGGGATCTCTTTTCCTTGCATATAATGCTTACTCCAATTTTCCCCAGCTGGTTTTGGAAGGAAAAGGTGTTGGTTATATGGGAGAATATAGAGTTAACTATCTTTGAGTCAGCAGGGCCTGACAAAATTCACCTTAGTATTTTAGGAAGTAGCCAAAGAAATCTCTAAGCCACCAGCGATTGTCTGTCAGAACTCAGATGATAGGGGAGGTCTCGGAGCAGGTCTCAGAGCAAAGAGTCATCTTTAAAAAAGGGGTGGGGAGTGGAGAGGGAGCTACTGAGCTGTCTGCCTAGGTATGATTCCCAGAAAGACACTGGTGTAATCAATTTAGAAGCACCTACAGTTGTTAGAAACAGCCAACATACAAACTTAGGATCATAGGAAAGTAGGGCTGGAACAGACCTCACAAGATCATCTAGTCCAGCCCTCTAGTCGAGAACAAGAATGTCAAACCCATCTAAATTTCCTTCTCTGGCAGGATAACTAGTCCTCTGGATTAAGAGGAGCCAACGGGTGTGTTATAACTTGACTTCATTGAGGCTCTTGACCATCGCACATGACAGCATCAGAGATATACCAGGGAAATACAATTTAGATGAAGTCCATCTTGGGTCAGATGCTATGCTATAGCAAATTCTTGGAGGAAGAGGGCACCCATAGCTATTGAGCATGGGGGTAAGGGATACAATATCTGAATCAGAACTTCTTAGACCTTAATGCTGGAGAGAGGAACATTGAAGAAATGGGCTGAAACCAACAAAGCCAATCCAGTATTGATCAGCATAAAACCTCCCACTCTGGAATGGGAAACCAAACGTACAAATACAAAACAAGGAATAAGTGTCGGGGAAGCTGTTGTGGGATCACACGTGGAACAGGAGTCAAAGCAGTGCTACAGTAGGAGAGGCAAATTTCGTGCTGGGATGAAAATGAAAGTCTTCCTCACTGGTCCATGCTGGGGAGGCCTCAGCTAGAATAGCATATCTAGTTTTGGACACCACACCTCAAGGAAAAGGTAGGCACACTGGACAGAGGCCAAAGGACAGAAGCAAAAACGTTAAAAGGTTTGAAAAAAAAATATGAGCTGTGAAGAAACGGTGAAAGAACTGGATTTGTTTAGTCTAGGAAAGAGAAGGCAAGATAAGAATTTTCCCATATGTAAAAGGGTGTTACGAAGGTGATTGCAGCCAGTTGTTCAGCGTGCCCACTGCACTATGAGAAGGACAAGAAGAAACCAGCTTAATTTGCTGTTAAGGTGATGATTTAGGTTTGCTCTTAGGGGGAAATAACTCTAAGGGTAGCTCAGCATCTGCATAAAGCTACAGAAGAAGGTTTTGGGATCTCTTTCACTGGCAGCTTGAAGGAGCACGTTACGTCCTTCACTGCTGCTCCCTGCTGCGCTGTGCAGCTCGCCTTGCCACTGCTCTCTACAACAGCCCCTCTGCCGCTTCCCATGTCCAGCCAGGCTCACCCTTAGCTTCCTGGCCACAAGCTGTCCTGATGCACCCTGCTACTAAGGCACCCTGGGCTGTGGACTCCCCTGCAGGCTGCACCATGCTGCACTACCCTACCCCCGGGGCAGGGGCAGGAAGGCAGAGGGGCCAGATCCGGATGTGCAGGCATATGTGGTTTATGATATAGCAACATGCAGTTTGTGATTCCACAAGCCTTTTTGCAGTGCCATAAACCATATACGTGTTAAGCCATGCATGGTGCTGCTAATTTGGAGTGCTGGGGCAAAATTTGCTGCTAGGATTTTCTGGTAGCAAGAAGAGGGGTGGGGGAAGCAGCACAAAGCACACCAAAGAGGCATGCGCAGAGGCAAATGAGGAGATATGCTCCATGTGACCCAGCCAGTTCCACAGCAGAGCCCCCTATGCTAGGGCACATGGAGACAAGGGAGCAGCCAGTCCAGGGCTGCCTGTTCCCCCATTTTGAGACACACTGCACCCCAGCCAGTGCTGCTCCACACCTGGCTGGGGCACAGGGTGCCTCAGCATGGGAGCTGCCTGCCAGCTAGTCCCATGCTGAGGCACCCTATCCCCCAGCCAGCCTCCCCTACAGCACATGGAGCAGCAGCACAGTACATCCTGCTGCAAAGTGTATGGGGATGGGCATGCACTGTGGCACAAAGTAGGGCCACAAATTTGTGCCACTCATGGATGACTGGTGCCTCTTGTGTTAGGGGGGCACATGCCCCCCCCCTCCCCCCAGCAGCCAATCTCACCAACCAAGAAGCACAAGCAGGGCACCCAGAAGTGCCACCAGCACTCCTGGAAGTGCCAGCAGTGCTTCCTCCTGGCACCCCCACCCTGACCGGTGCTCGCAGGGTGGGCATCAGCACTCCCGCTTGCCCCCCCCCGCCCATTGCTTAAGTGGGGAACACTGGCAGTGAGGGTGTGCACCAGTGCTCTCAGGGGGTGCACATGCACCCCGTATGTGTCACCACTGGTGCCCCTACTATTTGTGCTGCTGCAAATGCACACCCCTGCTCTTGTGGACATGGCCAGGGAGAGGGAGCCCCAGTTGCTTCTGCAGCCAGAGCAATAGGAGAGCTGCAGCTGGGTGGGAGCCCAGGGGCTGCCAGTTGGACTGCCCTGCTTTAAAGCATAGGGTGGTAAACATGGCTGAATGAAGCGCACAGTTCCCGTGTTCGCTCACAAAGTGTTTCAATCTAAGATCACAGGAGACAGGAATAAAGGGTCTGAATCTGAGCCCTCTGCAATCAGTGGCAGAATTCCCACTGATCAGGTCCTTAAAAAACATCCTGAATTCCCATATGTGCTCACTTATATGAAGCAAGTTTTAAAGTCGGGTACCTTCTCCACTAGACAAAATTATTTACCTTGGCAACACTTGCACAATGTGACACATGATTTCAGCCATATAAATTAACTGGGATTCATTGAAAGAGGTGTTTTTGGAGGAAGAAAACTTGGCTTTTCTCTAATGGTGATATGAGCAGAGGTTTTAGATGCCCATTTTACAGTCATATATTTGTGTCAGACAACTCAAAGCAGTTGATCTGAGCTCAAGCACCATCTCTTCAATGCAGAGATCATGATTTCTCTTATAGTTGTACAGAGACAGATGCCTTGCAAAATGGAAAAGCTTTCACATGTTACTGCCAACCCTGCCCAATAAGAACATACTATAACACTAATATGTTTTCCAGTGGTCCAGAAACCCATCTGGACTGTGTCTTGTAAAGGGGGTTTTGTGCAGTGCTCTTCAACTGCAGAACAAGGAATATTTCCTTGAAGGCAATAGGTGCCTTGCCTCAGATTTAAATCAAGGCAGAAATAGGCTATTTGGGCCCAATCTAAAGGCTCAGTGGAAAGATCGATGTTGACTTTGGCAGGCTTTGAAATGGATGATTCTTTTTGTTTCTATTTCCTCAGTAACATAGATTTAATTTCCATGGGAAAGCTGCAACGATTTAATGTAAATCAGTTTTTTTAATCTAATTAACTAGAGCAACCCCATGCCTGAACACATTTCAGATTGAGGGAGGAATAGGTTAAAGTAACTCCAGCTAAATCCAGAACCACCCATCTACACAGGGTCTGCTCTCAATTGATTACAACTTCAGCTGCAAAACCCAAAAGATTATACCAGTGCAGATAGGGCTTAGTTTTAGGCAATGATGTAAGGCTGGAAGCAAAGAGCTGCTGTGCTTAGTGCTGACATACAAGATGTGTGCCCAAGGGCATGTCTGTTAGTACAGCCTCTGGTCCTGGATATGTCATGAGCTAATGTAGTGTACCCAGCTGCACAGGAAAGGGAGTGGGCTGCCTGAAGCAACCCCATGACTCGCATGGTACATCCTGGAAGAGCTCTTGCCTGCTGTCCTGAGAAGAGTTCCAAGCAGGAGAGATGAAAGAAAAAGAAAACCAAGGGGAAGTTCTTAGAGAAAGGGCTGCTACAAAGCCAAACCTTGCTTTTATACAGCAAGAAACCTTTCCAAATTTTTTTTTTAAAAAATAAATAAATAAATAAAATTTTAAAAAAAAACCACACCACACACTGACTTTTCCTTGGATACTTTTGCTTCTTTCTACAGTCAATATATGCATGAGCATCTTAGGAAGGTATCTTCCTGCCTTGGCATAACAGAAAATCAGGTCATGATATGTAGCTTTACCAAACTGCTAGTCCATTAACACCCTGTGTACTATGACTCTGCAAGGCCTAGAGCCTGAGTCTGCAAGGTGATCATTTTACTAAAAGTGTCATGCCAACCTGCTAGAAGTGTGGAGCTAAAGCCACAACGAGTGAAAATAGATGCATGAAAATATTACTTTCGCTAGAGGTCTGCCCACTTTGCTTTCCCCAATCTTCATAACTGTACAGTGGAAAAAATAAGTTTATAAACCAGGGGTCCACTTCTCCAAAAGTGTGAGTAATTTCTCATGCAGATGGTTCACGGAAATCAAAGCTAGTTGTACAAGAAGGAATTACTGCTCACAAAGCAGTAACGGAATAGGCCCTGAAATGTAGGGTCTAAGGCAGTGATTCCACTAAAGCACCCCGGGGTGCCACCAAATCCTTTGAAGGGTGCCATGACGTGCAAGGAGATAAGCAAGCCTCAGGCTTCTCCTTGCCTGCACAATCCCTTATCCCTACTGCCCAGCCCCCATGTAAGGAAGTAAGCACTGGGCATGTCTACACAAGACACTAAATGAGCAGTAGACTAATGCTACTGTGCATTAGTGCAGCAGGCAAAAGCCATGCTAATGCACTAGCATGCAGTAGAATTGGTCTACTGTGCATTAATGTCACAAAAAAACCATGTGCCACCACTACTGCGCAGTAGCACCAATTATGGTACATTAAGTTAGCACTTGTTATTGCAGGTACTAAACTTAATACACTGTAATTATGGTGCATTAATGAACATGTTGACATACCCACTGTTATATATAAGTTAGTTTCTGAAATCAGGTACCTTGCTGGCCTAAGCTGACTTGAGAGTGTTCTCTAGGCAACTGTCTTTATAAAACCTTTGGCATAAGAACTCAAGACACAGCCTCTCTGCTTTAAACAGCTCAGCCATCTGTTCTGCCAGGTTGCCCAGGCTTTTTGTGCTGCCCCCCTCTTCCCTGTCCCCACCACCCCAATTCTGAAGAATCCACATCATTATGCACCCATGGCAGCAGCAAATACATTTCCTAGAGACCCAGTGAAACTTCAGTTATAGTTCAAGCTCTGACAACCTTTTCCCACTCCTGCGCACTTGGGTGCCTTCCAAAGCACTCCAGTCACTTCACCGGGGTTGGAAATCAGTCTGCTCCAGCCTACCTTAAGGATCATCTCACTACTTCCACTAGGGTTCGGATCATCTGCTAAACCAGTTAAATGGATAACCCATAGTCCAAGTGCAGCATAAAAATGCCTTATACCAGGAAACTTCCTATACCACAATAGATTATACCAGTATTTCTAATAACATAACAGCACTCACATTAGGAGAGGGTGGCATCACTTAAATTATAAAAAAGTAATATTAGCATTATCCATTTTTTGCCCTGATGTAACTGTACCACAACCTTAAAAACTTCAAAATCCCAAATGCTTTTGGCTTATTGCTAAGAAATGCAATTTCAGGTCAGCCAAAATCAGTGTCAGACCTGGAAAGGACACCAAGAGGTCAGCCACTCTATTACCCCGGCTCTCAGACAGGATTCATTACACCTTGGGACTGAATGCTGAAAATAGGTTTGGCCAAAAGGGGGAAGAAAGAGGGGGGGGGGGGGCAAGGAGAGAGAGCGAGAGAGAGATAAAGAAGTGGAATGTTTTTTAAACAACCGTTTTATTTCAAAATGTATCTAGATTTAACTTTTAAAGAGGAGAAAAAACAGAATAAAATGTTTTATTTTCAGGCAAATTAATGTACTCTTACCTGATTTTCTTGTTGTTGCTTCTGCTGTTATTCTACTGAGAATAAAATAATATTAATATATTATTTTTTGCCATGATTGTGTTTTCCAATTATTATTTCAGCCAGAAAATGGCAAGGTTGATGGTGTGGGGAGAAGGAGGAGGGAAGGGAAGGGAAGGGAGAGGAGAGAAGGAAGGAAATCTCATTTACAATCAAACCACAGGATGGGGAGCAAATATGTAGCATTAACATCCTGAAGTCCAGCCCCTGCTACTGCAAACTGCCACATCACATCATCCCTTTCACACCCCTTTCTGTTCTGCTTGCAAGCTTAGTGTGTGGTTGCACCTTGACACAGGTGGCCTCTAGCTAGCAACAGGAATTTTCTTCAGATCTGCTATTGTATTTTATATTTCCCGTTGGCTCTGCAGGGTCGAAGTAGCAGAACGCTATTGCTGCTTCTGTGTCACTTGCATAGGAAGCAAGTTCAACACCCTGGGCATTTTCTGTTTTGGTTTTTGTTTCTTTATGTGGAGCCTGCCACCAAGGGGTGCAGGGAACCTGTGCAGGACATTCCTTTGAACTGGGACTGGTGCTTGCATTTTGGGGGATTCATTTCCCTCTTTCCCTTCACTGGAGGGCCAGATTGTGCCTGTAGGGACAGAGGAGACCAGAGAAAGGGGGTGGCTGATGTGGTACCCTGGACTTGGTCATGGAGCGTGACTCGAGGGTGTTCTGTGGCCACAGGAGGCCAAGCTTGACTGAACTGCGAGACAGGAGGTGGCAGAGGGTTCCTAGCTGCCCACATGCTGGATATTTAGCCATGTAAGTAACTTTAATGCCAAAAACTGAGGCACCTCCAGGGGGAAGCAGCAGCAGCTGAGCAGGGGAGGGTTGCCATCTGGGATTCAAGTGTCCAAAATAAATTAAGCTACAATTTTAGGCACCAGTTCTTCTTGGGTCTAGCCCCAAGGCCAAATATGTAGCATTAATTCTGTTACATCGCTGTTTTTTCTGTTTATAGGAAGTGACAAAAGTGCTTCACAAGAGCACTGAAGGAGGTGCTAACCATATACATTCAGTAAAGGAACTACAAAGATTGCAGAGGCAGTATGACAGAAGATAGAAAGCACTTTTCAACCTTGGGCAGTTGTAATATGTGCTGTTGACAGTGTGTGTACTACTATCCACTTAGCATCTCCGAAGCACCAGCTCTTGAGTACTAAAAAGCTATCACAGCAGCCACCCACCAATGCCTAGTTAATGGGGGGGGAGGAACCCAAACAAAATGAGATACTTTGGGAAAGTCTTTAGGTGTCAGCTGATGATTGTTAGTGACGCATAGACAATGATCATCAAGACTATACAGAAAACAATCCTGCAGACAGACCCATCCGAGAGACTTTTAGAAAAATGTGAAAAAGTGAAGCCTGTATGGGACAACCCATTCTTTGTATTTTTAAACTTTGAGTGATGTCCAGCCTAGATCATTACAACTATACCTAGGACACACCAGGTGCACATCTACAAGTACTTCACCAAATACTCCAAAGCCACAGCCTTTCAAAGAGACAGAAGGGGCCGGCTGGACCCACCAACTCCCAGACAGAGTCCACAACAGTTGCAGTGTTAGCCTAATTGATTGATTACTGCCTGCAAGATTTTCTATTTCGTGACAAATGAACCTCAAAGGATTTGGTGTAATGGTTGGGATATCAATCTGAACTATCCAAACCCTGACTTTACAAGTTAAGGCTAACAATCTTACATGGGCAGACTTTTTTGCAGTGCTTCTGGCACCGCGGCTCAAGGCTGGCTAGAAATATCATGAATAAGACCTCTACAGCATGAGTTTGGCAATCATGCTTGCAGTCCCAGCTAGGAGTCTACCAGAGCAGACAGAAGGGAAATGCACATGCTATCTGACCATTTCACAGCTTCAAAGGCATTTTGAGGGTCAAATGTGAAGTCCAGATACAGCTCTACGCTAAAAATTGCTAGTGGTGCCAAGGACAGGGTGAGGAAATAAAAAAAGGCTGTATTTTTTCCCATCCAGTTTTCCTGTCAATAATGCTGAACATTTAAAGAATATCCAGTGTCAGAAGAGAGGACTGCTTAGATATATTTATGGCCAAGGAGCAGAAAGGAGAGGCAGTGATCCCTAACAAGGGCTGAACATCTAAAATGCTTCAGGTACGTTTGAAGGACACAGCTAATAATGCCTGACCTGCAGTTGCAAAAGCCAAATGCATTACAAGGCACAAAATATTCTTGTACTGTAGAAGAATCTGATATTACCTCTTTATAAAAGAGATCCAGTTCCTGTGCATCTCATCCTGTGATGTTCATCTAACAATCTATCTATTGATATAAACAGTGAGAACAGGCCTAAACACAGATGCACAGCCAAGGGACATATATTCCCACTAAAGCATAGCAATCAGAACTGAATTCAATTAAGATAATTTTTTTTTAAATCTGCCAAGTGTGGTTTCCCCCCCCACACGCTGCCATTCAGAAGTTCACAAGCTAATGTATCATTATGCACCTTACTAATTAAGTCAAACAGAGATGTTAAAAAATGTGATTCTTGCCTGCAAGATGATATGATCACATGATGCTACATGGTACTGCTAAAAAAAAAAAAAAACTCCAAAAAAAAAAAAAAAAACAAAAAAAAAAAAAAAAAAAACCCAAAAAAAAAAACAAAAAAAAAAAAAAAAAAAACCCAAAAAAAAAAACAAAAAAAAAAAAAAAAAAAACCCAAAAAAAAAAACAAAAAAAAAAAAAAAAAAAACCCAAAAAAAAAAACAAAAAAAAAAAAAAAAAAAACCCAAAAAAAAAAAAAAAAACAAAAACAAAAACAAAAAAACCCACAAAACTTGTTTTGGCAGCCAGAGTAACAACATGGGGAGCTGCAGCAGCTAAATTATTTTGTAGCATTCCCATGGCAACCAAGGTACCTACACTTGATATCTCAAGAAAGTCAGTGATGTCAATGTTATTTGTTTCAGCTTTTCTGTGTGCATTCAGAACTGCTAGAAGTTGCCGTTTTGGCAGCCCTGGAAAATGGAGCTCATTCAGGGAGCCAGTACATCTGCCCCAGCCCACGCTAAACTGGAAGAAGCTATTTCCAGAGCTGAAGGGGTAGGTCAGTCTCTGTCCAGTCCTTCCCCACTCTCTCCACTGATGTGTTGGCAGCTCCTGGGATGGAGCACTTGTTCATTGGTAACTGAACTGATCAACATATGAGCAGGCAGTCCTCAGATGGCTTCAGTTGTTGCGCTGCTAGGGCACATGTAGACAAAATGGGGGCCCTAAATTGAAGCAGGGGGTGGGTTCTTAAAAACACTGCTTCAATTTAGGACCCTTTATATCCCAGTGTCGTGCACACACCCGAACTTAACCTGCCTCTTGGAGTTTTAGTTTGCTGTGCCCCAAGTCATTTAAGGCGCATTACGCCACCGAATTTGCTACAGCGGCTGGAATTACTGTGCAATATGGCATCGACACGTGCAAGCACCAACACCATTAAAGCAGGTTAAATGCTTTTGTACATCTTTAAAGTGTTGTTTACGCATGCCCCCTGTTTTGTATACACATGGCCCTAGGTGCCATCGCCAGTCCCCCAAACCAGCCAGCAGGGACAGGCAGAGCAAACTAGGCAGCCACCTGGGGCCAGGACAGAAAGGGGACCCCAAAATGGTAATTTTTAAAAGTTATTATTACCATTATCTCTGGCAAAGTGGGGCCCCCGATACTAAAAGGCCACCAGGAGTCTAGGTACAGTGCTGCCAGCCAGTTGCTGTATTCAGGCCCTGAAGTCTAAAGTAACTTATGGAGACATGCCCAAGCTAGCTTTAAGCTAACTCAGGTAATTGGGCTTTCCAACCAGTCATCTGGGCTTCTCACCTGGGATCTGCACCCTGCACTGTGCTCCATGGTACTGTGGCCACACCACTGCAGTCACAGGAGTACATACATACCATATAGCTCAATTGCTCCGATCCAGCCAGCTCAGTTCTGTTACAAGCAGACCCTAGGAAGCATCTCTTTGCTAACTTGGTTCAGAAATTATCTTTGTCAAGTAGCATGAAAGAGGTATTGTGTAGCATGGGGATATTTCAGTAGATGAGAGTAGCAGAAATCCAAACAGGGCTAGACAGGCCCTGTGTAAAAACCTCATTTAACCACAGTCTGCGCTGCTGTACTTGTGTGCACACAGGAAAACAAGCCAGCTAAGCCTGGTTGAATAGGCAAGAACGTCGTTCCCTCTGGTCTTCAAGGACAGGCATTTGGCTCTACAGGCATGAATCACATACAATCTCCTCAATGAAGGGGATGTATATTTTATCCCCATCATTCAACTTCCAATCAGGATGTTGTTGCAGATAAAGCCACAGGGTTCTCTTAGTATTATCAAGTTAATTACTATCCAGACACCTTAAAAAAAAAAAAAAAAAAAAAAAAACTCACCCCCACCCTCTAAAGTTTATAGGAGCAGTAGTAGCAGAGTAGTTAGTGAGCTCACACTGCACTTTTTAAAATACTAGGGCTGAAACAGCAGAGTCTATATGGTAAGAGGATGCCAGAAGGAAAAAATGCACCAACTTCAATCTCTTCATAAAAGTATCTGAGGAAAGGGTGGATTTTATTGTAAGGGCAAAGGGAGAAATATTACTTTAGCATCACCTAGATTCCCATTTTAAAGGGAATTAAATTAGTGCCACTAATTGCTGTAGAAATAATTTCAGCAAGAGCTCTGCTTGTTGCTTCCTGAAGCTTTTGGAGCCGAGGCATGCCCACTTAGCAAGGCATAGGGTGCATCTGAGCATGGCCAAGCCAGTCACCAGCTGTGTCAGAA
>NW_017729028.1:21919712-21921130 GCF_001723915.1 Gavialis gangeticus | reverse complement strand
AGGGCAAAGGGAGAAATATTACTTTAGCATCACCTAGATTCCCATTTTAAAGGGAATTAAATTAGTGCCACTAATTGCTGTAGAAATAATTTCAGCAAGAGCTCTGCTTGTTGCTTCCTGAAGCTTTTGGAGCCGAGGCATGCCCACTTAGCAAGGCATAGGGTGCATCTGAGCACGGCCAAGCCAGTCACCAGTTGTGTCAGAACCGTTTAGAAAACAGCCTCCCCTCACATGGGAGTTGTGCTGCATGTACTGGAATGACACCAATAGAAAAAGAAAGGCCTTTGTTAGTGGAAGGAAACAGCACAATGACTGGCACAGGCAAAAGGCCAGCCTTTGGCTAGCAGCACAAGCTGTGGGCTCTTAGCCAACAATGCCACTCCCACCACTGGCCTGGGCATCAGAGCCAGACACTCTGGACAGGAAAGCTGTCAAAAGGAGTGAAAATAGGTCCCAATTAAAAAAAGTTACCTCTCCTAGTGGTTCATTGACTCAGTCCACACTTCTGAGGAAGGGCAGAGGTCCACTTACAAAGTGTCATGGTATAAATATCATGGGAAGCACCCAGGAAGTGAATGGCATTTAGGGTTAGCTTCTCCCAGGAAGATTCATGTGTAGATATGCCAGTCCTCAGCCTGTTTATCCAAACTTCATTCAGTTCAAGTTGGTCAGATTAAAAGCTACTGTGCTTTCTTCCATTTACAAGCAGCAAGGAGATGATCTGAGTGCAGCAGGTCCCAGGTAAGAGGCTTACTTATGCACACAAGTGTACAATGCCCAATTACAGACATGCTGCTGACTCTGAACAGTTTTTGTTCTAGGTTTCAGAGGCCACAAAAGTTTAAGGATAGTACCGTAAAGACCCAAACTCTTCCCTCTGCATGTATGGGCAGAGGGGGCCCTGAAACCCTCAGAAAAACCTTATACAAAATAACTGCAGACTAGGGTGGAGGGAGACAACCGCACGGTACCATCTTCACTGAGCTCATGGGGAAAATAGGCACAAATGAAATGAAATGCGTGTTGGTTCCCCATCTCACAGAAAGTCTTTGGGCACAAGCTGAGCTATCAATGATTTGCTAATGAGTCCGTGTGTTGTGGGGGAGAAAGAAGCGTAGGGGAGGGGAGCAGATGTAGCACAAAGGCTTGCACACACATATGCTCTCTATATCGGTCAGCCTCCCCCCACCCTTCCAGTTTCAGGGAAGCATTGGTGCTATGAAGTAAGCCTCCTGCCATTTTCTTAGCAAGAAGAAACACAAAAAAAAATAAAATAAAGTAATCCAGCACAGGAGAACAATCAGGAAATACCAGGGATGGCTTGAGATTTCTTGTCACCACTGTGACATTAGTTAAGACTCATGTTCCCCATGCATCTTACACTAGTCTATTTGTCCCCTTCAAAGACCACACACACA
>NW_017729028.1:21913473-21914712 GCF_001723915.1 Gavialis gangeticus | reverse complement strand
GGATGGCTTGAGATTTCTTGTCACCACTGTGACATTAGTTAAGACTCATGTTCCCCATGCATCTTACACTAGTCTATTTGTCCCCTTCAAAGACCACACACACACACACACACACACACACTTTCAAGCAGCAATATAGCTTTGAATCTGCTTGAGAACTATAGCACTATTTTGCATTTTGACCTAGCTGAGAGCCTCTGCTCAAGGTCAACAGTATAATATACTATCACCTTGCCGGGGTTGTTCAACCCCAGCATCCTTTCCTGCCATGGCAGGGGGTCAGACTTGATGATCTGCTCAGGTCCCTTCTGACCCTAGAAGGTATGAAACAGAGATAACCCAGCTAGCTCAGGTGCTAGAAGCAGTATAGCCAACACTAGCACAGCAGCCCACCCAAGGTGTTTAGCTTTGCTGAGAAGTAAGGTATTTTTTTTATTTGGGCTAAGTACCACACTACCATGGCAGTTCTGTCTCTAGTACAGAAAGTAATTCAGGTAATGCTACATTGTGCCAAGTAGACAAGTAGCAGGTATAAGCAGTCCAACCCAGGGGGTAGGGCTGAGGTTTTGACACAAACTGTCAGGACCAGTCACAATCACCTAAAATTTATGGACCAAAGACAAGAAACAAGGAACTAGCCTAGAATCACAAACTGAGGACAGAAGCCAACATACCAGACATCAATAATCAGACAGGAACTGAATACCACGGCTAGCAGCATGCAGGCACAAGGACCTGCTTCAGAAGGAAAAAAGGTTGTATTGTACAGGCAAAGCACAGCAAATAGTCTGCTTCTTGCTGCCTCGCAGCTTCCCTTAAATGTGAGACCATAGCCAATCAGGCAAGTTAGTTAACAGGTGAACCTTGCTTGACCCCAGCTGAAACCAACTAGTTTGTTAAGACACCTAGCACCAAATGATCATTCTCCACACCAGCCTGGCAGGCTTTTACCTGCCAGGCTGTAACACACTTGCACTCCTGAGTTACATTTGCAAAACAGTGAAGATCACACTTTCCAAGGACAGTTGGAAGGTGCTCAGATTTGACAGTGGGATGGGTTGGGGGGAGCCCGAGAGGCCAAATGAAAAAATCCAACAGGCTTCAGAGCACAGCCTTTTTGAAGAGGGACAGCCCTCCTCCCCTCGCCCCCATTACTTTCCCTCTGCATCTTGGTGCACAAGCACAGCTAATGTTTGAATAAATGGTTGCCTGAGAACGCACAGGAGTGCATTCGAAGTC
>NW_017729028.1:21885133-21908473 GCF_001723915.1 Gavialis gangeticus | reverse complement strand
TCCAAGGACAGTTGGAAGGTGCTCAGATTTGACAGTGGGATGGGTTGGGGGGAGCCCGAGAGGCCAAATGAAAAAATCCAACAGGCTTCAGAGCACAGCCTTTTTGAAGAGGGACAGCCCTCCTCCCCTCGCCCCCATTACTTTCCCTCTGCATCTTGGTGCACAAGCACAGCTAATGTTTGAATAAATGGTTGCCTGAGAACGCACAGGAATGCATTCGAAGTCCTTGGAGGCCCGTTCCTCTCTAGGAATGGTTTTACCCCATTCCAGCACAAACACAACTCTTGTTTAACAGAGCGTGGAGACACTGCTCTACAATGCAAGGTGGGAAATTGTTGCTCTTAACACTGTCTCCTGCTGAAACTGCTAGGGTGGTTTACCTGCACTGCTGATATTTGCCCACTGCAATGGCACACTTCTCCTTGTGGCAAATTAGGAGAATCCTGAAGAGGTGCAGCTGTGTTGGACAGCAAATGTGTAGGTGAAGCCTCCACCTTTCCAGGTCAGCCCTGCCCACTCCCCAGCTGGCCATCCTAGGGAGTCAATTAAAGAGGCACACTTAATTTGATTATACTTTATGCCAAGACTCCAAGGCCTGGTAGTTTGTGCTCAAGTGTAAGGCAAGTTTTTACTTCTTTGTCCTGGCACAGAGTCCAAGTAACAATACAGCTTTCTAATTGCTTTATCTGCGGCCAAATCAGTCAAAGAAAGGAACACAGAAAACAGGCTTAAGCGCTGAAAGCATGGGACTGCTCATTATTAGTACATACCTTGCTGAAATGAGGCCTTAATTGCCCTCTCTCTAGTTATTTGCCTTAACAAAGGAAAAGGCCTAAGTAGGGTACTGCTGTGCTTAGTTGTTCCCGTTACACTTCTCATATCCCAAGTTTCATCAATAAACTGAAATCCAAAGGATTTCTTGTGGCATGGAAGCTGCAAATTGGAACGTCAGGTAAAATGAAGACATATAGGGTTGTAATTCCCTAGGAGAAAAGAGGGGCTTCTCCTATAAAGCACTTCTGTCAGCTCTTTGGAAAACTTTCCAAGCTGCTCAGCTCTGAAGGGGGAATTTATAAACTGGTGATTATTAAAATCCAGAATAGCAAAGAAGGTAAACAGCCTTTTCTTTAAAGCCCTCCTCATTCCAGTGCGGTGCTTAATGGTATGCCAGCAGGTATTCAAGTCTTCATGCCATCACCTGTCACACAATGCAATGAGAAGCAATAATAAAATACTGCATATTTTATTCTGATCATGAGCTGCATTCTTGACCACTTTGTGTCAAAATGAAATGTAAAATGCAGTGCACTGCCAAATGTCTTCCCTAGAAACATCCTGGACCCACTGGAAATATATTCAAATGTAAAAAGGAGGAACTAAATCCGAAATTAAGAGACAAATTCTACCCACTGACCGTCAATACTTTATTCATGCTGATTAATCCCATTAAAGATTTGTAAGTCTGAGTGACAGCGGCTGTGCCTGACCCCCGTGTCATGTAGAGAGCGTGAGCTGAGGCAGCAGAGAACAAGTGATCTATACCTATCCCCTGTCCCTTCTTCAACGAGTGCCAAATGGCAGGCTTTTCTCCTTTGGGGACTGCTCTATTTTTATTCCCTACTGTTCCAAAATAATGTTGCCTTCCTCACAGGAAGCAGCAAGATCCCAAATACATTCCAGCAAGTTGCCAATATTCTAAAACATGTCATAAAAGAAAAACATGCTTTTGTCCTCCAAAAGGGACACACCTTGCTGCTGTTGGAGACTCCCATACAAATGGGCTGCAATGGGTCTACAAGACTGCATATGCACAGAAAAAGGAAGGACTGTGCTGTCACTCTTTAACCTTTACTATGTCTGCTTGTTTCAGATAGTAAAGGCCATATTTGCTTCTCATTGTTTCTAATTCTAGGTACTACAATAGTGTCTGGAGGCCCCAGATGAGACCAGGGACCTATTGTGCCAGGCACAAATGCATCACGAGTGACATGAGAGAAGAAGCAGAGGTATGGAGAACAGAGCCTGCTTGTGACTTGCCTAAGCAGGCGAGCGGCAGAGCCAGGATTCAAACCTAGGGACACTTTTATACGTGCTCCGAGGGTGAAGGGAGGGGCAGCGCTTTAATTAGAGTGGCTCTGAGAGCACCCCAGCCACCATTCTGAGCCGCTCTAATTAAAGCACCTCTGTCTTGTGCATCAGCATCCCCACACTTCAGAAGGTGGCAGGGGCTTGAACTACAGCCCTAGGAGTCCTGACCCATCCAAAGCACTGACCACAAGACCTTGCTGCTTCCCAACTAATGAACAATTTATAAAAAATAAAACTAAGCAACGCCAATTCCAAGTATGTGTCCTCTTGTCAGACTCAGTGACTGCTGAAAACAAACTTAAGCCCAAAGCTGGCAAAGATCAGCTCCAAGTGAAACTGTCTCTGCTGAGTCAAGCAATAATTAGTTGTGTTCCTATTTATCCTCTTATAATACAAGAAAAAAAGACACACAATGAACTGAAAGGGTAATGCTTTAAAACAGAGCAAAGGGAACCTCTGCTCACTTTAACCTGTGGAACTTCCTGCCACAAGACTGTTTCATAGATCTCATAGATTTCATAGACATTAGGGCTGGAAGGGACCTCACAAGATCATTGAGTCCAGCCCCCTGCCCAAGGGGCATGGAGTCATCTAAGGTCAAAAGATCCCAGCAAGATAAGCATCCAAACTTTTCTTTAAAATGTCCAGAGTAGATGCTTGCACCACCTCTGGAGGGAGTCTGTTCCAGGCCTGGGAGTCTTGGACAGTAAAGAAGTTTTTCCTTATGTCCAACCTAAAACGGTCTTGGAGAAGTTTGTGACTGTTGGACCTTGTCATCCCCTGGGGTGCTCTGGTGAACAGGCATTCCTCCAGTTCCTGATGCACACCCCTTATGTACTTATAGGCTGTCACCGAGTCACCTCTGAGCCTGCACTTCTCCAGGCCGTTGAAATAAGGCAATTCAGTCCAGTCTTAAGTGTCAAATCTGTGCCACTTAAATTATGCCAGTATTGTTATAGCAATACAGACCCCATGTGTAGACATGGTTATAATGATATAAATGTGCTTTCTGTTGACAGAATTGTTCCAGCACAGGAAAATGAATAAGCTATATAAGATACATTTATACTGGTATAACTGTCCATCCTAGGACCTGTACCAATATAATTATTTCAATTAAAAAAAAAATCACCCCCCTAACCAAAATAACTATACTGGTCAAAAAACATGTATAGTCCAGGCCTCAGTTTGATTCTAATTAGGATAAGATACTCCTGACGGGGTACATCTACACATGCATTAATGCACTGTGGTTATTATAATAGGTAATAATAGGTACTAACTAAATGTGTAGTAACCAATACTACTGCAAAATAGCACTGATGCATGCCTTTTAAGTGATGCTAATGCGCAGTAGACTAATTCTACTGTGGATTAGCATAATAGCACAGCTTTTGCCATGCCGCGTTAATGCACAGTAAAATTAGTCTACTGCATATTTAGTGTCTCATGTAGATGTGCCCACTAAGAATAGTATCATCCATGGTCACTTTTGTAATTACAAATGTTCACAAGGGTTATCAGCTTGCTTTAGTAGTGTACAAGTGATGTTGTAGCTATAAAGGTCCAGAAATTATGTGAAATATCCTTGCCATTTCTGCATCAGGGCAAAAAGAACAACTGGTTGCCTGAAGACAGAAATCAACTTACCTTTTGGAAAGGCTTTTCCTGGATATCTATTCTTGATACCTTCTATTCTATTCCCAGATGTCTATTCTTTTACACCTTAAGCTTTTACACCTTCTTACAAAGCATTTACTATTGGGCCCTCTCCAGAGCCCTGATTCTAAGACCACTGGATGGGAAAGCTGCCCAGAGACCCCAGCTCTGGGAAGCTGGGGGTTGAAGGCTTCAACAGTATAAAAAAATCCTATAAATGTAAGAAAAAAGCATTATGCAAAACATACTGAGAAACTGTTACTTTCTCAGATGCTTGCTGGAGTTATCACAGAGAAAGTGGGCTCTGCGTGTACTGTACGTGATAATGAACTTGAGTGCCTGGCTTAAAGGAAAGATATAGAAGCAAGAAAAAGGCTACAAAGAAAAGAGAATGGAGCACAGCTGAATATAAGCAAGAGTGTGGGGTGTCCTAATAACCTGTTCATTTGTTGCCAGCTTTTTCCTCCTATTTGCTGGGGCCTTCCACAAACAGCAGGCTCTTTGTTTTTCAGGGAGGATAAAAAGGGAAGAAGAAATATCTGGAGGAAAAAGACCATTAGGAGAAAACCGAAGGAACAAGAGTAAAAGAAAGAAGGCTTGGGTAGAACAACTGGGACCCTCTGGCCCTCATTCATTTCTTCTTATCTGCAGAGTAGAAATCACATGAACAAGAACAATCAAGTTTCCTCAGCTAAAGAAAAAAATATGTGGTTTAAGGGCAAATGTGACAAAATTTACGTCTCTAGCTAGATAAGAGCCATGCGAAGATGCAGATTAAGATGCTCTTTCTTGTCCAGTGATCAGGACATGGAACTTGGCAAAGGAGACGTGTTTTCAATGTGAAAAGAAAAGAATCTCCAAATCCCTCTGCATTAACTGTTCCATGGTGAAGCAGATGAGTGATAATTTCCCCGTTCAAAGTGGAACGTCGCCATCTTCGGGGGTTTTGTTAATAAGCTGTTTACAGGCAGCTACGGTAGATTAATTGGGCTCCATTCTTTACCCAGGGCTAATGGACAAAGAGTGAGGAAGGGTTTGTGAGAGGCTCTGGGGAGTCAGAAGTTAAGAAAAACAAGGAGGGTTACTGAATTCTGCAGCCAATGCTGGTATTTCTAAAGAGTCAGGTCAGAGCACCCTACCTCACAGACTGAAAAACCAACTGCTGGGGAGTCCTGGAAGTGGCCCAGCACAAGGGGCAACAAATGCATACGCTGCCTGAGCTGCAGAGGTGGAGCAGAGCACATGCTTCAGACAGGGATGAAACATCTGTCTGTCTCCCTCTCCAGATTAAAAAATGTGTCTCCAAGACACAATGTTCTGGAACAGATATAGACATTTGCACAATAGGAAGGAACAGACTTACTTAAGCAGCCCATATTTTGGAGAGCTCAGGGACTTGTAAAAGTTTAATGGAACAACAACTAAAGCAGAACGCCCTCTGGATCAGTCCTCAGTGTCTATGGACATGCGGGTTATCACTGCAGTGTTGCTGCACAAATCTCTGGTGGGGGGAGAACTGGAGTAACCACTGTCTGAAGCTGTGAAAGAAGACAGTTCATAGCAGGGAGCAAAGGAGGGAAGACAGTGTCACATAATTTCCAGAGCCTGGTGCCAGTAACATTTAAAGAGAAAGATTTGTAAAGATACAGGGATTATCTAAACAAAAAAGAGCACATGAGTCCCCAATGCTTATTTCTTTAAAAATAAACAAATATCTCCTGTAAAATGTTTCCATAATTGATTAAACTGGCAAAACTGAAAAACAAACCATCCCCTACATGCACTTAACCTATTAAGTGGCATAGGAAGTATCTGTTTTATTATGATAGTTATTACAACCCAAGGGAGAAGAGGAAACATAAGCTTGACAGCCCAGGCTCCAAAGAGGCATTTGTTGATCTTACAGTACAGACCTGAATTACTGAAAGTATAGGAGGAATAAAGTGCATTCTAGCTCCTTCAGTCATCGAATCATAGAAATAATATAAAATGAGGGTTGGGAGGGACTTCAGGACATCTTCTAGTCCATCCCCCGTGCTCAAAGCAGGACCATCTCCAACTATATCACCCCAGCCAAAGCTTTGTCTAGCCAGGTCTTATAAAGCTCCAAGGATGGAGATTCTACAACCTCTCTGGGGATCATTTTCCAGTGCTTCACCACCCTCCTAGTGAGGAAGTTTTTCCTGATATTTAACCTAAACTCCTCTAACTTCAGATAGTTGAAAGCTGCTATTAAATCCGCCCCTCAGCCTTCGCTTCTCCAGACAAAAATGGTGCCTACACACATGCAACGAGGCTGCTCCGACACGCTGTAATTACTGTGCATCAGAGCAAGCATGGTAATTACCGTGCTCCAGCAGACTCCAGCATCCTGTGTATCAGCATCCCCACACTGCAAAATGGCAACAAGCTTTAATCATTTGACAAGTTTTAGTTAAATGCCATTTTGCAGCATTGGATTGCCTGCGCACTGCTGTATTGCCCTCCCAGCGGATGTCAGGATCACTGAAGTTCCCCATGAGAACCAGGGCCTGTGATTGGGAAACTGCTGCTAGCTGTTTGAAGAAAGCCTCATCCACCACTTCCTCCTGGGCTGGTGGCCTATAGCAGACCCCCACCATATCATCCTTGTCACTCTCACCTCTGACCCTAACCCAGAGACTTTCGACAGGCCCATCTCCAGTTCATACCAATGCTCTGAGCAATCATACGACTCTTCTGTGTAAAGCGCAGCTCCTCCTCCTCGTCTCCCCTGCCTGTCCTTCCTGGACAGTTCATACCCATCCATGACAGTGCTCCAGTCATGTGAGCTCCCACCACCTCTCTGCTATTCCAATCACATCATAGTTCTGAGGATGTGAAAGATTTTCCAATTTCTCCTGCTTGTTTTCCACACTCCGTGCACTTTGTACAGACACCTGAGGTAAGTAGCCCATTGCCCTACTTTCTCAGGAAGAATGAGAAGGCCTCTGCTCTTGTCCCCTCCTGCTTGTGCTTCCTCCAAGTCATCCATTTCCCCACTTACCTCAGGGCTTTGGGATCCACCCCGTGGCAAACCTAGTTTAAGGTCCTCCTCACTAAGTTAGCAAGCCTGTCTGCGAAGATGCTTTTCCCTCTCTTTGTTAGGCAGATCCAGTCTCTTCCTATCAATCCTTCTTCTTGGAACAACATGCCATGGTTGAAGAAGCCAAAGCCCTGTTGGCAACACCATCTATGCAACCATATATTGATCTACAGGATATGTCCACTCCTGTCCAGGTCCTTCCCCTTAACTGGAAAGATCGATAAGGATACCGCCCTTCATCTTTGCACCCGGAGCCCTGTAGTCGCTTTGAATCTGCTCAGGGTATCACTGGTGCCCGCATGAATGAGCAGCATGGGGTACTCATCAGAGGGCTCCATAAGTCTTGGTAATCCTTCCGTAACGTCTCATATCCAGGCTCTGGGCAAGCAGCAGACTTCCCAAGACAACAGGTCAGGCCAGCAGATGGATGTCTCTGTTCTCTGCAGAAGAGAGTCTCCAACCACCACTGTTCATCACTTCCTCTTGGTGGCAGTGGTCTTGATCCTAACAACCTTGGGGATGCAAGGTCTGGTCTCCTCCATCAACAAAATGTGCTCCTCCTCCTCTGTTGCTAGGGCTTCATATCTGTTCTCCAGGCAAACTATTGCAGGTGGAGATGAAGATTTCTGCTCGCTGACAGAGGTCACAAACTTCCAGCTTCCACCTTCCTGAGAATCCATGTCGTCTTCTTCTCTAGCACTACCTCTGGCCGTCCTTCCTCCACAGTCCTACAGGTCTTCAGCATCCAATGACATCCTCATGGTGGAAGATACTTTGGAGCCTTGACTCTTCCTCTTGTAGCTCTCTTGCCTGCTTCCTGAGGGACATTGCCAGGAGGCACCGCTCACATCGCAGGCATTTCCCCTACCTGGCTGTCACTGGAAGAACCCTTCAAGCTAGTGTCCGCAATGCCAAATTGGGACCTGGGTGGAAGCCTCAAGGGTGAGTTGGCCTGCCTGGACAGACACCTCACAGGTGCAAGCAGAGGAAGCAGTCATCATAACTGAGTGAAGTTTGCAGTCTTTCAATGCCATTAGCCTCTCCTTGAGTTTGGCTTTGTTTTTTTAAACATGGTTTATGAAGTGTGACAGCAATGGAAAGTGGAAATAGCTGTACAGTCACAAAGCAGGGCACCATGGGACACAACAGTACCTCGGGGCTCTGTATCACCCTTCTGATTTGCCTCAGGGTTGACGTAAGGGGATCGGCCAGACTAAAGACAGCAGAGGAGCCTAGTGTTCGGTGGAGAGATGCCTTCCATACGGAGTTGTTTGAGTGACCAGCCCCAAATTAGCCTTATGAGCAGCTGCTTAGGGATGCCCAACAGCTACTTCTGAAAGCTCTGGTATGTCTCTTTCCAGGTTTGCTCCTGGCAAAGCTCCCCTGCTGCATTTTCAGGTTTGGTCCTCCTTGGGCTAAGTGCTGGGCAAGCACAGAAAAAAATTATACTTTCTGGCCCTCATAATATAAAACCCAAGTTCTTACACAAGTATAACAGGAGAAACTGCTCATACCTTATCCTTCCTCTGAGCTCCAGCAAATCTCCTGATGCCTCTACAACATGCGTCCTTCACAAATACTTATGATAAAATTATACATTAAAACAACACTATTGGGAATTCCAGTTGATTTTTTTCCAGCTATGCTTTGGGACTAATAGGCTAAATACAGACAATCACAAAGCCTGAGGCTGAATTGATTCAATCTTTGCAGGTTAGTCTAAGCTGTCTAGACTGAACCAATAAGTAAGTGAACAGACATTTACTTTTGATCCCAGAAATGCAGCCACATGCCTGCAGTGGCCCAGGCCAGAAGCCATCCTGCTGCACTGGAGCAGACAGCTTGGGCCAAGGCTATCCTGCCCATCAGAGAAGGGGAGGGCTGTGGGGGAGGTGCAGAGCATCCTGGGATACTGGGTTCTGCCAGTTAACTTGAATCTGGAGGGGATCTGGGACAGAAGTTCAATAAACTGATTGAACCTAAATCAGTTAAGTCTGATACTACTTCCATCTAAGTTTATCTTAAACCAGTTTCAGCCATTTTGAAAGCAGTTTATGGGCACTGAACTTCTGTTGTGTTACAGATTTGAACGTTTCTAATATACTGGTTTATGTGTAATTTCTGTCCCTAGCCATAGTGACCAGCAGAGACTAGGAGTGTAATGGGAATTCCTATGGAAGCTGAGACTTTTTTTGTATTTTAGTAGTGTAAGAGTGATGTGGCTCTGCTGGTCCAGAAATTATGCAAGAGGCAAAGATTTCTTAGGGTGATATATTTTATTGGACCAACTATGTAGATGAGATAGAGTTAGACAAAACCTTTGAATGCAAGTCATTCTTCAGGTCTGACCAGAACAAGCAAAGTACAGCATAGCAAAAAGCCTTGCCTCCTTTTGTATTTTAATAATATAAAGAGAAACCAACAAATTGCAGTCCATAGGGCAAGTGGTATTTAAGGAAATAGGCTGTATTTTGATCAATGGTACTAGTAATGAAGGTCAAGATTCGGCGGGGAGGAGGTGCTAATTAACTCAGCCGCTCAGGAATGCCAACTATGGGGCAACTAGTGTGACACTAGCTGCTCAGGAATGCCAACTATGAGGAAAACTCAACCTCAATGCATGTTCCATAAAGCTCGCTCTCCTGCAACTGTGCCTGCTGCCCACATCACTTAGTGCTAATATAATCCTACTGTGTTGCACAGGGGTGCTGGGGGCCAAGCAAGTGCATAAGTAGCTGCCCTGGTTCAGTGCACTCAGAGGGAAGGGAGTCAGCTTGTATGCCTGCTGGCACGTTGTGGCACCCAGAGGGTGTTGTTTGTGTTATGAGGCAGCACAGATTAGCTGGATGCCACCCCTTCCCCCTGCCCAGCAGTGTGACACTCCCCAGTTAGGTCATCTTGAAGCATCCTGCTGTGCACGACAGGCTATGTACTGGATCAAATCCATTGTTATTGTCCTCCTGTTTCCCCCACCTTCTCCTTTCCATGTTGCTAACAGTGACGCCAGGATTTTGCCAATTACCTTAAAATAACAGTGCAAATAAGTTATTGATTATTCCCTTCAGGTAACATTGACTCTAGAAACCCTGCATTAGGCTTTCAGATCATTACACAATGTAGATCAGGAATGCATTTTAAGAGAAGCAAAACGTTTAGGGCTTCTCTCTGCAGGGAAATGTATCCACGTTGACTGAAGCAATATAATTATACCAGTATCGTTATACTAGTTTAGCATCCTGTGTGGACGCTATAGCTGGAATATCAGTGACTTTTTTATAGCATAGTGAAAGTGAAAAAGTCTGTTCTCCCAAATAAGAGTACCCGCTGCTATAGTTATAGTCACATAACTATAACAGTATAATTAGATTGGTATAATAATTTCAGTAAGTTTCCCCTTGAAGATAAGCCATAAGTGATTAAAAAAATGTTTAAATGGAAACTTAGCTCATTCTGGGGTGGCTGAGAGTTTCCTCCAAAAGATCTCACTTTTAATGTTGCTGAGAATGTCAACGATAGGGACCTAAGGAGAAATAAACTGGAACAAACTCAGTTTGAATGAAATAACTCCCATGCAACGGGCCAGAAGAACACACTGAAAATTCATTCAGGAATCCTTGCTCACCAAAATGTGGCATCCGACACTGATTAAGGGCTATGTTGACCTGGTCTTTAGTTACTCATCCACAGATTTAAGATTTAAAGTATTCAGACATGCTGCACCTTTCTAGATGCCCATTTCCTAAAATATTCATGCATTGGTTTCGTCAGCCAGACTACAGCTTTCATGCTGCTTAAAGGGGCACCTTCAAGTTGGCCCAAACTTAATCTTGTGCATCTGAAAATCTTCTGTACCAGAAACAAAGACATTCTTCCATGTTTAACTTGCAGAGGAATCAGCTGACTGTTTCAAAAGGCTGGCCAAAAAATAAGCCATGCAGTGTTGGCAAATCAAAAACTGCAGCATAGTGTTAGTGTATGAGAATTTGCAGGTTACTTGGCTATACGCTAGCTATGAACAAACTGAAGCAGACTCTACTTAAGGTAATTACTGGACTGTCACTAGACATTCACATGTGCAGAGTTTTGTGAGAGCATGTGTGACCTTGAATCTTTCTATTCATTATCTTAGTTGGTCATTCCTGCAGGTTTTGACCTCTGACTTTCTCAGTGGCTTTGTGGTCTATTCACAACTGCTTTGTACTGTGAGTCTGACATCTGTCCTCAGTATAAAGTGTGTTTTTTTTTTTGTCTTTGCTCTATAGACATGACCTAAACTTGTTCTGTGTCTCTGAGTCAGGGGAAACTGCTGGCACAGATTTGGGACGTATTGTATAACACACATATTCTGGAAAATTAAAGGCCCTGTCCATATTACTGTTGTAACCATGATAACCACAGTCAGATTAGTGTTGTTCTAGTGAAAATCTACTTTAGGGAAACCATGTGAAAAAATGGATTTTGTTAGCACTATTTTTCAGCCATAATAAAGACAGGCCCAGCATTGCCCATAGGTTTTGTAGTCCAAGTCTGCAACATAGAATTTCTGAACTTTTCTGATAAAATGTCCCTGACCTATTTTTCAGACTTCACTATAAGCTCCATTTACATGGGGGAAAATGCCACAAGGAAAAAAAAACAACCTCCTGAGAAACACATCCAAGTTCTCCAAGAACCTTTTATTTCTCAGTAACTGCCTCAAAGTACAAAAGGAATCATTCAAGGGTACAGCCAGCTCCATCAATGTTCTTGTTATTATGGTGCTTTATGACTTTTCTGGGACTGATTCCCAGCAATTCATGCTCCTTTGCCAAGGGTTGCTGCTCTTAGAAAACAATAGGCCGGCATTCTCCAGTCTGATTTTTCATTTGCTAGTGTTTTAGTGTAAAAAACTCCTAAAGTTCAAGAACACTTATTTTTTTTATACAGAAGCTGAGATTCTGAGCTGTGCTGGTGGAAAAAGTAGCACAACCCAAGGCGGAAAGAGCTCTGAGGACCAAGGAAATGTTTTCATCCAATACCTGTATTTGCCAAAAAGTTGTAATTTTGGTTAACTGGACATGACTAACAAATCCTGATCAAGTTCACCCATTGTTCTGGCTGAAGACTATTGAGAATAGATTCCCAAGGGGCAGGGAGGGGTTTAGCATTCACAAAGCAGCAGATCGGGGGGGGGCTCCATTATTACCTATTATGAGTAGCTGGGATAGTCACTCAGGACTATTGAATACTCAGGTTCAAATTCCTCCTCTTCCAGGGGTGATTTGAACCCCATACCTTTAAAAGGTTGGTGACTCTCAAACTCTCCTGTTGAATCTGTTCCACTTTGCATAAAATATTTAAATATTCATTAGGCCAGAAAGAGAATAAGAATGAGTCTAGAGGCCAGGGGTACTCAACCTTTGGCCCATGGGCCAGATCTGGCCTGCAGTGCTATGAAAAATTATCAGATGCCTGCCGGCCCATGGGTCTCCCCAGGGGTGCAGAAATTTGGCAGCGAGGGAGTGGCTGAAAGTAATACTGCTCCCACCACCAAATGTCCATGCCCTGCGTGGCTGGATCGGCCTCAGCTAGACTGGCTCTGTGAGGAGGAATCAGGCCCCATTCCTGCCTTACAGGAACAACCCAGCTGAGGTCTAAACTAGCTGGGTGGGAACGACCCAGCTGGGTTCAATCTAGCCGCGTGGGGTCAGCCACATGAGATGCAGCCACATGAGAATGGGCCTGCTAGGACCTGATGCATCTGTGTGGGATCAGGCCCTGTCTGAGCTGTTCCTGTTTAATAGCAGCCTTCAACTACCTGAAGCGGGGATTGAAAGAGGATGGAGCTGGACTGTTTTCAGTAACGGCAGATGACAGAACAAGGAGCAATGGTTTCAAGTTGCAGCAAGAGAAGTTTAGGTTAGATATCAGGAAGAATTTTCTTACTAGGAGGGTAGCAAAACACTGGAACAGGTTACCCAGAGAGGTGGTGGATTCTCCATCCTTGGATGTTTTTCAAAACCTGCTAGACAAAGCCTTGGCTGGGTTGATCTAGTTGGGGTGGTCCTGCTCTGAGCAGGGGATTAGACTAGATGACCTCCTGAAGTCCTTTCCAGCTCTAATTTTCTATGATTCCCACTCAGCTGAATCAGACCCCACATGGCTGAACCAGGTCCTGGCCCTGTGCAGCTGGATGGGGCCCTGGGTAAGCCAGAACCTGCAGACAGACCTGATATTGCTCACCTAGCCTGTTGACCAAAAAGGTTGGGCACGGCTAGTGTAGGCTAATGATTAAGGCAGTCACTGAGAACATCCAGCTTCCAAACTTGGTTTTGTGAAGAGTTAAGCATTATATAAAGTTGAACCACTTCAGTAGGGAGAATCCCCACCTCAGCATGCCCAATAGCATGATGGCTGGGGCAGTCTCATGAGAGAAGTGGAAGGAGGATAGGACCACTAAGCTATTGGTTAAAGGGAAGGTCACCTCCACTCCCTCCTCAGAGCTGTCTAAAATACCTTTGTTTTTGTTCAAAATTCCTGGAACGGGAAACAACATATTTTGCTTTGGGTCAAATGCAATATCTTGTTGGTCCCCAAATGAAAATATTTACGGATTTGTTTCATTTTGAAAAAAAATATTTTTCCAAAACAAGTTTGTGTTGCAATTTTTTAATCAAAAAAAAATTATTGACCCACATGTAGAGGTAGGCCCCCACCGGCTTTATGACATCTTCATGGCTCTTCCACCTACCCCACTGTGGGTTTCTCCAGGGTTTGCAGACAAAATTAGAGATTATTAAATCCAGAGGTGGTGGATCTAAGGCAGCTAAAGCCCCCCGCAAATGAAGCAGGGGCTGACTACTGGGGACACAAAATGGACAAACGGGGATGATGGTGAAGCATTTCAGACTCCCACCCGACCTGGTATGTTTGTTAGTTAGCTTGCTCTTGGAGAGCTCTTTCCTCAACCTGCTTGGGGCATTTAAGAGTGCTTATTCCTGAATCCAACCCAAACACACAAAAATGGGCATTTTGCCCTAGCAAAATGTCATTCTTTGACATGTGGTGATGTGATGTGATCTGTCCTTCAGTGCTCCACCTGCAGTACATTTACAAAAGACTCCTGGGTCTGTAATACTGTTCAGAGATATGGCTATATGAGTCTATGTCCATCTACAATGTTGCCTCTGGCATGACTTTTGTCACAACCGATATTTGGTGTTTTTCGTAAAGACTCATCTCCTGGATTCATGTGATCACAGGAGACGGTTTTCATTTTTTGCACATTTACAAAGTAAAATGTCAGAATGTGACCTGAGTGAATCCTAAAGGCTCAGAGACCAATAAGCACATAGAGACCCAAAATAGTTTATTATTATTATTATTTAACCTCAAAGATATTTTGGGCCTGATTCAAGTTTTCTTTTGGAGTCAGCAAGACTACAAGGACATATGTAAGAGAAAAATATCTGTGCTGTAACATGGTGTGTTATAAACATTATTCCCACTGCTCTTTCATCCGCCTGATAATTTTCCAACTCCAGATAGCTCCACCTCTTTGCATTCAAAGGAAAATATCTGTTCCACTACTCTGTGTTGTGCCTAGTATTTTGTCAGTCTCCTCTGAACTCAGCCAGGTCCCCAGAATCTTTCATTTTACAATAGGCAACATCTTGGGCTGGGCAAGAGAAGTTAGGAAGGGGGGGATGTATTATGTACTGCACAGTGGAGTACCGTTCCAGGATTGCTGTGCACTCCATGCATTCCCAACAAAGACAAAAAGGACCCGCAAAGCCAGCCAGTCCATCTTCCTACTTGAAGAAGCTCACCCACTCCTAATGCAAACAGTAACTCCCAGCTCTGAACGTATCATTACACCTTTGATTCCAGGCAAACAGAAACATGCCTGCACACTGCATTGGTCTGTTGGACTGCCGCTGAGCAAGCAGGTGAACCTCCTCAGCTGCTGCTGCATCAGTTCACAACACAGTCATTTTCCTTATTGAATGAACCACATCTGAAATACCTGGCTTGCCACACGTACCTTGGCGGGAACACTACCCAGCCCAGTTACTAGCAGTCTATATTTGGACACTAATTGCTTAGGGTGGAGTTCTGTTTCCCTGTGAGGGCCTAAATGGCAGTTTTATAGCCACATAATGGACGGTTTTGGTATTTACACACAGGTTGCAACTTTATTACCCCTGTGCTATTGCTGCCTGTATACACTAGCCAAGTACATGTGTGTGTTCTTTAGTGTAAGTCCAAGGCAGCGCAGGACACTTGCAAAGGAAGCAGAAGACCCATGTTCCAGACCTCTCTCACCACTAGGGTTTTTGAACCTGTGCCTCTATCACTTCCCAGCATAGTGCTGTAATCACAGGTTAGGCAGTGTCCAGGCCCCTCCAGCAGACTTTTAAATCTGGTCCTCTGGGCAGCCAAAAGGGGCAGATATGTGGGATCAGGAGGAAGACAGCAAACCAGAGTGTGTGGCTCAGTGAGATGGCTGCTGCCCTGGGAAAAGCCCCTGTGTCTAGCCTGGCCCCTTGCTCCCAGCGAGGCAGTATCTTCCCTATGGCAATGCTCTGCATCCGTTTTATCTAATGACTAGTAGGTGCAAGGGGCTCTGGCTCAGTTTCAAAAGGAGTGGTGGAGAGGCATGAATAATCTCCAAAGTAGAAAACCTCACCACCACCCATTTCAGGCCATGGAGCAGCTGTGAGGAGGCGCTGAGGACACCACAGGAATTTTAGTTGCTTTTTCCTCTAAAAGGTGAAACAATCGAGTAACCCTATTTCCTGCCTCTCCTTATGCAAATGAGCTATCACATGAAATAATTTCAGCATCCCTAGGTACCAGTAAAGCTCCAGTTCTGCTTTCCTGGAAGAGGATGGAGCCTTCCAGTGGCTGTGATCCTCCCTCTGCCTGTAGTACATAGGGTAGTATCTAGCTGGGAGTGCAGCAGGGGGTGCAGGGAGAGAGGACATGGATGGTTTTGGTGCATTGTATGTAACAGACACATGCAAAGACCTAAAACTGCAGGATCTCAGCGCTGGCCTCCATGGGATGTCTTTGTGCCTGCAGACAGAGTTTGACCTTTAAATTGCTGCTTTCATTAAGCTGAAGTGAGCTATCACCTTGAAGAATTCACAGTGTAGTTCACTCCTTTGCTTCTGGTATGATGTGCCTTAAATTCAGTGAGTTCATGTTTTAAACGCTACCATGAAATGCACTGAGACTCGTAGGTACCTCAGTTCTTCAAGTACTACACATACCTGTGCTGAACTCCACACTGCAAGTCAGTGATCAGTGCTCCCCGCCGCACCCCTACCCCATGTGCATGTCTTGGGTTTGACAGGGTCTTGTCATGCCCTGTGGCAATGTGTTTTTGGTCCAAGCTCCTGGAATCATCAACAGTAAAATGTACAACCATAGGGTATTTCTGATTGAAAGAAAAAGCAAAAGAAGTTGTAGGGCTGACATATTTGTGAGCATGCCACTTTGGAAGAAAACAGGGGCACAGCTCTGACATCAGGTCTTTCTGCTCCAGCTTTTGGGTGAGGAAAGTCCTTGGGCAAGCAACTCTGTAATGTTAGCTCTCTCCCCATCAGCCTCCTCCATGTCAAAGCCAGTGGCAATCCATGCCAGGGCCATCCCCAGTGTCAGACAGGACCAAGAAAGTAAGAAAACCCCTCGTGAACAAGTATAGAGTAACCTGCACCTCAAAAGGAAGTTTCATCCGAAACCTGGCAGTTAGCGCTTGCTTTAAGCCCTGAAGCATGAAGGTTGTTCTCAATGGGTGATAATCAAAACCAAGCACATTCTTCTCTCAGGGCAGCTATACAGTGTCCACTAATGCTAATGTGGGCTGCTCGTGAAGACTGAGCTGCTGCTATTCCTAGAAATCTTCAGGCCAGCTCACACTTGGTGTGGAGGGGGGACACACATAAAATTAACTTTCTGTTAACTTGCACAGGATTTTCACAAGCCAAAGTGATGCAAGATCAGGCCTTTATTTTTTTTTTTTACACAAATAACTGTGCAACATCATGACAGGACTTGTATTCTGTTTTTTAAAAAGTGCTACAAAGCTCTGAAGTCGTGCTCAGGAGGGAATGCAAAGGGAGTATTGCTGAGGAAGTCCTGGGAACTACTAACTAGGACAGCAGTTGCACATAAACCGGTTTAAGTGATCAGAAATTGGTTTAAACCTGTAACAGAGCAGAAGCTCAGTGCACATAAACCAGTTTCAAAATGGCTGAAACTGGATTAAGATAAACCTGGCTGAATGTAATATCAGATTTAACTGATTTGGGTTAAACTGATTTATGAAACTTCTGTCCCAGACCCCTTCCTAGTTCAAGTTCAAACACAGTCTCCCAGCATCCCAACATGCTTTGCAGGCCTGGGCTGTTCTGTGCTGTACCCGCATAAGTCCTGACCAAAGGCCTGATTCCTACTGGGCCCAACCCCTGCATTGACTTCAGCGGAAACTGTACCGAAGTAAGAACTGCAAGTTTGAATGTCCTTGAAGGTCAAAAAGAAAATAGCACAAAAGCTTAGAATAAGGGGAAAAGCGTGTTACACAATCCGGTCTCATAAACATTCCCCTTCTGCAGAGCTTCCCCCATGTATCCTCAGAGCTTAAAATCAGTTCCCAGAGCAGTCACCAGCACTGTCATGAAAGTGTTGTAAGCTGGAGGAGAACTGTGGGAATTATCATGTAAATGAGCCCACCAAGAAACCCACTTTATTTCCAAATGCTTATCCCCAGCACTGCCACACGCAGTGTTTTCACCCACAGGAGCAGACAGCATGAATGAATGAACGAATGAATGTATAGTGCAAAAGCAACGGAATAAACATTGAGAGCTAAATGCAGCCCACTTCACTTGGAACCAAGATTTAGTATACAATTCCCATGTCCCACATTCAGGCAAGGGGAATACATATAGCAAGATATAGATGCGCTTAGCTAAACATATGATGGCAACCTAATATCCAAACCTATACAGCTGTTCTATTAGTAAAGACAGTAGACCCATCAGTGCCTCTCTTTCCAGCCTTCCTATTTTATCCCTAGTTTGAAATTCCATTCATGTAAGTGAAACAGATATTCTGGTGGATATTTTTTATAGCAAACGGTTACTTCCTTGTGAATTATGCATGAATGATAAATTGCATGCACATATATACATCTCATGAATTTAACCACAAAACCTCTTAAAGAATGGCCCTTGTAAAAGCAGAGCAGTAGACTCCCTTCCTATAGCATATGTAGTTATCTAGCTGTCACCAAGAAAGCCATTATATCTGTCTGCTGCTTATCACAAGCTGTGACTTACCACTCTGGCATTAGATGTGAATTTGAAAGAAAATCCCTTCTTTCTAATATGAGCTATGAAGAACTTGGAAAAAAATAATCTTACTCCTTTCCCCTTGTGTGCCCTTCACATTTTCCTAAGCATGTACATGGCCTGTTATTTTTTGCATTCGGGACCTGATCCAGAGCACAATGAAGTCAATGGAAAGACACCCACCAACCACGCTGGTCTTTGAATCAGTCTCTTTTAGTCATATTCAAGGTAATAAAAATACATCCCACATAAAACAAATCCTGGCCCTGTTGCTGTCTCTAAACTATCTATATTCATGGAGTGTAGAGATTTAGATTTCATATTGCAAAAGTGACAACGGGCCAAATCGACCACTGTTACTTGTGTGATTTGCATGGGTTGGAATTTGCCGAGCGTTCAACAACTTGGCTCACACCTGCAGGTTGTGGGATTCCAAGGTGATCTCCCATCCCACTACTAGCCAGGCTCAAGATGCTTAGCTTCCAAAACCAGATCCAACCAGGCTGGCATAGCCCCACATACCACGAATTCATGGGAAAACTTTCTTGAGTAGTCACATTGATTTCAATGGAATTCCTCTCTACAACAAAGAATACAAGAGTCTTCACCGGGTGTTAAAAGGAAAATGTTACCTCTTTAGGGTGGTAATGTACCCTGTAGTGTCTTGTTATTGTGTAAAATGAGAAACAGGGTTCATTTTATTAGCTGAAACAGAAATATCTTCAAGCCTAGAACATATTAAAAAGTTCTCAGAGCATATTAGAAAAACACTGGCTTTAGGTCAATGGAATTTAGTTAACTGACAGATGATTTATTCAGCCCCTTTTTATGTAAATACTGTTACAGAATGAGCACTAAAAAGTGTTTGATTCTGCAGTGCTTATAATGTTTCACTAGAATGTGAAAAGCTGTTTGTAAAGTTACATCTTTTATTTTCTCTTCAATGACCAGGCACTGAAATCAGTGACTGAATTATAGTTAGTGGCTTTTGAAAATCTTTGTTGATTTCCTGGAGGTCTCTCTCTCCCTTTCAGAATAAGGCATGGCCATATTCAACCCTTTATCCACCTGAAAAACATGATTTACAAACTTTTCAATGCACAGAAAAAGTAAAAGAAGTTAAAATAAGTTAGTGCTGCAAAAACAAAAAGGCCAATAAAAGCCTGTGGGTGAAATTCTCCTCCCACATATACCCACAACCAAGTGGGCAAAAACCTGTCATTTTACTTCACTAGATAAAAATGAGCATATTAAAAAAACAAAAAGTTGATTTCTACCCGAGCTGTCTTGAGACTCTCACTAACACGTACCTCTCACCAAAGACAGTTCTATTTTCTGCTCTTGTTGGTGAAAACACTTTATAATCGCACTACATCAATTTGAGAAATATTTATAGAAATCCTAATAATTATTATTGTTGTATCTGTGTTTGGGTGGGGGGAAAAATAACTGAGCTTCTCTGTGCTGCTATGTTGCGGCACACACAAACCGTACAATTTTTTGGATTTAAAAGTCGACAGGAGCCTGGAACTGCGCTTGTTGTTCATGCAAACCTCCCATTGACTTCTCACCTTGAGAACCAAAAGTCTAATATAAACTCAAGAGGTTTGGTCTTCCAATAATCAGACCTCTATAGGGTTCCTAAACGTACTGATAGTTACATAAAAATCAAGGCACCTACAAATCTCTAGTCACACTTGGAAAAATCTGGCCAAAATTTTGCTTTGATAAAAAGTGCCAGTATTTGCCAGGAAGGATCATTAAAGGCAATTCGATTAACTTGCAACAATTCAGTACCATGTGCTTCTTTATTATTATTACTCTAAATGCAATAGTCTTGTGTAACTTCTGATTGCATTTTAAATCTGTAGAACAAATGGGCCAAACCTCCTTCCCCTGAAAATAATGAGAAAACTCCCACAGACTTCAAGGAAAGAATGATCTGGCTGCCTTTGAATGAAGCAATGTGCTTTGCTTGTTTTGGTAATTATAATTTATAATCCACCCCACTTTCCTATTCTGTGTAAGTGAAGGGCTGCATTCTTTTCTTATTTCCATAGAGATCAGGGGTAACTGTGCTGAAATCAGAGAGATCTGCGAGGGTAGAAAACTAGTAAAAAAAGGAAAGTTGCGCCCAAAATCTTAGTACAAAGTAGTATCTCTTGACTGGCAGTTTTGCTGAAAGCCCAGGATCATTGTGATAATTGTTTTATGAGCAAGACAATGAGGTATGCCCCTTATATTAGGGCACATGGATGCAGCCTATTTTGTACCAAACTGAAATTGTGTGTATTGTTGATCACAAAGAGAACCGAGCGAATGAAATGTGAACATTATACTCTGTGAAGGTGGAGGCAGCTATATTTTATGTCCAATGTCAGAACACTCCTGCCTGCGCCCCGCAGAAACACACGCACCTGGCTAAGGAAGGAAGAGAATAAAAATGCCATCAAGTCAAGGGTGTAGGTTGTAGCGGTGTTGGTCCAAGGACATAGGCAGGCAAGGTCCTTTGGGTGAATCTGGTATCTTATATTAAGTTGGTCTAACAAAAGATATCAGATTCACCCGAAGAACCTTGTCTGCCATCAAGGCATTTTCCGATAGGAAATTAACTAAATCCATGCTTTGTCTGGGTCTTGCAAAAAGGAGATGTACACATTGCTCCTTGAGTCATTTCAGCCATAGGCTCTTTTAGGCAGGGACCGCTTTTTTATGTTGTGTGTACAGTACCTGGCACAGAGGGGTGCTGAGGCCTAATTAAGGGATCATCTAGAACCCCCCAGTACTACTCTGATCATGCTGTTTTAGACTGTCCAATTACAGAGCAGTAGCACAATTGCCGGGAGTGTAAAGCTATGATCTTCTCCCAGCAAGATCCCTCCCCAGGAACAAAAGCTAAAATAAAACAGCTCCAAAAGCAATTGAAGCCAGCACCTAGAGACTCGGGTCATTCACTGTGTGACAACCCGTCTCTGCTGCAAGGGTCTGCTCACCCATCGGGGCTGCGAGCGAGGGGCTGGCACTGCTGCTCTGAAGGAGAGGAAGAGTTAATGCAGCAGTGAGTCATAGTTAACCTCTCACCTCATTGCTACAGAGCTGCTGTTTGAATCCATTACAGAAGAGCACTTGTTACCAACCTTATCCTGCAGTTGAGAAGACAGAAAAGTACATTTTATTACCATGGGTTACTTCCCATGTCAAGAAGAAAGCATTGTTTGTGCTTCCCACAAGTAAATCTGCATGGGTGTTCCCCCATGAGTCCCGGTCACCCTCCTCTGTTTGAGGGGGGAGGGCAAGAAAAGGAGCATAAGGTTGCCCCTGCTCTTGGCACAGATCTGTGCCAAACACGTTAGGACCCGGGAGAAAGGGGCAGAGATTCACTGACCTCAGAAACGTGGACAAAGGCTTTTTGTGCTTGTGCTTTCTGGTGACTTGCTGAGGAAATAAAACCAAAAGTGGAATGGCCATATTTGAGCAAGTCCAGCAGGAGACTGGCCCCTCCTTTCCCTCTTGGAAACAGGTGGTAGCCTAGAAAAAGCTACCCCAAATTTCTACCTGGGAGAAAATTGTACAACCTTTGCATTCTCCTTTGCTTAAGGGCACGTGAGCCCAAAAGCTTGCAAATAAAAGACCTTTTTTTGCAGTTATCTAGTTGGTCTAATAAAAAGCACCTCTTCCACACTGACTGCTACCCCAAATGATGTAAAAGATGCAACCAGTGCCTTGCTGTACTCGCAAGAGAAGTCTTTTGCCCCTGCCTCAGCCCTCACCCTTGGTCCGTCAATCAGTCATTTTCTAAGACGTGATAAACTTGGAAGACTTCATTAAACCACACTGGGATTTCAGCATAGACTCTTTTAATACATAAAAAACTGCATACACAGCTTATGTAACTTCATGTAAACATCATCTGTCTCATCATTTTTGCCATGTCAGTTTATTTTATTAAAAAAAGAAAAAGAAAACCAACAATAGACATAAGTGAAACAAAACAGTCTTAGTACCACTGTCAAGGTGGGGCAGGGCGGAGGGGGGGACCAGAGAGAGTTAGACAGGATTGTTCTCTGAATCAGAGAAAAAATACAGAATATTTTCACATCGGTGTACAAGCTACCCTGTGAAAATAAGTTTTAAATAAACCCAAACACTTTAAAACTGCCCTCTAGCATTAAGAAGAAAGAGAGGAACAATTATTCTGTGCATCAGACAAGGGAAACAAAAAACAAGCAAGACAGTGTTTCCTTTCCACTCATTTTTTTCAAAAAAGAAAAAAAAATTAAGTTACAGTGGTTCTATTTCCTCTTCGCTCTGTAGTTTAGTCGAGGTTACCGAGTCCAAAAAAAAAAAAGTGTTTGCAATGCTACAGTGTCCAATGCAGATGACAAGTGCAGCCAAAAAACAAAAACCCCCAACTCGAAACCCCCGCCTTGTGCAAAGTAAGATTCTCTTTTGAAAATAAAACTCCTTTAAATTAACCCCCTCGAGACGCATTTGAAACGTTATCAACAACCCCCCCCACCACCCACCCAGGACGGGGCAGGCACCGCGCTGGGCGCCCGCGCCGGGGGGCGGGGGGGGCGGGCAGCGTCCGCGGGGCCCCGCCCCTATAGCACCTTGCAGCAGTTGATGCAGCCGCTCTGCGCGCCGTAGCGCTTCTGCAGGGCGGCGCGCGTGGCCGTCTCGAAGACCTCGCGCACGCCCTCCTTGGTCTTGGCCGAGCACTCGAGGTAGTCGTAGGCCTGGATGCGGATGGCCATGGCGCGGCCGTCCTCGGTGCGCACGGGCTCCTGCTTCATGCGCGCCAGCTCGTTGCGGACGTGCTCGTCGTTGCGCAGGTCCTTCTTGTTGGCCACCAGGATGATGGGCACGTTGGGGCAGAAGTGCTTCACCTCGGGCACCCACTTCTCCGGGATGTTCTCCAGCGAGTCCGGGCTGTCCACCGAGAAGCACATGAGGATCACGTCGGTGTCCGGGTAGGAGAGCGGGCGCAGGCGGTCGTAGTCTTCCTGGCCCGCCGTGTCCCACAGCGCCAGCTCCACCTGCTTGCCGTCCACCTCGATGTCGGCCACGTAGTTCTCGAAGACGGTGGGCACGTACACCTCGGGGAACTCGTCCTTGCTGAACACGATCAGCAGGCACGTCTTGCCGCACGCCCCGTCGCCCACCACCACCAGCTTCTTGCGGATCGCCGCC
>NW_017729028.1:21883708-21884901 GCF_001723915.1 Gavialis gangeticus | reverse complement strand
AGTAGGGGGGGTGGGTAGACACGTGCATACACACATACCGCTTGGTATATACATACACACGCGCACACACTTTATGCGCACTTTGGTATACGCACACATACACACACCCCTCCCTCCTTCCCTCCCTTGGTACCCGCACATATACACTGCCCACCTTGGTACAGGCACATCGGCGTTCACACACGCACACCCCTCGGTATTTACATACATACACACCTTGGTATATACACACATACACACACCTCCCAGTATACACGCACCCCCTTCGTGTTTATGTGCATACATGCCTTCCTATACGCACACGTGCACCTTGGTACACACACACACACACACACACACACACGGTCTATACACATAGAACAGGCTTTGGTGAACTGAAACTCCCTTCATCAAAAGTCTGTGATGGGACTGCCCAAAGCTAATTGATGGGCAGTGGCCTGTCCTGGCTACTCTAAAACGCGCGCGCGCGTGTGTGTGTGTGTGTGTGTGTGACACTGGTCTTAAGAGACCACCCAGGCGACATAAGTATGTGTATATAAAGCATCTCTGGTCCCCCCCTCCGCCCTGCCCCACCTTGACAGTGGTACTAAGACTGTTTTGTTTCACTTACGTCTATCGTTGGTTTTCTTTTTCTTTTTTTAATAAAATAAACCGACATGGCAAAAATGATGAGACAGGTGATGTTTACATGAAGTTACATAAGCTGTGTATGCAGTTTTTTATGTATTAAAAGAGTCTATGCTGAAATGCGTGAGAACCCCGGTGTGGTTTCATGAAGTCTTCCAAGTTTATCACATCTTATAAAATGACTGATTGACGCAGCAACAAGACTTTTGCAAAAGAAATCCTTTCATTGCAAGCTTTTTGGGTGCAAACGCCCTTCATCAGGCAACACAGAAAAGATTGTAAAAGTTCTCCTGGGTAGAAATGAAAGTTCAGATTTCATACGATTTCACAGAGGAGTCAATAGACAGAAAACTCCTTGGGGCAGTCAGTTCATAGCTGGTCTGGAGTCTCCCTCCTCTTTGTGAGGTTCTGTGATGATGCAAATAGCTTGAAACAAAGGCAGGGGCAGTGTCTCAGGTTTCAGGTGGTCACAGTTGCTTCCTGCTTAGGAAAATATGAAGATTTTATTTCAAATATATATATATATATATATATATATATATATATATATGTATCTCCACTGTTTA
>NW_017729028.1:21875676-21883670 GCF_001723915.1 Gavialis gangeticus | reverse complement strand
CTCCACTGTTTACCAGATATGATCCTTAAAGATTAAACCAAATGGAACTGGAATCCTCTGGGATTATTGAGAGTGGTCAGTTAAAGCAGGGGGATTCATGGAATAAAAACAAGATCAGCCATTTCCCCCCACCTCTTTCTCAAATATGCTGTTTTTTTTCCTCCTTTAGCATAAATCCCTCTGATGTCAAGTTTTAGCCCGAAAGCAGTATTTTTACTGAGGAATTATAAAACCCTCCGAGTAGTAGACTGTAATTGATCTGCCCTCCGAGTTTTAATTTACAGCAGTATTTGGAAGGCAGAGTAATCAGAAAATTAATGTGGAATGTAAATGGAAGCAGAGGGCAAGATATTTGGATATTTTGACGATGGGTGCCATAGTAAATCCTCTGCCAGACAGATGGATCAGGCTGGGAACTTTAATATGATCTTACAAGGTGATGGGTCATCTGCTGTTACCCCTTCTGCTGTATCCTGCTCTTACTGCAGTCCATTTTCCTTGTCCAGTATCACCATAAGGCCTTGTCCTGATAAATCTTTCACATAACTTAGTCCTTTCACGGACACTTGCATTGCAAGATTGGATCTAAAGAATACCCACATGCTAACCGTTACAGACCTCTGTGCAGAGCATAAATTAACTTCCTGTGTGCAAGGATTCAACATGCATTAGCCCAAGACCATACTTAAAAAAACCATTTAATTATATAAGTTGGGTTGACAGGTTACTTGCGTTATACACTATTACAGCAGCATATTTTCAATAAGGCAACGATGTGGTTATGGTTCATTTGTTTTTATACATTAGAATACAATTAATCTTCAAGGATCTCTCCCTTCCTTCTCCTGTTGTCTGTCCAGGGGCACTTTCTTGTTGTTGCAAGGTGATGGATTTGATGATTTAGTAGATTATTTCTGTTTCTAAGTTATATGATCCTGTTTTGTTTTCTTTTTTCACAGACAGCCTCTTTTCTATCTTGTATTCTATCACTGTAATGTCGCCCTTTGGCCTTTCCCCCCCACCCCTCCCTTTCATCTGCCTCCCTTCCCTACTTTACCTTTTGTCTTTCTAATTTCTACCTATTTACATGCTCGCTGACATCCTACCACACTTTTAGCTTCTTTCATCCCTTGGTGTCTCAGACCAGCAGAGACTGCCTATACCTGAAGAAGAGTGATTGCACCTGAAAGCTTGCTAAGAACTTTTTTTTTCGCAGCTATTCAGTTGGTCTAATAAAAGATATCACTACTCAAAAAACCTTGCCTGCCTTAGTATCAGATATGCCTTTTTACCTTTAACTGATGAGATTTCAAATTGGTGGGACCCTGCTAAACCAACTGTAACGGCTCACATGTCTAACTCTTCATCAGGAGTCAGCAGCACTTTCGAAGAACAAAGATCCTGCATCCCAAGAGGACTCATCCTCCTAGCAGTGGACCAAACACTTGCGTCTCATACTGTAAGGAGCACTTTTGTAGAAACCATGCGCATCATTTTCAAAGACAAGCTGAAGTTGTTTGTCGTATACTGGTAATTCTTGAACCATGTTATCTATCCTGAACCTCTTCAAGGTTGGAGACAAAAACTGGGTTTGATTTTTTCATTAGAGTTTAGTGCCATCTTGTGGAAATCCAACAATTTGTTCAGATACGTCAAAGCCTTTGTTCCTGTGTGTCAGTAATGGAAAGTTTTGTACCGGGGTGAGCAGAAAGAAAACATGGGAATGCTCTTTAGGTAATTAGTTTGTTTTTAACTTGCTTAATTTCCAAGCCCAATTCAAGTTAGGATTTGTCATTTTGTCATCAAAGGACTACATTCAAGAGCGTGAAGGAAGCAGCTGAATGGTCACGTGTTTATCAGATCAGCTGAAATAAGGAGCATATAAATATGCGGTTTAGTAATTTCAAAGCACACAGGTCTATGCTCCTTCCAGAGTGCCAGCAGGGGTTATCTCTGGGCCTTTAGCTTTACCCCGGGCTTTGTTCTCACTGGAATAGTCCCATTGAAGTCAAGAGGCCTGATTCTGCTCTCACACCTTAAAGAAGCTGTGCAGTAGCCACTAAAATTACTACTCCCCCCGCTCAAGTAGCCAGTGATTTCAGTGAATAAGGTAGATTATTGCATTAGACCCAGCTTTATAATCTAACACAATTTTAAGTTTAGGTAAAATTCCTAATGACGTCTGAGAATGTTGCCCAGGAGCAGGCTGCAGTATTAGTTCTCAAAGGGAATATCCCCATCAATATAATTAGTTTAAAGATACTGTACCTTTAAACATGAAACTTAAATAACAATCAATAGTCCATATTTAGCAGAAAGGTGCATCAGAGTCTTCAGCCTATAAACATTATCTTAAGGTTGAGGCATAAAAGGAATCTGATTCTGAGATGAAGATGCTGAAGCTATGTTGTACCTGCACTGAACTGACTCAATGTCTAAACAGAGATTTTTCTTTTTGTTACGCTTCTTTGGAGCTTAGGGTATTCAGGTGGTTCCTGAAAAATGTGACTGTTTCAAGAAGGCAGCAATTGAAAGTGGAAATACGTATACGTGTTTTGATTTCCTGTTTGAACGATGCATCGAAGGAAATAATAGAAAGAGGGATCAGCATCAGAACTGTGCGAGTGCAGGAAAACAGGGAACTCCATCCATGTTTGGAAACTGAGCTAAAGGGATAATGCTTGGCACACTCTAAATAGAAGACAGAAGCAGTTAGCCACATTAGTCTGAAGTCAGGCAGAAAGCAGGGCAGAGTACCACCTAATTAGCAGACTAACTCAGAGAGGCACAAGCTTTCATAAGCAGCAGCTTGCCTTGTCATAACCAGGGCCTGGTTTAAATAGCAGGCCCAGCTCATGGCGTGGTGGCTCCTTTAATCATAGAGTTCCTGCCACTGCTATTGGTGGAGGCGTCTATCGGTCCACGTGCTGCTGACCGAACAGGAGGCAAAAAACACAGCATGTTTTAAACCACAGTTTTTGCCTCCTGGCCACCAGAAGCAAGCAGTGAGCAGTGGGGCCAACAGGCCCTTCTACCAAACTCCAAGATTAAAGGAGCCCATCATGCTGTGAGCTGGGCCCGTGATTTGAAGTAGGCCCTGGTCATAACATCTGACCAAGTAAGATGTTGCTTTTGAAAGCTTATGCAGGTTTCCCTCACTTTATGCTGCAGATGCGTTCCTGGAAAACGGCTCATAACTCAAATTCGCATAAAGGGAGCCTACTTTACAATGTAACAAATAGGGATACGTTCCAGGACCTTGACTGTACTGACCCCCAGACCCATTTCTACCACTTTTACAAGACAATTTTGATACTCACCAAGTGCAGAGGGCCCCTCACCAGCTTCTGCAGGGTTCAAAATCTCCAGTTTTGTCTCCACTGTTAGTGAAGTTCTCTTGTGCTTCATTGATGGACATGGGAGAGGGGTAGGAGATAAGCTAGTGGGATGCTTAGACGTCATAATGGGGGAGGCAACTACAGAAACACGTGTCACAGACCACAAGCGAGGAGCACGGATCCACACAGGAGACTATATTTCCATGCGCATCACTCCCACAATGCACTGCACACAGCAGCTGACTGCAGGCTTCCGTCACACCGATCGCATAAGAGTGAATTTACCTCGCATATAACGAATTTTTGGTATAAAAAGGGTCCTCGCATAAGAGTAAATTTGCGCACACAGAACCTGCATAAAGCGAGGGAAGCCTGTATCTGAATTAGCATAAAAGGTGTCACTCTTGCCTGCCTTCTGCTTAAGCAGAAGATGAAAGATCAGCAGATGGATAAAGCATGAGATAACAGTATGACACCAATGCCGATCTTCTTATGTGACGATCTCATGATTAAAAATTCAGTTTTCTGGTTTTATTTCAGTGATTTACTCTAACTGGCCATGCTTGATTTAGAGATGACAACCCACGTGAAATTATCAAGAGCCCATTTTCAGATAATATTGGTTCCTACTGTTCTTTCCTTTGACAGGTTTTATTAGAAGCATTTATATAACCCAGGCAGTTTGTGTTCAAGTATAAATGTACATGAAAAGTGTGAAAAGTCCACAAGGAAGGCAGTGCCTTCCCACTTCGCAAATGACTAGGCAAGAAAACTCATTTCCTGCTGTGGGGTAACGTGTGCTAAGGAAATCATACGTGCTAATACTTGCACACTGAGTTCTCTCTGCTCACTTGAGTTCCAGAAAGTGAAGGAACTTGGTGAATGCAAAAATCTCAGTAAATTAGTAAAGGAGCATTTGGCTTAATGCAAATAATTTTTCAGCCTAGTGCTACAAAATTTCTAAGTACCCAAAGGAAGACAGGGCAAGGTAATCAGTACATTGATATTTGATGGAAGAGAAGCTTTTATGGGATTTTTAATTACCAGAATGCCTATTTCATTATGTCATGGCTTTCAGTGGTCCCTGTGAAGGCAAAATGCAATTCTCAAATATTTGAAAACAGAGGAATAAATTAGACGTTTTCCTGGGATTCAAGCGCTCAAAACAGGCAATGAACATGGCTGGCATATTCTCAGAGAAAAGGCACACAAGTAATAGAGGCAGTAGACGTAAAAGCACAGGAAACATATGAGAGAACCAAATTATCTTATCTTGGAACTTTTAATAATATACAATTTGTTTAGCCACAGCAAGGCTTTAAAGCAGCAGCCTTGTGCAATAGAAATGAGGAAGTATACCAAGCGGTCTCAATATGGTGTGTCACAAGATTGTGCAACCTATATTCCCCACCCTCAGTACATTATTACCAGTAAAGTAGGCTGCTTTTAAAAACAATGATTTCATTCATTTCTCTTTGCTGATTGGCTGGCTAAATTAAGAAACACAAGCATATTCCTTTAAATGCAGTAATGATAATGACTGTCTCTAAAGAGTGGTGGAAACTGTCTCCCAAAGAACCTCTGGGAGATAATGAGATTCAAGAAACCAATATAGCCTTGATCTACAAGGAAGGAAAGAAGAGCAAACCTGAAATCACTAGCTGGTAAGTCTCACTACTCTTTTCTCTAGTAACATAATGACATGTAGATGAAGAGGGGAGAATCACTTTGCAGTGGTAACAGACTCCTCAGGAACACACATTTGTAAAGGGTAGATATGGCCAGTGATAATAAAATGTCACTGTTCATGGATGCAGGGGAAATAGGAGATGAAATCTAGCTACAATACCTCAAGCTCCATCACACTTTCAAAATGAAATCATCCTATTTAGAAAATGAACACTGTCATGGAGTGAGAACTGTCCAAATGACTACAAATAGGGGAAGAGGAAAACAGCAATATATATATATCTATATAGTTAGAGGCAATATCCTAAGTTAGAAATGGAGTTCTGTACTGGGGCCATGCAGGGATCTGGGTTAGGTCCACATCTTCATTCTTTGGTCTAAAAGACAGAATAAATCATGTCAATGAAAACTGCAGGTGATGCTACACATGGAGGAACTGTGAGGGCAAATGATACAAAAGGACTTCAAAAATTAGCAATGGAATAGAATAATACAGTGGGAAAAATGCTAAATGTATGCAATTTTCCCCTCTCAAAAGGTATTTGCTAAACATTGGAAGCTTGAAGCTGAAGGAATTCATTTGCACCCGTTCTATCTTCCAGAAGATGATTACGCTTAGGAAAAAGCTAACGGTTGTGGGTGATGTTGCCTGTGGCAAGACATGCCTCTTGCTCACTTTGTGCCAGGAGCAGTTTCCCAAATATTATGAGCCAACAGTGTTTGAAAACTATGTCACTGACACTGAAGTTGAGGGAAAGCCGGTGAAGCTGATGCTCTTTGATGTGGCAGGGCAGCGACAAATCAATGTCCAGCACATCCGCTCCTTGTTCTATCAAGACACTGATGTCATCTTAATGTGCTTCTCAGTGGACAATCCAAATTCACTGCAGAATATCCTTGATATTTGGGTTCCAGAAGTCAAACATTTCTGCCCCACGACACCCATTGTCTTGGTGGCTACTAAGAAAGAACTAAGAAATGATGAGAGTGTCCAGAAAAGACTTGCCATGATGGAACAAGAGCCGATTAGGTCGGCAGAAGGAAAGGACTTGGCTGCTAGCATTGGGGCATATGCCTACTTGGAGTGCTCTGCAAAGACAAAAGAAGGTGTTGAGAGACTCTTGGAAGTAATTGGCCAAGCTGCAATACAGGATGGAGCAAAGACAACAAGAAAACAGTGTACATCCTGTGAAGTTCTATGAGAAAAACAAAACTTATTTTGCTCTTTAACCTTTTGAAGTGAAAAGGTATGTGGGAGTTCCCATGAATTGTGCACAAATGTTCTTATAGGACCAGATGGTTGTCCTCTATGGAAGCACATGTATAGCCAAGAAAAATCTAGTATTCCTCTAATAGAAACTCCACAAAGCCATTCTGATGGGACGTAAGTGGGATTTGCTTCCTCCTGTCCCCTCAGGAACCAACTGGGGATAAAAATGCCAGAACTGCATGGGTCTCAGAGCAGGCCAAAGCCAAAATTCACCACTAAGGCTATGTGATTAATGTTACTCTATATTGGGCATGTCTACACATGCGCTTTAAATGTGCAGTAGCCTATTTTACTGGGTATTAAAGCATTGTGTAAAAAACACATGCTATTGCACTAATGCACAGTAAATAAGCTCCTGCACGTTAAGTGTTACTAAAAAAGCATGTGCTTGCACTACTGCACATTAGGGCAGCCTAATGTGCATTTAGTATCCTGCATCAAATGTACTAAATTTAATGTACATTAGGAAAAGCGTATTAATGCATGTGTAGACGCACCCATTACTTCTTATCCTGTGGCCCCTGTTCAACCCTGTCAGCATGGTTTTGGTGTTAAGGAAACATGGTGGCAAAGCTTCACTTGTTTGAAGGTCCCCTCTACATGCTTCCACGGATGGGATGGTATCGATGGGATCAGGGGCCCACATGCAAAATACAAGCATGAGTTGCATTATCTTTGCCAGGTGTCCAGTGGGATCAATGCCTGTAGCACAAGGTCAAACCTTCTCCCTCTTTGCATCCTGAACATTACAGACCTAATATGCTAGCTGCTGTGAAGGCAACAGTGTCCATCCTTTCCATAAACCACAAGTCTGCCAAATAATAAAGTTCTTTACTTAATTTGTATGTTGCTTTGGCTCTGATAAATGGAGGAAGAGATTTGAGGCCTCTTCTGAGACTGTGCCTCCTTACATTTCTGCACTTGTCTTATATCTTTTTCTCCTTCTCTAGTATTTGTGGACAAAACAATGAAGTAAAGAGAAAGCCAGAAACCATGACATCAATTAGGCAGAGCAAGATGGAGACATCTCAGCAGGAATGACTTTCAAGAAGCCAGTGCAGATGAACTGTAGTGGCAGGATACGGCTGGTGCTGGATGCCTTCATTAGGTTCTGGCTACAGAGGTAAAGGCTGTATACAGGATGAGTTGAATGGAAAACGGTACTTCAATAAATACCTTAAAATCCTGATATAGAGAAGCACAGAGCAATTTATTGAGCATATTATGGCCTGTTGTGCAGGACAACATGAAGTGAGTCGGTCTTTTTGTTTTCTCAGTGTTGGCTCAGTCATTGAGGCATCAGAAAAAAAATCAAGCAGAATACAGAAAATCTTTGTCAGGAATTCTTGATTTAACAGACTAGCTCTTCCATTAAGTTGCACCTGCACTGGATTTTTTCTTGCCCATTCTTTCTGACTGATAACGTTGCCTTGGGAGCAGTACTGGTATAATTCAGACACTGGATAGTGTAATACCATGGCCCTGTGCAGAACTGTTTTTGTAGGTATTAGTAGCATAAATTAGTGGTCTGCCTTCAACTCTGTTCCTTAAACATATGCACTAACTGATCTTCAGTAGAAGCCAACTATTTGTGCCTCAACTGTCTCCTCTTCTCCCTGCCCCTCTGATCTTCATTCTGTCTCTCTCTGTCTGACCCCCATCCCAGCTCCCTCTCTGCCGCCTCCAACCCCTGCTCC
>NW_017729028.1:21856177-21870676 GCF_001723915.1 Gavialis gangeticus | reverse complement strand
CTTCAACTCTGTTCCTTAAACATATGCACTAACTGATCTTCAGTAGAAGCCAACTATTTGTGCCTCAACTGTCTCCTCTTCTCTCTCTCTGTTTAATCTGCACTCACTTCCTTTTTTTGATTTTAATTATTATTGAGAAGTGCTTGGGTTCCTTGCTCCATTCCTTTTCCTGTTATGGGTCCTCCCTCCTTCTCCTTCACTCTTATTGCTCTTTCCCATGATGAGGGTTAAACTTGGCACAACACACGATGCCAGTACTAACCATTTTCATCCATATACAAAAGTACTCAAATGGTATCTGAAATGATTTATTTGAAAGAGACAAATCAGAAAGGTGCTTGGAAAAGAAGAGGTTTTGTTGGTGGTGTAAAGACAGAAGGCATGTCTACTATACAGTGATGACTGCTGTTTCTGAATACATGAAATATGCTACTTTCATTCAATGTCACTTTCTAATCATGGCTGTGAAAACCCATCTACCCCATCTTTCTCCTCCTTTCTGTCCCTTTTCTTACTCCTCTTAGAGGGAAAATGGGTGCAGAAATGTTAAGATATCCATTTTCTGATAGAAGGCAGGGTGGGCGGCCCTTAGAGACTAACTGGTTCAGAGAGGAATGAGTGTTTGTAGTCAACACCCCATTACTTCTGTCTACTCATTTTCTGATACGGCCTGTATTTTTAGCGGCTCAATTTTGGGCTGTCTATTATGAAACATGGAGTTTATTTTTCAAAAAATGCTGAGGATCTTTTGCTCCCATTACTTTAAAAATAGAAGCACTCAGATTTGAAGGCTGCTTCTAAAAATTGGACCTCAGTGATCCAAGGTTACCCATGATACATCAGTTGGTTTCTCAATTAAATCAGTTTAACAATATGTAAATTGGCATTGGTTTTCAGTCCAAAACTACAAGTATGTGGCTGCAGGTTATGAGTAGCTTCATCTTTGTTTCTCTGTCTGTATTTACCTTTGAATTAATCGATACTTGCATTGACCTCAGGGTTTTCTTCCTGCCGGCTAGTTACCACCTAACATTAGCTTTTAAGTAGCTAGTATTTTATATATACAATCTGTTCCTACTGTGCTCACTCACGTAAGTGAAAAAGAGAACATTTTATCAGTGTTTTTAGTAACTCCTCAGGCTATTGTCACGTTTCACATCAACTAGAAATCTAACCCTCCAATTTTCAGCTCCGTGTGCCCTAGAAATGATATCACCAAAGCTTCACTTGAAGGGGTTTTGTCAAAACACAATACATTTCTCTATTTATCTGGCTCATCGCACTGTTTAATAGGAGGGCCTCCTTTTGGTGATGTGTGGGGTCTGTCTTCTAGATCCCAGAAAAATCCTCAGACTGGAGCAAAATGAACTCATTTTGTGTTTAAGAATTGGTTTCAGAAAAGAAAAGGAAGTAATGACCACTGGTTCGAGTGCTTGCTTGAAACCTGGGAACTTGCTCCACCACCAACTTCCTATGTGACCAGGGCAAGTTGCTTTGTTTTTCTCTGGCTATGTCAACATTGCAGATTGCAACATAATATAGAAATTACAGAAAAATAAAAATACCTAAACTCACTTCACATGAGCTATCTCAAGTACCAGAAACAGTATAGCTGCTGCAACACAAAGCTATTGGGAGGGGTAACTGTTTCTCATTTAAGGCTAGATTGAATAGCTCTGTAGTATGCTGCAGGCTGCAGTGTAGACATACCCAGTGTATGTGGTCAATAGTACTTTCCTATCTCATGGTGTGTGTTGTGAGGGTAAATAAAGGCTAGTGAAGTGTTCAGATACTAGGGTAATGGGCAGGGGGCCTATAAGACTGTATAAGGTAGGTGGACAGCACTGAAACCTAAAGCAAAAAATCAGTAGTTACTATACAACTTTAAACTGTTAAAGTTCAAAGTCTGTGGAGCGCCCAGTCCATGGATCTTTTTGAACAATCACTTCTAGAGCTGCTGGCAATAAAATCCTCTCTATGTTTGTTTTCTGCATATGGTTTGTTCCTGAAGCACTCAGACTCTGTGCATTTACATAAATGTACAGCCTTTGTCACTCAAAAAGCACCAGCTTCCAGTGAGGGAGTAGAAAAGAGCTACCACTAAAATAATGCAATTTCTCGAGTGAAATAATGCTCTTGTTTTCCTGTCAGCTCTAACAATAGCTGATTAGGCAATCCTGTAAATAAATTTAGTTCATGCCTTTTAATATGCAAGAGAAACAACAGGGAGAAATAATAAAATAGTACATAGCATTAATAGGCTGCTGTGTAGGAGAAATTTCAGTCTGATATCTGTCTACATATTTTCTGGGGAACCAGGAGATGACAACAAACATTCAAACTTTCTTTAGAGATTCAGGAGAACTTGGCAACTTTCACATCATTGACAAAAAGGGAATCTTAACTGGTGTTTTACGGATGTTGAACATGCTGGTAAATTATTCAATGTAGAAATGACTTTGAAGAGAAAGGGGGTATTTATTTTAAAATAAAAGATACAGAAACTATTTCACTTTTGCAGGCTATCTGGAATGTGTATCAACTCTGATGTGAGCAAGGAGGTGGGAAGTGCTTTATTTCTTCTTTGCATCACAGACTTAAGCTTCATATGCTTTTCACAGTTCAGATTTCCATTACTCTCCTGGAACAATACTGGCTCCCTCTAGTGACCAGTATATCTGCTACGTAATTGTGATAGTCCATGATATACCTAATGTTTGGTTAAAACACTTTTATGTGTTTTAAATCCCATTTTTCCAAATAACCTGACAATTAACTTCATTTTTCAGTTAAGATATATTACATCTTCTTAAGTCAATAAATGGCTTATACTGCATGGCTGTGATTTTAAATAAAGGTGTCATTGCACCCCAGGGTGCTGCAAGATCCTTTTTAAGGGTGTCACACAACATTGGCACTGTTAAGTGTACAAAGACATGATTTACAAAACAAACCCAAAGATTTCAAATAGGAATCTATATTGTAAAAAAATATGGCCTATTTTGATCTTTCTGAATTTTTGTAGCTTCTAGAAGAATTGCTGTTATTTGTCTGCAGGCAAAAAAACAAGTGAAAACTAAGAGCTGCCAGTTTCCAAGGGGTGAGACCCACTGCTGTATAACATCAAACACTGATGCAACGTCAGATTTTCCTTTCTTTTTTCTTATCCTTGTTACAAGGTTTTAACAGAATTTGCAGAATTCAGCACAAGTGCTTCTGCTCTGGTCTTAAACTTGCAATCGCTAGGCTATCAACCATGCACCTTAGCACCCACACCACTCCAGCCTCAAATAATTAATATCACTGTAGTTAAATGGCAATAAAAGGCCAGGTCATATGTGGAATAACCATGATCATCAACTGTGCACAAAGGATCAGTTGCAGAGTTTCCTATGAAAAAGCCTAGGCAAACCAGTAGACTTTTTTTGAAACATGTAGCAAATACCTTTATGGCCCACTCAGACGGCTTTTACATACAGGGAAACTAATTGCCATCTTTTAAGTTGTGGAAACTTATTCTAGAGAGGTAAAGAGATTGGAGATTCAATTCACAAAAATTGATGTATATGGCTAGTCGTATTTTAGGTACCTATGAAATCCTTGGGACCGCGACTCAGCTACACCTGACTCTCTGGTCTCTACGTTTCCCCAGTGGGCACTGGCATCACCCAGGTCCTGCCACTGCAGAATAGCTCCTAGTCCTAGTTCATGGCTAAGTTCTGGCAGGATTTTCAACCCATTTACTCCACTTGTGAGACCCAGTTCAGTAGGCATCCCAGAAGCGTTGCTGCACCAACAGCCTTTAGCATATACCCTCTATGCGACGCTGGTCAGGCCACAGCTGGAGTACTGCATCCAGTTCTGTGCGCCCCATTTCAGGAGGGATGTGGACAACATTGAAAGGGTCCAGAGGAGGGCCACTCGCATGATCTGGGGACTACAAGGCAGACCCTACGCTGAAAGACTGCGGGACCTAAACCTGTTCAGCCTTCACAAGAGAAGGCTGAGGGGGGACCTGGTGACTGTCTATAAACTTACTAGGGGGGACCAGAAGGGTTTAGGGGAGACACTGTTTCCCCTAGCGCCCCCTGGCATGACAAGGAACAATGGACACAAATTATTAGAGAGTAGATTTAGATTAGACATCTGCAAGAACTACTTCACAGTTAGGGCGGCTAGGAGCTGGAACCAAGTTCCTAGGGAAGTGGTGCTGGCTCCTACCCTGGGGATCTTTAAGAAGAGGCTTGATGACTACCTGGCTGGACTCATTTGAGTCCAGTTTTTCTCCCGCCCAGGCGGGGGGTCAGACTTGAAGATCTACAAGGTCCCTTCTGACCCTACTTCTATGATTCTATGATTCTATGATATTATGAGGATGGTATTTCCCACTGTCCTGTTAAAGCTTGGCCACAGTGCAGTAAGGAACACAAGCTATGCAAGTCTACTAGACGGGGCCCCAGGTATGAGATCAATAGTGGGGCATAGCAGGTTCAGGGTTATATCACTTAGCTCAAACATGCTGTAAAGACAATGCAGTCTGTATTCCCAGGGCACAACCATCACACAGGCACCCTCCTATATCAGTCAGTCCTCAAACTTTGACCCAAACACAGTCCATAAAAGGTTAATTCACAGGTCTGTGTCCTCTTCAGCCCCTGAGAAGGTGCCTCAGGCTTACTGCATCTCCTTCCTTGCTGCAGTCTCTCCTAGCAGGCTGTGACAACTCCCCGTTGTGCTGCTGCTGCTTCCATTCTTGCAGCCCTGGGGCCTTTTCCCAGACCCTACAAGAGTACCTGGGGTCAGTCTTGCCACTGCTAGCCTGGTCTCTCTCTCATTCTCTCTCAGAGTCTGTCAGTCTGCCTCTGTGGGAGCCTTTTGACTTCCTGTGGCCACTTATTACTTTCCTCAGCTGGCCCAGCCCTCCTGAGCAGCCTGTAATTAGTGTCATCACTTGTAGCTGGGCTGGAGCCTCTGGCTCCCCAGCCTGCTGCAAGGAGCATTTAGGTCTTGTCTGAATCACTGCAGTGGCAGGTCCCAGAAGGGAGAGAGCAGAGAAAATGATACCCCTGGGCACTCTCCAGACACAGAAGTTGACCAAGATGGGCTCATCCCAAGTGCCTGGTGTCAGGCCCACCTGAAACTGAGGGCTCGAGAATGGACACTGAGGAATGGGCACTGGGGTCTGCAGCAGCCGCACTGGAGCCTCACCTGGAGCATGCCAACACACTTGTGTGGGCAGGGCATGCTCAGCCCCATCCTTGCTGGTATGCATTGCAGCAGTCGAGACAAGCCCTTAGGGCATTTATAGCTATGTTCTGGCAGTGAGGGGCATGCTTTACTTAGAGAGGCTCTGTCAGCATCACATGCATCAGCATCCCTGCACTGAAAAATGGTGGGGGGGGGTGCTTTAATTAAAACACCCCCACTGCCATTTTTCAGTAAGCCAGGGATGCTGATACACATGACACTGAAGTCTCAATTAATTGAGTCTGCTCTGATGCGCTGTAATTACAGTGCATCGGAGCAGCCTCACTGCATGTGTATAGGCACCCTTAGTTTTTGAATCCCTCTAGGCTGTAGGCAGCAGCTCAAGACAAGGGTGGCGTCCAACTGCAGGAATTTAGACACCTAGGGAACTTCAGTGATAGAGGCTTTGATGCCAAGAAAATGTAGGTGCCTCTGCAGTCAGGCCACAGCTAACCTGGGGTTCGGAGGTATTGAATTTGGGACTCAGGTGTTGAGAGTGGCAGTTCACTGTCAAAACTACCTAGCAGGTCTAACTCTTAATTCAGTTTATGGCTGTCCAACTCATGGCTTTTAGGCCACATCTGGCCCCTGAGGAGTTAACCTGCAGTCCTCAGGCTCCTAGTCCAGAAACTGCTCCTCCATTACCCTCCTGCTGCTGGAGCTTCTGTGACATAAGCAGCAGCAGGCGGGGTGGAGGGGCTTGTGGCATGACGGGGGGCATGTGGTATGATGCATGTAGCAAGTGGCTGGAGGCCTTTGGCCCCTGGCCACTGAGAAGCTGGCCAGCACTGCCTTAGCTCAGGCTGTATTGGTTTGTGCAGACACTCCATGGTTCAAACCTCATTGCTGAAATGTGGGTCTCCTGACCTGGAATAAAAAAATGTTGCTTTCACATTCACCTTTGGATATTCCCTCCCCATTGCCACCCGCGCTCCCAAACACTGAAGCCTGCAAGGAAACAAATTGTGTCTGTGCGCTAGGCTTTTTAACGGAACATCTAAATCAAATATTTATTGTCAACCATATGTAGAGACAGAGAGCTAATAAAAATTAATATTCTTGGAAGGTTCTCCCATCCCTGTTAAACAGCTTAATTTGGCTTATCTTTGGGAGGCTAACTTGAAACTAACATTCCGCTTAAAGTGCTTTTTTATTATTTAAAAACACGATTAATGGCTCCGGCCACATTTTAATAGCCCACTGTAAACATCTTATGTGAGACATTAGTATTAAATTGCTCACAGATGTTAACGTGCACTCTGGCCTGTTGTTTCCCATTCAGTTTAACCCTGTGGTGAGGGGTACATGGGCACTTTTCTGAGCAAATAGGCTCCAGTATTGTAAGCCTTGGCCAACTTCCACCGAGATTGTTATACCAGCTCCAGCTGGCTGGGGTAGACCCAGTTAAGAGTGGCCTTTGGTGGGACTCTGGCCCCTTTAAAGGCAAGTTGATGGCTCTGGCAGAAGTGATGTCCCATGCGTCTAAACCCTCCTATTATGTCTCTGAAGACTCAGGCAGTAAGATTCATAGTAAGAAGGAACCTGGCTTTACTGCTAGAAGGATAAAGAGTATAGTGGTAACACATTTCAAAATGTATGTAAGACTAGGATGACTGGCAAGCAGGCTACAAGCTCTTTGGCATTTGGGCTGTGTTTTTGTTAGGTGTTTGTCCAGCACCTGGAACAATAGGATCTGTCCACACATGGGCAAACAGCATCCGTGGAAGATGACTGATTCTCATCAACTGCAGTTTCCATTTCTTCCTTCTGGGCTTTCTCTGATTGATTCGTAAACAAAGACTTCCAGGCAAACCCAAGGCACTCCAAATCACAGCTACTAGAGACTCTCCTAGTTTCTTAGCCTACTGGGTGGAGGAAGGGCCCCGGTCTCCACAGTGGAGCTGACACCATGGTCACTTCCCCTGTACATTTCTATCCCCAGTCCGAGGCACCCAGGGGATAGGCAGGATTCTGGGTTAACCGGTGATGTGTTAGAGTTGGTAGAAAACCTCTCTGCCTGCCACCAGACCTGTCTATCTTGGACTCCAAAGTGCCAGTAGTGCCATTATGATGGACTCAAAATCAGTTCTGGCATGCAGTACATGGGATTGGATGTGTGTGTGTGGGGGGGTTGGTTATAAAGATTTTGTTGGCTCTCATTTGGATTCATGAGAAATACAGACTTTCCAAAATTGCACTGATATCTGCTTCCTCTCAAACTAGATGGCAGGGTGCTCCAGAGCCTCAAGTTCTGCTACTATTTTAGGAGTAAATATGTCATCCTTCCTGAAAATAAATTGGCTCTTGGCAAACCAAATTCATAATTGTTAATCATTACTGCACCATCTGTGCAAACACCATCACACAATAGAACGGCCCTGTACCCCATGATAGGACCCCTGTACCCCATGATAGTGTAGCCACAATGCCCAGTGGTTATATCGGACTACAGCATAGCACAAAATGCAGCCCAGCTCAGAATATCATTGAGCCAAAGCCTCTTGTGGATTCACTCGAGTTGCAGGCACCTTTGCACATGGTGAAGGGGTGCAGAAACCAACCTCTTGACAAAACTCATTGTGAAATACTCCAGCATCCCACCAGAGATTCCATTCAAAGGCTCCTGGTGATTGAAAATACTTCTGCAGCATGCTTGGAAACTCGCTCATGTTGGAAGAGCCCTGGTAGCAGCTAGGGCAGCTCATGCTGAAAACTTCAGCTAGGTCTCTGGCCTCGGTCCGCAGTGCTCACTATGACTGTGCCTATGCTCAGAAAGGGTGAGATGCTCCCTCCTACTGTGGCTCCTGTGTGCCTTTCCAGCAGCATACAGCATCATTGATGCCCGCATGGGCAAGCAGCATGGAGTAGCACAGTCCACCCCAAACAGGGCCATAGGCAGGGCTACGGAAGTTTTAAATGCAGGTTAGACCAGTGGTGTTCGATCTTTTGGCCCCCTGGACCAGATGAGTGGTGTGGAGCTGGCCTACAGGCTAGATCTGGCCCCCTATATCAGAATCAGGCCCCACATGGCTTTGGCTGGTCCCCATGCACTGGGGTTGGGCCTAAGGCCCTGTACCACCCCTGCTTGGCCCTGTGCACCAGGCTCGGGCGCCGTGTGCTGGGATTGGGTCTTGCACTGGGCCAGGCCCTGTGCCACCCTTGCCCAGCCCCATGCACTAGGATCAGACCCTGTGCCACCCTTGCCTAATCTTGCCTGTCAGGATCGGCCCCCTGGTGCCCTGCATGCCTGGTCCAGTGCACAGGTGGCACCCACTTCCTGCTGCCACGTTTTCAGACTCAGAGGGAAGCCCCACCGGCTAGATCACATGGCACTGTGGGGGAAGACCTGGCCAACACACCAGGAGCTGAGAGCCCCTTGGTGAGACAAACACTTGCCTAGGGTGCTTTAGACAGGGGGGATTGTGCCTTGAGCATGGGGTTGAGCTAGATGACCTCTGGAGAGCCCTTCCAGCCCCTCTTTCCTATGATTCTACAATGTATTGTATTATCACCGTGTATTTGTACAGCTGAAGCACCCAGGCCTGACAAGCACCCAGTTGTGCTAGGCATGCTGTACAAACACAGAATAAAGGGACAGCCTCTGCCCCACAAGAGTTTACAAACGAAGTAGACTGCAAAATAAGTCACAGACCTCTGTTTAGTCACATGGCCTTCACATATAGTCTGCTGCACGCTTGGGTTTCAAAAATGCAGCCTGGCAGCTTTCATTGTACTCAGGAAGCTGAAGGAATCCCATTGATTCAAGAATTTTGGGCTGGACCCAACTAAGAAAAAAATCAGGAGAAGAAAAAATAGCAATGGCTGAATTATTTGTGTTCAATATTAAGCAGCTTTTAACTGCTTTTCTATAAATATATATATTAATTGGTAATATCTGCTAATTGCTTAAGAAATTTGGGCAACAATTTATTTCAGTATGATTGCAACTCTGAGTTCCAGTAAGTGCCACAAACGAATTCAGCCTGAAGCTTCAGATGACTCAAATACAACAAACACGCACAGAAAACAGAACTGAGCCAGACTCCTTGTGCCTGGTGTAACTCTACTGATGTCACTGGAGTTGCACCAAAGACGAATTTGACCCAGGGGGTTTAAGGCTGTTTCACTAATTTGTTCAGTTTAAGTAGCAGTTTGAATTAAGACGTCCAAAAAGAAAATCAAAAGATTGTAACTTCTATAGTTATTCAAGCTGACTTAGATGGGAACCTTTCAAAATCTTAGTCAGATATTTCCCTTCAAATGTATTCCTCCTCAAGTTCCTTTCCTGGCTAATCTTAGTTATCTGTGAAGAGTCATCTGAGCTCTTCAGATAAACATAGGAAATAATATACTGCTAATATTTAATTAACTGGAATCTGCTTGTTGTTTTGCTTGATTCTGGAAATCCCATTGCAGGGGGGCCGGAAAGAATAAGAAGACTCGTTAGAATAAGAATGTGTCTTGTTCACCATCTAACCCCTAGAAGATGTGATGATCACACACCTTAGGAATAATGAAACTCTGACTCGGGGGTCTCTAGGGGAAATGAAATATAGAACTGTGGACAAGACAATTAAGGCCTGGGGAAGACTGGGCCAGATAGGGGCAGCTCAATGATGAGGAGCGGGAAATAGGCACCTAAGGTGTCATTCCAGTTCTCTGAGATTTGCCTCCCAAATTCACTATAATTAACAACATCAAAGTCATGGCATGTGAAAGGAAAAAGTAGCACAGGGAGCCAGAGTACCACAGGTCCTGGGGACAATGTGAGGTGTCAGTGCCAGGAGAAGGCCACGACCTGTTACAGTTACACTGATAGCCAAGTGATATTTTAAAAATGTATAATGTCAATTTAAATCATATCAGGCCACTTGACACACAGAGATGGCACTGCCTGAGCAAGTGCTGTGGTATTCAGTAAATGGATGCACCAGCCTTGGCTGCTCTGTGAAAACTGATACGTTCTCCTTGGAGCTTGCCAGGCTCGAGTGACCTCCAGACACACATCCCCATGAAGAGGAGAACGCTACTGTTCTCGATACAGGGCTGACGCAAGTTTGTTATTGCTTCTGCCACACACACTCTCCAGGGCATTTGTACAGGTACACGGAGTAAGTGGATCTATGAGAAATGCTGCAGGAAACCTTTGCAGAAGACAAGCTTCTTCCTGATGGACACGTCTGGATCTCATTTACTCTCCATAGTCTCTGCCCACATACTAGAATATCTGCCCACCTTACATAGCCTGAAGTCTGTTGAAAGAGCCCCAAGACTGCATTCAGCTTAGCTTTATGCAGACCAGACTGATAGAGCCCCCTGGTGACTGAAATTTCCCCTGGGGGGGAGATTACACTGAGCCCCACACTTTCCCTAAGGTGTGTTGTTCTGGCTGTACAGGCAATGAGGCCACAGCAAAGGAAGGTTTAGGCCTGAGCTACACAGAGTTGCACTGGCTCAATTGAAAATGTGATTTCAAGCTAATTTAGTTAAACTGGTGCATATTTGAGTTCTGGCTTCCTGTGTTTGTGGCCTGGCTTATATCAGTCTGTTCTTGCACCTATTTTTTATGAACCAGAAGAATCCAGGCCCAAGACATCAGAGTAGTATCCACAAAGAGCGTTACCCTTTGGAACTAAATTGAAAAACATTTTGGGTTAAACTAGTGTGGTGGGCATTGCTCTAGCACCCCCAGCTTCTGGCCTGAGCCACTGCAGGCAGGTGACTGCATTTCCTGAATCAAAGGTAAAGTCTGTTCACTTCCATTTCAATTTAATCTGTGCAGCTTAAACTAACCTGCAAAGACTAACTCGATTCTGCCTTGGCCTTATTGACTGTCTGTACCTAGCTACAGTGAGGAAGATTCAGCTCCTCACACAGCTTGCAATCTCCAAAGAGATAAGATTTAACTTGAACAAGGAAGGGGTCTGGAACAGAAGTTTCATAAACCAGTTTGCCTCAAATCAATGAAGTTGGCTACTACATTCAACCAGGTTTATCTTAAACCAGTTTCAGCCATTTTGAACCTGGTTTATGTGCACTGAACTTCTGTTCTGTTACAGGTTTAAACCAGTTTCTGATCACTTAAACTGGTTGTAACCAGTGCCCCCTTGGTGACATTCAACCAGGTACAGTATTATTTTAGTTTTGACCCTCTAGGGCTTGTTTAACAACCAGTGTCTGTCCTAATATCTATGTCTATTTGCTCGGCCTCTGTTCTCACCTGCCAAGACTTTGATTTTAATTATTTATCTCGGGAGGCTTCCACCGGTTAAGGTTAAGGATTTCAGGTGAGACTAATGGCTGTTTCCTCGGGGCTCCTACCTCTCCTGTCACCCCAGCCTTTCACCAACCACATGTTGCATCATATACACTCCAAGTCTTTTTAGGTGAATTTCATGTCAATAATAATCTTTCATTAATTTAGTAAGGTCTTATCATAATTTATAAAGGGAACTGTATTCTTAAAGGACTCACAATCTGATGTTTTCTTGTTCCATATATATATTTCTGATTCTGCAACTCCTTGGGGACATTATGATCTGCGTCCTGCCCCAACATCCCATCATGCCAGTCCCTTCTCCAAGAGACTGGGCTTATACTGCTTGACGTCTGTCCCCTCTCTTAAACTGCTTATGCCAGACCAATCTAGGTCCTATGGCCTGCTGCTTTCCACTTCTAGGGCTTTAAACTCATACTGGTCTTACCCGGCATCTCTCTGTTGCTGGTCTTGCCCGGCCTGCCTGTTCCATTGCTGGTCTTCCCTGGCTTACCTGCTCTGCTGCCATTCTCCTCGGTGTGCAGGCAGGGCTGGCTTTGCTGGTCTTCCCTGGCATCTCTTTGCTGTCAGTCTTCCCTGGCTTCCCCAGCTGTTCACTGGATTTCTTTTAAAGCCGGCTTTCCACTTCCAGTTGGACTGGAAGCATCTGACTGCCCCCCCCCACACACACAGGCAGCCAGCACATGCTTTTAAAGCATGCAGGAGATGGCACTGGGCTCATCTGCTGCTCTTCTGATGCCACCAATGCGTCTTTTTGCCGGTGAGTAGCACCCGTGGCCCTTCCTGGGCCATCGAGCTTTTTCTCAGGGTCCAGCACCTTTCTCTCTGCTGGCCCTCTCTCAGGCCTCTCTCGGAGCGTGGACAGTGTGCTCCCACACCAGTTTATGTCCCTAGTCTGTGTGTTTGTACAACACCTGTCACAACAGGGTGCCAGTTTCAGATGGGGTTACTGCATAATCCTAAACAGAGTGATGTTGAATAGGAAACTCCACAAATCCCTTCATGTTTTAATACCAAATACACCCCTGAACCATAGAAGAGGCCGTATTTTAGCTGATTTTGGAAATATAAACTTCACTGCTGAACAAAAAAGGAAGATTTTTTGAGCCTCCCTGCCTTTCTGACACCTCCACAGATGTGAACAACCTTATCTGTACATCAAGGAGCAACTCACACAAGGGACTCTCAGAGACCCAGGGGAACAGACTTCCAGCCGCAAAATTCCCCTGTGCAAAATGAAGTTTATTGTCTACCTAAGAGGATTTTTACATCTAGGATTTGTCCTCAGCCTGAAGAAGGGTGTGTGTGTCCCCCCAAAAGCTTGCAAAGAAAGATAATTTTTTTGCAATTTCTTAGTTAGTCTAATAAAAGGTATCATCTCTGAACCAAGAGTTCCAGAGTTTTGCATTTCTTAAACAGTAAGTGGCATTTTCAGAGGATGCTGTAGTACGAATCCCATTTGCACCTTGCTTTCAGTTCCCTTCTCCTTCATCTCCTCAGACCTCTACTTTCACCAAACTCTGTTGCTACTTTCTATGTAGGAGCTGAAAAGTCCAGCCTGTCTTCTCTCCTTCTGTTGCCCAGACTCTCTGTGTGCTGTGTCCCTGCTTTCCTTTTCTGGCCACCGTCTCCCCCTCTGTACCAAAGCACCTGCTGTGCCTAATTTCCTTCTCCTCTTGCTCCCCTCTTTGAGTCTCAGCACTGAGTCTTTCAAATCCAAGCACTTCCAAAGTGTTCTGTGGCTCTGGCCTTGTCACCTCCTACCTACCTGCCCACTCCCTGTGCTCCTCCCTCACTTTTCTCTTGACTCTTCTCTTCCAACCATATGCTCGTGTAGCTCATACACTGAAAAGCTAGCAATTGTACAACAAAACCTGATGCAGAAGCCTGAGCAGAAGCCAAAGCTGCCCACACAGCGTGATGCCATACCAACTTACACAGCAAGAACACTCCCACGGAGACACCCTCAAAGGTGCAGATGGCAGGGTGTGTGTTATGGCAGCAATTGGAGGAAGGCCAGACAGTGCACTAGATTCTGGAGAACCACCTTGACTTATCAGCAAGAGGGCAGCATCAGTTAGTGGCCAGTGGTTTTCTCTTTTTCAGACTAAACAATTCCAGCTCTTCCAGTATTTTCTTGTAAGTCTCTGCAGCATTTTTTGCTGCTGTCTGCTGAATTCTGTAATTTGTCCATGTCTTTCTTGAAGTGCAGTGTCTAAAACAGGACAATGTGCTCCAGGGAAGACCTTGCCAGGGCTGAACAGACTGAACAGAACACGTGCCTTGACTTACAGGTGACACGCTTATGAATACAGCCCAATATGCTATTGGCTTTTTTTCTTTTGCAACAAGAGCATACTACTGACTCGTATTCAGCTTGTGGCTGAAAACCCCAGGTCCCTTTCTGCAGTACTTCAGCTAATGCTTTGTATTGACAGGATGAATCTGTGCAGCACATTTTCAGAAATTGTTGAAGTCTTTATCCTGTCTGCATTTTTAGTATTTCACTGCAAAGGAGAAGAGATGGCTCTTTGTCTCTGCCTACTACTGACACTGTGATTTTCCCACCACCATCCCTGCAGACTGGAAACCAGCCAGGTGCTAACAGAATTGTAAGAATGGCACTAACTCCCGTGGCAGCTACTGTACCATTTCAGCCAAAGAACAAGAAGAAACCTGTGGGAGTCATACGAATGGGTGGGGAAAGTTCACCGTTACATGTCTTCGGTGATGGCTAACAATTCAGCAGTTCTACAAAGCATCTTCCTGGGGAAATCCTGGACTAATGACGCGGGGAGGTCTCCATACAAACTCCAGGCTTTTCCTTCCCAAGGGACTTCTAGGAGGGGAAACTTGTTCGCTAATTTATAATTTCATAGTTTCATAGTTGGTAGGGTCAGAAGGGACCTGAGCAGATCATCAAGTCCGACCCCCTGCCATGGCAGGAAAGAGTACTGGGTCAAATGACCCCGGCG
>NW_017729028.1:21847652-21851177 GCF_001723915.1 Gavialis gangeticus | reverse complement strand
CCCTGAACATGCGAGTGGCCTCCTCTGGACCCTCTCCTTCTTGTCCACATCCCTCTTGAAGTGCAGCGCCCAGAACTGGACGCAGTACTCCAACTGCGGCCTGACCAGTGCTGCATAGAGGGGGAGGATCACCTCCTTGGACCTGCTTGAGATGCATCTGTGGATGCATGACCAGGTGTGGTTGGCCTTCCTGACTGCATCCCCACACTGCCAACCCATGTTCATCTTGGAGTCAATGATGACTCCAAGATCCTTTTCTGCCTCTGCACTGACGAGAAGGGAGTTCCCCAGCCTGTAGGTATGGTGCTGGTTCTTCCTCCCCAGGTGCATCACCTTGCACTTGTCAGTGTTGAAAACCATCCTATTCTTATCCACCCACCCCTGTAACCTGTCCAGGTTCGATTACAGCCTATTCCTCCCTTCTGGCATGCCCACTTCCCCCTACATCTTAGTGTCATCTGTGAATTTGAATAGGGTGCTTTTTACCCCCTAGTCCAAATCACTGATGAAGATGTTGAACAGTGTGGGCCTGAGGACCGAGCCCTGGGGGACCCCACTGCCCACATCCCGCCAGGTCGAAAATGACCCATCCACCACCATGCTCTGGGTGCGGCCCTCCAGCCAGTTGGTGACCCATCTGACTGTGTAGGTGTCGACACCACAGTCCCACAGTCCCCCAGTTTCTTAATGAGAACGGGTGAAAGACAGTGTCAAAGGCTTTCCGAAAGTCCAGAAAGACTATGTCCACTGCTACCCTGTGTCTAAGGATTTGGTGACCTGGTCGTAGAAGGCCACCAGGTTGGTCTGACAGGACCTGCCTCTAATGAACCTGTGTTGGTTGCCCCTAAGCATAATCTCCCCTGCTGGCCCCTCGTGGACATGTGCCAGGATAAGTCTCTCAAAAAGTTTACCCCGGGATTGAGGTAAGACTAACTGGCCTATAGTTTCCCGGGTCCTCCTTCCTCCCTTTTTTGAAGATGGGAACCACATTGGCCCTCTTCCAGTCCTCTGGCACCACACCAGAGCACCATGAGTGCTCGTAAAGCTGTGCCAGGGGTCCCGCAATGACCTCAGCCAATTCCCTCACCCTTCTTTTTTAAATCAGTTTGAAAGACAACCCTCCTGTTGCATAAGGAGCTCCAGTCAGAATCGCCACCCCCGTCTGTACTGCTCAGTACACGCTTGCCTTTAGGGCCTAATCAAAAGCTCACTGACATCAATGGGAGTCTTTGGCTTGGGCTTTTGAACTGTCAGCTACTCACAATGGAGCCTGTGTTTGTTGGCACTGTTCACCTACTGAGCAGGGCTTTCTGCACTTCTGAGTAAGGCATCTTTGGCACAGAGACTTTTTATCTTCTGTGTGCATGCAGGGGCAAGTGCAGTGAGGCCCTGGTACACAACTGGAGCTCCTAGGCACTTCTGTGGTACAAATAATACATACATTTCACCATTTTCACCCATGTCATTAGGCTGTTGAAAAGACAAATGCAATTTACCTTCCACCATTGGTGCTGTTTGCATATTTTGTTGCACTCTGGCTGGACAATGAAATGAAACAGGTCATAATCACTTTGTATTAGATCAGTTTTGCTCGCTGACTCTGGCATGATCATAGATTTCTATGGACTCTAAGGAAGATAAGGGTGCTCCATGAAAGACAGCCTGCATACACACAGCAAGAGGTCATCCCTGCCCAAAGGCCTTATGATCTAACCAAACAAGATAGACAAAGGCTGAGTCTCTATAAAGTATATTTTAAAAGCAAAGCAATATCATGGCCTCTGGCTCCAGTGCAGAACTGCTGTTTCTGGGCTTCCAACATTCATTTGTTTTACTTCACAAGCACTCCCTTCGGCTTAGGGCTTTGTAAACCATCCTCCATTTTGTTGTTTTGTTTTAATTTTAAGCACACTGAGATTCTGGGCTACACTAGCTGGTGATGTCCATTGATTAGAGCCTTTCTAGCATTCTAGATAGTTTTTGGGGATGGCTGCATCTTACCTAGCATGACCATATGTCCCAGTTTGGCCGGGACAGTCCTGGATTTCGTAGGCTGTCCCAGTGTCCCAGCTGGTTGGTGAGAATTGAAGCAAAAGTCCTGGACTGGTGCCACCCTGCCCACACATACTTGGCCCTGCTCCTCCTGAGCAGGCTGGAGGCAGGTGGTGGGATGGGGATCTGCCAGGGCAGGCTGGGGCAGGCCAGGGGAGGGGGCTGGGTCTCAGGCACCTGAGCAGGATGAGCCCAGATGGCAGGGTGGGATGAAGTGGGAAGACTCATGGTCAGGCTCCATACCCCACATGCAGAGGCTGGACCCACCTGGAAGCAGCCTCTGTGTGGCACCTGCTGGGCACTACCAGCCTGTGTTACATGGCCACACAGTGCCTCCCCCTCACCGCCAGCAGCCTCATGCTCTGCTGCTGCAGCTGCTGCCAAGGCTGCATTTGGTGGCCCTGGACAGCTGCTGGCAGCAGGGGGCAAGTGCCATGTGGCCATGCAGCATGGGCTGGTGGAGCCCGGGGAGAAGACCCAGAGTCTGCCCCTGGCTGGGTCCTGCCTCTGCATATGGGGGATGGAGGCTGGTCACGGGTCTCTACGCTGTCCTACCCAGACCCCTCTGCCATCAGGGCTCCTGGGAGCCATCGGGTCGGGGCTGTGTGTGCGTGCGTCTGCATATGGAGCAGGATGTGGGGGTATGTGTGTGTGTGTGCGCACGTACATGCATGCACATTCACCCCCACCCCAGATTTCCTTACCCCGTCCCAGATTCCTCTAAAATTATTATGGTCACTGTAATCTTATCTGATAAAATACCTCATTCTTCAAGTGGCCATGAGGAGCAAGCCTCAGTTCAGGGTAAACCAGTGATTCAGCTGAATATGACTAATAATAATGGCCATATGGTTAGAATTACAAACAGAAATGTCATCATGCTACTCGAATCTTAACACTGAAAATGGGTCAGAGGAACATTTGGTTTAGGGAGGACCAGCTTAATTAGCAATGGTTTGCCTTTCTGTCTCACCTTCCATAAGAGCTTTTCTAAACACTTTGCAAATGTGGATGAATTGCACTTCACAACAGCCTGGTGAAGTTGGTTCATCTTGTTATCCCCAATTTACACAGAGAAAGACTAGGCCAGGGAGACAGTTGCCAAAGGTCACACAATGAGGTTATGCCACAGTTACAAAGGGAAGCAGGATCTTCCGTGCCCTAGTCACAGGCCATCCTTTCTCCAGAAGATGTGGCATACAGCAGTGGTGATTGCTTACTGGCATAAAGAAAAAATACATTACAAGGAGACTCTATATACATTACAGTGAAGATGACTTGCTGAAGTCAGTGGGAGCTGCTAGTCATATCTCTGCATTGCAAAATGATTGGAACAGAGTGAGATGTAAAGGGCCATGGATATCAGAGAAAGATCATTAAAATCTTTGGTGAAAGTTTACAGACCACAAAAGGAGGTGGCTTGATTATTTTTCTATGAATAACAAATGCATAGCATACAATATTGACATGTAT
>NW_017729028.1:21835942-21842652 GCF_001723915.1 Gavialis gangeticus | reverse complement strand
TATAAAACCCTGGTAACAGAAATACTATCCTAATCATAGTCTCTTGCCTCCAGCTTCAAAAGGACTGGAAGGAGAGAAATTAAACTGCAAAATTTGCTGGTAGAGTAATATTAAAGAAGATTTAATATTGTCGGGGAGGGAAAGCTGGAAATTACCCTAGAATTATCTTTCTTTGTTTGAGAATAAAAAACAAATCTTTTAAAAGGAATCTCACTCCATTTTAATGTCCTATTTTTAATGTAATTATCTTACAAAGCTATGAGCACGAAGCAACTTATTTTTGGCAGTATAAACATCATTAGCAATTTACATTTTAGTATACTTGTAAACCCCAGCCAGCATAAATAAAAATGATTACACAGTAGTAATGCTGCATACAGGCTGCTGCTGAGAAGTCAGACGAAAGGAATGATGCTTATGGTTTTTCCGCACCCCTGGCATTCCCACACAAACAAAAACAAGGTAGAGGCTAGTTATCCAAACAGTGCTGATGTCTCAGCCTTATTCATCATTATTGCCCAGGCCATTTACCATTTGTATTAAAGTAGCTTACAGGGAGAAATCATGGCTTGGTATTGAATGCAAGGCTAGAGCAGGACTCAGAAGATGGCAGCACGTTGTCCAAAAAAACCACAGATTTCCTATGTGATGTTCAGCTGGCCATAACATGCAGCCTGGCGGTGGATTCCCATCACAAACCAGTGGTAAGAATTCCCTACCTCATGCTGATGCTGTGAAGATAAAACCCATTTGTAACTTCACTTAGGAGTGTCAAATAAACAGGGAGGGCTCCCAATCCCAGCATGCAAGGCATTGCACACACGCAGAGGGAGAAGCAGCCACTTCTCCAAACAGCTGCCAGTCTTAACAGACCATCAGAAAGGCAACATTGTCCCCATGTTTAGAGAGGGGGAACTGAGGGACAGACTGATCAACAGACTTCCACCGACCCACCTGGGGAAACTGGAGCAGAGCTGGGAAGAGGGAAGATTTGAGGCCTCCCAGGACGTTAACCACAAGACCATCTGGTCTGAGATCTTCCCCATATACCACACGGGTTTAAGAACAGGGAAGACAACAAGGCAACACCTGGCAACTGCAGCAAATGCTTTTGATGTTAGGGTTTAGCAACAATTACAATTGCTACGTGTGTCTGTATAGAAAGTGATTCCTGCACTCTGCTCTGTTGACACTGAGATAAGGAGCAGTGAAAATGAAATCCCTGAACCAGACTTAATCCAGAAGAGTCTCTGGATTCCCATGCCCTGGGGCAGAAAAGGAGGCTTTGTCCTGGAAGTTTCTTTTTTCCATCCAGGTTGCGGATGGGGGTTTGTGGTGGAAGTAACTATGGGAAACTGATGGAGGTTGCATCCTGCTACAGAATAACGGCACACTGCCAGTCACGAGGCTGGATGCCATTATGAAATAAAACTACCAACTTCTCTGGGGAATAGTTTTCTCTCATGAAAGAGTCGATCCCTCCTGGTACAGTCTGTAGTCTGCTGCCTCAGGAATTGCAGTGGGAGAAGCACAGGTGTGGAGGTCATCAGGCATCCTCTGCCATTTAAAGAGATCCCAAGGAAATAGATAAGAAATCTTCAGCTGGACCCTCTTGCCCCTTTCTTGTTGACATTTTGGTGCCATTTTCACCCTTTTCTCCTGTAGCAGCAGTTTCCAGTCTGTTTGTGACCTCACTACCAGTCCAAGCCTAACCTGCACAATTGAATTGCTGTCAGATTCACAACCCTGGTCTGTAAATGCCGCAGCCCTGTTTGGGGTCACAACCCCTATTTTGGGAACAACTGCCGTACAGACAAGCTGTTGTACACCTGTCTTGCAAAATCTACTAAGTGGGAGCAGCCAGCAGTGCCATACGGTTAATGCTGAATCAGTTCACATTCTTAGCAGCGGGAGCAACTTCCAGGAGCAGCTGGAGATGCAAAGTGACCCCTGGTAAGAACCGGGGGTAACATTTAAAATGAACCAAAGGGAAATAGACAATGACCCCACTGAGAACGAACAGGATGACGTAGAAAAACTCTATCTGAGGCTGGTCGATGATGGGTGCAAGCACCAGGTACACAGATGCAATCAGCACAATTATCGGCATAAAAATTGGAACCTGTGAAGACAAAGCATCAATTTAAAAAATCACAAAATCCATGGACTTGGCAAATGCCACTCCCACTCCAGCACTGAAATGCAAAAGGGGCATAGCACCTGGCAGGACTGGGCCCCAGTGCATGGGATTCCAGCTAGTTTTGCATCACTGCTCATTTCCTCCACGTACACAAGTGCTGCTGCACTTACACCCACGTTTGTATGCATGAATCATGTACACAGACACTTGGGAGTAGGGCATTTTTGCTCAGGTGGGTGGATGCCCAAGTGTAGATATTCTTTCCATATGTTTGGCCTTAAGAATGTTTAAGATTCAAAACAGCTCCATCAAGTGATGGTAAATGTACAAGAGGAACGATCCTCCAGAGTCAGGGGACAGATGAGATGCTCCATTTGGTCTTTTTCATCCCTAACTTCTCTGAATGTCCTTCTGAATACAAGATTCTGAATTATGCCAAGGGATATGCTCTTCCTGTTGTACTGTGGAGACACAGGGAACATCTTTCCTAGAGCTCCCCAGCCTTATCTCCTGGAAGGCACTTCTCCACCTGCCAGAAATGCCGGATATTTCCCTTTGGGTCCCATCTCTAATGGCGCAGTTCTAATCAAAACTGCTGTTCCACCAGGTGTGAAAGTGAGTCTCTTACAGACAATGGCACATCACACAGCCAGATTCTTCTATGGCTCCAGCCCCCTTAGACAAGATCATGGACTTTGGGTGCTAGGGACATGAGCTTCTACATTCTGAACTAATGAACTTGGCTGTCAAGACAAGACCATAATAGGCTGATAGCTCCTGCAGTTTGGCCTGGGCGCAGATACAGTATTTCATACACACTGAGCAGAGGGCTGCATCTCCACTGCTTGGTGCCAGTTCAGCCAACAAGGTGGAATTCAGGGTTTTCTGACTGCTCTTGTCCCCCCAGCTTTACCTGCAGCAGTTATGGTGGTTTTGGTGTCTTGGGGCCATATGCCTTGTGCAGCAAGGTTGATTGCTTACTTTTAGGAATAGGTAGGCAAGGACAGCTATGGGGTGGTTTGGGTAGAGATGATCCTGCCTCAAGCAGGAGGTTGGATTCTGTAATTTGATGATGTCAGGACAGAATCACAGAAGAGAGAGGTGGAAAAGTCACAGCAGGACATCAAGTCCATCAGCCTCCATCAGAGTGGCTGGGCCCAACTGGGCCTTCACTTGTGCTTTTTCAAGACTGCCTCTGCACCCCCATCTCAGGAAGACCACCACAATTTAGGACTCATTGTCACCCTGAGGAAAAGCCTTGGGTGTGTGAATGCAGCCTGTACTGCATTCCTTTTAACGCCAGCTCTTCTGTGTGGGAACTCCCCTTTCAGATGAGTTGTCTGCCTAACTGGAGAAGGCCTGCAGCACCATCTGTTGGATACTGGGAAGGGAAATGGTGGGACTCCAGCACAAGCCTTCCTAGCAAAGCTATGGCCTGTGCAATGTCTGGGATGTCACTGCTGGACAGTTCCCCCGACGCAAACCAAGGAGAGTCCTCCAGCTGTGCCACAATGAGGTGGGGGAAATGTCCTTTTAGAGCTCCCCTCCTCCTTCAGCTTTTACTGACAGGCTGGGGGAGGAAGTGGGGTGACTAGGGCCAGGGAAGGAAGCAGCAGCTCTAGAGATCAGAACTGCCTTTCATTTCCTCTCTTGTGCTCCTAGCAAGAAGTAGTAGCTGAAGACACGCTCTGTGCTGCTGTGCTAGGTGGGCTGTCAAGTCGGTAGCCATCTGTTCTTATAAGGCTCCACTGCTCCATCCTTCGGGGTGGGATGAAACAAAGCACTTGATTAAATGATGCCTTTAATGGATGCACTTCATCCTCCCCTCCAGGGGCAAAGAATAAGGGAATAAAGGTGATTATTTTAAATATTTACCTTATAAGCTCTTGGCAGTTCCGGTTTCTTGATCTTTAAATACAGAAGACCAGCAATAGTTGTGCCATAGAAAATCCAAGCTACAAAACTGAGCAAAAAATAAAGTTATACCAGCAAGTTCAGGAATTAGATTGGCTGATGATGAGAGTCTGGGGCTTTTCAGGCACCAATTGCATGCATCTTTTAGAATAGGCACTGCCTAAAAAGGGGGCTCTTCATAACCATTTAGCATAAACTAGCCCTTTTTTATTTCCCTATATCCAACATTTCTTGGACCCAGGAATGTGCTCCATTTCCCACAATTACACTGATCAGAACTTTAAAGCAGCAGGTTCAGATACATTTGTACATGCATCTGAAGCTGCTCTAACAAGCAAATAAATCTTAATAGCAACTTTCACACCTCACACCCCTGCCAGCTAGCAAGCACTTTTTTTCTTTTTTTCCTTTTTTTTTGTTACAGCACCTGTTTTCTGGGAAATAACCTGGGTTACAGAAAGCATTACTGTTTATAAACAGTGTCAAAAACAGGATTGGGGAGGGCAATGAGAATGCTCCACATACCTGAAAAAGTTCACAATGCTGCTGAAGTTTCCGGGTATTATCATCAATAAAGACATTGCAGATGTAAATATCAGGGCAGGGGAAGGCGTGAAGCATTGCACATGAGCCATAGACAGAATATCTGGCTGGAAATCAAAGCACAAGGTAACAGACTATCCTAATCATAAGTTCAAAAATGCTTACTCCTGTGTACTGCAGAGGGAGTTTTGCACAAAACCCTAGCTCATAACTGGACCAGGATGTAGAAGCAGCTCTACCTGGAGGAATGTAAATGTGGAGCTCCTCAAGATTGTTTTTTGTCTCTCACTGATTTCATTTTGAAATCTGCTCAGCCTGCAAGGAAAAGATGACATTTTCTAGCTGCTGGCTACACAAATCCAGGCTGCGTGTCAAGCCGACCCCCACTATCGTGGATCATGAAGAAGTTTCTGAAAGAAAATTCTGCCCCTAGTTACACCCGTGTCCCCTGCTGTTCTCCAGCTCTGCCCTCAGTTATCTCCACGGCAGGTTCTTTAGTGGGACCATTTGGGGAACTAGCCACCCAGAAATGATAGGCCGCTGCCGTTTATGCATTTAACACAAACCCAGAATCGTTTCAGAAAGTGGAGTAACACTGGCTTGATTCACTGCCTGGTTCAATGGGAGAGTTCAGTGAGACAGACTGTATTTTTTACTTACTTTCTGGGGAACCCCCCCCAAAACATCATGTGCCCAGACAAAATTCAGCACGAGTGCCTGGAAATCTGGGTAAGAGTTCAAAATTTGCACAACTGGTTACTGCAAGTGTTCAGATGCTCTGTGCTTTCAGATCCTGAACTGCTCAGCACAGATGCCTGCTAAATTTCACATCTCTCTATGCCTGGGTGCTACCAACTTCCATTTCTAAAAGGAACTGTGCAGTAAAGAAACCACAAAGCCACTCCTCTGCAATGGCCAAAGCAGTGTGAAAATGCAGGGGCTGCAGAATCCATACACTTAGGCAGCTGAAAGGAGAAATGGGAAGGGGGGAAGAGAACAGAAAGGAGATGAAATTTCCCCTGCTGAAGCCTGAGACCATTGTTTTTAGTCCTGTTCCCTATGGCCACAGAGAAAAACCCATCTCCATCCCCTCTGTAATCACCTTTCAGGTATTTGACGACTGTTATTACATCCCTCTTTAAACTTCTCTTCTCCAAGCTAAATAACACTAGATCTTTCAGCCTTTTTGCATGGGTTTACCAAAGGTAGACTATGACAGACTAGCCTGATATCTGTCTTTGATAGGATAAGTGATTTTCTGTGTGAGCAATTTGAATATCTTTCTGCTGAAGGCAGAGGAAGAGCTCCCCGTCTTCTTCCTGGGCGACCCAGTCTTCTGTCTCAGCCTGTCTCAGTCCACTAGAATCACTGGACAAGCTCTTACAAGACGACCTGGTGAGGGGCCTGTGGGTGCTCGACCACCTGGGCGACAGCGATCATCGCCTGCTGGAATTCACCATCCAGCGCAACATAGCAAAGGCCTGCAGCAAGGCAGCAGCCCTAGATTTCAGGAGGGCAGACTTCAATGAGCTACAGAGAATAGTCCGGGAGGCACTGAGGTCCCAGAGGGGAGGGGAGCCAGGTGTCCAAGAAGAGTGGTTGCTCCTTAAGGAGATGATCCTCCAAGCCCAAAGGGAGGTAATCCCAACACGGATCAAAGGGAGCAGGAGGGCACAAAAGCCCCCATGGCTCACCAAAAGCATCCAGGAATGTCTCCTAGCTAAAAGGGAGGCGTACACCCACTGGAAGGGAGGGGCCATCACCAGGGAGGACTATACTGCAGTTGCTCGGGGATGCAGGGGGCGGTCAGGAAGGCCAAGGTGGAGATGGAACTGGGACTAGCTTCCCGGATCAAGGACAACAAGAAGTCCTTTTTTAAATACATAGGGCAGCAAAAAGAAGGTACGTGGGGTAACGTGGGGCCTCTGCAAGACACGCTAGGAAATTTGCTCGTCACACCAGATGACAAAGCTAAACTATTTAACGACTTCTTTGCCTCCATTTTCCTGAGCAGGGACCAGATCAGCCCCCCCACCGGGCCCCCTCAGGCCCCACGGGAGGTGCACCCAGGCCAAGGGTCAGGGAGGATCTAGTCAGGGAACTTCTGGAGGGG
>NW_017729028.1:21831632-21835779 GCF_001723915.1 Gavialis gangeticus | reverse complement strand
AGGTTTAGGTTAGACATCAGGAGGTGCTACTTCACGGTCAGGGCAGCTAGGATCTGGAACCAGCTTCCAAGAGAAGTGGTGCTGGCTCCTACCCTGGGGGTCTTTAAGACAAGGCTAGACAATCACCTTGCTGGCATCGTTTGACCGCAGTACTCTTTCCTGCCATGGCAGGGGTCAGACTTGATGATCTGCTCAGGTGCCTTCCGACCCTAGAAATTATGAAACTATGAAAGACTTGGAGGCTATATTTGTGTTAAGCACTTGTGATGATATCCCCCAATCAATCTATGTACAGCTCCCACTCCTTAAAGTACCAAAATGCTAATTGCGAGCAGCCTCATTGGGAGAGACGATGCACTAGTTAAGGCTCAGTGGGTGCAAGGATACTGTGCAAGGCACCACCATGCTAACACATGCTGTGCTGTCCCATGCCGACTAGAAGCAGAGTAACTGTACTAGTGTGGAGCTAGGCAAGGCCACTCAGCAGAGCTCCTGGGGTGTGTGCAGCACTACACTACTGTGCCTACCTTCCTTCAAATCCAGGAATCAGTAAATGAGCCAGGCAGGCAAGGTATCTCCTTGTGCCACCTGGGGTCACCTGCTACTACAGATGGGTGTGAAAGGAGGGGTTGTTGGAAGCAAACATTTCTAGTGTGAAAATGAGCAGGAAAAAATTCTTCAGGAGAACCATAAAGTGACAAGGATGCACTGATCCGCCACCAAAGGGCTCAGACAAACCTGTAGTGTCTTCCTTTCTGCTTCCTGTGGCACCAGAAAGGGTAAAGGGCAAACCTAAGCAGACGGTTTCCATTCCCTTACCATGTGACCTTCCCTGGCAGCAATGTAGCACATGCGGCCTCCACTGAAGAACGTGCCGTTTGCAGACCCAAATGTAGAGATGGCAACTGCCAAGGAGATCAGCCAGGCCCAGCTGCCCAGGACTTTGTTCCTGGAAAGAAAAACGAGAGAGGAATATAACAGTGCAACCACAGGTCATGTGAGAGCAAAGAATTTTAAGTGTGATTTTGAAAAGTGGGCACCGACCTTTCTGGAGGCCTGCCACAAAGTAGCCCTGCACCCTCCTCATGTGCCACTGATCCCCTTCCCCTGTCCAATCTGCTGCTCTGCTATCTGTTTCCTTCTTGTGTTCCCAATCTGCTGCTCTGTTTTCTGCTTCTTGCCCTGTCTGCCACTGTGCTGCCTGTTTCCTCCCCAGCTGCCATGTGCCGCAAACAGAGGTTGCCTGTGCCACTTATGGCACATGGGCTGTGAGTTAGCCACCCCTGAGTTAGAAGAAACAATCACAGAGGCACAGAGGACTGGAAGGGTTTTCTGGGCCATCAAATTCAGTCCCTTGCTATTGCAAGCAGCTACGTCAGATAATCGTTCCTAAGGTGATCATGTTCTGTTTTAGCAGTAGTTATATTTTTTGCCCCCGGGTGCTCCCCCTGGAAGGCTGCTCCACATCCTTGCTTCTCTGATGGTTAGAAACTGTCTAACTTCCAGCTGAAACCAAGTTATGGCCAGTTTATTTCTATTTATTCCTGTGATATTTTCTTTTGCTTAAACAGTTTTTCTTCCTCCTCAGCATTTCATCCCAATGTATTTTTAAGAGACCAATGATAGCCTCTCACCCTTTGTTTTCCCAAGCTGCACAAGCCAAACTCTTCCAGCGTTTTCTTGTAAGACCAACCCTCTCTGCACCCTATCATTCGCATCACCATTCTCTGCACCGACCCCAGCCTCAATTCATCTTATTCTGGCTGTGGGTCATAACTTAGTGCCCAAAGGGGCAAGACCAGCTGCCCAAACTGAACTGCAGCTCACTGTGGGCCCCAGGGTAGCCTTCCTAAACACTATAAAAGTTCCATCAGGATGTAGCAGGAGAGGTAAAAAGGGAGGTACCCCAAGGAACTGGAGTTGTGCAGGAATTACTTGGCCACCAGGGGATTTTATAGCCACCCATAAGGCCTAGGTCTGCTAGAGGAGGTACTACATTTGATGATTTCAAGACAATGGTACCAGCTGCACCTTATTTATTAAAGATCCTTGCTAGTGGATTTACATGCTGGTTCTTTCACTATACCAGGATAGAGATTATTCAGGTCCTCTTTGAGCGTTGCTTCCACCGCAAATGTGGTAATTTCCATTGTAATACCTTCTTTTCATACACTGCAACACACTCCCTTCCTCAATTCATCTTTAAGCAAGGATTCAACCCTATGCCAAACAGAAGTGGTCAACTTCAGAGCCTTCCACAGGCAATGGTAAACCATGCCTTTCAAGAAGAAGATTGCATCTGAAACTATATCTAAGCAAGGAACACCATGAATGACATCCCGGCACTAAAATGCATGCTTCTGGATAAATATTTATATTTTATGTAATCCGGGTAAACCTAGGAGTGTGCCCTGGCTGCCAGTGGAAAGGATGGGGTGGTCAGACAAGAGTGCTGAGAGAGGGGCCTGCCACCAGGGAGCAGTTCCCTCTCCTCTCTGCAGGCCAAGACCAAGCACTTAACTATAGATAAACTTATTGCTACAATAAATAAATATGAATAAGAAACATTAAATATTTACAGTAAAATTACTATGTGACACCATATACAATAACCTACAATCAACATATTGTACCACTTCAAGGGACTGCAAAAACATAAACCGAGTGACTCACAGCATATACAATAATTAACCCCCCTGTACAACGTAAGCATTAACACTTTGGAACAGCGGTTGCTAACCAACTAAGTCAAGGCATCAACACAATAAACACATATGAGCATCAGCTTAGATAACCCAGGTACGTTGAGGTAGCAATACCATAGACGTACACAGGCCACAATACAGGTATGTTCTGATAATAGGCAAAAAACACATATAGGCAATGAAGACAGATAAATGCATATAAACTCCCTTAAGGAGTACACATAGCTATATTAACCTCCACAGTATGAAACAACAATCACAAAATAAGGGGGTGCACCTCAGCACCTCCCGGGGCGCTCCCTGGAGCCCCTCCCCGCTTTCAGGGCCCTGGGATGTGGACAAGCCCCTCCCACAATGGAGGAGGGTGAAGGCGACAGACCCTCCTCTCCCAAGCCCATCTCCCCTGTGGGACCCGCTTCCCCAGCAACTCGTGCTCCCGCTCTGAAGCAGCCAAGGCTCGTCCCCTGGTGGCCAGTCCCACAAGGGCCTCTACCCGGCAGCACCTCTGGCTCCTTTCGATGGCCTGGTGCCCTGCACTGGACACCCAGGACACTCCCACAGGAACCAAGCCCCTACTGGCTCCGGTTCCCTGGCCTCACACCAGGGGCCCTTCCCTTTCCCGGGCCCTGCTTTGGGCACCGGGGCTCTTTTAGTTTAATGCAGAGCCACACTGCGGGGCTCCGGTTACTCGGCATAGAGCTGGGGCTAACTTGAGCAGCCTCAAGCTGCTTCCAGGGCCAGCTCTCCGTGCATTGACCAGTACACCATGTGAGGCCCAAGCAGCCTTGAGCTGCTCCCAGGGCCAGCCCCCATGCACCCATCCATGCATCACCTACCCAGCCGTTTGTCAGATTCACAGGCTCAAGCTGCCTCAAGTGGCTCCTAGAGTCTGTGCATCGATCGAGGCTCTGGCAGGGTCCTGAGGATGGTCGTCTCCAGAGCTCGTCATCCCTCCCCGCGTGTCTTCCTCTCAGCATGCCAAACACGCTCTCCTTTTATACACTTAAGGGGCTCCACCCCCAAAGTTCTCCAGACCTGTCAGAGTGCAGTCTCAAACCAGGTGTAGACTGCTCCTTGCCCCCTCCCTTCAGGGAAAGGGTGTGGCCTTGCTTTCCCTGGCTTGCTTCTGATTGGCAGATGGGCTCCACCAATTGGAATTGCAGAATCTTGAACCCAGGACTCATCCAGAACTCAAAAGGTAAGTCTGCTACATATAATTTACACTATATCAAATTTATATCAACATACATTTATCAGCCCCTCACTGACAGGCCACGTAATGCTACAGATGTTTTCCCTCATAGCTGTGCCGGGGAGATCCCCGACTGATGCACTGGGCTGGTGGAAGTCATTCATGTCAATGCAGTTCTACCAGGCAACAATATGCTTTTAGTGTAATAGCTTATAGTTTCATATTTTCATAGTTTCTAGGGTCGGAAGGG
>NW_017729028.1:21820430-21831621 GCF_001723915.1 Gavialis gangeticus | reverse complement strand
GGTTGAGAAGTACCCATCCACTACCACCCTCTGGGTGCGGCTCCCCAGCCAGTTGGCGACCCATTTGACTTGGCTTGTTCTGCTTGTAGTAGGTGGGTTTACTATACTGTTACAAAACACACCTTTTATGATATGCCTGTTTCCACCCTACCAGTGCTTTTCAGCTACAGTATGGTGGAACAGTGATATGTTCCGAGTGCAGAAACAGCCTTAGGTACAACTGTCCTGCTAAAACAAAATAAATTTTACAAAGACATCTGATAGTTTTAGTGCTTTGAGTCCAGGAAACAGCATATGGAGCCTTGCCCAAGAAAGGCTACTAGATTCAATGGACCTGATTCTCCTGTTTCACCAGGGTAAATCAGGAGTGATTCCACATCTGCCAATAGGAGTATGCTGATTTGAAATGAGCCAGAGGAAAGTCAGAACCAGGAAAACACAGGCAGGCTCGAATTAATGGATCTGAAGTCAAATGAATGGAATTTTGGATCTGGACTGGGTCCAGACATTGTGGCTCTATTCCACCCTCCCAAAAAGTCAGGCTGGCAGATGTGTGTCTGTGGACAGATACTAGCAGGATGTCTTATTTTTCCCACCAGCAAACTGGTACTTAAAATCAAATTCTATGTTTTGAGATAAGACTGAGGAGGAAACAGAGCGTAAAATCAACAGCACGACATTTGAGACAATAACATTAGCCTCACAAGGAAATGAATGTGTGAGCACATGCATCTTAATGGACCGACACCTCAGATCCAAACCACCCCAGAGTTCAGGATACTTGAAGACCTGATCTGTGTCTTATGCCCATCTCTACTGCTGTATAACAGAAGGGTAAGAAAAAACAGGACGCAAAAAAGGAAAGGTGGCAGCAGCTGTGGCAGAACAGAGTGTGAGGGAATGGGGCAGAGATGGGCGGGGGGGTTGCGGGGGCAATTCACATAGCAGTTCATTATTCTGGGAGACAGGTCCAAAAATACAAGCCTGGAAATGGCCAGATTAAGGACCAGACTTTCTGCCCACTGAAGGCTCAGTCCCCTTCTTCTAGCAGTAGCAATTTAAAGCTCAGGACTCAGACACCTCCCCTCTCCAACACCGTGGGATTGCATTCACATTCATGAGTTTTCAAACATTAATAAATGTACTATTTTCTAATTTGGCTTCTGGGTTTTGGAGCCTCTAGGCTCCAAATTGTTTTCAGCTTTTTCTCTGTAATCAGGGGGGCTAGTAAGTCCCTTTTTGCATAGCTGTATGACTTCAGACTGTCAAGACGATCACAAGAAGTAGCAATGCTGCTTGTTTTGTACCTGCAGAATTAGCACCTAAGTGTTTGGGCCCAGGAAATATGCTGCAGGTACAACTTGAGTTGCTTCCTACAGGCACAGCTTCTCCCACCTGCACCAGCTGATTTTGTGAATGCGAATTATGCCACATCTCTGACATTCACTCCTAATTGTCACAGCCAGGATCAGAACCTCAGGAGCGCGTGACCCTCCAGTCCATACTGACACTAGACAATGCCTCTCTCTCACACAGTTAACATTACCCCAGGCAGTTGCATCCACAGCTGGCAGAAGGGCTTGCAGAGGCTCTTGAGAGACAGAGAAAAGAAAGTTTTTGCCAATCTGGCCCCTGAAAGTGATGTACAGCCATGACAAAACAGAAATGCTCAGCTACAGAGCACTGCAAAAATCTTGGGTTCAGATTGAAACACTTCAAAACAGAGCAGTTTCAGCAACTTCTGTCTGCACTGCCTCTCAACCCCGGCATTGTTTTCAGAATGGGAAGGGGGTAAAGGGGCAGAGGGAGTTTGGTCTGGGGGTTTTCAGCCAGCACTGGAGGGTGGAACAGGTGTATTGGAGCCCCATGAGGTGGGGGGCTCCAATCCACCCACCCCACCCTCCAGCACGGCAAGGGAATCCACAGAGGAGCTCCATCTGCTCCCTTTGCCCCCCTCCCATTCTGGAAACAGCACCAAGGCTGGGGGGGAGGAGAGGATTCAGGCGTGCAGTCAGCAGCTGGATTACCCAGCTCCCAAGACTCAACAGCCTACTTCTGTTGGGTCTAGGGGATCGCTAACTCATGATGCTTCCTGCAAGCACCATGAGTGACAATGGGTGGGCTACTCTAGTCGCTAGAGGCCTCACTTCTACCCTACAGGGATTTTGCCTTCATCATCTCCTGGTTGCCACAGGCTTCCTGCCATTTGCTGGGGATGCCTCCTCTGACCTACCTCCTGGTTTCTTGAGCTGTCCTTCTTCCCAGGCTGTGGTCTCAGGGGTGAAAAGATTAATCAGAAAGGAAAGGGAGGCAAGTGAAAAAGGAGGAAACTCAGAAATAAGTCATTAATCTGGAGTGATGAGAGAGGAAGTGCAGAAAAAAGTTCATGACATAATTGCAAAATTGGTTTTGGTAACTTGTGCTCACTGGTCCTTTAAACTCCTACTTATAATCACATGAAGGGCTATTATCAGAAATACAACCAGTGTCTAAATTAGTTCTGAAAACCTGAGGTTTAATATATGTCTAATATTCATGGAAGGTCAAGGGCCTGGTGCATTTTTAATTAGAGCAGAGGTTCCCTCAGACCAAAATTTGTCATCCTGTCCCATGAACAACTTACCTATGGTGAAGTCTCTGTCCTTAAAGGCTCCAAATTAAGGCTGGATGTCTTTCAAATCCAGATGTGCTGGCTCAGCTGGAAATCATAATCTAGATGTAGGACTCACTTGGTGGATCTACATGGGCAGTGTATGAAGGGACCAGAATAGCTTATCAAAATGGCCCTTTCTTGCTATAAAATCTGTTTTGTACCATGGTAGGTGGCACCATCCAAACCCAGAACTGACTGCACATAACTGGTTCTGTGCTTGTAAGATACTCTGGAAATATTTGCACTGAGATAAAAATTCTAATATAATAAAAGGCTTAGTACTTCCGTCTGTATCTGTCTGTCCCCAATGCTGGGGGGCAAATACGCATGCACCCTGGAGAGGGCAGGCGGCAACAGGCAGGGAGCCAGAGGCAGAGGGAGCCCTTAGGCTTTAAAACTGTATTGACTTGCCTGGCTCCTGTCAAAGCTGACAGATGCCGGGGCAGTAAGACCCAGGGGGAGCCTCAGCAGGACTGAGCAGCCCAACTGCCCACCCCTGGCAATTGCACTCCCTGCCTGCCAACACAGTGGGCACCATGTGGTCTGGCTGCATAGCCAGAGTGGGGAGCACGAAGCCACCAGTAGGGAGGGTGTGTGCATCTGGTGTGAGTGTGTGTCATGGGGGTATGTGGAGGTGTACAATGTGGGTATGTGTGGGTGGGTGTGTTGTGTGTGCAGCCAGGGGCAGAGTGGGTGGGTGGGTGTGGCTGTGGAGCCAAGGGCAGAGCAGGTGGGTGTGGGTGTGCAGCCAGAGGCAGAGTGGGTGGGTGGGTGCAGTTGTGGAGCCAGGGGCAGAGTGGGTCGGTGACTGTGGTTGTTCAGCCAGTGGCTGGGTGAGTAGGTAAATGTGGCTGTGCAGCCTAGGGCAGAGTGGGAGGGTGGTTGTGGGTGTGCAGTCAGGGACTAGCTGGGTGGGTGTGCATGATTGTGCAGCCAGGGGCACAGTGGATGGGTGAGGGTGGGTGTGCAGCCAGGGACAGTGTGCTTGGGTGGGTATGGGTATGCAGCCAGGGGCAGTGTGTGTGGGGGTCTGTGTGTGTGTGTTCATAGGATGAGTCCCAAATACCCACCCCACCATACACATTCACCCACACTCCCCTTGCACTGCCATATACGCAGACCCCCACATTCACACACCCTCACACAGCCCAGGCACCCTTCCCCCACACATCCCATACCCACCAACACCTGACATATCCACACACATACCCCCTCACCCCACACACCCACAGCCCCCTACAAACCTATACCCACCCCCCACAATATACAAGAGTTAAACTTCATTTTAAACTATTGTGCAATCACCTCTATGTGCACTACACAAACACATGTAAATAGGGACAAAAATATTTTTTGAAATCAAGTTAATGAATGCTGTAATGTTTCCTTTTTAGAATATAATTTAGTATTTTTCTGGTTCCAAGATGGCACAACCCCTTGCTGAAAGGAGTACTTCTGGGGGCAAGGGGATAGACTTCTGGTGGCAAAGGTCAGGGGTTAGTGGACAGGACTTCCAGTCACAAGATAGTAACCACGGGGTGAGGCACCTGCCAAGGGGCGGAGCTACCCATGCAGCCCTCGACAGCTTGCCAAAACTTGGTAAGTGGCTCTCCACCTGGAATAATTGCCCGCCCCTGGTTTATATGGCCAGCCCCAAAGGGTGAGTGGTGGAGGGCCTGTAAGCTCTCCCTGAAACGCTCTGTCATTCATGCCAGGCAATTGGCTAGTATAAATAATAAAAGTCTTTTCCATCTATAGATACCAAAGCTTTTTACAGAAAGGAGCAATACCATTATCCCCATTTTACAGGTGGCAAAACAGAGGCAAGAGAGCCTACCTTAGGTCAATCAGCTGACCTGATCTGAAACCAGAACTGAGGCCTCATGAATTCCAGCTTGGCACTTGATAGAGTGAGACATACTGGCTATGTTAATAGAGAGGTAGCTTACCCCCAGCTGACGGCCACAGCACCTGAAGAAAGAAGTTCAGCTGGTGTCATGGCTGCAAAGTAACTCACATTTACCAGCAAATACAGGCATGTTACCAAAGGAATGGCAATCATCACAGCTCTGGGAAGGGTCACCTAGGAAAAGGGGAAAGAAGGGTTAAGGATAAGAGCATCACCTCCATAAAGTATATTTACAGCTCTCCCACCGCTGTCCAGCTCTGTCTGGAGGATTGACTCAGACCCAAATCCTCAGGGACCTTTTGGTACCATACTCCTATTGATTTCAGTGGGAATCGTGCCCCTAAGTACTTCTGAGGATCTGAGCCTCTTTGAGCCCTTTGTGCATGTGTGCTTTGCCTGTGTGTAGGCCAGGCCTTGAAGGCATAAATTCAGCATAACTGTAGTTGTCCACTATTTTACTGGTCTTTTCTTGCTCAGGCTGGGGGTGATGGAAGATCTGTGATGGGAGGATATCTGGAAAATCACTTTCCCTGACCACATTCCCATGGGCTGGGCAGTTTGAGCAAGACAGGGGCCTTCAACTCAGCCTATTCAGAATGTAACAGCTGCAAAGGCTTGCCTGGCTGCAAGCTGAGTGGGTGAGCTGTGCCTAAGAACTTTGCAAGAAAAGCAGCAAAAGTTTGCAGATGGTACAATAGCTTTTCCAAACTAAGGCTATGCTGTGCACAATGCACACTTTTTACTGGAGCATTTGAATTGTGACCAGAGCCCCCATTGCAAAATTCTGGCTCTGATTGGCTATTGTGGAGCATAAAAAGCTGGGGGGGGAAGCTGGAGAAGAATAGTACCATTTGGAAGGGAGGGTTAGAGACTCAGCCCCTCCCCTCCAGGCAGAGGGAACAGAGATGAGGCTTGCTGAGAAGCAGACATCAGGATGGAGAGCCTGAGTCATCCCAGGATAAGCTGACTCCTCACCTGGGGCAGAGCTGTGGAATCAGGGACACGGGTAGCCAGGGAAAGAGTGGGGAGGGGCTGGCAAACTAACTGGGAGCTGGGAGAAGCTGCTTGGTCAAGGACCTACAGAGGGAAGGCCTCTATCTGGGCTGGAAAGGCTTGTACTGCAGGAACAGACCTGCAGAGGGAATCTCCTGCCTGCATGTGGAGGTGCTGGAGGAGAGAGAGAACCCAGAGAGGGAGTGGACTGTGAGAATCCCAAATCTGCATGGGTATGTGAGGGGGCACTTAACCCCTAGTGTTTGCAGGAGGTGTATGTTGTTTAGAAGGAAACTAAAGAAAAGAAGCCTAATACCTGCCATGTCTGATCAGAGACTTGTTTTTGCTGAGTTACCAAGAAAGAGCAAAGAGTCCACCTTCCCTGGAACAGCAGAAGCCTCTGCCATCTAGTGGTGAATCCTAATTAATGCTGCGTTGCCATTTATTATTATGGGAAGGGGATTGTGACCAAAGGGAAATCAACCTGGGTTATGGGGAGGAAATTGTTTTAAAGGGTTATAATCGGATGAATGTAATCCACTGAGGTTGTCTGATGCAAGTGGGACCACCCAGTGCCGTGGAACTCTTCACCTAATGTTGCAGCTGTAAATGTTACTCAAATTGTTGGCTGTATTATTAACTATTGATGTGTTTATACACACACTCTTGATTAATCATTTCCTTTTTTCTGTGTATAATTGGTTTCTTTATTATGTACAATGTGTTTATTGGGTTTGGAGTAAATTCTTGGGTGGTGAGGGTGAGGCGCACACCCTTCCACAGGATGCCTCCAGTCAGCAGACCTGCCTGAATGGGTTTCCAGGGCTGCTGGCACCCGGAGGATCCGCAGTCCAGCACATCACCCAGCCTAGTGTGCAGGTACAGGTTACAAGAATAAACCATTTTCTTCCCCACTCTGTGCTTACAATTCAAGTGTGAGTGCTAGGAGATGGCAAGGAAGAGACGGCAGTGGAGTTGAGGGAACAGAGGAAAGTGATGGTTGGGGCAGCTCTATTTGCACTGTGTTAGTACCTACCCCACAACGTCTCTACTGCTATAGTCATTCTTATCCATCTATGGCCTCAGAACTAGGCTGTCTGAGCACTGACACATCTAAGAATAGCAGCCTCTCTCCTTTTTGTCCTAGAGGTGTTTTTAATTGTTTAGAGTTTTCATTTAAACAACGTTAGTAGGTAAGAAAGGGACTTGCAGCCTGGAAACAGCTGCAAGGAACCCATTTTATGAGTCATCCCCTTGCTGGAGAGCCAGGTCACAGTACAGGGAGCTGGGTCACATCAGGTAAGGGCCCGAAGAGGGACGGCTGAGGTTTTGTCGGTACTTCCAAGCTTTGCTAGCATAGCTTCGTTGGCAGGGAAAAGACCATTTCCCTCAGCTAACAGCAAAACCTCTAGTCCAGATTTGGTGAAAGCCGCATTCTGGAAGCAACTATGAGAAAGACAGCTGCTGGCTGGGCTTTGGTCACTGGAGCTGGTGGTGTGGTTGTTTCAGAAAAGCCCCTTTTCTACTAATGGGCCCTGCTTTGTAAAAAAATGTGTTCAAAAGACTTTGAGGTTCTAGTGTCCGGGATTATTATTACCCCTTGCCTGATTCTTAATTGTTATTGCTGGAACATCTCCTGGACTTTCCACTGAATTTGATGAAATATCAGTCTGTGGCATAGCACATTCAACAAGGCAAAAGATTCAATCACATTCAAGTAAATATTTAGAGAGCATGGGGGAGATTTGCTCAAGAAAGGGATTTTCTGTTGCTAATGTCTTGGCTATCTACAGAGTGCTTATGAGCAACCCTTATCTTCTCAGAGCTGAAAGATTAAGAAAGTTAAGGATTGACTAAATGATTATCACAACTTAGCTGGAATACAAAATGTGTCCTAAGAAAGTGGCAATTAGCAGGTCTTGTTTCTCCTGACTGAATGATGTGCTGCATTTCCTTAAGAGTATCACCCTCCATCCTACAGCCTGATGCAGCTGAGTAGTCATGATATTTGGGAAAGGCTGCTATTCAGTGTGACTGATACCTATATTTCAGTCAAATGTTCTGTTAGACATTTGTACGAAGCATGCTCTGCATTTTCACGGCTCTGGGCCTCTGAGGTTTGGTCAGTATTATCATCCTAAGTTAGGAAGGGCAAGCATGAGGCACAGACAGGTTCAATAACTTACCCCAGATCACAAAGCAAACTAAGACTAGTCCTCTTACTCCAGCCACTAGAATTACTGCCCCTCTCATGACCTATTGTATATAAAATTATGTGAATTATTTGAAAAGTTAAATAAAGAAGTTGCATTGAAAACCAGCATTGTTCACTTACTTCAGGCTTCTTAAGCTCCTCAGTCACATAATTTAGGTTGTTCCATCCATCGTAAGACCAGAGTCCCTGATAAAATGCCACTCCAACCGGCCCAATACCTGCTGTTGTGTTTTGAAAGGCATTCTGGAAACTTTGAGTTTGTCCATTGATGAGCAACACTATTCCACCCACTGCAATGACCAGTAAAACCAGGAGTTTGGCAGCTGTAAATACATTCATAACAGAGGTAGCCAACTTCACATTGAGACAGTTGATAATGGTCAACAGCAGGATACAGGTAGCTGCAGTACATTTGACCAGTACCTGAGGTGGAGAGCATCCTGGATAAAATGGAGCAACAGCATATTCAGCAAAGCTTAGAGAGACACCTGCCACACTGGCAGGCCTCACCATAATGACAGAGGTGTACGCACAAAGGAAAGCAGGAAAAGAACCAAAATTCCTCAAAATGTAAATGTATTCTCCTCCGGACTCTTTAATTATGGTCCCAAGCTCAGCATAAGACAGGGCTGCAAACATCACCAGCAGACCACAAGCAGCCCAGATGATGAGACTGCTGGCAGGGCTACCCATATAGTACAGCACCCACTCTGGAGACATAAAGATCCCAGAGCCAATCATGGTGCCTGCAATCAATGACACTGCACTAATCAGTCCAACCTCACGCTTCAACCTTAAAGTCTCCATCCCTTTGTTTCGATCTGCAGGCAAACCAGATGAGCCAGCTGTCCTCCTTTCAGTCATGCTGGTGCTGGTAGTGGAGGTGTTTGCAGAGAAAGAGACTGTGAGGCTCTGGCTTCTTTTATTAAGTTAATAATTATATATTATATGATTGTAATTAACTTATATTCATAAGTCACTTGAGGTGTCATTGTTCACTAGCTTATAGATTGGAAAATACTATCTTTTTTTTGTTCCGGTCTTTATTTTTTTATTACTAGCTTATCTTATTAAAGCAGAAAACCGGGTTGGCCTGTTTCATCAGGGCTTAGATCCAGCCAGGTGCTGATCACCTTCTACTCCCATTACAAATAAGAGGTATTGGTAGCATTTCACCTTTTACAGGAGTCACTAAGCACTTTGCAGGATTGTGCGCCAGATTACCTAACAGCAGTGCATTTTATGCTTCAAGTGGAATTGGGGACAAACTTCAGATAAGCAAACTTCCCACAAAAAAATTAATCTGTACTTTATTCTCGAGGCCGATTAAAATTCAATATTCCAGCAGTTTACAGAACTGGGACCTCAGACCCTGAGCCTTGCTGGATCTGCTGACTTGGTGTTTCCTATCATCCCAGGGAGATGTTTAGTAAGCTTTTCTCTCATGTTATCATGGTTTTGCTTAGACAAGCACTGGGTTCAGTGTCTCAATACAGGAGTGAGGGAAATGGGGGAAGCTTCCATCAGAGGCTGCACGCATCATGGGTAAATTCAACATGATATACTCCAGCTCTCCCTGAGTTTACAAGGCAGAGGAGGGAGCATGTGCAAGGGTAGCCATCATTTTCCATAAGGATGAAGCTCTTGTAAAAGGTACGGCAACACCCGCTGCCTCTGCTCACCTGGACTTCCTGGGGCCATTCTGCCTGCCTCCAGGCACTGCTACATTCCCTTGAAAAAACAACTCCTGCAACACCTTCTTGGGTCTAATAGGAATTTTGCCTGAGGAAGGACTAGTGGGTTTCTCATACAACACATTCGTTATGTAATCTTATTCGTTTCAACACGTGGTATATAAAAAAGCACTGATCCAGGGCTCTTGAGGTGTTCAATACATGGAACAAATGAAAATAAATCCAGCAGCTTCCTTACCCTACAAGCCAGGGTAGCTCTTCTTTTATGCCATCATGCCATTGTGGCTGTAGGGCTCCAGTCCCACCCCTCTAGGACTGTGGATCCCTGGCCCTCTCTCTACTCTCTGTAGGCTAACCCTCTAAAATCTCTGCCCCTTTTGGGCTGTGGGCTCCCTCTGGGGCTATACTGTAGCTTGTACCCTGTCCCAGCAGGTTCAAGCTTCCTTGTGCCTTCCTAGCACTAATGGGAACCTCCATCTCTGCTTATGAAAACCCTTAGTATAGTTTAATCCAGTCCATCAGATTAAATTATACTAAAAGGGTAAACCATTTGGCTGTAACTAAAACTAGAGGCACTCTAGCTCCACACCAACCTTTAGCAATTCTGCAAGCTCTCAATTCCCTACTTTTAGTCTGCAGAGCAGTGAGGTCCCCAGGTAGCCTCTCAGCCACAATCAGCACAGAGTATTTCTTTCCCTAGCAGCCTGCAGAGTCCAACTGCCTCCTGGCCTCAAACCCTGAGTTTATCTGATGCTTAAGCCCAGCCCCTCTGGATCATGTGACTCCCCCTTTCCCCACCCCACCCCATAGCTTTCACAGCTGGTTCTGCTTAGGTTTGCTAGTTAGCCCCCAAGGCAAACTACAGCTGCTGGATTGGTGCTGCCTTAGTCGGGGGCACATGCCCCCCCATGTGGCAAGTCCTACTGACTGGTGGGTGTCCCCCATAGCCAATTCCACCAACTTGGGGGATCCCCCACGACTGATCCCACAATGGTCAATTGCTGCAGGCACTTTCGAGAGTGGCCGGGACCCGCTGCAGTGATTAGTCAGTGTTTGCAGGGTGGGCATCAGCACTCCTGCCTGCCCCCTCTGTCCATTACCTGAGTGGTGAGCGTGGCCCAACAGGGAATGTACTGGCGCTCTCAGGGGGTGCACATGCACCCCCTATTTGTCACCACTGTGCTAGAGTGTCTGTAGCAGTGCCTCCCTTGCCCCAGTAAGTATCTATGCTTAATATGCCCCTTCCTTGCTCCCTCCCTTGCTCTGCAATAAGCACTCTGGTGCTCAGGCTAGCTCTGTCCTATTGTCCTACTGCAGAGCAGCTGGCTCCACAATAGGCACTCAGGAGTCATCCAGATGAGCAAGCATGTGCATTTCCCCAGGGACAAATATGTGCCACTGCTACTTATCCCCAGGGAACACCCCTACATGTGCACTCTGGTGTGCAGCAAGTTGCCTTAGGTGGGATAGGGGAGGCTGGGGCCAGCAACTAGGCTGGCCCCAGCAGCCTTACCTGGGTTCCTAGGGGCCTCCTGGGGTCCCCGTGGTGCCAACCCAGCAGCAGGGACCCTGGCCAGCAGCTGAAGTTTGGCTCTGGCCAGCCAGGCTCCAGTTTTAGGCGCTGTACACTACTACCATGTGCACTACCTTGCTTTTTTCTAGCACGGGTGTTGTTGACACCAGAATCTCTTGGTGTCAACTCCCCTCCCCGCCTATGCTGCAAATTA
>NW_017729028.1:21782430-21815430 GCF_001723915.1 Gavialis gangeticus | reverse complement strand
TTGCTTTTTTCTAGCACGGGTGTTGTTGACACCAGAATCTCTTGGTGTCAACTCCCCTCCCCGCCTATGCTGCAAATTAGCTGTGCGGAGAACACCTGCATGTACAATGTGTGCATTGTGCAGCACCATAGACCCTCCCTCATAGTCTCTGGCCCCTGACTGCCTATTTCCTTGCAGCCAGCTCACTAGGTGCAACCTTCCCCTGTACCTGGGGAATCCCCTGGGCTGTTTCTTCCTGAAAGTAAAAGAGCCCTACGCTCCCTATTACACCTGGGGACAGAACCCAGAAAGCTCATCTCCTTAGCTAAGTGCCTTGCTCAGCCTTAATCAGCAGGTCATAGAGAGTGACAGGGCTGAAAGTGACCTCCTCAGTCATGGAGCCAAGCCACCTGCTGCCCCAGGCACTGCATCATATAATCTCATATAATCTCTCTCATAAATATTCTGAACTCTTTTATCTTAAAAGTTTATAGGCTATCTGCCCCCATGGTTCTGACTGGAATACAGTTCCATGGCCTTGCTGCCTTCATTTCTATCCTGACTTTATTTGTAGCCAGTTTATATTAATTTCTTCTGGGGCCCATATTGTCTTGTATCTTAAGCATGCACTCTCTTGTGCTTTCTATCTCTGGCCTCCTCCATTCCTGCATTCATTTTTGCAGAGTAGCTCAGCTTCAACAAGAGAGATGGAGGGGACCACACCAATCCTAGCCTCTAGCCTGGTACTTAGGGCCCTTTTCCAGGAGGCAGGAACAGGGTAAGAACACACTCAAGCTATACAGGGACTTGAACTCAGGCCTCCCACTTCCTGGATGAGTGCTCTAACCACTAAGATAATGCATAAAAGCTGGACACCATCCCCTCCTTCTCCAAGTGTGTTTTGAAAAGAAAGTGGTCGCAATGGCATTTGGTGAAGTTTCCAGTCCCACCAGTGTGTGTGCGCACTCAGGGCATGCCTACCAGATTGGGACTCTTAAAGTATGTCTACCCTATGTCCCCAGAACTTTTGGGAAGGGATGCTCTGAGCACACCCTGCCCAACCTACTCCTGCTCACATGCACCAAACCTAGAAATGAGGCAGTGAAGATGCCCTGGGGGTGCCCCTGCACTACTTCTTCTTGCATACTGTGGCTTACTGCGCTGAAGCAAGAGACGGGCATCACCACAGGCATGTAGGGAAATCTCAAATGAAACAGGAAGTCACCTAGGAAATTTAGGCACTTTCAGGGTTAGGTGTCTGCAATTATGGACATAGGATTAGGCACCTGTGTTTGTTACAAGGTATAGCATGGTACTTTTATGTACCTAATTATCATTAAAAATCTGGCCTAGAGAGACTAAGTGACTTGGCCAAAGTCCCAGAGTTTGCTGAATTTAGCACAAGTGTTTGTTTATTATAAACTCCTGGAGGCCTTTTCCATATACTCATACAAGTACATCACAAACATTAAGTTAGCTTCATACTTCCTCTGTAAGATGAAAAATGTAAGTCATTACTTAAGTGAATCAAGAGGTAAAAATGTATTTCCTTTAGACCACTCAATAAAGTAGGGCCAAGTATATACAATGCCTGCTCTAACTAATAGATCACAATTCCTTCATCAGATGTTTATTAATCATTTATTATAGAATGTGGCCATGCCACCAATTTTAGGCATTAAGTTATATGTAAAGCAATGGTAAAGGCTATTACTTAAATTGTATTTAATTTTCTGAATTTTTTCTGAAAATCATCTAGATGATGACATATATATCTGCATATAATTAAGGAGTTTGGTGGGAAGCTAGAACATCAATCATAGAGGCACAATCCACTTGAGTATAAAAAGTATATCAAGAAGGCATGGTCAAAGCATGCCAGCTTACACAACCAATACTGTTGCACCAGGAAGCAATGTGAGTAGCATCGCATCCAGCCACCTGTAACTCTGTTATGCAATAGGTACCCATTTAAAGCAAAGTTACCTGAGGGCAACATTCAACAAAAGAATTTCATTGTTGGCAATCCCTCGATTTGAGGATGCTGTCCATGGCTCATTGATAGGTCTTGAGGTGACTTAAGAGTCCCTTAAGAATCCAGTCCTTGACCCACAACCTAAACACAGGTTTTTCCACAGGTGAAAGTAGGCCATAGGCCAGGATTTTTCTCCTTTTCCTTCTTCCACTCTCTCTCTCCTTCCTTCTTGAATGACAAGATGCTTTACCTGGAAATGGGCAGCCACTTGGTTGAAGTTGCAGCGCTATTGGAGTCAGTCAGCAGCCAGCTCCTTTCAAGTCTTGATGTTGGCATCTGGTTTCTTGAGGTATGCCATCAGCATTTCCTCTGGCCACTGTAAGGTCTCAGGCCATTACTAAGTTGGGAGTTGAGCACTTGTTTCGAGGGTTGACAGTCAGGCATCCACACACAATGTCTGGTCCAGGAAAGTTGGTGCTTGAGAATCACTGACTCAATGCTGGTAACACTGGCTTCAGAAAGGATGCTGGCATTTGTATGGTGATCTTCCCATTTGATGTGAAGGATTTTCCAGAGACATTGTTGGTGATACTTCTTCAGGCTTTTGAGATGACCATGGTGGGTCACCCACATTCCACATCCATAGAGGAGAGTGGGGTAATGACTGCATTTTAGACCTGGATCTTGGTATCTTTCTAGAGACCGTGGTGACTAAAGACATGCTGAAGCAATTTACTAAAGGAGTCACTTGTGCACTGGATCCTGACCTGGATCTTCTCATCAACATTCTCTCTCTGAGAGAGGAGGCTACTAAGGTAGGGGAAGTGCTTGACCACCTCCAGGGACTTTCCCTCAATGGTAATTTGGGGAGGGGGTTCACACTGGTGGCCCAGATCAGGCTGATAAAAAACTTTAGTCTTCTTGATGTTGAGAGAGAGGCCCAGAGTTCAAAAGGCTTATCTGAAAAGATCCAGTGTGGTCTGGAGGTTTTCCTCAGTGTGCTCAAGTATGGCACAGTTGTTGGCATATTGAAGCACAAGGACAGTTGTTTTGACTACTTTGACCAAAAACACCCCAGATTAAAGAGCCCTCCATCCATTCAGTATTCAAATGCCAGTTCCAGAAGGAAGGTGGTCTTCAGTGAGAACCAAGATGACCATTAGAAAAATGGAGAACATAATTGGAGCAATGATACATCCTTGCTTTACCCCAGTTCAGATGACAAACAGATCTGTCTCCAATCATCTGGAGGTAATCAAAAACAGTCATCTGGTTATGGAAAAGCCTCAGGACCTTAATGTACTTTTCTGGACATCTAAATCTAGCCACAAGGTTTTGTGACTGATGGAAACAAAGGCCTTAGTGAGGTCAATAAAGATCATATACAGGTCCTGGTGTTGTTCCCAACACTTTTGTTGGACCTGGCAACAAAGATCATGTCAATTGCCCCACTGGATAGTCTGAAAGCACATTGAGATTTCAGCAGGACTTCCTCAGCAAGAGGTAGAAGATGGTTCAGGACAAGGATTTTTCCCTGCTGTGAAAGCAGAATGATACCTCAATAGTTCTCACACACAGACTTATCTCCTCTCCTGAAGATAGTCACAAAGTTAGCATTGCTCAGCTCCCCAGGGCTTCATTGTTCTAAATGTGTAAAAATAAATAGTGGAGTCTCAGTAGATTGCAGCCTTGTAGATTTCAGCAGATATACCATCTGGGCCAGTAGCCTTGTTGTGCTTTGTTTCCTTGATGGCATGCTGCCTTTTCTCTAGGATGGAAGGGTTGGCAAGGGATCCCTTTTCAGGGTGTTGTAGGGTAGATTCAGTGGTGGTGGACTCACAGTTCAGGAATGCCTCAAAATGCTCTTTCCATCCAGCCTGGATAGATTCATTGTCTTTGAGGAGGGTGAAGCCAACCTGCAATCGCAGGAAAGAAGCACCATGGGAAACTGGGCTGTAGATGACCTTTGTGGCCCAGAAAAAACTGTACATGTCATATTTGTCAACATAGAGCTGGCTTTCTTTGATTTTATCTTGCCACCACTGATTTTTGATTTCCCAGATCTTCCTTTGAGCTCTGTCTTCTGCTTAGATAAGGTGTTATTTTGCCAAACAGAATGAGCCCTTCTCTTCCAGTTGAGAGAGGCTTGGATCTCAGCATTGCTGTCATCGAAATACCCTTGAACCTTTGTGTCAATGGGTGTGTAGTAGGTTCATGTTCCAGGTGGAATCCCTGCCTGGGTCCAACTCCAGTGTGTCCTCCCCTTCTTACTTGCCCACCATGTCTTTGAGGTAACTGTTTTAATGGGGGTGTTGGCATAGAACTAACATTCGTGACATATGTGGCTATCAGAGAACTGAAGCAGTTGTGACGTGTATTGTTTACCTTTTTTTCTTTCTTTTTGTTTTTTATGAAATTTTCATAGATTTCATAGACATTAGGGCTGGAAGGGACCTCGGAAGATCATCGAGTCCAGCCCCCGGTAATATAAGATAATATAAATAATTATATTATTGTATATAATAAAATAACTATTTTATTTTAATAGTTATTATTTATTATTAATATTAATATTGTTGTTGCTTATTTTTATTATTTTATTATTGTCAGTTGAAACATTTTACTGTTATTATTAACTGGATTCTAGTGTTATTACTTGGATAGTTTTTTGTTGTTTTTTTTTAATGGTTCCTAGAACAAAAAGACCCTGCACATCTCCAGTTAATGCAACGCCCCCTATAAAACAAAGTAAACTTGACCCTTATTTGATAAAAAAATCAAACTTTAGATATGAATAGTCCACAAGCATATCTATCAACATCAAATTCTGTTGCTCATTCAGATTTGGGTGCCAAGATGGTCCTTGATTTTGATTCCTTATTACGTAAGGATAAACCTTTACAGGAAGGCATATCTGGACTAGAAAACAACTCTAACTCACAGACAACTGAAAACATCAGAGACTTTCTTTCTATACTTGCAGACCATGCCCTCTTGACAGCTAAAGCTATTCAACAGATCTTCTCTTGAACGGAATTGTTATATTGCAAAATAGGAGATCTAGAAGTAATGTTAAGAGGGGCTAAGGACAACTTGAGTGAGCAACAGCACCTTGTTCAGAAAAGAAATTTTATTAGAGGGCAACAGAATGACAGGGATAACAGAAACCCAGACCAGCCAGAGGTTGCGGGGAATACAGATCTCTCAAAAAATACCAATCAGACTACCCCCATTTATCAAGGGGGGACAGGAAATGCCATTTTAATAAAAGATATTATGGCTGTAATAGTATTTCCCCTACCCAATAGTTATATTCCCCTTTGGAATACTCCTGGGAGGGTCATCCAACATCTGCAAACTTTACTGTCCATGAAGGAGGGACGTTAAAAAAGTAACACAATTGTGGCAGGCTTACTGATAGCAGCTGAGCATGTCCAGGCTCAGAGAATCCTCACTGTGATTGGCTTGCAGCCTGGGACACAGTGCACGGAGCCGTTGCTCTGTGAATATGCAGATTAGGCAGAGACAAAGCTCCAGCAGGTTCCTTACTGAAGGTATCTGATGTCAGACTGGGAGTTGAATTTTGCTTATTTCCTGGTAGCAATGAAATTTAGATTTCCAAATAGCTAATTACAATGTCTTCTCTGTTTCAGGGATATAGCTTGTAGCCATGTTGGTCTAAAAAGCAGAGGCAGACAAAATTCTTGGGCTAGAAGCAACTTTTTCACAAATGGACTTTGAAACCCAGGGAAACCACGCTGTCATTTACCTCCCTGTGCAAGATGAAGTTTCTTTTCTACCTGGGAGACCTTTTACTTTCTCCTCTGCCTGATGAAGGGCATTTGGACCCAAAAGCTTGCAAAGAAACAATTTTTTTTGCTACTATTTAGTTGGTCTGTAGCAGGGAGGTGGAATCCACCCCTGCTACGCTTACCTGGCAGATGAGCTGATGCCAAAAAATAAGTGGAGAGGCTAAAATAAACACAAGCACGGCCCTTTTTAACTGGACACAGGAGAGTGATGTCAGGGGCTTGCAAAATTTAAAAAGGACACTGGGACTCCAGGGAAGTGGGGAAGACTCCCAATCACAGGGAATAGAGGACAGACCCCAGGACAGGAGTCAGGATGGGGGACAATACTTACTGGTGCCAGTGTGGAGATGTTGGTGGGCAAACTCTGGAGCTGCAGGCTCAGCAGGCAACACCAGACAAAGACGACTCATAGGAGCTTCCCAGAGCACTGACAGCACAAGACTCTCTGTACCTGCAAGAACCAAAAGTGCTGTGTGACCCTTCTGGGTTTTATCAGAAGGGAGGAAACAAAGTCCCTCTCCATTCACCCACCAGAACTTGATCAAGAAAATAAATATATGAAAAGGGAGGCTCCAATAATGGACGGCTTTTTTCCCTTTGATGGAGGGATTTTTCCTTTTGGCATATTTCTTGGGGCCCCACCTCCCCTACCTTCCTTCCATATGCCAACTGAGATGTTAAACAGGTGGTGTTTCCTGCTGCCAAATCAATGACATAGCCTGTGGCCATCATTATTAGGCCATATGCAGGACTGTAAAGTTAAACTGGAAGTATCAAGAACTTGGCTATTCCTCTTTAAAGTCACATTAACATTGTCAAGCTTAGAGTGATAACGTTATTGGCAAAGTCCAATAGTCCCTTGCCACTCTCAACTTGAATTAATTTTAACTAATGATTGATGTATAGTAATACACTGTCAGCATATCTGATCTTTAAATATTAAAAAAAAAGAACACACGAACTGAAAAAGTAAACATCATCATGCAGCACCCTATGTCTGGCACTATGCAAGGTTCAGACTCACGTGACCAATCCAGACTGCTGTTTACAGGTCTGCAATCCTGCAGTCATCTTAACTCTTCAGGCTCATCTGCCCTGTGAGTGAGAACTCCTCCGAGTCCTTTCTTGACAAGCTCCCCAGTAGAACTCCAAAGCTTCTTGCTTCTAGGATTACTGGAGCCTGGAGCTGTTCCTATGGTCTTCACTCAGCTCAGCAGCACAGACTCGGGTCCAAGTCAAAGCACGGGGTCTCTTGCAGCTGCATCCCTCCTGCTTTGGCTCCTGGTGGTCTTTTGTCACCTCCAGCATTCCAATTCCCTGTGCTTCCGGGCACTTCTTTTCTACATCACTCCCTGCATTTCCTCCAATGTGCAAGGAGTACATGCTTTTAAAATGGCATGATGGTGGTGTGTGCTGCTCTTGCTTCTCTACTCTGGTACCTGCAGGTAAGTTTAGCTTGTCACCAGCCTTCCCAGGCTACTGTTCCTCATGGGATGGGGCCATTTTGGGCTGAAACCACCCCTCTCCCTAGGTGAATGGCCAGCTAATCACTCTGACCGGCGACATGGTGGTTTCAGGCATAAACCGTAAGTAAGAAGCTACTGGGCACATGGCAAGATGTGACCCAGGTGTTGAGAACCCTGGTTGGAGAGGACTATAACTGGTGAGTGGCAGTAGCCCTTGGGTAAAGAGATAATTCAGTCGCTGTCAGAGACAGGGTTGTACCCATGTTGTGAACAATAACAGCATGAGAAGCCACCCCTGAAGAGACAGCGACCCTAAGAAGGCAGGTTGAGTGTGACCAGTGATTTTTTTGGCTTAAAACAGCCTTGTTTGTAGCAAAGGGACTCCAGGACATTGCAGGCAGGGCCCAAGAGGCAAAGGGGAACCCCAGAAAGAGGAAGATTGATGAAAGGTTGCCAACGCCTCATTGTGTGTTGCTGATTTGGTTTGCTCTTATAACAAGTGATGACAACTCTTTAAGTTACTACCTTCACTGGCAACTTAATAAATACAGGGAACAAGATGTGGAGACTGTTAATTGTCCTTAACTGAACATCTAGGTCCAGATGGCAAACAAGATCCTCACAAGCCCTTACTAAAAGATTTGTTGACCAACCAGTGCCATTAAGATCGGAGGGTGGAGACGGACACGGTGTAGGGATGGTGAAGCCATGTGCTTAGACCCTATCCAACATCAGGGTCTCAGACCTAACGCAGCTTTGCACGCTATATTTTTCCAACAATTAATACATCAAGGCATGGCAGGAAAGGGTGAGTCAAGCTGCCCACACAGGAGAGCTCCCTACTTCTGTTATTATAGGGTATAATAAGAAGTATAGCCTCTAGTTTTGTCTGCGTCTGCTTTTTAGACCAACTCAGCTACAAGCTATATCTTTTAAAGTTTAGGCTTACACATGGTTAATGGAGAGACAGGCCTGTCACGTCCCTTTGGAAGTGCTAACTTCTTGTCTCAGGGAAAGTGGGGGGAGGTATTGGTTGTCTACCAAAGCAAAAACCCAAAGAGAGGAGGGTATTGGTTGGTCTAAAGATATAGGCAGACAAGTTTTTTTGGATAAATGTGATATTTTTTATTAGACCACCTGAATAATTGGAAAAATTGTTCTTTGCAAATGTTTGGGCACAGACACCCTTCTTCAGGCAAAGGAAGTCTGCTGCTCTTTGTCTTCTCTCTAGGGTCTGAATAGAAGCTTAAGCCAATATGCAAAATGCATCTGTGAAAATGCAAATACATGCTTAGAAAGATCTGAGGGAATAGGAGTTAATAGGTGTGAGACAGCCAGCTTGGTGGGGTGGGGAAATGTTGACAGGTACTAAAATGCAGCTGGGAAATGTAGAGGTTGCCTGGGGTTATCGGATGGCCAACAGGTTATAATGTGCCATAAATCCAATGTCTATATTTAGTCCATGATTTTTTTTATTTAGTGGTTTTATGAAGTGAAATTCATAGGCTCATCTACAAAAGGTGCTTTGTAACTTCCCTTTGAGGATTAGAACTGAGAGATTGGAGAGAGTGGTTATCTTATGAGAAATGTGTACCCAGAGGTAATTGGGTATTTTTATCTTTTATACATTTCTGATGTGCGTTCATTCTTGTACACAGTTGCTTGTTTTCTCCAGCATAGTTTCCATCCATTAGTGCAATGAATGAGATATATAGCATTTCTGGAGGTGCAGGTGTAAGATTCAGGATGATGGGTCTGTTGTGGGGCATAGTTATTGTTGGGGTGGTGGAGATGTGCTGGTAGGTTTTACATTTCTTGTCTTAGCATGGTCTAGATCAGGGGTTGGCAATTATTTTGGCTGGAGGGCTGCTTAATGAGTTTTGCTGAGCTGTTAAGGGCCACAAGGATAGCCCCACCACTTGGTAGGTGTCCCACGCCCTGGTTGCCATCTTGGGACAGAAGTCCTGCTCCTAACCCCAGAAGTACTCCTTTGTGGGAGGAGGTTACCATCTTGGAACCGGAAAAGAAAACCAAATCATATACTAAAAAAATCAAACATCTACTATAACTTATTTTCATTTTATTTAAAAAATATGTTTGTCCTGATTTGTGTTATTTCCATAGTGTATATAGAGGCCATTGCATATTAGCTCAAAATACAGTCTTACTCTTGTATATTGTGGGGGGGGGCAGGGAAGAATAAAGGGGTGTATGTGAGGGGAATGTGGGGGTATGGTTGGGGTGTGTGGGGGGGTGTAGGTATGGTGTGTGCAGTGTGTGCATGAATATGTGGGGGAAGGATAGAGGTATGGTGTGTGTGGGGGGAGATGAGGGTGTTAGTGTTGGTGTGGGGGGTGTGGGTCTAGGACATGTGGCTGGAGTGGGAGATGTGTGCATGGGTATGGTGGGGGGTGGAAGTGTGTGTAGAGGGGGTATTGTGGGGTGTGTGGGAGGATATAGACGTGTGTCAGAAGGTGGGCCCATGGAGTCCCTGGAGTGTGCAGGTCCCCAGGACTGCATGTGGTGGCAGTGAGTGAGACTAACTGACCCATCCCATAGTGTACGGCTCCCATGTTCTTGCCTGAGTCCCTAGCTACATGCAGTGGCCATAAGCAGAACCAGCCCAGACTGGCTTTATAGCACTCCTGCCCAAGTCCCTGGCTGCATGTGGTGGCAGCAAGCAAGACGAGTCCAACCCAGCCCCATACCATGCATTTCCATGTGTGTGCCCAAATCCCTGGTCACACATGGCAGCAGCATGTGGGGTAACCCCCACCTGGCCCCATAGGGTGCAGCTCCCACACTCCCGCCCAAGTGCCCGGCTGTACGCAGTGGCAGCATGCAGGGCCCGCCTGACCCAGTCCTATAGCGTGCAGGTCCCTGCACTCTGGACTCCCTTTCCCGCAATGGGACTCTCTGGCCCCCAACCCAGAAGGGCCCCCACCTGAATTTTCACACTCTCAGGGAAGGTTGTGAAGCATGGAGGGAGGCTGGGAAACAACTACCGGGTCTCCAGGCAAAAATCTCTGCCAGGCAGGGGTGGGGTTTGGTTGTTTAACAACCAGAGCCACATCTCCTGCATGGAGGCACTGGCTTTCAGAGGGGTGGCTGACTGCTAGGACCCGTGATAATTCTTTCAGTTTACAGATGGGTCCTGCAGGCCAGATGGAATTGCTTGGCTGGCCAAATCCATCCCACAGGCCATATTTTGCCTACCCCTGGGCTAGATCTGTTCAGTGTGCTTTAGGCTATAGGAAGTTTGTTTCTGCTAATGAGGTTGGTGAGGTTCAGTGCCTGTTTAAAAGTTGGGTGGGTGGTTCTGAAAAGAGCTCTTTAAGAACTGGGTCTTCTTCTAGTATGGGTTGCAATTGTTTGAGGATTTTCTGTATAGGTCCCAGTGAAGTGGGGTATGTCATAACTAATGGTGTGCAATTCATGGGGATTTTCTTTTTGTACTTGTCTCCTTGTTTCCTGCTTTGTGTTGGAGATTTAAAGGCTTAAGGATGAAATGAGAAACATTTTTTCTTTGTCAGAGATCTCCACTGCCAACCTTTCAAATTATTAAAGTTTACTAAAAATATTTTACCCTCCTGCCCAAATGAGAGAGACAGAATTAAATCTTGAAATTCGAGTTTATTAAACACTTTTCTGTAAAAGCACTGGGTACCAAAATATTAATTCCCTAGTATGTTAATTGTTTCACAATACCTAAATTGAGGTCTATTTGCATTCCCATGATAAGTGATTAATTAAGGTATCTAGCAGTGCTAATAATGTGGGGCCTGAAAGTTGTCTCAGGTGGAAAAGCAATCAACTATTTCCACCTCTACAATGTAGGTGTAAAAACTTACTTGGAATTTTTACTCTTGTTTTTTCAGAGACTTTCTCTGTGTGCAAAGCAATGGAGAATCAGGACCATGAAATCCGTGTCTATGTATTAACCAACAATTATTAACCTACTTTGTGAAAAACAAAGTCTAAGAACACCTTCTACTTCATTGTTCTGCTTTTAAAAAATTGTAATAAAAGAGAGTCAGGTTATCCTTTTCTTCTTTAGGGATTAGGAGGTTCTTGCAAAACTGTTAGTCAAGTTGGTAATTAATAAAACTAGTATCTGGACAACATAGTCCTATTTGCTTTCATTTACCTTTGATATTTGTTGGCCCTCAGATGGATTCTGAAAACCAAGGAAGGTTTGAAGAGCCAGTCCCACCAGATTTAAATACTCACAACATAAGATTATCTAGATTTTTAAGAGTAAATTCAATAACAAAATATGGAAAAGATATAATTGACTTAATAATAAAGATAAGGCATATCAAGTAAATGATTAAAACTTATAAAACATATACAATGCACATTTATGTCAAGGCCTAACAATTTTATCAATATTTGAAAGCAATTTAATTTTCAAATTTCTAAGCCTTAAAGTCTTAAAAAGCTTCTAACAGGTAGGAAAACCATTAGGAAAAGGACTTTTCTATCTAGGTTTCAAATTAAATTTTATAACAGCTCTTATTTTAGTTCATCTCCATAATAGGTATTCATCCAGAACACTAGTTCAAGGCTGAAAACCAAAGATTGAGAGATGAAACCAGATTTTTATATTTTTGGCTTGGCTAAAATATCAAAAAAACTCATAAAATCAGATAAAAAAATGAAAATGTTCCTAAAATTACTAATATTCTTGAGGCTATTCTTCTTTCCTATATCAGATGTATGTGACCACCAGGCATCGAACATCCGGTCACGTGCAGCCTTGGTTCGAGTGGCCAGTGGTGTACGCCTGACAGATTCCAGTAAGCCATCAAGTAGGTGTTTACTCTTCGAGTGGCCTGCCTCAATCTCGCCTGCCACAACTTTGAATGTTTCCCAGTGGTGGGGTGGCTACTCGGGGTCCCTCTGAGACGTGAGATCTGTCCAGCAGTCACCTGTGGGGCTTCGCCACCCCCACACCCTGACCTTACGCCACCTTGATGGTCACCAGGTCTTCCTGGCTACACTCCCGCTCTTGTCCAGTTACAGAGGCTTTGCAAGTCCCCTCCCATCCTGGGTACCGGCTCTTGATGCTGATTCACTCAACCTGCCTCAGGTTGTTTGCAGTCAGAAATCCCAGCCATGAAACCTGTTCCCTCCAGAGTAAGATACCTCACTAGTGTTTTAAACCAAAGGTGACGCCCCTACAAGCCCTGTACCAGTTACCTCAGCCGTATCGTCCACTCCTGTCCCTCAACCCCTCCAAACAGGGAAACATAAAAGAAAACACAAAATAACCCTCCACTATATTGTGGAGAATCTGAGTAGTCCCTTTCCTGGTCCCTTATGTCAGGATACTGGGTGCCTCATTCCCTAAGCCCTCTCCATGGGATGACCCCTACATGGGGCCGGGTACCCATAGCTTCCTGCTCGGGTCATCTCTCCCACTTCATCCGGTTCTTCCTGGGGTACGGTCCTGCCCCACTTTTCTCCCTTCTGTGGCATCACTATTCGGGTGCCTTGCAGCCCCTCTGTGTCCGCCTGGTTGCTCCCTGTAACCAGGGTAGGCACCCTGCCTCTTTGCAGCCGTTTGCACTGCTCCTGCCGAGACTCTCCCAAAGGGGGAGATTTCTTCGCCTCCCAAATGGCCCCGATGCTCCCACCTGTCGCGGTGTGGGGCATCACATCCACCCCTCTGCTCCCTCTATTGTTACTGCCTTTGCTGGTCGCAGAGGCTGCTTCCAGCTCATTCCTCACTCTACTGAGCTGTTCTTCACCACCGCTGTGAGGGTCAGCATCTGGAGCCTCCTCTGGCTCTTCAGGCTATGTTTCTTCTTCCCTGAGGGACTCCCGAGATGCACCCTGTGCCCATATCCTCCTCGGGTCTGCTCCCTCTCTCCCTGTCTCCACTGGCAGCTGGTTTTATTCCACCCAGCTGGTAATTGCTGGTGACAGCACCGGCCGGCTTCAGCTGAATAAAGACGCGGCTGACAAGCCACAGGGGTTTCTTTCCCCATTCCAGCTGTGCCGCAGTTCCTGCTATAGGCAAGTGTTTTTTTTTGTTTTAAGTTTATGTTTATTCCTCTTCTTTCTGTTTATTTTTTTCCCATGGATCTCCCCTTTTAGTTCAGGGTCCCTCCCCCCACTCTTTCCCGGGACAATGTAGTTTGTCTAAAATTAGCTTTGTCTATCACGCAACCAACAAATGTACTTACGGCGTCCTTGCAACCTCTATTCCAGTTTTGTTCATGCATTTTACTCAAGTTCTATAAAACGGTTTTACATCTTGTGACATTCTCTCACCTGACCATTTATTTTGCTTGCTTCCTCTGTTAGGTAATGATGGTTACTCAGATGCAAATAACTCTTAGCATTAAGCATCTTAGGGCCTACTATAATCTACCTAGTCCAGTATCTCTGTGAGCTGTTGCCATCTACTGGTAACTCTAATAGTAGAACAACTTTGTCATAGAACTTATGGTTTTTCCTAAATTTGTTTTTTTCTGGGTTTTTTGGAGGGTGGGAGGGGGGAGGTTGTTTATTGTTGTGGTTTTTGCTATTGTGAGGCTTCTACATTGCCTAATTTTACACTGCCTGAAGTGAGGAGATATAAGCCTGTAGGCATGCATGCTGGGTACTTGAATGAAAATACACAAATAGGAATAGAATGAAATTCAGTTGCACCAAGTGAAAGGTCTTGTACTTAGAGATTTAAAGCAAGAGTTTCTGTTCTAAGCTGGGAGCTCATTCATTGTAAATGACTGAGGAAGACAGACCTGGATGAACTACCATATCACAGAATGGCTGCAAACCACAAATGCAACTCTGGATATATGGGAAGAGGGATTTTCAGTACACACAGAGAATTATTAATGCCATTGTACACAACACTGGTAAGATGACATCCAGAATATTATATGCCATTTTGTTCATCCATATTCAAGACAGATAGGCTCAGGCTGGAACAGGTGCAGGAAAGGGTTACAGGAAGGTAGCTGGTAAGGTGAAAGAACCTAACGGCTTGGCTTGTTTAGTCTAGCAAAATAAAGGTGGGGGTTGGGGGGGGTATGATTGTTCTTCATAATTACATCTCTGAGGCAGTGAACAATAGGAAGAAAAGCTTCCTGAATAAGTTAAGGGACAATGCTGACACAAGAGACTAGGTCTAATAAAGGACCTGAGCACTTATAAATTAGGTGCTGCAATGCTTAACTTTTTAGGTAAGTTTTTGGTTGTAGCCCTGTTGGTCTAAGGACATAGGCAGGCAAGGTTCTTTGGTTAGATGTGATATCTTTTATTAGACCAACTGAGTAGCTGGAAAAAAGTACTTAGCAAGCTTTTGGACACAGTCACCCTTCATCAGGCATAAGGAGTCTCTGCTAGTCTGAGACTCCAAGGAATGAGAGATGCTAAAAGTGTGGCAAGATGCGAGTGAGAACATACATAGGTAGAATTTACATTTTCACTGACATGCTACCACACTGTTAGCGTCTCTCTTCCCTTGGAGTCTTAGACCAGCAGAGACTCCCTATTCCTGACGAAAGTTAACTGTGCCCAAAAGCCTGCTAAGAACTTTTTTCCAACTACTCAGTTGGTCGAATAAAAGATATGACATCTGACCAAAGAACCTTGCCTAACTTTTTAGGTGCAACCCAGAGCTCTAATTCTTCTTCGTCATGTCTCCAGTCCGCCCTTCCTATATCATCTGCTCCCCATATTCTGCACAGGCCACTGCTTCTGGTGTTAGTGTTGCCAAATCTTGTGGGGTGCCTTGCGGTGCTACAGGATCTCTCAAAAGATGATCCACTGTTTGCTTCTTCTGACAAACACGTTGGCCAGCTGCGTAGAGCCCCCTTGCTTTAATGAGAAAGTTGCATCTGGTGAGACCCACTCTCAATCTGTTCAGGCTGTACCATGTGTGCCATTGTAATTGGAGCTGGATGCTAAATCCCCACTGGGGGTAATTCCTCGCTGGCTCCACTCAACAGCTATGTCACTTAGTTTATCCTATTCTTTTTGCCATAAAGTAGTTCTGGCTGATTCCAGTGATGTGATGAATGGTATTGTAGAGGACAAAATGCTATTTCTCGATGATAGACGACGGCGTGCTGGTTGATGTCCATATAGCAGGTGTCAGTCATTTGACTCTTATACCCGCTAGGTCAATGTTGCCTGCTACTTTCCTCTTGATGTAAGGTGGTGCTATGCCAGATAGTGCCTACAGGCCGTGAACAGGGTGGGTTTTAGTCACCCTGCTATAATTCTACATGTATCATTCAGGGCTGTGTCAATATGTTTACTGTGACTTGAGCATCCCCAGGTGGTGCAGGTATATTCAGGCACAGAGAAACAAAGTGCAAAGGCAGTAGTACGTAGGGGGATGGATGTGGCCCCCACTTGGAACTTGCGAGCTTACGCAGAATGACCTTTGCTTTGGTATTTAACATATGCTTTTGTAACTCAGTTTTCCATCTAAGTAGATTGGGTGTTTCTGGTGTTTGAGACTCTGGTCACCCCAGGTGACATTCAGGTGCCTTCCACATCCTGGTTTCTCAAAAGAAAAGCACATATTTGAGTTATGCTAGGGTTGGGTTTGATATAATTGTTTAGGTAGTAATCTGACATCTCGTTCAGTGCCCTCTCCAGAGTCTTCTCTGTGTCCTCACACTTCTTCTGTTGTGTGGCAATGCAGAGATTGTCAGCACAGATGAAACAGCGATTTTCGGCAGGAAGCAGCTGATTGTTAATGTAGATGTTGAATAAAAGTGGGGCAAGCACATTGCCTTGTGGTAAATCATTCTTTTGGGAGCACTACCTACTTTTCCAGCCATTTAGTTCTACATAGAAACGCCTGTTCTCCAAGAGGCTATGAATGTTCTGGCTTAGATCTAAATTGCCAGTCATGAGGTACAGTTTGTGGCTAATGATGCAGTGTTGGACAGTATCATATGCAACAGGTATACCACCAAATACTGAGCTGGTGATCAACTTCTGTTGGACGCCATCTCCAATGTGCTGTATAAGGTTTAATAGTTGGCCTGCATAGGACTGACCTAGTGTAAAACGCTTTTGGTCTTGTGTAAGTTTAGAATCTACCAAGAGTGAAATTCATTGCAGATGTTTGTAGCATTTGTAGGTGAAGCTGAGGGGGGACATCAGTCTATAACTTTTTTGATGATGAAAGGCCTTTCCCTGGTTTGGGCAGAGCTATGATTCTTGCCTGCCCCCATACTGATGTATTTGTTTACTTATCATACACGCGTTGAATAGATCAAGGAGCCATTGCCTTGCAGGGGGTCCTAGGTGTTGCATCATCTCAACCAGTATGTCATCTACTCCTGCTGCCTTCCCATGTTTCAGTAGGCCTGTGCCAACTGTCAGTTCCTCCATAGTAAATGGATAAGTTAGGTCTTTAAATGGTTGCTTGTCAGATGGTATAATGCAGTGATGGTGTTCTCCAGTATTTCTCCTATGAGAGTGCTTCACATTGTTGAGCAGTTGTTATGCAACCTGGTTGGCAGTAACATTTGATATAGCTGGAAGTGTGATATTGTCACCTCCTAGTTTTCTTAGTCACACAAGCTTTCTTGCTGTTATGTGCCAAAGTGGTGTTCTTGATCATTTCTTTTCAGACATTGCAGCTCTCTACTCCTATATTGTCTACTAGGATTTCTCACGGCATACTGGTAGATTCTGAGAAGGGGTCGAGATGGTATTCTCTCTCATAGAGAGAGTACAGGTCAGATGTTGCGTTCAACATACCTGGGATATATCTTGTGTGGCAGACTCTTGGGATGGAGCAGCAGGCACTTCTCTTCACAGCTCTCACAAAATTATTATAATTCTCATGGGTACGTAGAATGTCCCTGACTGATTCCTCCGTTGCCTCTGTGAAGGCTGCCCAATTGGCTTTCTTGAGGTTGAAAGGTCTGTGGAAGGTAGTGTTTTGCACCATTATTGGGGACCCTAGCTTGATACTTATAGGGAAGATTTGGGTGTGAGGTATTGGCTCCAGAGCTGCTTTCTTGCACATCTGGCCAATTCCATTGCTCACAAAGCTGATGTCCGGATTGTATCCTCTTCTCTTCTTCGGTGGCTGCTGTTAAATTACTTGGGTTAGTTAATGTCATGTACCAGTGTCAGGTTACTGGTCTCTGCCCATTGTTCTACTAGGATGCCATCATTGTTGTTGTTATCATATCCTTTGCTGTATCATGGGAGTTAAAGTCACTGATCACAGTGCTATACTTACATGTGCTGCTGTCAATGTGGCAGACCCACACTCACAGTGCTGCCGCTAGTGCCTCACCTACTTGGGTGTGCTGCACCAGGGTCAACTTGCCTGCCATAAATTGATGTTACCTGAATTTCTACTGGAAGGTGTTGTCCAGTGTTTGTGTGTGACCCTGGGTGCCTTGGCTTATGCTTCTTCTGTGAGGCTCCTCCTCCCCTACACCTCACCCCTTTCCACTTGGGCAGTCTGACTCAGTTTCAATGGTATCACAGGCACCATCTACTCCCACGGAAGGCCTGCCTTTAGTTCTGGACAGGAACGTGGTTATGGCATGCCTGACCGGCAACCTGATAACTTAACTAGACCCAAAATGAAATCATGTAGATGCTGCCAGTGAGCAGGGCAACAATGCTCACTGCACCAGGTGCTTTTCATCGGTGCTCTTTACCACGTGTGGTACAACTTGTTCAACCCCTGCATGATCCCACTTTGTCAGTTGGCCCGTTGGGGCTGATGCTCTGGGTTGGCTGGCACCTGGCCATGCGCTATGATGTTCCAAGGGCTATTTTCTCGTGCCTCCACAACCCTTGGGCTCCTGATGCTTGCCTGCTGGGGAATTTGAGCCCCCAACCACTCAAACGCAGCAGCCCAAATCAATAGGCTCTCAGATGAGTTTTTTCCTCAGATGGGTTCCACCGATGCCCCTTGGGCTGCCCAGGTCCCATCCCGGCTGCCCTGGGTGTATCTGCTGGCAAGGGTTTGTGCAGGTGGGGGCATGCTTAGGTCCATACCCCTTGGTCCCTCTGTGGCTGCTCCCTTGCAAATACCTGGGTCCTTTCACCCTGGCATCTGGTTGTTCATGGTGTCCTCTGGCTCACCAGGTCTCCCTCCCCAAGGACAAGTCTTCAGTTCCAATGATGTAGGTGAGTAAGCACTCAGTTGCCCTCTGTGGTCTGAATGTCCTTGCTGCCCAGCAATTGACACTCCTGCTGTCACTCCAGGTCTGTCTCCAGAGTGGGGAAGGCTTTTGGAGGTGCGTGTGATGCCTCCTGATTTCCTCTCCCACCAGACACCACCAGGGAGCTCCTCTTATCATGGGAGCCTTGAGGGGCTAGGGACTCTGCAGTCCCTCTTCTGACCGCATGATGCCAGCCCAGGTGCCTGCAGACAGGTGAGCTGGATGCCGGCAGCATGGTGACTGGGGCATGGGACTGCTACAGTCAGGTAGATTGCTCCCCTGGAAAGTACTAGATGGTGGTTTGTATATAAATGTTATAGTGATGTTCTTGAGGCTCAACGTGATGGTTTTGATGTTATTCTCACTTGTGCTGGTATGCATTTGCTTAATTCTCAAATCAGATCTAGCAAAATCCACACTGCCATACTGCCTATGTCTTATTTCAGCAATAACATTTTCCCTTTGATGGTTGGGTGAAAGTTATTAGGTCCTTTGTGTGTCTCCTGTATGCACATAATATACTTCTGTGATATTACTGCCTGGATATTAGCTTTAGCCTGTGAGTATCCTTCAATGTTAAAGAGAAGTGTTGGCTCTATTAAGAGCCCATGTTTATGACACTGTTCGCACATTTCTGATGTTTAGAGTCCACACACTGAAAGCTAGCTGACAGGCAAAGCTAAGCAGTAGGGTTTCTGTCATCTTGCCTCTTCCTGGAGATAGGGAGGTATCTCCAATCACTTGGAATCCAGAGCCTGGAATACCCTCTGGAGAATAGGGACCTATAATCCTTCTTTCAATTAACTAACATGGGCTTAGTATTTTCTCTTAAAAATACAGAGGAGGAAGTAGTGGTGTCCACATCTTGTACAGCAGCTCAGGAGTTTGAGTGCTTTTCCTGGAAGTGGGAGACCTAGGTTTAATGCCCCTCTCAGTTTAAGGGGGTTAACATCCAGAAATGCTCATCTTTCAGAAAAATGCCCTGAGCATCAGTGCCTTGGCTAGGCTAGGAGGGTAGGGTATAATCCACCCCTCCTGTTGAAGCTGTGCCACTGTGCAAACAAACAAGAACTATATGTGAAAAAGGAAATTGAACACAACTTCTAATATTAGCAACTAATAACCAAACGCTATGGATATCATCAAAAAAAACAGGATTAAAATTAGCATCACAGAACCCAAAGTTAACTAAAAAGGTGACATATAACCCCATTTTGACAGTTTGAAAAGTAGTATTATAAACCTAAACCAACCGGATACCAGTGACTCCTAAGACATAGTATTCATTTATTTTAACCCAAAAGGATAATTGTAGATATTTTATTTATGGGTAAACAAACAAATTATACTAAGTTAAAAAAGGGGACTCTTACCAGGCATTCTTTTGAAACTGTTTCACGTGTCCACTTCTAACCATGTGTCACCTAATCTTTGGGAAAATCCCCTGTCTTGTAACTGCAATTTATTAACCTGTTCATACCCTCAATGTATTAACCCAAAGGCAAGTGCCCAAAGGGTTTTGATTGAAAACAAGAACATCCAGCAAATTATATAATCCTAATAAATACATGTAACAAGGAATACTTCTCTAAAATAAACTAGTGTATATCAACAGTCACAAGTTTAGATAAAAAGTACAAAACCACAACTTTTTAAGGTCTTGTTCAATTGCTGAACACACCCAACTTTAACACAGACTGAAAAGAAATGATGAAGTGTTAGAACTTGCATAAAAGTTTTGGATATGTTTAGAGAACTTTTATATTTTAGTATTATAATGCCAAACACAGGCAGCAGTCAGGATACAAAAATTGTCTTGCTGGCAATCTATCTTACACACATTATCAAGCGTGAAGAAAGTTTGAAACTAAAAGAAGTCTTTTTTTCTCCAAAGCAGCTTGCAATACAGATTGTGAGGGAGAAGACAGAAAACCTTAAATTGTTGTTCTCATGTTACTAGGCCTGCAGAGAAACTGTTTTAAAAAAAACAATTGAGAACTATGGGATTAGACAGAAGTCTTGGCAGAAATAACTGAAGAGACAGACACACTTGCTGTTCCACACTAAACAAACGAAACAAGATAATAGCTGGTAGAGGTTGCCGAACAACATACCTGTCTTTTATCAAAATATAATCATGTATGAATAAGAAAATCTTTATTTAGGCACATGCAACTTGAAGTAAAAGGATTGTTTCTTCTGTCTGTGAGAGGGAAGGGTTTTTTGGGTGCTATCTTACTGGACCAGCTGTACAATGAAGAGAAATCTTAGCTAAGCTTTTTGGCACAAGATACCCTTCCTAGTAGTTCTATGTTACACAAGTAGCCAACTTAAGCTAAATTGGCTACCAATGAGTACTTAAAGTTAATACACCAAAAGACAAGGAGTTTCTGCACTAAATAAATCATCTTGTGAAGGTAATAATCTCTCTCAAGTTTAATTACCAGAATCTATAAAAACTTAAAATATAAAATAAAGGGGTGAGCCAAGATACATCACTAGCCTTTCAGGAAAAGTAGTGGATGTACAAAACCTAACTGTTTTTTTAAAGATGAAGTTTGATAAATGTACAAAGAGGATTATGCAATATGGTTGCCTGTGATAGCAGGGGGATGGACACAACCCAGGAGAACCCTATCTTTCCAGTTGTCCTAACAAGTCCATGACCTAGCTGCAGACATTCAGAAAAAAATGCTGAAAAGCATTAGGTTCTCTGACTTCTTCTAAATGCAACTGAATAAAACTAGAGATGTTATATTCTGATTGACTCTTAACATCTGGTGAGTGGAAAGGATATATGCATTAATACTTCCTGTTTTGTTGTCCACTGATAGGATGTGCTGTGAAGGAAGAGAAATGTTAAAGTTTTCCAGCTGAAAATCACTGTATTGGCATCTGCACTAATATTATGATTGATCTGTGATGGGAAAACATACTGGTGTGTTTTTGCATCCAGACCATTTCAAGACCTTGTTAAATTCACCAGGAAGCAAAAAGGGTAAAATTCACCCAGAGAATGACATTTCACAATATTTTATGAGAAAAAAAGATTCTTAACAGCTCTATAGATAGCTTTATAGAAAAAGAGATTGACAGTAGAACTGAGAAACTTTACAGGGTTTTTGTTAAAAGTAAACCCCACTAAGCACAGATGGATACTATTGTGTATGAGGAAATCACAGAAAAGTAAAGAAGGGCTACAAGGGACCTCTGGAGGTTATCTAATCTAACCCTCTGTCTCAGGCAGGATCATCCCTGTCCAAACTATCCTAAGCAAATCCATGTCTAACCTATTACTAAACCTATACAATCCTGCCATACAACCACAAAACACAGTGCCCTAACCTGCCATAGGTAAAGCAGGGGGACATCATAGGCTTACAAGAAAGTAGGGCTGGACCCCTTACAAAGTCATCTCTCCAGCCCATACTCCAGGCAGGAGCAACCTTGACTAAACCATCCCAGGTAAGTGTCTGTCCAACCTGTTCTTGAAAACTTTCAAGAATGGAGATTCCACAATTTCTGTAGGTAGCCTATACAAATACTTAACCACCTTCAAAGTAATAAATTTCTTCCTAATCTCCAACCTAAATTTCCCCTGCTTAAACTTGAGGCCATTGTTCCCAGTCCTGTGTCCTTTAACTACAGAGAAAAACCCATTCTCCATCCTCTCTCTAATTGCTCTTCAGGTATTCGAAGACCATGATTAAAGCCCCCCTCAGTCTTCTCTTCTCCAGACTGAATAACCCTCATTTATTCAGCCTTTCCTCTTAAGTCTTGCCTCTTATGCCCCAAATCATTTTTGTTGCTCTGCACTGGACTCTTTGCAAACTATCCACAACCTTCTTGAAGTGTGAGGCCCAAAACTGGACACAGTCCTCCAGAGAGGCTCCACCAGTGCGGAATGGAATGGAAGATTCACTTCCCTTGATTTGCAAGTGAGACTTCTGTTAATACAACCCAGAATGCTGTTGGCCTTTTTTATAACAAGAGCACACTGTTCATATTCAATAGACAGTAGTCCTGGGGGTCTACTGGAACCCCCAGGTCCCACAAGGGTGGCCAATATTCATCTACTGCAAGGGTTGTTAAAATATGCCTTAGAGATGCAAGGAATAGGGCCATGTCTTCTGCTAGAGAGGAAGTGAAAACCCACCAGTCTGTACCAATCTGACAATGGGGACAAATTCTTTCCTGACACCAGATGTGGAGATCAGTCTGACCCCCTAGCCAGCAACCTACAGGTTTTAGTCCCAGAAGAATAACAAGCAGGGTTTGGGCCCTGGGCAAACCCTGAAGGAGAGCGGGGGGCAGGTGCAGGTGGGGAAAATGCTATAGGGGTGCAGAATGGGGGTGGGAAAGGGGCGCTGCAGTTTTCTTTGCCCCACGCAGCAACCAGTGAAGCCCAGAAGCATCAGAAATACCCAAAGTATAGCATAGGGAAAACTACTCCTAGGTCATCCCTGACCAGTGCTTATCTACCTCTTCTTGAACACCTCCAAAGATGGAGAGACCACAATTTCAACACCTTTTCTCTCTAGCTGCAGAGAGAAAGAGGGAGACCAATGGCCTGAAGTTGCAGCAAAGTAAGTTTAGACTGAATATCAGGAAAAACTTCTTCACTGTTCGAACAGTGAGGCAGTGGAATAGGTGCCCTAGTCTCCATCTTTATGGCAACTCTTCAGATATTTGAAAACTGCTATCATGTCCTCTCTTTCTGTAACCTTCACATGCCTATTTCCTTCATCCTCTCCTTATATGACTTGCTTTCCAAGCCCTTTATCATTTTTGTCACCTCTCTCTGGATCAGCTCTAAATTCTCCATGCCCTTTTAAAATGTAGGACTCTAACTGCACAACTATTGTAGATGAAGCCTAACTAGTGCCAAGTAAAGGGGTATTAGCACTTCTTCTGTCTTGAGCCTAATGCTCCTATTGATGCAGCCCAAAACCACGTTCTTCTTCTGTGCAGCTACATCATACTGAAGATTCATAAAGTTAATCATTCATCAAGACTCCTAGATCCTTTTCTATAGTGCTGCCATCCAGCCAGGTGTTGCCCATTTTAGATTTGTATTTTTTGATTAATCTTCCTGAGGTGTAGGTTCATGCATTTGTCAGCATTAAAATTAATCTTTTTGGCTTTATCTCAACTTTCCAATGTGTCAAGATCCAATCTAGAAAGATTTAACTCCCAGGGTGTTTGCAATACTTCCCAATTTTGTGTCATCTGCAAATTTGCTCAAGAAACTCAATATTCCAGCATTCAAATAATTAATAAACACATTGAACAGCACTAGGCCTGGGAAACCCCACTTGAAACCTTCTGCCATGGATCCATTTATAACTATCCTTTGCTTGAGGCTATTGAGCCAGTTGTCTATACCTCTTATAGTAGTCTTGTCTGGCCTGTGTTTCTCCAATTTGTTTATGAGAAGCTCATGTGAGACTGTCAAAAGCCTTGCTGAAATCTGGATTACTATATCCACAACATTTTCCTTATCCAGCCAAGTAGTTATCTTGTCAAAGATCAAGTTTGTTTGGCATGATTTAGTCTTAGTGGGTGCCTATACACATGCATCAAGGCTGCTCTGACACACTGTAATTACAGTGCATTGGAGCAGACTCCAGCATCATGCGTATCAGTGTCCTTGCACTGAAAAATGGTGGTGGGGGCACTTTAACTAAAGCTCGTTCAACAAGCTTTAAACTGCCCCCGCCGCCATTTTTCAGCACAGGGATGCTGATCCACAAGATGCTCCAGGCACTTTAATTAGAGCAGCTCCGAGAGCACGTATATAAACTCCCTGCCTGCCAGAGCATGTGTGTAAATGCCCAGTGAATCCATGCCTCATTAAGAGTGCCTCAGTCTCCTCTTTGCAACAGAAGAAATGCTCTATTATTTTTCGATAGTCAAAAACCAAGTGAAAGGTAACAGCTGAAATTCTCCAAAGGGTGCCATGAGTCTAAAAAAGTTTGAAAACCACTAATCTAGTGGTTAGCTCGTTGTGGTGAGGATGACCTCCGAGTTTTACTTCAGAATTCTTATATGATTGACCAAATTAATTAACCCTTTTATGCCTGAGCATATCTTGCTGTAAAACAGTGAGAACAACACCCACTGCACTTAGTTGTTGTGTCAGTCTGTTTAACTGTTTGTAAGGTGTCTGGCAATTCTAAGGTGAAAGACATAAAAAGGAATAGGGTGAATTTATATTTTAATACTAAGGTTCTGATCCTGCAAAGACTTGAGCACAGACTTTATTTTATGAATGTAACTTTAGTTGGGAGTGTGGAAAGGAAGGGAGATTCTTCACATGAATTCCCTTCTGGGTTAGTTCCTCTACTGTACTGATGAGATTCAAGTATTTTTCCTCTTGAATCACTTCCATCAATTTGTAAAAATGCCTTGTCTCTGCCATTTGAAGCACTTCTAATAACATTATTTTCATTATGGGGGTTATTTTTGTTTTAGTTTTCAGCCCCTTAATAAGAACTACACTTAGACCACTTATTTGATTGTTACTAAGTATCTAGTAGGAATCGTTTGGAAAATAATATTATTTACAGATTTAGCTATAGTATACCTTGCATCTTGCATGCTTTGTTTGTTTGTTTTGGGGGGGGGGGTTAATTGCATAAATTAGTCTACCTTCTTCATCTTGAGTACTGGAATTAGTAAGCCAGTAAATGAATCAAAGGAAGTTATGGCCCAACTGAGATATCTGGGATTTAAAGAAAAAAAAAATTATACCTATACAGTGGTAAGAATAAGGCAAATGAAGCATGTGAAAGAACAGCAGTTATCTTTTGACTTTGGTCACCCCTGAGCTATCTATATTGAGATGCATAAATGTTGTCATTAGCTACCTGTACTCTTACAATGAGCATCTCACTGACTGCTGTGCCTAGTTGCTAAGGGGAACTAAGTAGCTTGGGAACAAAATTTTACTTACTGCTAAAACCACTGTTTGAATGATAGTGCCTTGCTTACATCATAGACCAATTCTGCTCAACACTTACATGTTGCAACATTTCTAGGTTTCCTTCCTCCTAAATGAGTGCCCTAACTGCTAGGCTCACAGAGTCCACCTGGCCCAGTGAATCTTGATCTCTGCTCTACACAATAGCGTAACTTCAATAGGAGACATAGAAAATACCATAACCCCGGATATAGGTAGACAAGGTTCTTTCGGTAGATGTGAAATCTTCTATTGAACCAACTAAGTAGTTGGAAAAATTGTTCTTTGCAAGCTTGCAGGCACAAATGACACACAAACTCCAACAGACTCTCCCTATGCCTAAAGAAGGTATTCGTGCCTGGAAGCTTGCAAAGAACAATTTTTCCAACTATTTAGCTTGTCTAATAAAAGATTTCACATCTACCCAAAGAACCCTGTCTGCCTATGTCCTTAGACCAACATGGCTACAACCAACAACCCTAAATCACCCAGAATATAGTATAACTGCGTGGTAAGGGCATTTTCCTGTAAGATGCAGGTTTGAATTCCTTCAAGAACAAGAGAGGTTTTAACTTGGGTGTCCCAAATCCTGAGCGAGTGCTTTAACCACTATCATACCACATAAAGTGTGGTTCATACATCCTTGCTTTGTCACAAAGTACCATCTCCAAGAATGGCCGTGAAGCTGCTGGAGGCAAAAGATCCTTTACCATGCTCTTTGGGGCAGTCACCCCCTTCTCTCCCACCACACCTTGCTGTTAATTGTTATAAAGAATATAGGAGGCTGCCTTGGTCTTACTGTAATTAGCACCAGATTTGTGGTCAAGGCCTTACGGGCCAGTTGTATGGTCCTGTTCCACCCCTACACACTACCACAAGATAGATGTCATCAATCCTTGACAGGCAAGGTTTTTTGGGTAGATGTGATATCACCTCTTTTATTAGACCAGCAGAGTAGTTGAAAAAGAGTTCTTAGCAAGCTTTCAGGTGCAATCACCCTTCTTCAAGCATAGGGAGTCTCTGCTGGTCTGAGACTCCAGGAAATGAGAGAAAATAAGAGTGTGGTAGGATGTCAGTGAAAATGTAAATAGGTAGCAATAAGCAAGACTAATAGTAAAGTAGGGGAGGGGGAAAAGAGCAGGAAGAAAGAGGGGGGAAAAGACCAGAGGGAGATGACAGTTGATAAAATACAAGGTGGAAAAGAGGCTGTCTGAAAAAGATGTCAGACAGGTTGTAATAAGAAAAGATAAAAATGTGACAGGATGTCAGTGAAAATATAAGAAGGGTAGAAATTAGAATTTTCCAAATACTCAGTTGGTGTAATAAAATATCATGTCTAACCAAAGACCCTTGCCTACTTATGTCCTTAGACCAACACGGCTACAACCAAAAATTCATCAATCCTTGGTGTTCTCACTTCACACTCAGCCCCTGTCTGGGCCCTCAGACCCCTTAGTCTCCCATACACCCCTTGCTGGGTACCTCAGACCCCTGGGTCTCTCACCCAGCCCCTCCTTAGACTGCCAGACCACTTTTGACTCCTTGGTCCTACTCTGGGCTGCCGACTCCTTGGTTTCTTCCAGACCCTCCTGGTGCCTCTCTTTCTCTAGACCCTCCCTGGGTCTCTAGATCATCCTGGTCAATCTCTCCTCTGGGCCCCCTGGCCCCAGCTCTGTTGCAGACCCCTTTCCCTCAAACCTTTGTGGCAGGACATGACCTAGGGGTGCCGTGAACTCCCCTAGCGCCCCCTACCTACCGTGCCAAATCAGTTTCAATTGCCCCCCCACTATCTCCCCCGCCACATCTTTGATGGTAATATTGTTAAAGGGAGGCTGCCTTTCTACCCTCTTTGGCACAGTGCCTTGAGATGTCCCAGTCTGTGCCCTGCCTTCACTGACACAGTACACTCTAACCTCAGGGCTACGCGTGGGCCCTACAGTCACCCGTGCCCTCACAGGTCCCCGGGCTCATCTCCATTGCCCGCCTGCACCCTCACAGGTGCCCCCTAGCTTCTCTCGCCCCCACTGGGGCCCGTCTCCCGTGCTCTCGCCCACACCAGGGCCTTGCCTCATGATCCCCCAATCAAGGCTTAGGTGGCCGTAGCCATGCCTGGCCCCCAGACCCCCTTCTCAGGTCTTATACCCCATTGGGGCGTCTTGCCTGTGCCCACACTGGGGCTTTACTATCAAGTCTCAGGTGGCCATAGCCATGCCTGGACTCCAGACCCCCTTTCCAGGTCTTGCACCCCACTGGGGCTTCTCACCTGCACCCACACTGGGGCTTTACCCTCCCAATACTGCGCACACTAGGGCTGGGGTCAATAAAGCCCAAAACACGGCACCCTCTCCAGCACCAGGAACCCCCACACTACTGGGGAGCTCCTATGAGGCCTCCTCCAACCCCTACAGCCTCACCCAGTCCTCCAGTCTTACACAACAAGACAACAGAAAACTCACACTCCTATGTTCAAACATAAATTCCAAGCCAAACTGGCTAACCTGCCTTCATACCCCTACTAGGGTTTCCCCCACCCAGTATCCTCATGCAGAAACTGCTCAGACCATCAGGCATCTCTACTCTGCCTACTCCCAGCAGAGCTCCCTCTTCCTCAGCTACCAGAAGGGAACTGAACTCTAGCCTCAGCCTGGCTTGTTTATATGGGCCAGGCCCTGCCTCCTTCCGGTCAGCTGACCCACTGGTTGTCTCGGCAACCCACACCTGTGCTGCCCTGGTGACTGGCAGCTGAGCCCATACTACTGTTTATCAGTAGCAGGCACGTTAGTGCCCTGCTACACCTTCACCTCAGATGACACTACTCTAGCCATTTTCATCCCTCGGCTGTGGACACACATGGACCTTCAGGCTATCCTAGGCCCTGGCCCTGCCTCGGGCCACTTGAGATCTCCAGGCTCCCCTGGCTCTGCAGTGGCTTCTTTCAGCCTTTTGACCCCTCTTGGGCCCTGGCCCCACATGGGCCAGTTGGGATTGCAAGGCTGTCAGCCCTCTCCTCTGTGGGTCCACCCTCTCGGGCCCCTCCAGAGATCTCTCATCCTCAGCCTCGCTCTGGGCTCACCCAGACATCTCAATAGGTCCCAAGACACTCAGCCCCTCTCCCAGGGCTCTGGACCACACAGTGGGTGCCCAGGAACCTCCTCCACCCCCATAGTTCCTTCCCAAACCTCCAGATAGCTTCAGACATCACCCCTGTGAAGGCACTCCTGGGATGCAATCATCTTACTCCATAGTTGTTCACCCAGCAGCCTCCAAGATATTACTGCCAGCTCTGCTCTCAGGGTCTGGGCTTATATCCTGCATAAGCCCAGCACTCCTTACTCAGCCCTAGCACCATCCGCTACCAAACCCTCTGGGTCCGCTGATGCCACAATTAGCCCTGACCCACACCTACAGGCTGCTCCGCAGGCTGCTTCAGCTCTTAAAATGGCAGGTGTGTCCTGCCACACTTCCTTCCTCCTCTTATATTTTTAGAAAAGGAGTTGGCTTGTGTGTCAGGTGTGCCCTGAGACTGCCTTCTGGATCAAGTCCTTCAAGGGATTTGAGCAGAGGATCCCACTTCAGGGTAGCTGTGAGCCTAGTGCCAAGCAACACAGCCCTGTCAGAACTGAGTAGCTTCTACACATGTGTAGAAAGACAACTTTTAAATGCCCAGAGAACTTTAAGGTGACAAATGGCAGGGCCTGTGAGGGCTTTAAATTAGGTTGGCAGGGGGATGGAGACCAAAGCCTTGGGGAAGTGGGTGACCTGGAAGAACCACAAGCAAGGGGGGGTAAGAGAGGAGGCATCCTCATTGTCCCTGAAAAAGTAGAGCAATAGCCTAGTTACCTCAGGCACCTGTACACGAATGAACAGAGCCTGGGAAACAAGCAGGAAGAATTGGAAGTCCTTGCACAATCACAGAACTATGACATGATTGGAATAGCAGAGACATGGTGGGAGCTCACATGACTGGAGCACTGTCATGGATGGGTATAAACTGTTCAGGAAGGACAGGCAACGGAGAAGAGGAGGAGTTGCGCTTTATGTAAAAGAGTTGTATGATTGCTCAGAGCTCCAGTATGAAACTGGAGAGGGGCCTGTTGAAAGTCTCTGGGTTAGGGTCAGGGGGGCAAGCAACAAGGGTGATGTCATCGTGGGGGTCTGCTATGGACCAGCAGACCAGGAGGCTTTCTTCAAACAGCTAGTGGAAGTTTCCCAATCACAGGCCCTGGTTCTCATGGTGTACTTCAGTCACCCTGAAACCTGCTGGGAGTGCAATACAGCAGTACACACGCAATCCAGGAAGTTTTTGGAGAGTGTTGGGGACAACATCCTGTGCAGCCAACTAGAGGCCATGCTCTTCTTGATCTGCTGCTCACAAACAGAGAAGAATTGGTGGGGAATGTAGTAGTGGATGGCAACTTGGACAGCAGTGACCACAAGGTGATTGAGTCCTAGTTTGGACTAGATGACCCCCTGAGGTCCTTTCCAACCCTCATTTTCTATGATTCTTTGAATTTAGAGGCTTCCCAACTTAGGCACCAATTGAACAAGGATTGTCAGGCTTGCAGCTTTGGATATACAGTACCTGCCCAATTCCTGCCTAGGTACCTTACCCAGGGTCACGCAGGAAGTAGACCTGGAAACTAAATCCAATTTTCTTGGGTCTTATTCTTATGTCCTAACCATTGTATCAGCCTTCCTCATTAATGTATCCTATTCATGATACTTGTTTACAGAGGAAAGAATAAATAGATAAAACTAGGTTGACTGTTCTTGATAAGAAACCTCTGAAGAATGCCTGGCAGAGTGCTATCAATTATTAATACCTTCTTTAAAAATCCATTTGGGATTAATACTAAATTAAAACTATAAATAAGCACTTTTGAGTTCCCCTTCAGCACAAACCAAGAGCAGCATTTTCTGTAATATGAGCCAAAAGTTTAAATGCTGCTTCTATTTTGTGATCATTATTCCTATTTTATTTTTATCACGTAGGACCCACATAATCCTGTTTCCCAATCCAAATTTGCACTTACATGCTCCTTATATGCTTTTTAAAAGTCTTCTAGCTCTTCCAGTGCCAAGGATCCATCAAGTAAAGGTCACATAATTTTAAAATGCTTATACTGGTTAAAAAATGCTTAATGCTTCCTGGGATACAGCACTTGAGAATATTCTCCTAGTATTAACTAATCCTCACTAACCCTGGCACATTAGAAAAGTAGCATTTTCCCCCGGCATTTTACAATGGAAGAAACTGAATGAGTCATGTTTTTCAAAGGTGCAGTACATCTGTGATAAAATGGATCAGCGCCTCTCAAAACTGGAGAAATGCAGTAACTTGTGCCAACCTATGTATAAGTCCACAGCAGGGAATAGCTAGCATGTGTTCTACATGCCGCTTTTCCCCCACCCATGCCATCCTTAACAGGGCAGTGGTCTAGATTCATCACTTTAATTCTGTCAGCTGGCTATTTCCCCTTAAGAGGGGAACTCCACAAGCAGCTGGCTAAACTGGCTTTACAGCCCTTTGGCACTTGCGGAGACTGTATACAGGTAGTCATGAGACCAGAAATGGGGCGTCATTTTCAACAGTTAGGATCAGATGCATTGGCATGTGATGCCAGTACATTACATCTAAAAATCTTTTTTTTTTAAGAGGTCAGAACTTTTCTATGTTTTACTAGGCTTTATATTGTGAAAATGAGTTGTTTGTTTGTTTTTCTTATTTTTCCCTGCACACTGCATCCATTTCCAAGAACTCTGCTTGTATGCAGGAGAATTTTGTTCCCAGAATTGCTGCAGACAGGTTGTGGAGGTTTTGCTTATTCATTTTTGTTTTATCTTATCTAAAATTAGTCATTTCAGACCAAAAATAAATGATTACTCTTTCTTTATGGAAGGACATAACACTATCATAAATATCAATGTTTTGAATCTTTTCTAAGGGTTTTGGTTTAAAGGTTTGACTTCATCTATAGAACTAGCTTGTGTGTGTTGTACCTTTTGAGAGAGATCATTTGCTAACAAAACTTCTTAAAGACCTGTTAAAATAATTTGAGTTTTTTAGTTTCTTTTCAAACTATAATTTCAGCATGATCCTAGGAGTACACTGTGACTTCTACATCTCTCAAATACAGTGAATGTTTTCTTTAAAATGTGCATAATATGTATTTACACACACACATTATATATAATTTTAAAACCTCAGTCAAAAACTGGCTCAGCCACTACGTCCGTTCTACTAGAGAAGAGACTTGACTCCGGTGGTGCAGTCTGTTTTTATGTGGGTTTCTTCTAACTTCTCTTGCTTATTATGTTAATGCATTATTTAATACACATTTTAAAAAATGTTTGCTTGTCTCAAATGTGCCCCAGCAGATAGATGTACTTTTGATATACTTTTTTCTTTGTACATTGAAAATGGAAAAAAAAAATCAATAAAAAGAAGCTGGGGTGGGGGGAAAAAACCTAAGTTAAGTAAACAAAGGGAACAGAATCACCCTGGTCACGGTTATGAATCTAGCAGAGCTAGAAATTCAAGTTCTGTAGAGACCTCCTTATGTTCTCAAGGCCACGGCCCCTATTCAATAAAAGATCTCCTTGAGAAGAAGGACACGCTTTCTGTCTCTCAGACACCCACCAGATGGCCAGGCCTTCTGCTTGTCCATGAGGGTCATGACGATTATTTCCCTGCATTAACATTTACTAGCAATTCTCACAAAACGGTCTCCAGGGTTCCACATTTTTCTCCCTGCAGAGTGGACCCCGACAGCAGTATTTCAGATGATCACCCTGGCACAAGCATGGGTGCATTGATGCCAGAAGTCAGGGGTTTTCAACCTTTTTAAGGAGTGTACTCCTTCTGGTGGGTACCCCTCCTGCACTGTACCCCCTGGACGAGCAAGGGGGGGCAGTCCCCCAGTGGCTAGTTGATGGGGCAGAAGGGTAGTTGGGTGGCGGCAGGCAGTGGCAAGCGGCGATGGCAGGCAACAGCAGAAGCGGGGGTACTTGGGAAGTGGTGTGCTACAGCACGCTTCCCAAGTACCCCTGCTTTTCCATGCTGCCGCCGTGTACCCCCTGGTGCCTTCCCAAGTACCTCCAGGGGTACATGTACCCCCAGTTGACAACCCCTGCCATAAGTGATGTCATATTTCCCTGTGTGGGTGCATTGATGCTCCAAGCCATGTCATATTTCCCTGTGTGGCCACTGATGCTATATGTGATGTCATCGTAAGTGATGTCCTATTCCCTTAAGCTCCCAAAGCCTTTGCAATGCAAGTCGTCAGCTTCTCCTCCACCAGGATTTTTAGAAAAAATCCCAGAAAATTATTTTATTTCTACTTCTCAAGTGCTGTGGGCCTTTGGCCTGTGTTGCCTTCCCCAAACCCTGAGGACCCTTCACTTGAATGCGCCTGACCTGTGCCAGGCACTGTGCTGTGAGGAAACTCAGGGGGGATGTGCCTAGGGTGGCCATCATAGGAGGCAGTTCAGTTGTCCTCTGTCCTCTATTGATATGAAACCTGATGCTTTATGTCCTTGATTTTTCTCTTGAAAAGGAAAATAGAAGATTTTTCTCCTGAAGAGGAAAATCAAGGACATAAAGGCATCAGGTTTTGTATCAACAGAGGACAGAGTAGCA
>NW_017729028.1:21770998-21772266 GCF_001723915.1 Gavialis gangeticus | reverse complement strand
ATTTCAGATGATCACCCTGGCACAAGCATGGGTGCATTGATGCCAGAAGTCAGGGGTTTTCAACCTTTTTAAGGAGTGTACTCCTTCTGGTGGGTACCCCTCCTGCACTGTACCCCCTGGACGAGCAAGGGGGGGCAGTCCCCCAGTGGCTAGTTGATGGGGCAGAAGGGTAGTTGGGTGGCGGCAGGCAGTGGCAAGCGGCGATGGCAGGCAACAGCAGAAGCGGGGGTACTTGGGAAGTGGTGTGCTACAGCACGCTTCCCAAGTACCCCTGCTTTTCCATGCTGCCGCCGTGTACCCCCTGGTGCCTTCCCAAGTACCTCCAGGGGTACATGTACCCCCAGTTGACAACCCCTGCCATAAGTGATGTCATATTTCCCTGTGTGGGTGCATTGATGCTCCAAGCCATGTCATATTTCCCTGTGTGGCCACTGATGCTATATGTGATGTCATCGTAAGTGATGTCCTATTCCCTTAAGCTCCCAAAGCCTTTGCAATGCAAGTCGTCAGCTTCTCCTCCACCAGGATTTTTAGAAAAAATCCCAGAAAATTATTTTATTTCTACTTCTCAAGTGCTGTGGGCCTTTGGCCTGTGTTGCCTTCCCCAAACCCTGAGGACCCTTCACTTGAATGCGCCTGACCTGTGCCAGGCACTGTGCTGTGAGGAAACTCAGGGGGGATGTGCCTAGGGTGGCCATCATAGGAGGCAGTTCAGTTGTCCTCTGTCCTCTATTGATATGAAACCTGATGCTTTATGTCCTTGATTTTTCTCTTGAAAAGGAAAATAGAAGATTTTTCTCCTGAAGAGGAAAATCAAGGACATAAAGGCATCAGGTTTTGTATCAACAGAGGACAGAGTAGCAAAAACCCGTGACGTCCTCTACAATGGCCACCCTACACGTCCCCTTGAAGCAGCTGCCTTAGGGGGAGGCCAAACCAGGCAACTGCCCCACACTTTGGGGCGGGGGAGGGTGAAAAATTTTGCAACAATTTTTTTTTTTTTTTGACGTGAAGTGTTTGCCAGGACGTTGCATTGCAACACTCAACTACTGATTCAATTCCCCAAAAGAATATTAAAAAGATCCAGCCATATAACTTCAAAAATCAAGCCTCCCCGAAACAACTCTGCCCCTCGACCAAGCTGACAGGTCGGCTCCCCCACCCACAAGTGCCACAGCGAAGGCCTGGAGAAGCCGGCGCCCCGCCCCACACAGTGACGCACGGACCGCGTCGCCCCGCCCCTCCGCGCGCGGCGGCGGAAGTGCCCG
>NW_017729028.1:21769704-21770297 GCF_001723915.1 Gavialis gangeticus | reverse complement strand
GGAGGCCGGAGCGGGGGCGGCGGAGGGTTCCTGGGCCCGGTCCGGCTCCATCCCAGCCAGCGGCGCCGCCGGACAGCCCGTGAGTCCGTGGGCGGGGGCGGATAGGCCGCAGCGCGAGGCCGGGGCGGGGGCGGGCACGGAGCCCCCTTTGTCTCGGGCCGGGGCCTTTGTGGCCGCGGTGTGGGGAAGGGGTTAAAGGGGCGGGGCCGAGCGCGGCCGTGACAATGGCGGGGTTGGGCCCCCCCCATTTGGGCTGTACCCCCCCGGGGGTCCCCGCGGAATTGAGCATTTTTCCAGCGGGTTGGTTGGTGTAATCCAAGCTATGAGGTTTACCCCCAAATCATGTATGTCCTCCACTGTGAGGGGTTGGAGGGGTGGTTTGGATGGTGGGGGGGCCTGTGTCCCGGATCGGGCTTCATCAGGTGGTGCTGTGTTCCCGGAAAGAAAGGCGACCAGCCGGGAACTGCCCCGCGTGGCGTGGTCGTGTTGCGGTTGTGCGGCACGTGGCAGGGAGCGGAAAGCAGAGCAGGCAGGGGGAGGGATCAGAGATGGGACTGTGTTTGGAAGGAGCAGGGTTCCCCCCCCCCCCCCCC
>NW_017729028.1:21760101-21764704 GCF_001723915.1 Gavialis gangeticus | reverse complement strand
CCCCAAGAGCGGTCCCCACCAGCGTATTGTCAAATCCGTAGCAGTAAAATCCACCCGGGTTTGTTTTCTTTACGTTGTGTGCGAACGAGTGATTCTTCCATGTGGGTTAGTGGCGGCGGCCTTGGGTTATGGCCCACGGGTTGAATGTGGCCCGTGGAGCCATAGTGCGTCCCCACCATGGGTGGACATTCAGTGGCGTGGGAGCAGTGGGCGATGTTTGTAGATTGTAAGCCTTGGAAGATTGGCAGGTCAAGCCCCCTGCACCAAGCAGGAAAGATAACTTGGGGTCAGGTTAATTGCTTCTACAATTTTAAGTCCGCCACCCCTGCCCCGCCGCCAGGTTCTGCGCCCGCGGGGAGCCCTGTGGAGCAGGTGGCGTGGCCCTCGGGTTGTGCGTGTGGGTGCTCCGAGCTGTGTTCCACGTGTGTCGTTGAGGCGATGCGTGGGGTCACACCGTCTTGGTGTGCGGGGTCGGGGTTGAGCCCCACTGGTTTAGTGTGTCTCTTTTATTAACGGTCTTTTCTTTCTCAAAACAACATTCTTTTAGTTACTAGGGGCCAGATTCTGTTCTGTCTGTTAGGCTGTGACATACAGTTCAGTGCCTGAGTGTGATCCTGTTCCACCCTATTTGAGTCCCTTAAGTGCAGTTAAGGAAACGTTGGATCCTACGTACTCCTTTTGTGACTTAGTCTTAAACCTAAGATAATGGCGTGTTACAAAATTAGCCATGTTAGCCACTTTTTCAGGGACTTGAGGAAGGTGGAATTGGATCACACTTAGGCACCTAAAGGTGAAGTAAGATCTGGCTGTATGAGTTGAACTGTATAGGCTTTGGAAGGTGAGGAAAATGAAAACAAGCACATACATTTATGAAATCACTAAAGAGTAGTACCTAAAGTAGTTTTTTCCATATATAATGCTGGTAATTTTAATCTTTTGAATGTTTAAAAGTCTACCTGCCTCTGGCATTTTGGGGTTTAGGAACAAGATCTGATTGTATTCTTAGAAATGTAGGATTTCCATTACTACCGTGCTATGAAGAGGGGTTGTGTGTTTTTTTGGTGGCAGTGTGGTTGAAGAAAGGTAATTTAGTTGTATAAGTTTTTATTAAAACACACAACCACCACAGCATCTGACAGCTGATTGAAGTTGTAAATGGAGTTAAACTAGCGGGCATATGCAGGTGAGGAGGTGCTTGATAAGTGCAGATTTATCCCAGGCTTATGTAGTCTGTTGGATGGATAGTGTGTGTGTGTGTGTGTGCGCGCGCGCATATGTGCTCAAACATGCTATTTTAATCGTTGGTAGGATTTTTCGTGCCACTTCCGAGGGTAGTAGAATGGTGGCTAGGCTATTGTAACTTTTGGGAATGAGAGATTGTTCTTCAACATGACATTTGCAGTAGTGCAGAAATGTGGAGGGGCTTGACCAGCAGTATAACAGGCTTGCCTGAAGTGGTACCTGCAGTAAAGTCTGCTGGAGGTAATAACGTATATTGCAGAAAGAAATGGCATTTTATCATGAAAAAATCCAAATTTATTGTAGAATTGCAGTACAGATTAATGCACATCTATGTGCGTAAATTTTCTGACCATTTCCCAGTAAGTAAACTTTACATGTGTTTATTGGGTGACATTTGGGGGAGCAGTGTTAGGCAGGCAGTTTGTCAGAGTTTGTGAGTAGTGAATGTGTGTACCTAATTTTCCAAAATCCTTGCTCCTATGAACTCAAGCCTTTCTTTATCCAGTGGTTTCTAGAGTGTTGAGATCAAGTTTTAGATGTACAAACAAAGTATTTATTGGTCATCTTCAGTTATTTCTGATGACATAAGTTGATGCCTTCCTTCTGTACATCCTAGTAGGAGTTAAAAGGAAAAGGCCATAATTTTTCTTCTTCAGTGCTACAAATGAGGTTCAAAAGGGAGTGAGGAAATCCTTCAGTATCTGTTTTTGCATGAAACATAATACTTAATGTTTTCTTCAGGAAAGCAAGTATTCATTTTTAAGTTAAATTTTCCAAATGTATGTGATGGGTATGTTTTATGTATTGCATTCATAGGCACAAGAGTAGCTCATCTTTCCCCTTGTGTTCTCTTTTTTATTATCGTTATTAAATTTAATTGAAAAATGCTTCCTCTTTCAACAAGAAGTTTCTCCACTCATAGTATAATCGTTGTCTTGCTTATTCTACACAATGCAAGTGTTCGAGCATTGTCACTTAGCCAGAAATGGGACAAGAAGTCCTTCATTGAAAGGCTTGTTTTCTCGTGTAACAACAAGTTCCATTTGTCACAGTGCTTTTAATAATAATGTTTTAAGGCACTTCACAATAATATACTAGAAATACTATATAATGCTTTATGTGTACATGTAACAATTTCAAATTACTTTAAATATGTTCAGGTTCTGTTTTTCAGGTCTTAAGTTCAAGCCCCTTACCAGAATTTGATCTCTTTGTTTCTTAGATGCTGGCAATACTTCCCAAAGTGGAGTGCTGAATATCTAGCAAGTGAATCAAAACTGAGCCTTATATGTAGCAGTATTTATAAGGCATCTGCTTGCTTACCTAGTCACTAATTCTGCAGTTCCTTCTGAAGTGTCAGTTGTAGACGTGGCTTTTTGTGAGAAATGGACCTGTGAAAGTTACTGTGACCATCATGTGGGCTAGGAAAGAAATAGAAACATTTCTGAAATGCAGCTACAGTAGGACAAGTGAATTCTTAATGGTGTAAATGAAACTCCCACATGGGGAGCAAGAATAAGGTCAGAACTAAATTTTGTGACCTAGATGTTGAGCTGCTCATTTTAATATTTTAAAATGTAGCGCACATGTGGGGTTTTTTTGTTTTGCTTTCTTTTTTTAAATAAGTGGTTACGATACTATGTTGTTTCTTTATAAGTTAGACCTGGTAATTATTGTAGTTTTGATAATTTCCTCAAACATTTCCAAACATGTTTGTTTATTTGACCAATTCTAATGCAACCAAATTACCTCTCACGTAGCCAATCAACTGAAATATTGGAGAAATGGACAGATACAGATTACAGCACTGATGGGCTTTGTAAGTGTTTCAATTGTGAATCTTTTTTTGTGTCTAAAGCTACCTTACATCTTTGAGTTTTCTCTCTTGAGAGGGGCACTGGAGAAAGAAAGATAGGCATAGAAAATACCTGTTTAGGAAGTATTTTTTAAAATGCAACTTAAATTTCAGCCAAAAATTTAAAATTGGTATTCCAAAGTACTTATGACTTCTGGGGGGTTTTTGCCTTTGGATTCATAATTGCTCCAAGGATAATGCATACTGTGTAAACTGGCGTAAAGCCTGCAAGTATTTTTAAAAGAAAAACTAATTTTGAAGTTAAAGAAAGTATAGCTGCTATGCATATGTACTTAGTTTTGTAGCTCGGTAGCATGCAACTACATGACATTTTTTACAGTTTACATTATAGCAGATGCTAGCGACCCACTTGAATTAATCTTGGGACTGTTCATTAAAAAATGAAATACATCCTATAGACGTGGTTTCATTATTTATAGTAACAATGCATTGTTATCTCTCATGGTTTATATTGCAAACATCTTAGTTCTCTTAATATTGCCTTTAGGGTTTTGTCAGACTGGGGAGCCTGAACTCTGAAGTTTCAGAATTCATGGCATGTTAATAGCATGCTACCGCAGGGAGGTAAACAGCTTTAGTAATCAAAGCTACATCAAAGTAGTTTTGAGTCTAATGTATTGCATTCAGAACCAAGAATGTTTAAAGTTACAGCAAAGTTCTCATTCCATAACTCTTTTTCTGATTGGAGATAGAGGAGGTATTAACACTGGAAATAAAATATGCATGTTAAGTGGGATAAAAATAAGTCATAACCTTCTTCTGTCCATTTTTCAGATTTAGAAAATTCATTCTAATTGAAGATCTTTCCACATATGAGTTTTTGCCATTCAGATTTTGATACAGTTTCTTGGTACAGATTACAGAAGGTATGAAAGTTATTCTAAAATGAAAATAGCTGGGCATTTTTGCAGGTGCCCTGAATTACAACAACATAAGATATTTTATGTTTATCTTTCTCTTGGTCTCAGTGGGTTTTATGTCACTTCCTGCTTAAGACTGATGAACGGGGATCCTGGTTTTCTATGTTTAAAAATCACAAATTCTCTGATTAAAACCCCCAAATCTGTGTTTTTCCGTGATTGAAATGAAACACCACTATATACATAGGTATTGATTGAACACAATGTTTTATTGATATTTTTACAATTTTAAAGCAATTTGGAAGCATACCAGTGCAGTGCCTCAATGCCTACAAATTTGGGATTTGATTTTGGGATTTTTATCATGGACAATCAGCTCCCCCTGACCCCTTTGCTTAGCAGGACACAGGTCCAGCTGTGACTGCCTTCCGCTCCCCCCACAACTGCTTCGTGGTACTGAGCAGCCCTGATATTCTGGTGCCCCGCCTGTGCCATTACCGCTCACTCCCCACCCATTGTCCCCTGGTCTTCCTTGGTGTTCCTCATTCCCTACCTGCAGCCCCAGCTGCCAGGGTTACAGGGCCAAGGACCTGGGTCCACACGGCCCCCCCCCCCCCCCCCCCCT
>NW_017729028.1:21747620-21759978 GCF_001723915.1 Gavialis gangeticus | reverse complement strand
CCCCCCCCCCCCGCCCTTGCCCCTCCTCCCAGCAGCACCCGAGACCTGGCTGCCACCTGTGGGAGGTAGCAGCTTCTGCGGTGGAGTGGAATGCAGAGCCTGGCTTCCCCTCCCCCATGGGCAGCACGCTTGGAGCAGAGCCTGGGGAGGAGGGGGTCTGCCTACTATGGACTTGAGTGGGGGAGGGGCCAACTCCTCACCACTGTATGCACTGCTATGGACTTGAGTGGGGTTGGACATGGGGGGGCATGTGCCCCCAGATTTATCCACAGGGTGGGTGTCAGGGAACCTTGACAGCATCACTGCTAGCAGCCCCTCACTGCCATGAAGAGCGTCTGCCCCTTGCCCGTGTAGCAGTGCAGAGGGCCACCTCGCCATGGCGGTGCAGGGCTTGTGGCGTTGGAGCCTGGGCCTGGTCTGCTGTGCTGTGCCAGGTCCTGCCTGCTGGGCTGCAGAGGCCCACGCGGGAGGGCAGCAGGGAGGGAAGCCCCAACCCCACAGCTCAGCCATGTCAGCCATCATGGCAGTGAGGAGCTCCCAGCAGTGGTGGCATCAAGGTTCCCTGCCTGGCCCCACTCTGCCCTGCTGTGCCGGGTCTCACCCACTGGGCTGTGGAGGCCCCTAAGGGAAGCGCAGCAGGGTGGAGAGCCCACAGTAGGCAGCCCGCCCAGCTCCATGCACAAATCTGGGGTAGGGGTCCACCAATAGAGAATTTTGGGGCCAATACAGATGGCCAATTTTTTAATGAGCCATATCAGCTGATACTGATCCAGTTCCAATATGCAGCTGGGCAGCATGGAGAGCAGCGTCCAGCTGGTAGGTCTGTTGTGGGGGAAGGGGGTGAGGGGAAGGGGCGTAGGGAGGGACAGATATTGCTGCTCACGGCTCCTGACCCAGCCCCATGCCCTCCCTCACCTCTGGGGACTCAATCTGTCTCCCTCATCCCTTCCCCAACAGCAGACTTACCAGCTGCACCTGGCTGCTCTCCACCTTGCTGGCCTGTGCTCCTGGCCACCTGTGTGCATGTATGGTGCATTTGTTGGTAGTGTTATCAGCCACGTCAGCCAAAAAAAGCCGATTGCGGATGCAGTCAGTTTTCCTTATATTGGTGCCGATCTGATATGGAACAAATGTATCAGTGCACCTGTAATCTGCGGGGCACATGCCCCCCCAGGATAGTACACAGAGGTGGAGAGCAAGCTGCCCTGTCCCCCCAGATGAGCTGCCCATGACTCTGTGCCACTCCTCACCCAGGCCCTGTGGCTGTGCATTCCAGCCCCATGCATGGCGCTGGCTGGTCAGCAGCCCTGCCCAATTCCCTCCTCCCCTCACTGTGGGGGCCTCAATTCCTCCTCTTCCCCCCTACACCAGATGTACCTGAGGGAGCTGCTTTCCATGCTCCCTCAGGCCATCTGCACTTGTGCAGATGCACATACACATGGTGCCCCCTGCTTGACCGTCCTCCTCCTGCTCCCCTCAGCCCCTTGCGGGCTATAATTCTGCTGTGCCAGCCTACAAGGGGAAATCTACTGTTTCCCATTTTTCTGTACTTTAAATCCAGGTTTTTCTGTTAAATCTGTTCTTTACTGCATTTTTCTATGGCAAATAGAAAACCCAGATCCCTGCTGATGAGGAAATGGACAGAGGAGAAATGTAGCAATCAGAAGGTGGTAGAAAAGATCATTTTTACCACTTAAAAGATCTGGTCAGTAAAATACAAGCAAGTCCATTATTAATCTAGTATGTGGTCATCAGTAATATTTGTTTCTAGCCAAAAGTGAAATATTTAAAGAGACAGTTGGCACAGTGTTTTAGTCATCTTGAAATCTAGTGATCTTTAATGAAAATTTACAGCCACTCTGGTTGTGGAATTTCTTATTACTGAGAAACTGTATTAAAGTTTTACACACAGTTCAGCAAGGCTGTAAGAAGGCCCGTGGACTTTTTCATGTATAAGTGACATCAAGATTTAGAAGTTAGCTTGCTTTATTGCTTCTTGGAAGGACTTGTAGGCTGTGAAAAACGCAATTCATAACATCTTTATGTAATTTTTAGGGAATTTGTACATTTGCTGATCCTGTAAAAAGTCACTAAATCTAAATTCTAAAATTAAAGTTGATCAAGTTCAGCTACAAATATGAAGCTGACAATTGTATACTGAATTACAGCATATTAATTTATTGTCTCTTAGAATCTTGTGGTAATTTATACATTTATTTTAATGGCTTAGTTTGGCTTACTATTTTTGCTTAATTAGAAAGAAGCCTAAGCCAACATCTTTAACAGAAAGCACTGTTCTTATATAGTTTGGATTTTTTTTGAAATCCTAATTATAAGAACTACATATTTTAAAGACCTGTGGAAAGCTTTTTATGTTATCAAGACTTTTTCTTTTTAGGTTCCTGCGTGGAATGAGCATTCCTTGTGTCTTCCTAGGCATGAATGAAGTGGCCTGGCAGGAGACCAGAGGAATGATGCATGCGAACATTGGTCAGGAAGCCAGTGGGGTTGGAGTAGGGGTTGCCCCAGCTGGAACAGTAGTTGAAGCAACAGCAGGGCCAGGTCCTGGAGCATCAGGGCCCAATTCAGGTGGAAACAATCCTCACACCATCCCTGCAGCTGCAGAGTCAGGTGCTTCCAGTGTCCAGGTACCCCTCAGTGGACGGTCTCAGGATGATGCCACAGTTGGATATTTTTTCCAGAGGCAGGCTGGTCAGCAGTTGCGTGGCTTTTTCATCAAACACCACTGGCCCACAGGGGATAGCATTCATGTAGATCATTCGGTAGGTAGTTTGTTTTTCATTCAAACACTTCTCATGTTTCCTCTTGAATCCATATCTTTCAGAAAAATAAGTGAGTTAAGCCAATCTTTCTGTATCAAGGGTAGCTTCGTAGAATATGCTATTCCAAAATCTAAACCACTATGTTACTTTTGTTTAAGCATTTGCATTAGACTATATGTCAGTTTGTTATTGCTTTGGTAATTTTAAAACGTTAATAACGAACCGTAAGTTTTTGAACATTATGTATTTCAGTAAGTATTTAGTGTTACCTAAGAGCACTACAAATGATTAGATTACTAGATCAGAACTTAGTTGATAAACGATTTTTTTAGTTTAATAAAAGACCAAGTTATAATGGCTTTAAAATGAGAAGTAAGATGCATCTTGCACACAATTTTACTTGTTACACTTGTAGGTAAAAAAAGACTTGTATTATTGAGGCTAAACAAGTAAATAGTAGAACTTAATAAAGACTGCAGAGGTTTCTCTTATTTAAACTTGACTGTGTACAGTAGGGTATTAACTATTGCTTGTTGCAGATAATTTACCATGGTATTTTAGTTTGTGAGCTTCTAACAGGTCAACCTGTGCAGCTTTCTTATTTCTTTGGTTAAAAAAGAATACGTTTGCATTTTAGAGAGCAGAATCTTTTCCTCACTAACTGCATAATGTCACTGACTTTGATTAATCAACAATTTAGCATACTTTCCTAAACCAAATGGTTGTAGAAAATACTCCAAAGCAATGTAGTAAAATACAGGAAGTAAATGTAAATTCTGTTTCCCACTAACTTGGAAGATCTGTTATCATCATTATTTTTCCAATCTGCTTTCTGTCATTCTTTGTTAATTACTCTTATTTTTCTGTATTTGTTCCATTTTTTTATTTTTGCACCTTTTGCCTTCTCTAATATTAAGCTGCAGAGGAAAATTAAAAATCTTTTGCCCTTACCTGCTTTTTTACATTGTAGAAATGTGATGGTCAATAAATTGTAGGTTAAGCCTTGCAGGGGCATCTTAGAGTTGATATCAAATAATGAACAGCTGGATGTTGTTCTTGGATCGATTTTTGTTACAATTTTTCAGGGAGGATGTTTTATGTGTAGGTTTAAACTATTCAAAGACAAGTAACTGATAAGTAAAGTTCACATCTCTTCTCCCTGCAGTGGAGATCAGAAAGAGCTGCAAAAGAGATTACATCTCAGTACAGTAGTTACTTTAGGTTTATTAGAATATTCTTGTGTTGAGGAACAGAGGAAGGTAAATGTCAAGTACCTAATGTACTTAAAAACATATTCACAGGGAACAGAAGACTTACTTGAACAGTTTTATGCATCATTAAAACCCAGGAAAGGAGAAACTTACTTCATTTTTTCTGTTCATCTTTACATGGAAACTGCATTCTTCAAATCTTAATTACTATGAGCAATGTCTCCACTATATCCAGCTCTTTTTTTTAAGCTGCTTTCTGTTCGCTTTAGCAATTTAGAAACATGAAAAATTACTTTGAAACTCCAGATCAGTAGACTTCCCTAGTTCTGTTGTGTGTGCTGTAAGAGTTTCACGATGTTCTGTCAGCCCCATCGCGCACAGAACAAGCAGTTTAGGGTTCTCTGGAGAGAAAATGCCTGAGTAATTTCGATCTCTTTGCAAAAAGTCAAGTACTCAAATATACGAGTACTAGATCTGTGGAAGATTTAAAATAAAAAAGATGCTGAAAGGACTTTAGGCTAGATTGCATTTTGTTTGACATGCATAGGGTAGAGAAGAAATAAGAATGTTGGCCCAGTATATGAAAGGTTTTTCATATGTTTCATATGTTTTGACTTCTTTAGAAAGAGGGGTTGCAAGTGATGCTAGGAAGAATAAATTTTACTACACTCAGTAAACAAATGAGAAGTGCACAGTGTAGTCAAAAAGGTTCTTGATTTCAGAAGTTGCTGGAGCGGCCCAGAACTTCTGGAGAAAATGAATTGGTCTTGCAGTTACGCTGAGCCTAGATTAGAAATTGAAATCCTTGTATTCAGCATAGATTACTTAAATCGGCTCTCATTGAGTCATAGAATGTGTGTATATTTCAAAACAAAGAAACAAAAAAGGGGAAAAAATAAGCAAGAAGGGAAGAGAATAGCATAGACACAAATGGTAGAATTTAAGTTCCAACAAGGTTTGAATAGGTTTTATAGTTTCATATTTGTCAGAGTTGGAAGGGACCTCAGTAGATCGTAGAGTCTGACCCCCTGCCCTGGTCAGGAAAGAGCTGGGGTCATATGACCCCATCCAGGTGCTTGTTCAGTCTCCTCTTAAAGACCCCCAAGGTAGGGGAGAGCACCACCTCCCTTGAAAGCCTGTTCTGGATTCTGGCAACCCTTACCGTAAAAAAGTTCTTTCTGATGTCCAACTTAAATCTGCTCTCTGTCAGTTTGTGGCTGTTGTTCCTGGTTATTCAAAGGGGTGTCCTGGTAAACAGAGCATCTCTTATTTGTTGCACCCCCCTTCCCTCCCCCCCCAAAGAATTTGTAACTGGCCACAAGATCCCCTCTCATCCTTCTCGTGTGGAGGCTGAAGAGATCCAGGTCCCTCAGTCTCTGCTTGTAGGGCCTTATCTGTAGGCCCCTAACCATATGAGTGGCCTTCCTCTGGATCCTCTCAAGGTTATTCACTTCCCTCTTAAAGTGAGGTGCCCAGAGCTGGACGCAGTACTCCAACTGCAGCCTGACCAGTGCCTCATGGGGGGAAGTATTACCTCCCTGGACCTGGTAGTGATACACCTGCTAATGCATGATAGAGTGTGGTTAGCTTTACTGATTACTTTGTCACGTCGACGGCTCGTATTCATCTTTGGGTAGATGTGGTATCTTTTATTAGACCAACTAAATAACTGGAAAAAATTGTTCTTTGAAAGCTTTCTGGCACAAACACCCTTCTTCAGGCATAGGGAGAGTCTGCTGGTGAATTGTGTGCTCTCCTGGGTAGAATAGAAGCCAAAATGCAGGTCTGTGAAAATGCAGATGTGTGGCAGTGAGGATCAGAGTGGAAGACAATAGGTATGAAGCGTATTTGGATTTGTGTGTCATAGTCAGAGAATTGTAGATGTTCAGTCCTCTGGGAATGATGTTGTGTTTCTTACATAGGCTTAGAAAATATGTCTCACACAACCTTTGCACCTATTGTTTTCCACCCCTCTGATCCTCAGTGCCACACGTTTTCATTTGCACAGATCCGTATTTTGGCTCGCTCTCTCTCTTTTTCTGTGTTTGTCTCTCTCTGTCTGTCAATAGGTACATGATGAAATCTTGGAAGTTACAAACTACTTGGCTTTTAGCATCGTGAAAGCTAGTTGAAATAGTTTAAAAAATGAAATCAGAAACCCACATATTGGCATGAGATAGTTGGGACAGAAATTCTGTAAAGGATTATTTTTCTCTTCAATTTATTAGAATTCTTTGACTCATCAAAAACGCTCTTTATGCTGGCTATTTTCCTTTTTCAGCATGAAAATTGCTAAGGAGACTCAGGAGTTATTGAGGGAAATGGGAGAAAGTGAAGTGTTGGCAGAATAGAAGCAACCTAAGACAGTTAAAATAAATACAGTGGAACCTGGACACTTTGACTTAGGTTCCTTCCAGCAGTTTTCAATCTTTTGCACCTTAGGTCCCACCAACCATTTTGTCAAAAAACCCTGGTCCCACCATGATAAAAATAAAACCCCACATATTGAACAAATCCTGTCAAAATTGCATTGTTCAAGATACCTGTTAGTTCATCTATTTAAAGTGCAAACAACTTTGATTTTTTCAATCGGGCAATGAGTTCAAGTCCTGCCTACAAGACCTTTGCATCCCATCAGTGGAACGTATCCCACTGAGTGAGAAACTTGCCTTATCCTGTTGCAAAAATCAGGGTTTGTGAAGTAAGGGTGGGAGGAGTTATACACAGCTGAAATAAACAGTGTGTTTGGGCTGCTGATGTGCTCCAACTGTTTGCTGTGTCTTTTATTTCAAAGGGTGATGCTTCTTATGAGATTATGTAGGACCACTGATGAGCTCAGAGCAGAGAAACAGTACCCTTTGAAGTAAAAGCTGCAACAAAGAGCTGAACAGTTCCTCCTTTATTCACCTTGGGCTAACAAATGAAGTAGTGTGTGACCACCCAGATCTGAATTATCTAGGTTGCCCTATAATAAAACTTGAGTAATTTGTGTTATAATCTAATGTGATTAAGATTAAATAGGTGTCCTAGAGTTCTATAGTAGAGTTGATTTTAATGTCTTCAAAAGCAGTGTGAACAGCGGAGTGGAAAAGCTTGCAAATCAGTTAGCTAAGACTAAAAATGGATGCGAAGGACTTTAGAGAATGGTCAGCATGTGTCAAATAGGAAAACCCTTATTGATAAATGGAAAGTAGTTGACAAATCTGTAAATCTGTGAAATCATTATGACCTGAATCACTTTGGCAACAAATTTTGACCTATTTACTGTGTAAGTGCCTCAACATATAAAGAAATATGGGAGTAAAATTACCAAAAAACATGCCATTTATATAAATTGACAGCTTCTCTTATTTATAATTATGTTCAGCCATAGTTGTTTCATATGGTGATATATCTAGCTGCTATAGGATGAAAGCATACATGTCAAATTACTGGATACATGGAAAAGCTCCCATTTGAGGATCAATTGGACTACTTAGTCAAGATGGAAGAAGTTAAAGCTGTACAGAATAACAAATATGAAGCAGAAAGGGGGCAAGAGCACCTATTCATATAATACTAGGGCCAATGGGACTGACTAAATTAGAAAGGCAGTGCATTTAAATGTAAGGAAAAGGCATGTTTAACACACAATTGTTTGTCGCAAGGCATGGCTAGAAACAAGAGCGTAATATAATTCAGCGGAACATCCACCACTAAATACGATCAGAAATAATTTACAGATGCAGACTCTCATTCTTCAGAGCATAAGCTTGTCCCGACTGACAGAATTAGGTAGCAGCTTCCCTTCCTTAAATATACAACTGTCCATCATAGGGTTTTTTGCACCTTAGCTGAAACGTTGGCTGTGGGACAAAACTAATGTCTGTTCTAACACTGGAGTAGTGGTCTGTTCTGTTATGATAATGTATGACTTTCAGTCCTGAAGAAGTCTGTAGAATTGCAGATGATGATTCAGTTGTTAGAGGAAGGCATCTGTCCTCTGTGGCATCATCCCTTCCTTAATTCCTTAGGGTAAGTAGGTTATGACTGTTCATCATTGACTGAAGCTGGTTCTGTCTGTAGCTTGTGGAGCCTTGTAGGACCTGAGAATTCAGTGCCCAGCACTTGGGCAGTAGCAGTGTCCACTGCTGGAAGTAAGGCTACTTTAGAGGCTGAGGTGGGCTTTTTGGGAGGGAACTGCTTCAGTGGAAGTTCAAGACATGTTTTCAGGAGTCTCTAGGTGCAGCAGAAGGCAGTGCTTATAGGTTAGGAATGCCAGGGAAATAGTGCAATTAAAGTGAGACATCAGTAATCTCCAACGCTTATGAATAGTGGCGTTTTAAGCAAGGTCTTAACCAGGTTCCAGTTGGAGTATTTTGTCTCATTTTGAGCACTTTGCTTCTGTTGAAGTTTATAGCCTTTTGGCAAGGTACAGAGAACAGCAGCCAAATAATGAGAAATTGGGGGATTTAGCTAAGTTGTCTGAAAAGCTTACTCCTATGTTGTGGAGAAGAAGCTGCTAGTAGATCTGTTGCACAGTCCCTGTACTTCAAGAGCATATCAAAGACTTGATTACATAGGGAGCTGTTTTAATCATGCTGTGACAGGAAAATGCCTAGGTGTTGTCAGATTTTAAGAAAAAGAAAAGGAGAAAAAAGCAACAATGACTATTCCTGGATATTGATGGACATGGTCATCAGTGGCAGCCCCACAACTCCACACTGCCATCCAAACGTAGCCTCTCCACTTTTGCATGCCTCCAGACCCACACAGCTTCCCAGATGTAGCCTTGCGCTGCTATACACTCCCTGCTCCATGTTGCCACATGCCTCTCTCTAGCTATGCACTGAAGCCTGGCCAGAGCTCCATGTTGCCACCTGGCCTCAGACCCACACTGCTGCCCAAAAACATCTCTGCTGTTACCTGGCCCTGTACTGCTGTCCAAATCCAGTCCTGTTGCTGGCCCTACAGATCCAGCCTGGGAAGAGTCCTTGCAGTCTGGACTTGACTCAGGGCCTGGCATGAGTTTTCCCCCCTTGTTATAAATAAACGCACACCTTTCTGCACCAAATTAAAAGAGTTTTCTGGACAATGGTGATAATTTGAATTTTGAAATAATACCTAATGCTTAAAGGTTTTCTTGTTCGAGTATAATAATGTGTCGACACCCACACAGTCAATTGGGTCACCAGCTGGCTGGAGGGCCGCACCCAGAGAGTGGTGGTGGATGGGTCATTTTCGACTTGGAGGGATGTGGGCAGTGGGGTTCCCCAGGGCTCGGTCCTCGGGCCCGCATGGTTCAACATCTTCATCAGTGACTTGGACGAGGGGGTAAAAAGCACCTTGTTCAAATTTGCTGATAACACTAAGATGTGGGGGATGTGGGCACACTAGAAGGGAGGAATAGGCTGCAATTGGACCTAGACAGGTTACAGGGGTGGGCGGATGAGAATAGGATGGGATTCAACACTGACAAGTGCAAAGTCATGCACCTGGGGAGGAAGAACCAGGCCCATACCTACAGGCTGGGGAACTCCCTTCTCGTCAGTACAGAGGCAGAAAAGGATCTTGGAGTCATCATTGACTCCAAGATGAACATGGGCCGGCAGTGTGGGGATGCAGTCGGGAAGACCAATCGTACCTTGTCATGCATCCACAGATGCATCTCAAGCAGGTCCAAGGAGGTGATCCTTCCTCTCTGTGCGGCACTGGTCAGGCTGCAGTTGGAGCTAGTGGGACACTGGGAAAGTGAAGCAGGTCCCTGGTAGCAGCAGTAGCAGTAGCAGTCCTGCCCAGAAGCTGCGTGCTGGCTGGGCCGTTCTGCCCACAAGGGTGGGAGTGAAGTGCAATAAGGTATGTTGCGGGGGGGGGTGTATACCTGGGCACCTTGCTCTCGCCCTCGTGCGTGGAATGGCTGGGTGGGGCACAATTCGTTGGTGGACGCCGTGGGCTGAATGAAAGTGCCTAGTGGCCTGGGTTCTGGCCCGCAGGCCATATTTTGCCCTTCCCTGGTCTGTTTGCGTCTGTGCTCCCTTGTTTCTGTTCCAGTGAAGAAAAATACGATTTTTGAGGTCTGGTTTTAGTGTGAAAAGGTCTGTATAGTATGCAAATCTTTTTTTTTTTTTTTGGTCTTAACACATGGATTAGGAAACTTTTTTTACTGCAAGTCTCCTAGAGTTTTCCAAGTTTTGGTAAGTTATGAGAACTGGAGGCAAATTTAAGAAAATTTTAAAATATATTTTCCTGTTGAGTGTGCTTAAAAGACTGAATTCAATGTTCTGTCTTTTTTTTGGTTCCCTTTCCCAGTGAAGTCTGGGAAGCCATTGCTGTCTCATGCTGAAATCATCTGTCCAACATCCACATTCAGAAGGAGTTACAATAAACAGCTCAGTCAAGACTGGACTTTTGTTTTAATATATTTTTTGTTTAACTTATAACTCTTCTTGAATGGAGAGAAAGGAATTAGGGGGGTAGCAGCAGCAGCTTAACTTGCTTTTTAAAATTAATATAAAAAGGAAATCAAAGTTTGGTCTGGCGTGTAGTGGGGGTAGTAGCATTATTTTTGGTTTGGTTTTTAAGTTTGGAAACTGTACCAGGTACAGCTTGTGACAGCTTGTTTGTTAAATAGAGCTCCTCACCAGAAGAAGCTCATTATGTTGGTGCTTAATTTGCAGTAACTGCCCATTGGTTTCCTAGCAGAGTTAAGGTGGTTAGAGATTGGTGCCTAAAAACTATGGGCTTTTCTACATCACTTCCATTCTAATCCAAGATTACTGTCATGTGGCATACCCCACTTATTTACCTCTGGTCTGTGTGCCAAATCCCAGAAATGAGGCAGTGTAGCCAATTAAGAGAGCCCTTGGGCATGTGCCAGTGAGCACATCCAAGGCTGTCTTAGTTATTCTGGCCACATACTTGGGTACGCTCCAAGGGAGTCACAAAGCCTCAGTAGCAGCAGAAGTGGTTGGGGGAGGGTTTCTTCATGAGCCATCACAGAGGCAGCATAACTGTGCCCTAAATAACTCTTAGGACCTACTTACGTCATACATTATCTTATTACTTATTTCTACTGCTTCTGCTCCCACAGCCCTGTCAGTTGTGGCACTTAAGTTGGATTTCCTTTCATTCAAGAGCTAGCTCCTGTTTCACCCTTCTTCCTTGGTTTGAAACAAGATGAAACTGGGCATAATGTAAAGTGGGGATGGTCAGCCTGTGTAATATGCATACCACAAGTGGTCCAGTCAGCTGCTGTATGTCACTGGAGCCGGGGCGGGGGGGCTAGGGCTAGGATGCTACTGCTGAGAGGAGGGGTCAGCTGTCACTGCTAAGAGCCAGATTAATGCTTCCCTGCCTCTTCAACCACTGCAGAATTTAGGCCTTTGGATCTTCACTCGCCTTATAAATCTACAGTGGTTATAAGTCCAGGCAAGGGTTAGTCTGGCTTTTGGGGGTGACATTCTTCATAGCATCAACCTGCCCCCACTCCATGCAGCTGCAAGAGGGGAGAGGCTTAAGCACCCCTACCTCCTTTCTGTCACCCCAGGGCCAAACAACTGTGTCACAATGGTGTTGTTTTAGAAATTATAATAGTTGGGCTGGGCCAGATGTCCAAGGCTAAGCCTGTTGGTAGTTGGGACTTATTCATACTAAACAGTCTGCTTTCTTTTGCAACTGTTTTCAGGGCAATGGAGGAAGCTTACTAGATTAAACTAATCCACTTTTCAGAAGTACTTCTGTTTGACTTGATGGATGAAAGTAGAAAATACATACACCATAACTTTTAAACTAAATTATAACAAACAAGCTAACTAAAGAGCAGTCAGGATGCCATGATACCCTAGGTTTGATGAGATCCTCTTAAGGGTGATATGAAGTGTGACACAATATTAGCACTGTTAGGCGTGCAGACACCTATACATAGGGTCATCATATTATTGTTAAAGAATCTGGCACATGATCATATGTACCGTGCCACTCTGCCTCCTCTGTGAGGGGAGTGAGGACTGCCTGCAGGGAAATGGGGTGAGTGGGGCCAGGAAAGCAGGAAGCTGGGGCTCTGCTGGAGGAGGAGTAGGGCTCAGTGGAGGCTGCTGCCGAGCAGAGAGCAAGTTGACCTGTTCTGGGGAAAGTATGAGTGCAGCGTGTGTGTCTGTGTCTGCATGTGTGTGCGGCTGCTCCGGACCATCCAGGCTGCTGTATTGGCATGTGCGTGCACCGTGCCCTGTGCAGCTGCTTGACCACCATGTCCGCAAGAGGCTGAACCTGGGCAGCCTCCTCTAGCCTCCAACAGACCCCCTTTTATAGTCCCCCGCTTCTCAACCAGCTTCCTTCTCCTTTGTTTCCTTCCCTATGTATTTGAAAAAGGACTTTTTATTATCCTTG